>NC_136925.1:82078129-83278129 GCF_949752795.1 Hyperoodon ampullatus
ATTCTGAGCCAGCCTGATGAAAATGGAAAGCTCTTTCAAGTATAGGTGTAAGTGTATATCACTGAGCTGCACTTCCGTATCTCAAAAACCATTCGGCATATATTTAAAAATTTGATTTCCGATAAATCATCTGGGTACATATTTTCCTGTTTTATAGAACAGCTGTGAAAACTTCTATGAATAATCCCGGTGGTTACCGGACATTTACTAAGGGCCAGGCACTTTACATGTACTACCTCATTTAATCATTACCAAAATCCAACGAGTAGGAACAGTTGTCCCCATTTACAGAAGAAAAATTGAGGCCTAGAGGAGTTAAGGCCACACGATAGGAAATGTGAGGACCTATAACCCAGCGGGACCCTATGAGGCCTTCCAAGAACAGACTCCCACCCATGTCCTCTGCCTGCCTTTTGTCTGTAGAAGAACTTTAGTCAAAGAATAAATTTAATCAGACAAGTGAGAAAATGCAGAATGAAACACAGTCAAGCAAGAAAAAATAATAATACGTTAGCCAGTAACCAAAGTCAAGGACATTTATTTCTTCCCTAAGGACTATAGATACTATTCTGAGCCGTGTCCTTTGAGCTGTTTTGCAGATACTGAAACCCCCACCAGGTGGAAGAAGTTAACTGTATGCTGCCCACAAGCATGTAGACCACAGACCGGTTGGAACCGGAAGGTTGATGATGCTGACTCCCGATTACACCACCATCAACCAATCAGAATGGCTGGAGTCCTTTATTGGATGACATACCATTCCATGAGCTGATCACACACCCCATAAAACCCCCACCCTCACCCTGTCTTTATAAACTTTTCCCTGAAAGCCTTCGGGGAGTTCGGGTCTTTTAAGCACCAGCTGCCCTGGACTCCTAGCTTGGCACCTGCAATAAAGCTATTCTTTTCTACTCCACCCAAAACTCTGTCTCTGAGATTCAGTTTGGTGTCAGTGCACAGAGGCCAGGTTTCGGCATCAGACCTGGCCTGTTCCTCGCCGTCACATGTTACTGCCTTCCTGACGCCGGAGCTGGCTGGGAAAAGCCTGGGGGAACGTCACTTAGGGATGCTGTAGAAGGAGCTCTCCATTTATTCCACACACATTTGGTGAGCACCTGCTCTGTGTGTGCCAGGTTCTGTGCTTACCTCTAGGGACACGACCGTAAATGGGGTAGAGTCTCTGTCCTCAAGGCAAGGCACTCATGTGCATGGCAAGCTGCACTGAGATGGGGTCTATGGGGGCTGGTTGATCAAGGTCAAGGATCTCAAACTCAAATATCTACACTCGCCAGGCGGAAAACAGAAGTGTCCTAGGCACAGGACGTAGGGAATGCGTGTCTGTGGCCGACTCCAGCGAGCAGGCCCTTCTAGAGCTGAGCCGTCACCACTCAGCTCCTGCAAATTGTCAACAGGAGGAAATGCCTGTTCAGTGTTACCCAATCCTCTGATTTTTAAAAAACAGATCCTGGAAATTCAGTTTATGTGGATTTCCCACTTTAAAAAATATGGGGGCCAAGCAAAGCTCTTGAGACCCTTGTTTCCTGTGGGCTGTCACTGCATGACATCTGGCTGAATTCAAAGCCTCTTCCAAGTTCTAGGGAAAGCCTCAGACCACTGTGATTCTTCTGCTGTGACCTTTCCCAAGTGCTTAATATGCGAAATGTGAAGGGTTTGTAGCAAGATACAATTCAGTTCAGTTCATGGTGCCAAAAATGGAATATGGTTAAAATAAACAGTAATATCTAAGCATATCACATAAACAAATTCATGGGGAATGTGTCCTATGTGATTCTCTTTATTTAGATTTTTTAAGGTTACTTTTTAAATAGATTCATATGTATTCAGAAAGTACAAAAAGTAATACACTGAAAAGTCTTCTTCCTACTGATGTCCCGTAGCCTCCCAATTCCAGAGACAATCAATGTTATGCATATTCTTCCAGAGATACAAGTAAATTGTATATATATTTAATATATATGCTTTTTGCTCTTTGTACACAAATGATAGACTCTATACTTTTTTATGTTTTACTTTTTTTTTCATTAATAATACCCATAGGAGAATTTCCTTATCAGTGTATATCAAGCTGCCTCATTCTTCTTGATGACTAAGGAGTATTTTATTGAACAACGTACCATAATTTATCTAACTGGTCTCCCAATCGATGGGCATTGAAAGTTCCCGATCTTTCATTACATAAAAAATACTGCTTGAATGAATAATCCTGTACATACACCATTTTGCACATGCAAATTCCTAGAAGTGTGGAATTGCTAGGTAAAGAGATAAGCACATTTGTAATTTTGATACTATTGTTATATTGCCCATCATAGAGGTTTTAAATCTGACTCCTACTGGTGATGTAGGATACTGCCTATTTCCCCACAACTTTTCCCAACATGGTACAGCTGACCCTTGAACAACACAAGTTTGAACTGCACGGGTCCGCTTATGTGGTCCACTTTCAATAAATATATTGAAAAATTTTTTGGCATTTTGTGATGATTTGAAAAAACTCTCAGATGAACCATGTAGCCTAGAAATATTGAAAAAATTAAGACCAAGTTAAGCATGTCATGAATGCATAAAGTATATGTAGACATTAGTCTATCCTTACATAGGCATAAGGTGAGTGATATTTAATATAAAATTAAAGTGTTCATTTTCTGTGTCATAATTTTGGTTTCAAAGAATTACATTATCGTACAATATGCCTTTCTCACTCGTATTGGAGAAACTGCATATCAGTCTATCATCACAGGTAAGTGGTGTTTTAAAAAATGTAACAATGTTTCCAATACTGTATTATGAATATGACTGTAATACTGTATGACATAAACATTTTATATCAATTCATTCATTAGTGCATAGGCTTGGCTGCCATGAAGCAATTGTATTATCAATTACACTAGGCGACCATAAAGCAATTATATTGCTGCTTCTTCATTTTCAATGCTTGAGTCACTATATCTGTTAATAAATATGGACTTCTTTTTTACATTATCTTTTCATTTTTGATGTCTAGTGTTAGTAATACATATAACATCTACAGTGTTTTGTATCTTATAAGACAATGTTAATGTAGGTACTGACAATTTGTCTATAAACAGACGATGTAAGCTTACAGTATCGATAAATACAGTATACTACTGTAAATGTATTTTCTCTTCCTTTTGATTTTCTTCATAATATTTTCTTTTCTCTAGCTTACTTTATTGTAAGAATACAGTATGTAATACATATAACATACAAAATATGTGTTGATCAACTATTTATGTTATCTATAAGCTTCTGGTCAACAGCAGGTTATTAGCAGTTAAGGTTTGGGGGAGTTGTAAGTTACATGTGGATTTTGACTGCACAGGGTGTTGGCACCCCTAACCCCTGCATTGTTCGAGGGTCACCTGTATGTTGCCAAGCAGTTTGATCTTTAACAATCTCAGTGGCTATTACTGCGGTGTTGCTTTGTACTTCTCTTATATGGCATATGTTAATATATTTTGGAACTGTTTTTTTCTTTCTTTCACTAAATTGTCTGTTCAAGTCCTTTGCCCATTTTTTCTGTTGAGGGGTTGCTCTTACGGATTTGTTAGACCTCTTTACATATTCGGAAAATTAGCCCTTTATGAAGGAGTGAATATTTTCTCTAAGTTTGCTATATTTTTTAAGTTTATGGTAGTTTTTCAACATAGAATTTTAAATTTTTATGAAGGCAAACTTCTTTTAATGGGTCCTGGATATTTGTGGTCAAATTTTAAAGACCTTCCTCACTATGAAAGGCTAAAGGTATTCTCCCATAGTATCTTCATTCTTTTAGTGTTTCCTTTTTGGTGCATTTTAGTCTTTGATTTCATTTGAATTGATCTCAGTGTATGGTGTGAGGTATAGATTCAACCTCATCTTTCTTTACAACTGGCTCCAGAGTTTTCCCAAAATGTGTACTGAATAGTTCATTTAGGAATACCAGCTCCCTACCTCTGCATGTTTTCAGCTTCTTCAATGGTCTCAGGCAAAGTCTTCCCTTTGGTCTCTGGGAGCAATAACACCAGTCCTCCAGCAATCAGGCCAACTACAGCTGAAAACCAACAGACGCAAGTCACATTCAGAACTGAACCATGCTGGCTCTATAATTAAACTTCTCCTTATTTCTTAAAAAAAAGTGGGTTTTTTTTGCTGATTTCCTTACAGATTCCTTTGCTATCTCTGACTGCCCTATTCCCCATCATAAATATTTTGCCCATTCCAAACTCTGCTGGATTACAATTCCTTATAGGGAAATGAAATACTTAACATTTTGAGTCAAGGTTATTCTAGGCTAGAGGACATTGCCATGATATTAAGATACTTTGGAGTCAGAAAATAACTCTGAAAAAGAACCAATGCTAAGAAAAGAAAGAATATAGCTCTGCCAATATAAAGCACTCAGTAAAGAAAATGAGTCAGAAACTTGGATCATTACCAGCGAATAAAAGTAATGAATATGCATTATTTCATAACAGCATTAAATAGTATAGCCAGGCCTTTTATTGGATTTTTATTTATTTATTTTTGCTTTTTATTTTTTTAATTGAAGTATAGTTGATGTTCAATGTTGTGTTAGTTTCAGGTGTACAGCAAAGTGATTCATATATATATATGGATATATATATATAGTCTTTTTCAGATAGCTAGGCCTTTCTGTTCTGATTCAGGTATTGGATAAATTTCTCTTATTCCTTTTTTCCTTTGTCTCCAGCTGTAATTTTTTGCAGATGTTGGTGTTTTTGTTCCTCTAAATTCCCATTAAGATTTTAGGATTTACGGTTACATCTTTATATGTTTTTCCATCATTGAATGCAGGAAATAGGATGTGGGTTCTTTTGCTAGCTGGGGGGTTTCAAAAAATGCCTGCTGGACTCCACTTTTTGCACGCTTAAAACTGGCAGAAATACGGGCCTCCAGTGTGCAGTGGTTCAGGGCAACGGCTGTAGCTCTGAGCACCTGGGTCTAGTACTGACACCCCGAGTACTGGTCTCAGAGCCCTGAGAAGTTCTATGATCCCCCTGATACTCCAGACTCCCCGACAGAAAGTGGGGTGGTATCTCCACCACAAAGACTTGTTTAGAGGCTGAAATGAATTCATATTTGTTAAGTGCTTAGAAGAGTGCCTGACACATGGCATGAACTAAATAGTTAACTACTCAAGATCTCCCCAAACCTCGAGAGATTCACTTGGTTGTAACTCATGCAAACAAGAGACATATTCAGCTGGCTTCGATTCTCTGCAGTGAGTGAACTGTGAAGAATATATTAGATAATCAAATTATCATCCATTTAGTACTATATATTTGCAAAGATAGGCCTAATTAACTAGGATATCCCTTATCAATTTTTCCAGTGCTCTTTCAATGATGATTTTCCAATGTGTTTATTTGTTGGTTTTCAGGCTTCTAGATGACCATTTCGGGCTATTTCAAGAGCACAATTGGCACACCATTATTGTGTGAAAAGAGAAAGAAAAAGTGTAAAACTGTCAGCTTTGCTTCCTGCTAGCTATTAAAAGTTGGTGAGAGAAGGAAACTACCAGCAAAATAAAATTGAGAATTGTCTTTGAGTTTACTTCAATGTTGAAATGCAGTTAAAATCCTTTATCTTTCGATGGAAAGGCAAGGTCCGAGGGAGGGTCTGGGTATGGGGGGATCCTCTGGGTCTGGACTTAGCAATTTTTTGGTTAAATGGTACTAAGAGAAACCAAATATGTACTAATGAAGTAACTATTTTCTACCCAGAAATGTCCCGCTGACCCATGCATCACTCACTGCCCATCTAAGGGAGTGGGCAAGATTGGGATGGAAGGAAGGATCCAGAGTGTGTGAGGGAGCTTCCCCAAGATGGAAAGGGGGCTCTGGGGTCAGGTCCCTTGGCCAGAGCTGAGGGAGGAAAGAATCTGGGCCACGTGCCTCCCAGCAGGGCCAGCCACGCTGGTCATCTCAGGATAAAGAGCTCGTGTTCTATCAACCTGGGCCATCCTGTTATTAAGTTGGAACGCGGAGACATTCACTGGGTCTCTTTCAAGGCTGAGTTCTAGCAACGGTTTGGAGCTGTTGCTGGCAGATCTATGGCAGTAGAAAATTTCCCCTTCACAAATCCCTTGAGAAGAAGGGAATGAGTAGAGACACTTGTGTGTGACAACGCATGACACTAAGGGGAGAACCATCTGCTAACCCCCTGCTGGGCATCCGGGCTGGGCTTTCCCTTGCCCACCCCCCAGATTAAGTCTTGTATGCCCATGGGGAAAAGTGTTACATTTCTGTCAAATTAAAAGAAAGACTCAGGGACTTCCCTGGTGGTGCAGTGGTTAAGAATCCGCCTGCCAATGCAGGGGACCCGGGTTCGAGCTCTGGTCCGGGAAGATCCCACATGCCACGGAGCAACTAAGCCCGTACGCCACAACTACTGAGCCTGCGCTCTAGAGCCCGCGAGCCACAACTACTGAGCCCATGTGCCACAACTACTGAAGCCCGCACACCTAGAGCCCGTGCTCCGCAACGAGAGAAGCCACCGCAGTGAGAAGCCCATGCACCGCAACGAAGAGTAGACCCCGCTCGTCACAACTAGAGAAAGCCCGCGCACAGCAATGAAGACCCAGCACAGCCAAAAATAAATAAATAAATAAATAAAGACTCAGAATGCGTCTGAAAGAAGATTGAAATGTGTCCATCGAGACCTTGGGGCTAACACTGACAAGGTGAGTGTTAACGTATATGGCTCTGGAGCCGTGTCTGCGCGGACGCACAGAAGGAGAGGACCTGTACCTCCGTCTACCACTGTGGGGAAAGACAACGGAAATGCCCAGGATTCCCAGCCCCTTTCACAGTCTGCAGACTTCGCGTTCAGCATGTGCTGATAATTAGGTTTGTCCCTCGCCTTCTCTCCTGTGGGCTGGTCAGGGAGAGGCAGGCTCAGTGTCTGTACATCCTTCAGGGTCAGAGGGAAGTGCTGTGCCCATATGCTCCTTAAGTCTAATTGCCGAGGAATCTGAAGACCGGGGTGCCCAGCACGCACACAGGTGTTCCTGTTATTCTAACGCATTTTCTTGGTCTTTGTTTCCCCTGGGTTTTGAAATTGCCCTTTGCAAAATTTTAACCGCCTTTTTTGAAGTAATGAAGTAAAAGCATTTGTATTTTTCTACATCTGGGCATAGAGGAGGCAGAAAGAGTGAGCTCTTGGACAAAGGGGTGGAAATCAGTGAGGAGAGAAGGGTCTTCTTCAGGGGAAACTCCACCTCACTCTCCCTTGACTTTGCACCTCTATGGGCATAAGTCCTCGTGGGCTCCCAGACTTGAGTGTTGGCAGATGCTAATACTATTGGTAATACTAGTATTACTACACTACTGGTAGTACCAATTACTAGTCATACTTAGTAGTTACTTGCAAACTTGTTTCGAGGTAGAAACATGGAGGCCTCTTAAAAGTGGGTTTTCATTCAAAGACATCTCTGAGGATTTCTTACCAAAAACCACCAGTGGAAGCTCATGCCAGATGCTGGTGAGCCGGTAGACCAGGAATGGCGTGATGATGCCCCCGATGTCACACATGGAAGAGCAGACGAGGACCCCAAGGTTCCTGAAACAGAGGACACTGATGCATCCTTTGACTTACCAAAGGACAGTGGTTATCTCCCACACCCCCCCAGATAAATACTTCTCCAAATCATTGAAATGTGTGTGTGAACTGAAAGTGTACATGTTATTGTCAATGCACATAAATGATACATGGTACATAATTCCATTCATATTCTGTTGTACTTGTTTTATATGAACTTTCTTGAAGATTTTTAATTGGTGTTGGGGACAATTTTCATTTTTTACTTTCATCACTGTCTCCCCTGCTCTGTTCTATGGTCCTGCTCGGGCTACTCTCCCTCATGTTGACCTTTGGTCATCCCTCTCTGGCAATTCAATAGCTTCTGTTCTTATCACATGGTTTCTGTGTTTTACCCTATCCTGTAAGTGTGAGGTGTGACCTGCATACCGCCTTGAAATGGTCTCAACCTCTCTTACCCTGCATTTTGAAATGTAAGCTGTCCTCCCTAGAGATGATCATACTAAGTAAGTCAGAAAGAGGAAGATAAATACCATATATACCACTTATACGTGGAATCTAAAATATGACACAAATCAACTTATCTACAAAACAGAAAAAGACTCACAGACGTAGAGAACAGACTTGTAGTTGCCAAGGGGGAGGGGATGAGGGAGGGTTGGATTGGGAGTTTGGGATTAGCAGATGCAAACTATTACATATAAGATGGATAAACAACAAGGTTCTACTGTATAGCACAGGGACACAGGGAACTAGATTCAATATCCTGTGATAAACCATAAAGGAAAAGAATATGAAAAAGAATGTGTGTATGTATATATATATATATATATAATGACTGAATCACTTTGTTGTACAGCAGAAATTAACACAACATTGTAAATCAACTGTACTTCAATACAATAAATTGAAGAAAAAAGTACGGTGTCCTCTGCTGGCACCTGTGGTCGTTCTCACCAGTAAATAAATGTCCCAGCTGCTTTCTTCATGCTGAAGGAAATGTGCTCACCTGATGCATGTGGGGTACAGTTCCGCATTGACCAGGCAGACCATTTCATAGGCCATTGTAATCCCCATTCTACCCAAGCATGCGACAGTAACTCTTAGCCAGCGTAGATCTGAAGGGGAAAACACACCACTGACACATGCTGTGCTCACTCCCTGGTCTCCCAACAGTGCCCCAGGGGCATTTGCAAGGAGAAAGTGCACCCTCCAGAATGGGACAAGAATGCACAATCGGTTCTTCTATAGACTCAGGACAATTCAGCAAAACTCCCCACATCTGTTTGTTTTAGCCTCGGACACAATCCTGATACTCTCTTCACTTTAGACCCCAGTGATTAATGACCACACAATTATACCAGCTTCCAAAGTTGCACCAACTTTAGTCTATAGAAGTCCCCCAAAAGAAATAGCATACACCCCCCAAAAATAGCATTTTTCTCTTTGTGGTCTTCTAACCCCTGCTCTGGGCCAGCTCGATGGCCTGTGGCATGGGTCCTCCTAGCCTCTCTTGTTATATTACATCAAAGACCCACTGGGTGTTATTATATTACATCAGGGAACCACTGGGTGCCACTGTTCTTAAAGGCAGAGTTGCCATATGGGTTCACTCAGGAAGGTCCCAGATATTTTGTTCATTCTTTCCAAATTGACTTGGATGTTAAATGACATGGTCTTTCTCTCAAAGGGCTGTAATACCCCCTCTTCTCAGGGCCTTGGAAGACAAGACTCCAGCTTGGCCTGACACTTACCCTCAGGGATAAAAACCGAGGCTAAACAGGCTGCCCCTGCCACCATATTTGATGCAGCCCATGGATGACGGCGACCCACGCGGTCAATTGTGACGAGGATGATGAAGGCGGCCGGGAATTCGACCAGGGCAGAGTAGAGGAAGTCCAGGTAGATGTTGCTCCCGGCGAGGCCCATGTACATGATGAGGCCCTGGTAGAGAACAGAGCTCGTGAACCTGAGCAAAGAGGAGAGCTCAGGTCAAGCCAGGTGCCAGGAGCAAGTCACAGAAAGGTTGATTGTAGGTCATCTTTTTTTGTCCTCTTATTATGGCTTTTCCCTCTATCCCATTGCTTTAACATCATCTGACCCACTGCGGGGGCTGGCTGTGACCCCAGAACCAGGAAAGGGGAAGGATTAGGCTAACATTCCTTGACCAAATTGAAAGGCAAGAAGAAATGTCTTACTAGAGTGATTTATTTAGTAAACTGTATCAAGCTATTAGTGGTTGTTAATTATTTTTCTCTTTGTGGTCTTCTAATGCAGTCGAAATCACAGGGATTGACTGCTTAATCCAAATATTAGGAACCCAGGAGACCAAATGGGTACCAAATGCCCAAATGGGTACAGGCCCACTTTTGATGATTTATCTTCTGACGTGATACAGCAACATTTTGATCTAGTTTTGTTGGCTAAAATTGTTTGTTGTCTGTAATGGAAAATATGAGGATGATTAGCAAGAATCACAATTACTCAGAAAAAGAAAGGATAATGAAGCCAAATTTCCCTGATGCATTTTACATGCAATATCGTGAAGGCTGCTAAATTAATTCCTGATGAGCTTTGCTTTTGTCAGTGACCATGAAGCTTCTTTTGGCAGATGTGAGTTGTCCCAGTGATGCCGCCCGGTGAAGGGAAGCATGCTGCAGCAAAGGAGGCTGTTGCAGGGCCCACAGCACAGGGCTCTGGAGCAGCCTGCAGGTGGTGAGGACGGTCAGGCTTGCTATTGGATTGTGGAGACAGTGGATTATTCCTGTGGTTTATTCTTTTTTTTTTGAATTTTTGAATTTTGTTTTATTTTTTTATACAGCAGGTTCTTATTAGTTATCCATTTTATACCTATTAGTGTATATATGTCAATCCCAAACTCCCAATTCATCACACCACCACCACCCCCTGCCACTTTCCCCCCTTGATATCCATACATTTGTTCTCTACATCTGTGTCTCTATTTCTGCCCTGCAAACCGGTTCATCTGTTCCTGTGGTTTATTCTTGTTCAGGAAGTTTACTTATTTATTTTCTCCAGGTAGAAAAGAAAAATAAAAGGCCTTGTACAATCAGGAGAGATGTATACTCATCATCAATTAATCTATACAACAAGGACCTACTGTATAGCACAGGGAACTGTACTCAATATTTTATAATAACCTATAAAGGAAGAGAATCTGAAGAAGAATATATACATGTACATGTATATATATACACATATATATAACTGAATTGCTGTGCTGTACACCTGAAACTAACACGATATTGTAAATCAATTATACTTCAATTGAAAAAAATTAAAATATACCAATAGTTCTCAGTTTGGCTATATATTAGAATCACCTGGAGGGTTTTGAAAGTATTGGTTCCTGGGCCCTTCCCTCGACCAATTAAATCCATATCCTTGTCAGGGAGGGGTCTGGCCTTGGCATTTTACTATCTCCCAGGTGATTCTTTTTTTTTTTTTTTTTGCAGTATGTGGGCCTCTCACTGTTGTGGTCTCTCCCATTGTGGAGCACAGGCTCTGGACGCGCAGGCTCAGCGGCCATGGCTCATGGGCCCAGCCGCTCCGCGGCATGTGGGATCTTCCCGGACCGGGGCACGAACCTGCGTCCCCTGCATCGGCAGGCGGACTCAACCACTGCTCCACCAGGGAAGCCCAGCCCAGGTGATTCTTAAGGGAAAGCCAAGGTTGAGAATGTAGTGATCTATGCATTGGGACTGTAAGCTGATTTCAACATCTGCCTGAGAAAAATGATTTCAGGAAAACCACCTATAAATGAGCCTACTTGCAATCCACTGTTGATGCTAACTGGACCCAGGCTATGTTTTGAAGGTACTCTTTGTCCCTCCCTTTATGTGGATGATTCAGATTAAAAGAATTTGGAAGGATTTTGAAGTGAAAAATAATCTTTACCAGTTGTACATCAAGATCAAAGTGTGTTTCCTTATCTGAGGGGTTCTGACCAAGTCAAGAAATGAAGGATTCAACTTCTCACCAACTTCCTCATCAGATCCGGGGCTCTAAGAATAGAAAAAATAGGAACAGCTTTGTATATTTCATGATGGCATCCCAGGGTCATCCAGGGAACACAATGCCTTACACTTGCTGAGTGCTTTTAAGGTGCCCAAGACTAGCTAAGCCCTTCACACACATTAGCTTGTTTAATCATTACAACTACCCTACAAGTTAGGTCTACAATTTTCACCCCATTTCACAGAAGAGGAAGCTGGGCTACAGAGAAGTGAGGTAACTCATGCACGTATATAAAGGGATACTGCTGGTAAAGCAGGTGGGGTAAAATCAAGGCCCAGCCCAGTGGCCCTGAGGGCTGAGGGCATTGACACGCCCTCTCTGCACACCTGGACCAGTGTGTGGCCTAAAAGTCAGGAGAGTGATCTGGGACCCTGGCACTCAGTCCAGCAATGGAATCGCCTGGAGCTCGTTAGAATGAAAGATCTCAGGCCCCAGCCCAGACAGATGGAACCCGAATCTGCATGTTCACAAGGTCCCCAGGTGATCCTGTGCACAGAATTGAGAAGCCCTACTCTAGATGACACAGTAGGTGGTGGAGGGGATATTTCATCTCCAGGGTTCAGGAAGCAGAACCTTTGTGAGACCCACTCCCCTATGTCTCCTTCCTGGAGCAACACATGATGTTGTGTGAAAGATCCAGGAACGAGGGGAAGAAGTCTCCAGGAGACCAGCAGTGACCAGACTTACCACCCTCACGTGAACTCTGACCTTGAGCGAGACAGTGACCCACATGTGCCTTATTCCCTGGCCAGTTTCTGAGAGGATCTGAAATCCAAGAATCAGTGCTATGCCTGTCATTTATGGGAAAAAATACATATTCCAAACACCCAGAAACCAGAGAGGAAATGAAGAAAAAGAGCTCTGAGCCCCCAAATCCTCACTCTAAATGCCATGTCAATCTCAAATTCTTACAGGTCACTCATCTTAGAGCCTCATCAGAAATGACTTACTCTTATTTCAGTATAAATTCCTAATAAGCTTGATATTCTCTTTTCCAAGCCTTGTCAGATGAAAAGGTTTAAATTAAAGGTGATGAGGTCCGCTAAAGGCAAAACACTAAATGCAGAGAAAATGAACACTTCAGTAATTTGTTCTATTCAGGAAGGCAGGGGTTGCTTAAAATATTTTGGGATAATTTCTATCCAAAATTTTAAAAATTCTAAGAAATTATTTGTGTTTGAAGAATCTTCCCTCTGGGGAAAACCTCCCTCCCCGAGGATGTTGATGGACATACAGGCAAACAAGACTTCAATACCGGGGCCTAAGGGGCAACATGGTCAAGATGTGAACAAGATAGAAGCTCCTCATTTGACTTTTAAAACTTTTGGCTTCCTTTAGTTTTGTTTTCCATCTGCTTAAAATATTCTACCAGGGAACCACAAGTCTTAGTACACCAGAAATATCCTGTTGCACATGGTGGGTGGGCCCCTTCTGCCACTCCCCACTGAGACAATGCACGGTTTTCCCAAATCTTCCTTTTCACTGTTCCCTGATTTGATACTTCAGCTGCTGACTCACCTGAAGAGAGGCAGGCAGAGATTTTCCATTTTTCTTTGCTATGTGCTTAATGATTTTCATGGCTTTAGCATCTTTGTTCTGGGAGATCAGCCACCTAGGAGACTCAGGTACACACCTAGGGCACAGAAAAAGTGTCATCAGTGCTGTTAAGTGAAGGGGAAAATCTTACTGAACACCCACCCCCAGGGATCATAGCAGATTTCTGTGGGGGATCTTACACAGTGAGGTTTGGTTGGATCTACAAAGGAAATAAAACTGTGCAGGGGCTACACAGCAAAGGGAACCATCAACAAAATGAAAAAGAAGCCTACTGAATGGGAGAGAATATTTGCAAACCATGTATCTGATAGAGGGTTAATATCCAAAATATATAAAGAACTCATGCAATCCAATAGCAGAAAACCAAGCAATTTAATTTAAAAATAGGCAGAGTATCTGAATAGACATTTTTCCAAAGAAGACATACAGATGGCCAACAACTACGTGAAAAGATGCTCAACATCACTAATCACCAGGCAAAAGCAAATCAAAACTACAGTGAGGTATCACCTCACACCTGTCAGAATGGCTGTTATCAAAAAGACAAGAAATAAGTGTTGGCAAGGATGTAGAGAAAAGGGAATCCTGGTGCACTATTGGTGGGAATGTAAATGGGTGTGGCCACTATGGAGAACAGTATGGAGGTTCCTTAAAAAAATTAGAACTACTGTATGATCCAGAAATCCCACTTCTGAATATTTATCTGAAAAAAACAAAACACCCCAAATACCTATTTTCTACTCTTCTGTGGAGCTTGTAGAATTGTAAGAAAATTAAATTTGACTCTATTGAGTGAAAGTGGCAAGAAGTGCTTCAGAAATAGTCAGAACTTGGATAATAGGTGGGCCTTCTCTGTCATGCTAAAGCATTAGGTCTTTATTCTGAAGGGTATCAAACTACTGAAAGACGTTTAAGCAGGAGAGTAACGGGGTGGGCCTGGATTTTTACAGTGCGGCGTGAAACATGGATTAGAGGATGGGAAAGCTGATGCCAAAGAGACCAGTTATGAGTCTACCCAGAAATCCAGGCAAGACATAATGGATTCCTAATGAGAATAGGGGAAAAAAGGGATGGTTTCAGAGATATAAAGGGGGTAGAAAGGATATAGGGATGAAACTAAGGACCACTCTCAGAGTTTTACTGGCTTTTGGAGGAGAAATAGGCTTCCTGGGAAGGGTTGAGATGTTTAATTCTTAGATAAGACAACTATGGGAAGAACAGGTAGATATGTCCAGGAGCTAAATAAGTGGGTTTTTTCATAGGAGAGAGATTTGATTGATAATCTAGCATCCCTCTTGCTTTATCTCAGGTAAACTTGCTTTAGGAGTTTCTGATAGTTTCTTCTGCTTTTACTGTTTTCCATGTTTCCCATGGGCAGGGGTGACAAACATATTTCACTTGCCCTGGTAACTCTGATTGATTGGTTTGGTCTCTCTGGGGTTCCATGTTGGCCTAATCTGGGATAAAGACTGCTGTGATTGATTGGGGATGTCTGCTTTGGGCATGGTACTGGAAGTGGTGACAAAAGTGCCATATTTCCCCTTCTCTGGCCTGAAGTTTCTTCTGAGGAAGGGCAGAATAAGAACAATAATATTGTCAGTCTCTTTAAAGGGTATCATGGCTACTGGAAGCTACTTTAAACACCACAAAAATAAGGTGAAAAATGTGAGATCCAAGTCATAAAACTCTTAAGGTCAAAGTGAAAGAACATCTGATTTCCAGAGGGGAAGACAGGTTAAAGCTTATGATTTTTATCCCTGAAACATGGACCTGGGTTTCCTGTGAAACAGAAGAGTGAAGGATATCTTAGTTTCGAAGGATGGTGTGCATTGGGGAAGACGGTCTCTTTAGCTAAATAAAATATTTCAGTCTATCTCCTCTTGTTCCACGTGGACTTACCAGTAATAGAGCAAGAAGCAGAAGTTGGGCAGAGTCACTGTGAACTGCAGCCACCTCCAGTGCGGAAGGACGTATGCCACCCCAGCAAGCACCAGGAGCCCAAACGTAAAGGCCACTTGGTAAAAAATCCCCACCGTTCTCCGGTAGCTCAGCCCAACAAGTTCTGTAACTGCAGAGAGAACCCACATGGTCAACGCAAGTCAGTACGACAGTGCGTTGGCTGTCTAACTATGGGGAAACTAGAATGCCAACTCAAAAAGTAGTCCAAGTTCTAGAATTTTCTATACAGCCCTCTGAAAACTTTTAAATGTTCTTTGGGACCTATTTTGTTATGATTCCTGCTGTTGTGTTAATTAATGTAAAATCTTATAATCCCATATTACATGGGGTAAACATTGACTTTAGAGCATAGATGATTTTCACGTAAATGAATAGCTCAATATAACTTGTCCTCTTACATGAGTTAAACATTTTCTTGGCAATCCTGTTAATGTGTTTAAATGGCTTGGAAACCTGGTGGTGGGGTTCCAAGCTGACCGGAGTCAGCTAGTACTGGCTTGCAAGAACTGATTTTTAAATTTTCAGGAATTTTACAAGCTGGTTTTTAACCCATTGGTATCTTAAAAGCAGTCATGGTGGGAGTATTTACAACTTAGAAATTGGAAAACACTGTGAATCAGGCTTTTGATTTTCTAAGACCTGGTGTATGAGCATAACACTGTACATGGTATAATAATCAGCCTTATCTAATCCCATGACTACAGCATGGCAGAAGTATGAAGTCTGTGGTACATGGATTTAAGAAATAGTCATTTTTATATTACAGATATTCTAGAATTGAGATTCTAGATATTCCATGAACCACAGAGTTTTGCTTTAAATGTTTGGTGATCATGTTAAAGACTTCAACTATTTGTAAACCAAATAGAAATGCACTCTAAAATTATTTCTATAAATCACTGTGAACTATCCAAAAGCATTTTAAAAAAACAGACAAAATTATGTACATGCTTAGTAAATGGAAATGTCTGTCTTTCAGAGTGGTTGGGGTCATAGATGAGGTCTTGGGGTGGCAGGTAGAAAGAGGGTGAATGAGAGGTGCACCTTAGGGACATCCAGAGGGACTGGAGAAGAAATTAATGGGAGAAGGATGAAATTTAAACTCAAATTCTACATATTTCTACATGTCACGTGTATGAGAAACCAAACTTCCCATCGAATAACTGCGTACATTAATTCCTTTGTTGCCCAGACATAGATCAGGTGACGACCATGACAGGCACCTGAGAATATTAGGCACCATCTCCTCTTCATCTCATAGAATCCCCCAAATTAACTTTACTGGGTCATATTTTAAGCACACGTATTCTAGTTCTCCTGTGCGAAATGAAAGATTGATTAATATTATTTTAATTTCAGTGTCCATTTCCCTTTGTGTAGATGCTATTTGAATGTAGCAGAAGGGCACGCAATGATGGAGTGAATTCCCAAGATCTAATTGTGGTGGCAATTCTCCTTAATATGAATTTACAGATGCTCTGCTGTTATAATTCAAATATTCTCTTATAATCCATGGAGCTTAAGCATAACCCTGGTTCCTAATGAGTAGGATGTAAATGATATTCCTGGTCCTACACATGGCTCACTGAGGAACCGAGACTGACCACAGTACTTCTATCCTTGGTTTCCTTGCATATACATTGAGGCTAACTGTGGTTTGCTAGAATGGATGGACTCAAATTAATAAAGCCCCTTATAAATCTAATACATTCTCATCAATGAATTTTCTCTCTGTAAAGCCTGAAGGCTAGATTTCCTCTCTATGGTACACCCCAGGGCACAGAAAACAAAAATTCCTGAAGAGTTATATAAGAGTTTGGATGGCATGATGTTTACTCTCATTCCTGCTTCATTGTTTTCTTTCTAGGAGGAATGCAGAATGAGTTTACTGAAAAGATTTCAGAAATTCTTTTGATACAGAAGAAAATTCTTTCAACATTGTCTTGAAGCTGAGTCCATTTTCCTGTGCAGCTACCCTCACGTGATTGACTATATTTTGCCAGCAATGTCCCCCACAGCTACAATCACAAGCGTTCTTACTCAGGATGTAGCCTATTAACCAGCCTGCCTTGCTGACCAGTCCTTGGATCAAGCGAAAAATTAGCATCCATGTATAGGTTGGGGAAATAGCCATGAGAACTCCAGATGAAGCATTTATGAGGATTGTAATCAAGAGGCAGGGCTTACGGCCAAACCTGCAAGGAGAAAACAAAGAGAGGGAATGGAATTAGATTAGATTCATGAGGGTTGTAGAAAAATCATGGAAGTTATGGAACTCTAAACTAAAGTGGAGGTTATCTCTGAATTATGGAAATTCAGGAGGTACAGACTGATACCCACCAAGACAATCCCTGACTTCAGGTCAGTTCCATCAGGACTTTGCACCAGGGCACTATGTATAAACTTGAAGCCCAGTGAGGCCCATTCACCCTGGGCTGGAGCACCTCTCAGCCCCCCACTGTGGAGGGTATGTGGGGAGGGGGTGATTCTTCAGGCCACCCAGTGCTGAACGCCCCAAGGGCCCGTCTAGGTCTTCTGTCATCACATGAGCTGGGCCTTTGCACCAACAGTCTCAACTAGTTGCCCACTGAGGAGCTTTTGCTTTAGAAAAAACAAAATTCCGTGCTCAATGTATTTCCCCATCCATTTTCAACACTGCCTTTGGACTTCATGGTATTTGTGTGTCTCCACGGAAACGGTCTTTTGTGTGGCACTGTCATCATCTCACCTGTTGCCATCCCATAGGCCTTTGCCGTGGAGTACCTTAGCAGGATTGCTCCCGCACATTTTATTTGAGACTTGGGTCCCATCGGTTTAGGGACCTGGAGAGTGTCTCAGTGCACAGAGTAGATGGAAACGTGGGAACCTGGGTTTAACCTTGGCCTTACCGCTGACTGGGAGGTCGGGCGAGTTATGTGGCTTTTCTCAGTTTCTTCATCTGGAGAAGAGCTATTTGACCCAGCCTGACCAGGGGATTAAGTGTGGTATTACATCTAAAGAGCTTCGCACCCAGCCCTCCTCCCTCCCTCCCTCCCTCCCTCCCTTTGCGAAGCTGCCTCTCTGAAAGCTGACTTGAGGTTCAGTCTCTTTTTTCCACATTTCATCATGTCCTCTTGGTTTTGTTCTAAAAGACGCCCTAATTAGCTGTTAGTGGATATTTTAAAAACTCTTCATGCAAAGCAATGTCTTATTTAATTTTTGTTTGTTTATCCACTTCAAACTGAATGTCAGTAGTGCTGCCACGTCCTTAGCAGTGCACATTTGATGTGGCTGGACATTTTTTAATTGCTGCTCTTCTTTCAGGCAATTTGTGCTCTAGTGACCATTTCAAAACGAACTGACCATTTGAAAAGAATCCACAACATTGTTAATAATTACTTGGGATTATTAAGGCTTTAAATCTGAAATTTAAAGATCAAGCAGTCTCATTAGTAATTCATGGAAACTGCTAAACTTCTTAAAACCCTGTTTTGACCACATCATTTTAAACTTCTCAGTCAGTGGTTCCCCACTGTAAGCATATACCCCCTGGACGTTTATCCACAGCCTTCCAAAGTCACATCAGCACAATGTTTTAGCCTTTCTTCCTGAACCCATCCCTTTACCCTCAAAGAATTGATAAGTATGTGCTGAAGTGATAACTCTTCAACTTCCAAAGTTGACTCAGCCCAATCCCAAAGCACCATAATCATGCTCCTGTATATGGACAAAATCCCATGGCTGATGAGAGGGAACACTCACCATCTGAAACTCAGTGCGTGGAAACCTTCAGAGAATCGAATCTACCAATGCAGAACAGCTTCACTAGGGGACATGTTCACATAAAGACACAATGCTATTAAAACAATAAGGCAGGGACTTCCCTGGTGGCGCAGTGGTTAAGAATTTGCCTGCCAATGCAGGGGACACGGGTTCAAACCCTGGTCCGGGAAGATCCCACATGTGTGGAGCAACTAAGCCCATGCGCCACAACTACTGAGCCTGTGCTCTAGAGCCCGCAAGCCATAACTACTGAGCCCGTGTGCCACAACTACTGAAGCCTGCACACCTAGAGCCCATGCTCTGCAACGAGAGAAGCCACCGCAACGAGAAGTCCGCGCACCGCAACGAAGAGTAGCCCCTGCTCGCCACAACTAGAGAAAGCCCGCATGCAGCAACAAAGACCCAACACAGCCAAAAATAAATAAATAAAATAAAATAAAATAAAATGAAAAAACACAATGAGGCAGGGCTGGAAGAAATTTTGGCGATTTGGGAGAGTGGTTCGGGAACCTTCCCCCCACTTCCTACCCTCCCACAACAGAACCACTTAAGTGGTTAAATGAAAAACGAAGAGCAAATAAAAGAGAATGGGGTGAACTCCAGGACTGCTGGCTTCAAAAGTCCTTTAGCTACTTGCTACTCAGACTGTAGTCTGGGGCTATCAGCATCACGGTCAAGTGGTTAGAAATGAAGATTCTCAGGCCCACTCCAGACCCACTGGATCAGAATCATAACTCTAACAAAACCCCAGGTGGTTAATATGGACGTTACCATTTGGGAAGCACTGCTTTCATTTCACTGAGCCTCAGTCTCCTCATCTGCAAATGGGATAATAAACTCTCCTTTCAAAGGCTGTTACGATCCTAAGTGAATGGATGCCCAGTAAGATGACTGGCACATAGTACGTAGGGGAGAGCTAGTTTTGAAAGATTCCACAGAGTTGAGTAAGTTTGACTGAGACCCACTGGGACTTTGATTCTGCCTTGATCTCGTTCCACTGTGAAATCTGGACAGTGCAGTGCTGGCTCTTGAGAGCTGATTGATAGACTTTCAGAAAATTTGTGAGCTGATTGTTAAACACAGCCATTATTAAAAATGAAAGTACACACTTACAATAAAGTAAATTATGTTAAAACACATGTAATAAATATGCAAAACATCTCTTCCTAATTATTTTACTGTGTTTGACCATTATCTATGCTCAGGAAGTTTTTTTATGTCTATCTGTTGTAGTTGTATGGTGGAAATACCATAGAATGGTGAATATTCCTAGCCAACTCTGTGTTCAGTGACCTCACTTTGGTAGCTTGAAATGGACCACTGTGGGAGCCTTGACAACATGGAGATCAACAAACCCTACAAATTGAGGCTTTTTCCTTCAGAGAGTCAGTTGTTAAACATTTACAAGCCTGACACTAAATTACTGACCATTAGAGTAAAAAAACCTTGAATTGGTGAGAGATTACTTTTTTGGTGTCAGGTGATTCTGAAAATCATTCTTTAGGAGGTTTGAATGATGAAACAAATTAGACATCTTACAAAAGGTTTATTTTCAAAATCTCTAGCATGTATCCCTAGTCCCTCCCTCCTTCTACTTGCAAAGGTGACCTTCAGAAAGTCGACTTGGTGTAAGGCTCAGTATTCTTATTATAACCTGTTCATAATGTGCTCCTGGCTTTCTTCTAAAAGACACCTTCATCAGCTGTTAGGTCATATTGTTACAGGAGAGAACCAAGTCTGACTACATGTTGGATCTGTTTCTTTGACTTTAACCTTTGCTTTCTGCTCTTTTGTTCACTAAAGTGATACTGTCTCTACATAATGGCCTGCCTCAGGGAACCCTGCCCCTCTGCCTGAATGTTAAACCAAAGTGCCTTTGTTCAGGGAAACATCTGGACCCTGTCCACCTGCCGATGGCTGCAAGGAAGAAGAAATGAGCACATCCCCTCCCCGAGGCTGGCCATTCCAGGGGATATTTGCAAAACTTATGGTGTTTTTACTTTACTTCCTCATCTCCTCCCCCTCTCTGTTCTATAAAACAAACTGGCATCCAAACCCCGATAAGCTGGTTACTTTGGGGACCCAGCCTGCCATCTTCTCGGTCTGCTGGCTTTCCGAATAAAGCCGTGTTCCTTGTCTCAACACTTCGTCTCCAATTTATTGGCCTGTCAAGTGGCGAGCAGAGTGAACTTGGGCTCAGTAACAATATTTTAAAAATTCCTCATCGCTGACAATCTATTTTATTTAGTGTTGCTTTAATCTGTAGCATCAGATGGGTTTCCATGAGATTCTTGTTCCATTCTATAAAACCTGACAATTATTCAGTAATAGGCATTAAATGTGCAATAGATAGTGTCCTTTTCGGACCCGTAGGGTGGTTGCCTTCTTACGCACCCTTACCTGCATTCACAAACAGAAGAGAAGGGGGCAGCAACCAACCAGACTTCAGACAGTTTAAGAAAAAGAAAGAGAGGGCTGTACACAGCTTTGGGGAGAAGAATAATGAGTAGTCAATTTTGCATGGGAGATTTCAACAATAGGAACAAAATCATGAGGTCATCTAAGAAGGTGGTAATTGACCAGCTTTTTTTTTTTTTTTTTTTTTTTTTGCGGTACGTGGGCCTCACTGTTGTGGCCTCTCCGGTTGCGGGGCACAGGCTCCGGACACGCAGGCTCAGCGGCCATGGCTCACGGGCCTAGCCGCTCCACGGCATGTGGGATCTTCCCGGACCGGGGCACGAACCCACGTCCACTGCATCGGCAGGCGGACTCTCAACCACTGCGCCACCAGGGAAGCCCTTGACCGGGGATTTTAAGTCAGGAAGAGAATGATAATCGGTCTTCTACCCTGAGCGGGATGGGAATAATCAACGCATTCATTTAACCAGCTGTGAAGCTCAGTCCCCTGTTCGCTCACCTCTGTGCTGGCGAGTTGAGTGTTAGAATCTGCTCCTTACATTGGAAGAGCGAGTGGAGAGGGAACCGGGAGCCAGGGGTCCAGACTGCCACCCGCGGGGGGCAGGGCGCACTCCCGACTACCCGCGTCAGGGCGCCTCGCGAGACTTCAGGGGTCATTTCAGGGGTCATTTCCAAACCACCGGCCTTACTGCCAGTTCTGCGGCAATAAAAGTAAAAGCGAATGACCTTCCTCTGCACCTCACAAGCCTCTTTGCCACACAGCGTCCCAGGAGGAGCCTTTGAAGGGAGGCTGAGCAGACAGTTACAGAAGTGATGTGATGCATGGGGCTGCCTCGTGACCCAGCACCTTCACTGTCACCTTCCCTCCCTCCTGCTGCCACAGGGGGCCCCGGCTGTGACAGTTCAGACGCCCCTGAGGGTGTGATTGATTCAGCCATCCTTACTAATCTTTAACACACTTGCAAGTTTTAATCCAGACTGTAGTATCATCAGAGAAAATGTTCTATCTATATCTCATATGAAGCTCACGGCTTTTGGTTTATCTGTATCAAAGATATAGTTGGGGGCTTCCCTGGTGGCGCAGTGGTTGAGAGTCCGCCTGCCGATGCAGGGGACACGGGTTCGTGCCCAGGTCCGGGAAGATCCCACATGCCGTGGGGCAGCTGGGCCCGTGAGCCATGGCCGCTGAGCCTGCGCGTCCAGAGCCTGTGCTCTGCAATGGGAGAGGCCGCAGCAGTGAGAGGCCCGCGTACCGCAAAAAAAAAAAAAGATATAGTTGGGGAAGGCAACAAGCGTAACGTGTATTTACTTTACCACTTATTTCAGAATTAAATGCATATAGTTATAGCTTATAATAAATTATAAAAGATTGTATATTTATTAGACAGTTATATGGCACTATCTCACTCTCTCACTAGGTGACTAATGATTAAAGAGGATGATACTCTCCAAAATGTTGCACACGGTGCCTGAAACATGGGAAATACTCAATAAACAGTCAATATCAGGAATATTAAATAATTAGCACTGATGGCCAAATTACCTAAGGTGCTTAGCAAGTATAAAGCCACCTTTCCTGTTCCTTTCCCTTTGGGGGACTCCTAATAATGTCTAACTGATCATCAACAGAGTAAAGATGCAACTTATGAGGAGCTTCCAGCACAGGGAACCTGGGATTACAAAATAGTGGATAAATAAAAGACATAGGAACAGCTCGATTAGTATGAGTCACTGAAAACTAGCTCCCGGAGACACGGACCCATGCGCGAGGACCACCTGCTGCACATTCCACGTGGAGAGGTCTCTCCTCATCTCTCTCCAGGGACGTGACAGTAGGGAAGTGGATATTTACTTCTGCCGGTGTGGAGACCCTGTTTCCCTTTCACCAAATTATATCTTAGGTTCCAGACATATAATTACATGTGGCCCCAGGGCCCCAGTTCAGGAATCCTGCAATGCCACAGGCTCAGGTAAGAACTGTGCTCTACCTGGTTCCAGCACAGGAGAGGCAAGCAGAGGACGGCACAGAGCTCAGAGGCCCTGAAGATGCACGACCAGGTGGATGGCATGAGGCCAAAGAAAGAACTGGGATTACAAAAGGGATCAAATCCTCTATCACTCTCCCTTCTAACTCTAAGCTTCTGGACAGCCCACAAGGAAACACTGCTGCCCAGTGTTGAAACATCCCTCTATGATCCAAGAGAATTAGAAAATAAAGACATTGGTCATGCTAATCAAAGCTGTAAGAGAAATCTAAGACCGTCACGACAATTCAGGGAAGTGTGGTCTGTGTGCTCTGGGAATGGATGGTATTCAAGCAAGGGCAGGTGAATCCAAGCGCTCTCCTTGGACTGATTACATTCCACCACTTTTGTACTGTACCTACCTGTCTGCTATGTAGCCGATACCCACAGAACCGATAAAAAATCCTACATTCACAGCCGACTGAAACAGGTCCAGCATCCAGGAGTTGGTACACACTAGGTTAAACTGCGAGGGGCCAGGGTGTCCAGGGTTGGGAGGGAAAGAAAACAAAATTCTGTTAGACACAGCTCAACCCAGGGAACTCAGGAGGTATTCCTTGCATGGCACTGATGTGACTGGATGACAGTAAACCCACTCTTTTCTTGCTCGTGTTAACTGTCTTTACACAACCCCGAAGATGTGTCCCGCAGTCTGTTTAGCATTCCATCTAGCAATACGTCATCAGGCTGAACTCTGTTTTAGCTAAATGAGCTGAAATTGGGTAATTACTTACGCACAAACCATTTCTCTTTGTAATTTTATTAAATAGGTGTGTGGACACATAACAAGCGTTGGCCTAAGGAAGCCAGGCTGTTCAGTGTCTCTTTAAATTAGGGGAATTAGCATCTTACTAATGGCTGTTACCTTTGTCCTCACTTGGAACAGGAGACGGTGCTGGGGAGCCACAGGTGCTGGCCTGGAGGTCAGGAGAAAACCCCTTTCTAGGGCTAAGGACTAACTTTCTCACTTTGTGGCCTTGGGCAAAATTTTTCTCTGCTCTGGGCCTCAGGCTCCCATCTCTGTATGAACAATGACATGAACCACGCTGCAAAAGCCTCTTAAAAGTTTTATGGGGCTTCCCTGGTGGCGCAGTGGTTGAGAGTCCGCCTGTCAATGCAGGGGACGTGGGTTCATGCCCTGGTCCAGAAAGATCCCACGTGCCGCGGAGCGGCTGGGCCCGTGAGCCATGGCCGCTGAGCCTGCGCATCCGGAGCCTGTGCTTCGCAACGGGAGAGGCCACAACAGTGAGAGGCCCGCATACCGCAAAAAAAAATAAAATAAAATAAAATAAAGTTTTATGGTACTTGATCAACAGAATGTGGTGGAAGTTATACTTTGCCATTTTCTGGGTCCAGGCCTTAAGAAACAGGTAGCTTCCTGTGATGGTTAATTTCATGTGTCAACTTGACTGGATCACAGGATGCCCAGATGCTTGGTTAAACATTATTTCTACTTTTTAATGATTTTGTTTAATCAAAAATCACAAACATGTTAAGCCAGTGGAGGCTGGAAATAAAGAATCACTGTAGAAGAAACAAAAAGTTTTATGGTGTTAAATCTTCAATCCTCCACATTTCATGTAACTATCAGACCATTTTAGATCCTTCAAATGGCTCTTCTACCTTAATGCCTGTACAGAATATCTTCACATCATCCAAGCAGTCTTTTTAAGTTAAGCCAGGCACCTGGCTTTCTTTGTATTTGCAGAATAATTTTATCCCCCCATTTTGCTTTGTCTCCAATAAAAGCAAGTCTCACTACTATACATAAAACAGACAACTAATAAGGACTTACTGTATAGCACAGGGAACGCTACTCAATACTCTGTAATAATGGCCTATATGGGAAAAGAATGTAAAAAAGAGTGGATATATGTATGTGTATAACTGATTCACTTTGCTGTACACCTGAAACTAACACAACATTGTAGATCAACTGTATTCCAATAAAAAAGTTTAAAACAGCAAGTCTCCATTTTTTCTTTCTATTTATTGAAAAGAGGCCTCATGATTAGATGTTAATGCCAAGTGTAGTTTTTAATAAAATAATAGTACCATAGCATAAGCTCCAACCCCAAATGGTTTGATATGGATACTTCGAGCAAATTAAAGAGAAAAAAATTAGCCATCGAGAGAAAAGTACATTGTATCACAGTAAGTCACCCATTCAGGTGAGTTCCATGAGGTGTCAGGTGTCCATCTGTACCATGGCAGAGTGGAGGGGAAGTCAGGGCTTCCAGAAAAAGAGAAGGCTTGAAAATTTTCCCTTTCCTGGCATAATTTCCAGGAATTCTGATGTTTTTGCTTGCTTCTTACCACTGAGACTTGCATACACCAGAATCATTATTGTCAGAATTTAAAGCTTAAACTCACCTGCTCAAATGCCAGACAAATAAGAGGATGTACGTTTTCTTGAAAACTAGGATTTTATTTTAATTAATTAATTAATTTGTTTGTTTGTTTATTTTTTATAAGATACTTTGAGTCCAAAGAGCACATCTGGCCCTCCCTGGGTTCTTCCTTAAGAAAAACTGCACTCTTTGCTTTCTCCATCCCTTCTAAGTCCCACGATCACCTACCTCGGTCACAATGGAGGAGCCAGGTGTGTCGTACACCCAGCCGTGCCGACAGGGACCCAGAGGCAGGAGGCTGCTGTTGGCGGCCAGGCTGGCCAGCGGGTCCACGCAGCCGAGGGCGCTCTGGTTCCAGTCCACCTCATAGCGGAGGCACTGCCGGGGGAAGGCCTGGCCCTCGGGCCCGGGGCCCGGCACCGTGTAGTTGAGCTCCTCGGCCAGGCTCCAGCCGCATCGACGGCTCAGCTCGGGCACCCCGGGGCTCCAGCAGCGGTGGTCCGGGGTGAAGGCCAGGAAGACGATGCCCACGTAGATGGGGGTGAAGGCGGCAGAGAGCAGAGAGAGGAAGAGAAATGTTTGTTTCTGGAAAAAGTTGAATTCCCCTATGTGTTCTAGGATGTCGTCCACCGTCGGCATTATTCTGGCGAGAGAAGTCCCAGTGCTGTCTCCTGTGCTGCTCAGACGCCACTGAGCGAGGCTGGGCCCAGCTCAGCACAACCCCGACCAAAAGTCAAAGGGTGAGTTTATTTTAGAAAGCGACCAGCCTTTGGTCCAGACTTTTACTGGTCAGACCAACTCCCAGCCATGCACTTCCCCGGCCACGTGTGTCCTGCTTCCCCGAAACACCCCGAGCAAGTCACAGGGCAAGATGCTGTGTTTAGTGTAGCATCCCTCTGGTGAGTGGGTCCCTGCCTCACGCCGGCCCCACTAACAATCCTTCCTCTGTACCACACGGGGAGAAATCCGAGCACTTTCACGTATCACAGCCCTGTTGATCTTCTGTAGTAAACTGAGTGTCCAGGAAGTTAATATATTCATATCTCACTCACACAGCCAACCTTTTCGCTAAGGTGTCGCAGGGAAACGCACACAATTTTGGCCTTGCTTGCTGAGTACGATGCGAATCATGGTCTCCCGGTCAGAGCTCTTGTCTGGATTCAAGACGGTTTGCAAATTCTATCGCTGTGCTTTTTCTACAAACAACAGCCAGGGCACTCGAGGTACATGCTGGGGCTGTTTGTTTTGATTTTTCCAGGATTTTATAATTCTGCTCTTTAAAGAATGACAATCTGGCATTCTTGCCTTTGAACCCTGGAACCCCTTGACCTGTTTGTGAGGAAAGGATAAAATGTTCTCCGCACATGTAGGTCAAGTGTAATGCAGGCAGGAGTGGTCTCATTCTGCTGTTTTTTGGTCTTAGTTCTTTCTGCCTGTGGTCAGGGGTGGAGGGGCTCTTTAGGATGGTATTGGCTGCATCCAAACGCAAGGGAAACAGGCAAACATCTTTCCTGGTGGGGAAAGGATCCTCACTGCGGTGGGCAGCTGCCACATCAGGAAGGTGGCCTGCTGATATATCTGCATATTAAAATACCAGAAATTTAATCCTGTTTTCTCCTTTTTTTCCGTTGGGGTCTGTTTTCCTGTGGGTAGAACAGCATGGGTTGAAAAGTAGTGACCCACAGAAGTCCTCCTCCCCATTGCAGCTGCAAACTTTGTTTTCTTAAAAAAGCAAGAACCGGGGTGCCTCTGGGGACCTTGTCAACCTCTTCTGGGCTCTGTCAGGCTCCTGGAGGTTCTCTGCTGGGTGTTAGCAGGATGGGGGGGACTCCTGCTGCCCCCGGCCCCAGTTTGAGTGCGTGGGTTCAGATTCTATAGAACCAGGAGCTGGGGGAGTATTTCTGGCACAGAGTCATGCATGCAATTCTACCTGCTGACTATTCAGTGGGCTAAAGCAAAACAAAATAAATGAGAACTGGATTAAATTGCTGACTGTACCGGGACTGGCCAAGGCCAAGGGTGGGCCGTGGTGAGCAGGGGTCTCGGCCTCTGAGGTAATAAACTGTCACAGACTAAAAACGCCAGCCCCCGAAAGCCGTGGCTTGCCCCACAGCCATCTTGGGTAACAGATAACAGGAAGGCTTTCCAGAGAGATGAGGCCGCGGCCGGTTGCCTGAATCTGGAGATGAGATCCGGTTCTTTGCTCAGGAGCTCTCTAGAGGCAGAGAGATTTTTCAAATAAAGATGAAAAATCATTAATAACGTAAAGGACAGATAAATAATACCAACCAGCAAAAAGATATGGTGATATCACACAAGAAAAACATACCTTTAACTTCCATTTCCAGGAAAATGGAATAGATGGCCTTTTCCTTTTTCTTCCCACTGAGCACAACTAAAACCCCAGCATGCTGCATATAAAACAATTGCCAGGACACACTGAACAGTGGAGAAAAGGCAGGGACCTCTGGGCCCAGAGAGTGACCCAGTGGGCAGTTTTCCTGCTCACAACCCAGACTGGGTGCTGGAGACGCAGCAAGCCAGAGATACCAGTGGTCCCAACAAAATACCATCAAAAGTCCCAACAAAAGCCTGCTCTCTCTAGATTCCCAGGAATAAGCTGAAGCTTTTCAATGACCCTAATGGATGTCTCATTCCTCTTTTCTTAAGGTTTTTTTCTTTTTTATCAGTCTCTTGTTAGCCCCAAATCACATTGTCTCTTAAAATAATCCCATAGCTCTGTAAGACGAAACACTGCCTGAAGAGTTGCCGTCTGCGATTCCGCAGTGTGATTATGTCCTCTGAACAAGGGTGCTGAGCACCCTGGACATTATTCCCCAGTTGGAAACAATCGGCAGGACCAGGTATCACCTCATCCCACCTCTGTCAAATGTGTGGATCCCTTGACAGGATCCTCAATGCACAGCCATGGACCTTGGAGACTGCCAGCTTCACTGCCCGACATTCCCTATTGATGGACAACTTCATCTTCTATATGCCTCTCCACGTGCTCTCAACCTAATAGACTAGTTCTTGCCTCCGGAACTACCAGAACAAGACTCCTGGCTCCCCGAGGTGACATCCCATCACACAATAGAGGTCTGTGCATTGCTGTGGCTGATGTGGGGAGACTGGGGTGGTCTATGGTTCCTCCCAGGAGTCCAGCATGGCCAGCTGGGGCTTCGGTCTTACTCCCCGACCTCCACCTCCAGCCTCTTCTCTGACCCCAGGTGCCTATGGCAGGAACCAGAGGAGGACCGGCAGGTGGCAGAGATCGTGACAGGGAGGAAGGGAGGAAAGAAGGCGACTCACATCTGCTGAGTGTGTATTCTGCTCCAAGGAGCCTTGGAGGAGCCGTGTCTCTCTTGTAATCCAGAGACCATGCCCCTATTTACAGAAGAGGACACTGAGGGTCAGAGTGGTTTAGGGACTTCCTCAGTGTCAGCCAGCCAGTTAAGGATGAGTCAGACCCGAGGCAGGGTTGTCTCCACACCTCCCCTGCCTTCTGGCATTGGCCAGAAGTGATGTGGGAGGAGGTGAGTTAAAAAGTGACCCAGGTCCTAAAACTCAGCACCTACTCCAGGGACCCAGGTGGTCCTCACTGCCCCTTACTAGGAAATTGTATAAACATCTGCACCCTGGATTTGACTCGTTGAAATGGTCCACATCAAGACACCAGATCTTCAATACCATGAGCAAGAGGGCACCAGGTGAGAGGCAAGAAGAGTGTCGTCTGCCAAGGAGAAGTGATGTTGAAACTCACTGTGAATTACTTACAGCAAATGATCAGATAAGGAGAAGGCAAGACCTCAGATCACTTACAGCAATCGGTTGCCTGGTCATTTGACACTTCTGCATTGAAATACCAGCCCGGGAGCCAAGCCCACAGCACGGCCACAATAAGACCCATCCTCCTGAGGTGACAGACCCTACAGCAAAGCCACACAGGCGGTGAGTGAGAGCAACCCCAGAGAGGGAGGGAATGGAGCGGTGGGGTTCCTCCAGGCTTACAACCTGAGTCTGGTCTCCTGTGCACCTACCACTTCCTTTGTGGGGTTGCTTACATGCTCAGGAGCGTGGCGAGAGGCTGATCTGATCCAACGCTGAACAATCACTTAATCCATATAATCGGATGATTCATTGTAATGAGTGTTGGAAGTATTTCTCAATCTTTTACCAGGTTCTTTTGTAATGTAAATAAATATTGTCCCCAGATGCTATGTTCTGGAAGCACCAAGGAAGGCCAGTTGTGCCCAGGCTGACTTCTGAGCTCTCCACACCAGAGGACAGGGCGGCAGTTAGAACTGTGAGCCCCACCCAGTAACAAGCTAGCGTTTAGGCAGTAGACACATGACATAGAGAAAAAGTACGATGTTGCCTCCGGTCAGTGCCGTCCCATACGAAGGTAAGCTGGAGCTCACCTGAGACCAGGAGGATTGGAAGCAGGTTGTCTCAAGGTGGTGAGGGCTGTGTGTTCTCCAGGCAAGTCACAGGGGTAATGGCAGCAGACCGGGCGGATCAGGAAGGGAGAGTCCACACAACCAGACTGCGCCCAGCCTTGCCTTAGAGCATCCGTGAGACTGGGCTGGCTCCTAACTTGTAAGCTCTTGACTATACTCGAGTCAGAGAGCTGACGAGCGGGAACACTCAGGACCCCCAGTGCCGTGGCTCCCTGCTGCCAGCCTCACCCACAAGACATTCCTTACCCCCCTCCTTTCCGCCTTCTCCCTCCTCGCTGTCCCCGCCCCATCCTGCACTGGCCTCTGTCCTCCTCACTGCCCTGCTGCCCACCTACGTATATTGGCCACAGCGGCAAGAGATCTGCTTTGACCCAGAATCATGAGCCTGTAGAACCTCTGGATAGAGGGACCTCAGAGGACATCAGAACTGACACTTTGATATCTCCGAAACATCTGTCCCACATGGTTTCACACACACGTCCTGTGCAGGTGAGCCCACTCCACTGTTAGGCATTACCGATTGCTGGCAAGATCTTCCTCATCACGCATCAGGAGTCGGCTTCCAGAATCTTCCACACACTTGGACATTATTCTTTCTTTAGGGGTCAGATAGGTTAGGTTAAAACCTTCTTACACAGAAATTCTTGTATTGGAAGATGGCTTTCTTTGACCTCAGAATCTTCTCTTTCCAGAGTAAACATCCCCAGCTCCGCATGTGGCAGGTGTTCTATTCTCCTCACCACCAGGGACGATCCTGATGTGTGCTCTGGTTTCCCCTTAACTTGCAGAGTCCGGGTCCCAGAGCACCACTCCAGGTGGGGGTCCCCTGGGTGCTGGAGAGCTGGGTGCTGCCCTCTCAAGCCGGGGTGAGCTGACACCAGCAGACAGGCTGCTCCTCCGTCAATGTGCTGCAGTTACCATCCCGCGGAGGAAGGGCTGATCGGCTCTCCCTGGACTTCCTTCATCCATGAAATCTCTTATCTTGTTTATCTTTATTGGTTCTGCTTTCCCCACAAAATGGTGGTCCTGTGCTTATTCCCTTTAAGCCAGGAAGGTGGAGTTAGACTGGCCATGACATCAGGTGGCTTCTTAGAAGGGACAGGAACAAGGGGGTGACTGAGGTTTTGGGGGTCCCTCCTTCCTGTAGCGCCTTCTCTCTCCTCTTAGCTCAGCTCTGGGCAGCTCTGGGGGTCCCAAAAGGCCTGAACGCTGCGTGTTAAAATACAAGACACGTGCCTGATACCAAACCACAAGGCAGCCTGGCTGACTTCACAGGCTTCATTTGAAGAGCTGCAGGGAAAAGTAATGTTTAAAACACTCAGGCAGTTAAATGACTACAGTTTCCTTCTTCACAGACACCACTTGTCTTTAAAGACTGTATTATTTCCTATGTAAATAGTGCAGAGAATTTGGTTTTGGCCTTTGGTTTCTGAGTCGGGGTGAATCTGCAGCTCATACAGGCCCCGAGCTCTCTAATCTGGTAGCTCAACTTTTATGTGGTTTTGTTTGACAAAGCAAACTCTGTATTAATGTCCAAATATTGGGTTGGCCAAAAAGTGCTTTCAGTTTTTAAGTAAAAATAAAAGGCACATTTTTCATTTTCACCAAGAACTTTATTGAACAATGTATTCACCCTTCTGTTCCACTACCTTCTGCCATTTTTCAGGCATCTTCATAATTCCATCTTCCCAAAACTTTTTATCTTTTTGAGCAAAGAACTGTTCCAGGTGCCTTTTATAGTCTTCCAGGGAATTGAAAGTTTTTCCATTAAGAGGATTTTGTAAAGACCTAAATAAATGGAAATCCGAAGGTGCAGTGTCTGGTGAATGTGGCGGATGAATCAGAAGTTCCCAGCTAAGCTGTAACAGTTTTTGCCTGGTCATCAAAGAAACATGCGGTCTTGTGTTATCCTGATGGAAGATTATGCGTTTTCTGTTGACTCATTCTGGACACTTTTCTTCGAGTGCTGCTTTCAGTTGGTCTAACTGGGAGCAGTACTTGTTGGAATTAATCGTTTGGTTTTCCGGAAGAAGCTTGTAATAGAGAACTCCTAATCCCACCATATATACAACTTCACCTTCTTTGGATGAAGACCAGCCTTTGGCGTGGTTGGTGGTGGTTCATTTCACTTGCCCCACCATCTCTTCCATTCCACGCTATTGTACAGTATCTGCTTTTCATCGTCCATCACAATTTGTTTTAAAAACAGAGGCTTTTCATTACATTTAAGTAGAGAATCGCATGCAGAAATAAGGTCAAGAAGTTTTTTTCACTTAATTTATGTAGAAACCAAACATCAAAGCAATTAACATAACGAAGCTGGTGCCAATGATTTTCAGCTCTTGATTTGGATATTTTGCGTCTGTCGGCTATCTCCCTCGTGGTATAACGTTGATTGTTCTCAATTAATGTCTTGATTCGATTGTGATAACTTCAACTGGTCTACCGAACCGTGGAGCATCGTCCAGTGAGAAATCTCCTGCACAAAACTTCGCAAATCACTTTTGACACATTTGATCAGTCACAGCACCTTCTCCATATACTGCACAAATCTTTTTTGGCGTTTTGGTTGCGTTTTTACCTTTCTTGAAATAATAAAGCATAATATGCCAAAAATGTTGCTCTTTTTCTTCCATCTTCAATATTAAAATGGCTATACAAAAATTCACCAGTTTTGATGCATTTTTTAAATGCACACTGATATGACAGCTGTCACATACAATCTAATAAAATTGTTTTGAATGAAGTTAAAGACAACCAAGTGCTACTAGACCCATCTTATGGAAACAAACAAACAAACCTTTTGGCCAACCCAATACAATCGAACTTTCATGGGCATTTAACCAAGACCCAGGAGCGAGTCAACTTGATTGGACTGCTTTCTTCAAAGAGATAGTGAACCTGGTCTGGCTAGAAGGCATACCTTTTAATGTTACATGGGTGCCACTGGAGAATGAGAAGAGAAGAATCTTTAAGATTTTCATTTCCATAATTCTCAGCTTTTTTTTTTTTAAGTTTGGATTAGTGATCAATTTCCTCCTCAACTGACTTCTTTTTTTTTTTCGGTTGCATTGGGTCTTCGTTGCTGTGCGCGGGCTTTCTCTAGTTGCGGCGAGCGGGAGCTACTCTTTGTTGTGGTGCATGGACTTCTCATTGCTGTGGCCTCTCTTGTTGCTGAGTGTGGGCTCTAGGTGCATGGGCTTCAGTAGTTGTGGCTCGTGGGCTCTAAAGCACAGGCTCAGTAGTTGTGGTGCACGGGCTTAGTTGCTCTGTGGCATGTGGGATCTTCCCGGACAAGGGATCGAACCTGTGTCCCCTGCATTGGCAGGTGGATTCACAACCATTGTGCCACTAGGGAAGTCCCCAAGTTATTATTTCTTAAGACCACTTATCCAGAGCACTGAGGGTAACACGGCCTGTAATCCTCTCATATGCTTATGAGGTGGGGATTTCCACACAGGTATGTGTGCCAGAGTCAAAAGGAATAAATAATGCTGATGTCAATTAATCCCAAGCTGATTTTTTTTTTTTTGCGGTATGCGGGCCTCTGACTGTTGTGGCCTCTCCCGTTGCGGAGCACAGGCTCCGGACGCGCAGGCTCAGTGGCCATGGCTCACGGGCCCAGCTGCTCCGCAGCATGTGGGATCTTCCCGGACTGGGGCACGAACCCGTGTCCCCTGCATCAGCAGGCGGACTCTCAACCACTGCGCCACCAGGGAAGCCCCAAGCTGATTTTTTAAAAAAAGTGTCAGAAACAGAGATTTTAATTCACAGCAAAGCCATAAGCTTTCCCAGTAGAAGTGTTGTGCCTGAGGTTCAAAGAATTCTGGTTAGAGAGGACGGGCCCAGGACATCTTAACTTTTTTGTGACTTCAGCTCAGAGCAGGGGTGCAGCAGATGAAAGGGAGGGGCATCTCCTTGGAAAAACTGCTGATTCCAGATCGGGGGAGTCAATTAACATGATGAGCTGGGACATCATGTCAGGCCGGAAAATATGAGAGTACTGGTCATGCCGAAAGGGCAAAGGAACCCCATAAAGATGCTCCCATTGGCCTACAGCATGACAATTGGGGCACCAACAAGAATAATAACTGAAATGCATTGAAACACATGTGTATTTTAAAAATCTATTGGTTCATAATGATTTTTTTTAATCTCATGAAATAATCTAGGCATCAATCTTTAACACACTCTAAATTCATTAGGTGAAATGATGATGAGGAATTCCATATTGGAGGGGTAAGGCTGACACCACCTAAATTTCCCCATCCATAAATAGAAAGGCACAGACTAAATCTCTAGGGATCCTTTAAACACCATAATTTAAGGACTTAGTGATTTGCTAGTTGTAAATCCAAAGTCTTCTCTGTCATGCACAAAGACCCCCATAGCACTTAGTATGCTACAGATATATCACCACAGCGTAAATACATATAAATTCTCCCCTCTTTCTCTCAACCTTCCACATTAATACAGGTAGAGCCAAGCTGGGTTGTGTGAGGTATATGGTTTCTGGATCAACTACTGTCTGTGTCCTTTTCATCTCTTTGGGTTACGACCCTCATTTATTAAGAGAAAAGTTATCAAGTACATCAGCAACAGAATTAATTCCTCTAGAAATTCTTCATCTTCCCAAGAAAGACAACTTCAAGTAGAAGATGAAGGAAAGGCTTGTCTACTTCTGGTTGAAATGAAAGATGATGGCAAGTGATCAAAGTGTCATTTATATTTGAGATTTCCTCAAGATTGAGTCTCAGAATTTAGGTTCCTTTGATTCAGGAATAGAAAGAATAGACAGCTTAAGGTCGTGGTTTTCATAGGACTGGAAGTAAATTGGGGGACTTACAAGCTATATTCATTTACCCAGAGCACGCAGGAAAGGAACACAGAAGAAAGTCATGTATAACCGAGAATTAAATTGAAGAATTTACCTCTTTTCTTCATATTAATTTTAGAGGGTGAAATAATCCATTTTTAGAGGAAAAAATTCATTTGTGCTAAAAGCTAAACTAAGCAAGTGTGGAAATGAACAAAAACCATGCAACTGAGGACAAAAAAAGGCTCTCTATTCAGAGCTTGCTGTACCAAGGGAGTCAGCCCCTTGCATTTTGGCAGAGGAGTGGGAAGCCTCCTTAGTGGAGAAGGGCACAGCTCCAGGCATGCCCTGATGGAGGCTGCGGGCACGGGGAAGCTGAAGGCAGCTGACCAGAAGCAGGGCGGCTGTGTGATTGGTTAGGGCTGCGTATTTCATTTTCTATGGTAGGTCCTAAACAGAGATGCTACCAGTTATTAATCAAGTTCTGGCTGTTTTGGTTCAGTTGCTGCAGGCTGTTATTTGGCTTCCTGAACTGATGGATGCAGAAGTTCTGTCTTTATACAGTCTGGCCATTACTGTGTGTATGTTCCACCTCTCACAAGCTAGTCATTTGTCTGAAGAAGCTTTAACTACTCTCTGCAAAGAAACCAAACCAGGCTTGGTCGGAGACATAACAGCATGATGGGGAAACAGTCCCAGAGAATGATAAGACATGACATCACGTTTGGGGGTGTGGTCTCAGAGCAGGGAAAATTTGCCTTCTAGGCCACTCTCTTCCAGAATCTCCTAGGCTAGGTCTCTGAGACTGTAGCAATGCCATCAGCAAGCAGACTTACCTGGTCAGAGAACAACAGCTCCACCAGTGTGAGGGGAGAAGTCTTGTAGGAGTTCTTATTCAAGAAAATTCTCTCTTTTTCCTTCAAATATATTTCTGCTCCATTCTCTCAGCTGTCTCTCAAGTGGACTCTTCATAAATAAGCTGGAGTTTTTCATTCTTTTCTCCATTTCTTTTAACTTTTGCCTACATTTTCCATCTCTTTATTTCTCTGTGTTGAGGTCTATGTTATGTTCCCAGATGTATTTCTCCTCTGCTGTCCTTACCCTGCAGTTTAATTTGTCTAAGGCATTTTATTTAAATGGCTGAATTTCTATTTGGTGGCTTTTCAATCTCCTTGGTTTTTTCTTTTTAACGTAATTCTGTATTCTTGCACCACACAATCAAATACTTCCTTTCCATACTTTGAAAACCTTTAAAACTTTAAAAATCTACTCATTTAAAAATATTTTTTAGATTTCCTTATTTTTGTGATTCTGGGAGTGAATTTTCTCCAACCCTTAGCTTTATTTGGGGAGCTCGGTTTCAGCTGCTCATCACCTCCAAGGCTTGTATCCATGACTTCCTTAGCATTAAACCCCAGCACCAAGGGGTTTATGGCATTCCATGGACTCAACTCACGTTGAATCTCAAGAACCACCCCTCTGATTTTGAGTTCCTTCTATGACTTTAGCCTCTAGGGAGATCCCTTTCTTGCTTTGGAGCTTGGCTCTCTATCCGTCAATGGTTCTATCCAGCATATACCTGTGTGAGGAGCATCACAGAGGAGATCTGCTAAGTCTGCCATGTTGACCAGTGTCAACTAATATTTATGATGTGCCTACTGTATACCTTCTGTAGCTAGGTGCTGAGGATGACAAATGAGCAAGGCACAGGCGTTTTCTTCAGGGAACCTAGAGTCCAGAGGGCCAGAGAGACAAATGAAACATTTATAATAAAATACAAGAAGTTCAATGCTACATGGGATTCTATAGAAGCACCAAAGAGGGTGCACCTGACTCAGGCTTTAGGAAAGGTTGGGAGTCTGTGAAGAAATGCGTGTTCTTCTAAACAAAGGCTCTATTGGAAAAGATGATTTTGTAGGGAAAAGGTTTTGTGCTTTATTTTATTTTAAAAATCTGTGCGTGGGCCCAACAATGACAGTCATACACTGACGTCCTTGCCTCGCTGGTTCCCACAGTTTAGGACTTTCCCAAGCTTCATGTTTCTTTCAACACCAGAGACATTATTTGATGAATCATTTATTCAGCAAACATCATCCAAACAGCTATTAAGGTAGCTGCTCAAAAGATTAATTTTACTGCTGGGACATAGATGATACCCTGGAAAGATGTGGAATCATTGCCAACTGCCATTGTAAATATTTATTAGGAGGCTGTTCCCAATGACTTGGGAGGTTTTATTCTGTTGTTGCTTTTTTAAGCATTAAAAAAGTGCTACTTATCTGCATATTTTTGGTAACATATGAAAATTATTACTTATATTGAAGATAAATAATCTGGGACAACTTAAAAACAAGGGATCTGGAATGGAAGAAATATAGTGAACTATTTATAGACCCATAAGATGTTTGAGCTACATATTGCCTTGTTGGAAATCCAGTCCGATCTAATGGAAATCAGGTTTCTCACATAGCAGCGTCACTGGTCTCTACTCCCTAGATGCCAGCAACACCCCTCCCACTCCAAGTCATGACCAATGTCCCAGACGTCGCTAAATGTCCCCAGATGAGAACTACCGGTCCACATCCTTTCTTTTAGAGATGAGAAGTGGAGGCCCTGAGAGTAAATGAGGTTATGCTACACAGCTAGTTAGAGACAGTCCCTGCAATAGCATCCCTGGTCTCCTGTTGCCTCTTCTCGGGCTCTTTCACAGAAACTGCAATAAAACCTCCGGGCTAGCATTAGTTAACTGCTCGGTCCTATTTGCAACAGAGGCCTGGGCTCAGACCCTCAAAATAATGTAGCTTCTACTGACTCCGGCTTGGCAAGCTTGTACTGTTTGAGTCGTCCCCAATGCACTTAAGAACAAAGATTTTTGTGAAATTTCAAGGATACTCATTGAGCTGATTCTAAGTAACCAAAATGTTCCTTCCAAGCTCACATTTTCTTTTTAAGAAAGTATCTGTTTCTCTCTCCATCTCCTTCACCTGTGAAAAAATAAATGCCTTGAGCCAAGCCCAGAGGATTGTGTTTGGTCATTTTCCGTGGTGCTTGGATGACCATATGCTTGCCAAACGGTAAATAAATCCTTACACAGCTTTTGTTCATTTGATAATTGGGTGTAATATATGCAAAGTTAAAGTTCACTTCTTGAAAACATCCAGTTTTATCTGGGATCTTTTCTTCTGGTCAGTGCATTCAGACACCTGAGGAAAAAACCAGATAATCCACATTTTGAAACCCTGTGGTCCTATTTTTCAGCCTCTTATTCACCATGTTGACAAATAAGTGAGACAGCAGAGGGTGAGCGAAACCAGGCCCCAGAATGTTCTTCCTTGGGGACGGTACCACCATGACCCAGCCCTTCCTGGCTGGTGAGATGCTCCCTTAATTACAGGTTGCTTGGGGTCACTGGCAGGCCTGGCTTGGATTCTGACTCTGCAGAGCTGTTGTCTTTGAAGTCTAGCAGCTTGTGGTTGGAAAAGACCACCCGAGCCAGAAAACGGCCAGTGAAATTCAAGCTCAACTCCAATTTATGTCAGTGTGCCAGTGACGACATTCACGAGTCTCCCTCGGCACTGCTGAGCATCTGATGGGGCAAATCCTTGCCGACAGCCAGTGCCAGCAGCCATAGCAGGTGCTGCTTCTTGCTCGTTGTTGAAATGCCCACAGCTCTGGGAGATGGCTCAGGAATGCTGCTGACGCCACCCGAGGGCTCAGCACCTCTACTTGCTTACACTGCCACTCTGCCAGTTGGTAAGAGGAAATATGTTTCCGTACTGGGAGACGTCCTCATTGTACCAGGCGATGAATCTTGAGTTGGCTTTGTGCAGGAGCCAGACATATCCACAGTCAAATTGAAAACTGGGGGTGGAAAAAAATCGGGTCAGTGCTTCATGGTCGGGGCGTATGGAGGCCCCACATAGCACTGATCTCTTTGCCCTGAATTACTACATCTTCTGCATTGTGAACTGAATCTTTCTGTGATTAAGTCCAAGTAGGCAAGGACTATCTCCTGGTCCCTTTTCATGCACAGCACTATGTTGGATGTGGCAGCATGGGATAGCAGAAAGAGCACTGACCAAGGTGGGTCTAAAGATCAGGAGTCAGGGACCTTCAAGATGGTGGAAGAGTAAGATGTGGAGATCACCTTCCTCCCCACAAATACATCAAAAGTACACCTACATGTTGGGGCTTCCCTGGTGGTGCAGTGGTTAAGAATCCACCTGCCAGTGCAGGGGACATGGTTTTGAGCCCTGGTCTGGGAAGATCCCACATGCCATGGAGCAACTAAGCCCGCATGCCACAACTTCTGAGCCTGCGTGCCGCAACTACTGAAGCCCGTGCACCTAGAGCCTGTGCTCTGCAACAAGAGAAGCCACTGCAATGAGAGGTCCATGCACCACAAGGAAGAGTAGCCCCCGCTCTCCACAACTAGAGAAAGCCCGCTCGCAGCAACAAAGACCCAATGCAGTCAAAAATAAAATAAAATAAATAAATTAATTAAAAATAATTACATCTACATGTAGAACAACTCCTACAGAACACCTACTGAATGCTGGCAGAAGACCTCAGACCTCCCCAAAGGCAAGAAAACCCCCACATACCTGGGCAGGGCAAAAGAAAAAAGAAAAAACAAGAGACAAAAGAATAGGGACAGGACCTGAGCCTCTGGGAGGGAGCCGTGAAAGAGGAAAGGTTTCCACACGCTAGAAGCCCCTTGTGGGCGGAGACTGCGGGTGGCGGAGGGGGGAAGCTTCGGAGACGCTGAGGCGAGCGCAGCAACAGGGTGCGGAGGGCAAAGCAGAGAGATTCCCGCACAGAGAGGATAGGTGCTGACCAGCACTCACCAGCCCGAGAGGCTTGTCTGCTCACCTGCCGGGGCGGGTGGGGGCTGGGAGCTGAGGCTCCGGCTTCGGAGGTCAGATCCCAGGGAGAGGACTGGGGTTGGCTGTGTGAACACAGCCTGAAGGGGGCTAGTGCACCACGGCTAGCCAGGAGGGAGTCCAGGAAAAAGTCTGGACCTGCCGAAGAGGCAAGAGGCCATTTGTTTTAGGGTGCGAAAGGATAGGGGATTCAGAGCGCCGCCTAAATGAGCTCCAGAGACGGGCGTGAACCACGGCTATCATATCGGACCACAGAGATGGGCACGAAATGCTAACGCTGCCACCACTGCAACCAAGAATCTCGTGTGCAAGCACAGGTCACTACCCACACCGCCCCAGGAGCCTGTGCAGCCCGCCACTGCCAGGGTCCCGAGACCCAGGGACAGCTTCCCCGGGAGAACACATGGTGTGCCTCAGGCTGTTGCAATGTCAAGCCAGCCTGTGCCGCTGCAGTATGGAGGTTCCTTAAAAAAACTGAAAACAGAACTACCATATGAACCAGCAATCCCACTACTGGGCATATACCCTGAGAAAACCATAATTCAAAAACAGACATGCACCCCAGTGTTCATAGCAGCACTGTTTACAGTAGCCAGGTCATGGAAGCAACCTAAGTGTCCATCGACAGATGAATGGATAAAGAAGATGGGGCACATATATACAATGGAATATTACTCAGCCATAAAAAGAAATGAAATTGAGTTATTTGTAGTGAGGTGGGTGGCCCTAGAGTCTGTCATACAGGGTGAAGTAAGTCAGAAAGAGAAAAACAAATACTGTATGCTAACGCATATATATGGAATCTAAAAAAAAAATGGTTCTGATGAACCTAGGGGCAGGGCAGGAATAAAGACGCAGACGTAGAGAATGGACTTGAGGACACCGGGAGTGGGAAGGTTAAGCTGGGACGAAGTGAGAAATTAGCAGTGACATATATACACTACCAGATGTAAAACAGATAGCTAGTGGGAAGCTGCTGCACAGCACAGGGAGATCAGGTTGGTGCTTTGTGACCACCTGGAGGGGTGGGATAGGGAGGGTGAGAGGGAGACGCAAGAGTTGGGGGGGATACGGATGGCTGATTCACTTTGTTATACAGCAGAAACTAACACGACATTGTAAAGCAATTACATTCCAATAAAGATGTTAAAAAAATAAATAAAGATCAGGAGTCCATTCAGACTCTGACAGTTTTGTAAGTCTGGGTGGGTAGCTCAGCTGCTGGGGGTCAGGGAGGGTCAGGTGAACAGTAAAGCTCATGTCCTGCGAATCCTTGACAGGCAGGGAGTTTGCTCCTGCACCTCCTTTTCTTCCACACCTTAAAGAGACCCCTGCCCCAGCCTCTGCCTACTGGGCATCAGCAGCTCTGTAGCACCTGGCCAAGCTCTCTGCTTCTTAGGCATCTTCCCCCTCGAAGGTGGCTGCTCTCACCCCCATGCTCCCTCTCTTTGATGCCCATGTCAGGACCCAGAAATGGTCCAGCTTATTTTTCTCTGCAGCTCTGCTTACCAATTTACAGGGTGGCAGAAGCCACAACTGAATGAATATTAAATTATACAATGCAGAACTTCTCAAAGTTTCCTCCCCGAAAAGCACTCTTTTGGCCCAGACTGGATCCATTTTAGTTGCAGCTAAAACTGGACTCTCTCTCACCCACCCCTCTGTTATTAACCAGAAAGGAGCGTTTCATTTTCAAATTTTTTCTCTAGCAAAATTTTTAATCTTATATTTCTTTGGCTGCTACCAATTTTCAAACGGACAACTAATCAGGCAGCAAGAGAAGTCATTTTATTTTTATTTTTAAAAATTTATTTATTTATTTATTTTTATTTTTGCTGTGTTGGGTCTTCATTTCTGTATGAGGGCTTTCTCTAGTTGTGGCAAGCAGGGGCCACTCTTCATCACGGTGCGCGGGCCTCTCACTATCGCGGCCTCTCTTGTTGCGGAGCACAGGCTCCAGGCGCGAAGGCTCAGTAGTTGTGGTTCACGGGCCTAGTTGCTCCGCGGCATGTGGGATCCTCCCAGACCAGGGCTCAAACCCGTGTCCCCTGCATTAGCAGGCAGATTCTCAAGCACCGCGCCACCAGGGAAGCCTGAAGTCATTTTATTTTTAAGCTTGAAATATCTCTATTAACAGCCTTTTTAAAACGGGTTCAGATTTTCAACATTTTGAGAGGAATTTTGAAGCAAGCTTGCAAGCTAAGACCCCTGAACTCGGAGTTAATGGCAAGTCCTTTTTTCCTGTTGTTCAGGCCAAAAAACCTTAACGTCAGTCTTGACCCCTATTTCTTTTGCACACACAGGTAACCCATTAGCTCCAGCTGGCAAAATGAGCAGAATCGGACACTTCTCACCACCTTCTCTGCCACCGCCCTGGCCCAAGCCACCATGCTTTCTCACGCGGATTGTGGCGAGGCTCCTCTACCTGGTTTCACTACTTCCCCGGGGCCCTTTACAATCTACTATTTCCGGTCTGGCAAACAAAGGGATACCATTCCTCCTCCACGGCTCTACTTCTTGCTCTAGAATAAGACCTTCGGGTCTCCCCACCTTACGTCACACTCACGCATACTATCCCCTACCCCCTGCTTTCCTCACTGACCCCTCCCTGCTCTCCAGCGCCCCCTGCAGGACCTTACTTCAGCTGGAAAACCGACGGAAGTGTACAAATTAATCTTGTACCTCTTTTTATTTGCTTATTAGCTATCCATCTATCTCCTTTTGCGAAGTGTCTGGTCAAATATTTTGCCATTCTTTTATCGCTTGTTTTCTTATTGTTCAGTTGTGGGAGTTCTTTGCACATTCTGGATACAAGTTCTTTATCAGCTATGATTTGCAAATATTTTCTCCAGGTCTGTGGTTTATCATCTCATTCTCTTAATAATATCTTTTAAAGAGCAGAAATTTTTATTTTTGATAAAGTCCAACTTATCAATTTTTTCTTTTATAGATGGTGATTTTGATGTCATATCTAAGAAATATTTGCCCTACCCAAGATCACAAAGATTTTCTCTGATGATTTCTTCTACAAATTTTGTAATTTTAGCTTTTGGTCATATATCTACTGTGTGATAATGTGTATACTGAATCCATGATTCTTTTTGAGCTAATTTTTATATCCAATGTGAGGTATGTGTCAAAGTTAATTTCTTGGCAAATGGATATATCCTATTGCTCCAACATCATTTGTTGAAAAGTCTCTGCTTTCTCTACCGAAATGACTTTCCACCTTTGTCACAATCTGTTGTCCATAAGTGTATGGGTCTATTTCTGGACACTGGACTCTTCCATTGATCTATTTGGCTATCTCTATGCCAATACTACATTGCCTTGATTAGTGTAGCTTTATAATAATTTTTTTTTTTTTTGGCCATGCAACACGGCTTGTGGGATCCTAGTTCCCTGACCAGGGATTGAACCCTGGGCCCTTGGCAGTGAAAGCGTGGAGTCCTAACCACTGGACCACCAGGGAATTCTCTATAATGATCTTGAAATCCAGTAGTGTTAGTTCTCCAACTTTGTTCTTTTTCAAAGTTCTTCACCTATTCTAGGTTCTCGGCATTTCCATATGAATGCTAGAATTTGCTTGTGAAGTTCTACAGAAAAGCCGTCTGGAATTTTGATAGAGATTGTGTTGAATCTGAGGATCAATTTAGCAAAAGTTAAAATTTTAACAATATTGTCTTCCAATGTATGAAAAGGGCATCTCTCTCTCTTAGGTCTTCTTTAATTTTTCTCATCATTCTTTTGCAAGCTCTCAATATAGGGGTCTTGCATATCTTTTGTCAAATATTTCTCTAACTGTTTCTTATTGTTGGTGCTATTTTTTAAAGTGTTTAACTTTAATTGTTATATCTCACCTAGAAACACTCTTGCACAGATGCATTAAAGGATATGTATAAAGACCCCCCAAAAATTTAATTTTTGATTGGTGCTAGTATATAAACATATTTTGCATATTTATCCTGTATCTTGCAACAATGATAAAATCCGTTATTAGTTTTAGTAGCTATTTTTAATGGTTTATTTCTGTGTTTGTGTACATAATATCTTCAATTATTTTTAAAATTTTATTTATTTATTTATTTATTTATTTATTTATTTATGGCTCTGTTGGGTCTTTGTTGCTGTGCAAGGGCTTTCTCTAGTTGCAGTGAGCGGGGCCTACTCTGTTGTGGGGCGCGGGCTCCTCATTGCAGTTGCTTCTCTTGCTGCAGAGCATGGGCTCTAGGTGCACTGGCTTCAGTATTTGTGGCATGCGGTCTCAGTAGTTTTGGCACACAGGCTGAGTTGCTCCATGGCATGTGGGATCTTCCCAGACCAGGGCTCGAACCTGTGTCCTTGCACTGGCAGGTAGGTTCTTTTTTTTTTTTTTTAATTTATTTTATTTATTTATTTTTGGTTCCATTGGGTCTTCGTTGCTGCTTGAGGGCTTTCTCTAGTTGCGGTGAGTGGGGGCTACTCTTCATTGCGGTGCACAGGCCTCTCATTGCAGTGGCTTCTCTTGTTGTGGAGCAGGGGCTCTCGGCATGTGGGCTTCAATAGTTGTGGCACATGGGCTCAGTAGTTATGGCTCTCGGGCTCTAGAGCGCAGGCTCAGTAGTTGTAGCACATGGGCTTAGTTGCTCCACAGGCATGTGTGATCTTCCAGGACTAGGGCTCGAACCTGTGTCCCCTGCATTGGCAGGTGGATTCTTAACCACTGTGCCACCAGGGAAGCCCTGGAAGGTGGATTCTTAACCACTGTATCACCAGGGAAGTCCAATTTAGTAGGGTTTTTTTTTTTTAATTGTAGATTCTATCATAGACAACCAAATCATCTGCAAATAAAGACAGTTTACTTTTTCTTTTCCAGTCTGGATGTTTTTTATTTCTTTTTCTTGCTTGATTGAGCTGGATGGAATCTCCAGTACAATTCTGAATAGAAGTGGATAGAGGAGACATCTTGTTTTGTTACTAATCTTAGGAGTAAAGCAATTAGTATTTCACAATTAATTATGATGTAACCATAGGTTATATTATATAACATTTATATGCACCAGGAAACCAAAAAATTCATGTGATTTGCTTTATTGTGGTGGTCTGGAACAGAATCTGCAATATCTTCTAGATGTGCCTGTACTTTGAAGATGTTGCTCCACTATCTTCTTGCTTGCACTGTTTCCAAAAAGAAATCTGCTGTCATCCTTATCTTTGCTCCTCTCTATATACACCATGTCTTTTTTCTTCAGCTGCTTTTCTGATTTTTTCTTTATGAGTGGCTTGAGAAATTTGATTATGAAGTAACCTGGTGTGATCTTTTTCATGTTTTGTGCTCAGGCATCTTTGATCAAGCATTTTGGATCTATGGGTTTATACTCTTCACCAAATTTGGAAAAAGATCATTCATTATTTCTTTAAAATAGTTTTTTCTGGTGTCCCCCTTTATACTTTGCTTCCAAGACTCTAAATATACATATATTCGGTCATTTGAAGTTGTCCTATATTTTGCTGATGATTTTGTCATCTTTTTAAGGTTTTGTGGGGGGTTTTTTGTATTTTATTTTGGATAGCTTTTATCGCTCTGTTTTCAAAGTCACATCTTTCATTCTGCAATGTCTAATCTGTTGTTAATCACATCCAGTATATTTCTGTCTAATAATTTGTAGTTTTGTCTCTAAATGTTTGATTTGGACATCTAGAATACAGTTATATAGTTATAATATTTCTTGAACATCTAAAATACAATTGCACAGTGATAATAACTGTTTTATGTCCTTGTTTGCTAATTCTAACATTTAATCAGTTCTGGGTTGGTTGTGATTGGTTGATTTTTCTCCTCATAGATATTTTCCTGTTTCTTTTTTTTTTTTTTTTTTTTTTTTTTTTTTTTTTTTTTTTTTTTTGCGGTACGCGGGCCTCTCACTGTTGTGGCCTCTCCCGTTGCGGAGCACAGGCTCTGGATGCGCAGGCTCAGCGGCCATGGCTCACGGGCCCAGCCGCTCCGCGGCATATGGGATCCTCCCAGACCGGGGCACGAACCCGTATCCCCTGCATCAGCAGGCGGACTCTCAACCACTGCGCCACCAGGGAGGCCCTATTTTCCTGTTTCTTTGCATGCTTGGTGAATTTTACTTTGTTTGGTGCTGAATATTTTTCCATATCTAAGTATTCTTGAGCTTTGTTTTGGGATGCAGTTAACTTACTTGGAAAAACTTTCATCCTTTTGGGTCTTGCTTTAAGAATTTAGTTGAAACAGAGCAGCATTTAGTCTCAGGCTAATTATTTCACATTACTGACAAAATATGACTTTGAGTGCCCTACAAAATGACCCATTAATTATGATGCTTCCCTGTCTTGTTGTGGGGACAGGCACTCTTTCTGGCCCTGTGTGAGTAGCAGCCACCCTTGCCAATCTTCCTTTCAGACAGGTCTTTACCCAGCCTCACAGTTTCCTCATGTGCATGTGCCTAGCAGTACTCTGCTGCATTCTTGAGAGGACCTTCCATAGACCTCAGGAATTCTCTCTCCATGCAATTTTCCTTCTAGTGTTTTATTCTACAAACTCTAGGCACCCTGTTCTCCCATATTCTCAGCTCTGTTGATTTAATAGAGCTCTGTTGACTAAGGAAGTCCACTGGGCACCACCTGGATTCCCTGTCCCTGCACCATGGCCTGAAAACTCTCTCATGGCAGTAAGGTGGGGTCATCAGAGGGCTCACATTGCCTATTTCCCATCTCTTAGGACTACTGTTCTTCACTGCCTGATGTCCAATACCTTGAAAATGACGGTTTGATGTGTTTTATTTGGTTTTTAATGATTGTTTCAGGCAGGAGAGTAAATCTCTTACTCCACCTTGATCAGAAGCAGAAGTTACAAATTAACTAGATTTTATTTCCTTTTAACAAGCATGTATGCATGTGGCTATGATTTTATATTGCATACATGCAATAAATATTTGCTGTAAGTAAAATTAATCCTGGTTTTATATTGGAGCTGAACAGATGAATAATCCATGGATTTTGTTTGCTAGGTAAATCATATCTGCCAGGTACTGATGAAGTTAGAGAATCCTGCCCTCACTTATCTTCCTGTCACTGACGTGCATGCGTTCAGGGACCTCTTGTCCTATCAAGGGAGTCATATCCCCTTCCAAGTGAAGTCCTTTTCTCCCATCGAGTATCCACTTGAAGTTTGGTGAAGTTCACTCCTTCAAAATCCAGTTTTTGCCTCCTGAGAATTTTATGAACCAACTTTTCTTAAAGGGACCATACCACATTTTTAGTTTTAAAATCTAAATCTAAAGGAATACACTTATAAGAATACACTTACCATGATGAGTTTCTTAAGCATGGAAGTATTTAGCTATTTTACATAGATGTTCGGAAAGTAAAGGGTGGAATTTCCACATGAGGTGTTCACATGTCTCTGATGGATGGACACAGAGGTCTTGAAAGCAGAAATAAGAACAGTACAGCACACACCAACACAGAAATAGCCTGTTCTCTCTTGGAATGGGGAGTCAAGGAAAAGCCAGTGCATTTTAGGAAGGTGGAAATTTGTGCCAACAATTTTTTCCCAGTTTATTTTTGGCCTTTTTATTTTAAGGAGTTTTAACCTACAAAGGTGTTCAAAACTCAAATAGATTTTTTTCTTTTACTTTTTCCATTGCTTTTATGCCTGGACTCTCATTCCTGAGAGGGTATAAAGTTTTCACATATGTGATTTTTATGGGGTTATCTTCCCTGTATTATTATTTAATTCATATGGAATTTATTGGGGATGTGAGATAAGAAGCCAACATTATTTTTTCCAAAATGTCAAGAAATTTTGCCAGCACCATTACTTTAAAAAATATCCATCACCATTGATTTGTGATGCCACTTTTATAAAATATATAGTTCTTATGTGTATTAAGAGCTGTTGATGGGTTCTTAGCTCTCTTCTGTTTATTTTTTTCTGTTTATACTTCTATAAGCCTACTCTAAATCATAGAAAGGGTCTTCTGTAGATAAGACCTACACTATTCTTATTCACTGACTGTTCTTATTTATTCAGTCTATGTTCCAGATAAACTTTATGTTAACTTTTTCAAGTTCAAAAAAAAAAAAACCACCATTAAAATTTCCTTTGAGATCAAATAGAACGTCTCAATTCTTTGGGAGAAGAACTGCCATTTTTACAGTACTTTAATCTCTTCAATCTCACCATCCAGAAATATTTTCTCTCTCAATTTATGCAACTCAGTTATGTCACTCTGTAAATATGTAAATATTTACATATTTACTGAGATAGACATCTATTCCCTGTACATTTTTAATAAGTTTTTCCCCAAGTTATTTGTTTTTGTTGTTACTGACATTGTGGTGGGAACACCGGACTTTATAACTGAGTTTTGCTAGTTGATAGAAAAGATATTGATGTCTACACTTTCCGTTGGTCTCCTTTAAATGTTTCCTGTAGTTTTCAGTTGGTTTGTATGGTTTTTTTTTATATCAATAGAAAGAGTTTCACTTGAAACTCTTAATATTCTCTTGATTATGATTCTGTTTAATGAATACCAGGAAGCACTATGAAATGCTGTGTGTCACTGTTTCCTTTTTGGGTAGCAAAGCAAGCCCTCAGCCCTCCAAGGTGAAGTTGGTGTCCTGGTGATGGATTTATTACATAGGCATCAGGCACACAGATGCTGCAGAAAGATATATAGGTATATGGTCATCTGTGCCATCACTGGCTTCACTTGTTGAGCAGAGGGGAAAGAAAGTATTTTCCAATGAGAAAAAAGAACCCAAAATGTGATTTTCAGTCACAACCAGTATTCAGCCCTTCTACCTACAAGTTTTAAAACTTTAGTGACTTGTCTCATGAAGGATCAGAAACTTGGCTTCAAGGGATCAAGGTCGAGGATTGGCTCCCCATTTAGGTCCGTTGGACTGGATTATTCCATAGCTACATTCTGTAGCCTCTAAAAGTTTTTTTTAATGAATAGGTCAGTATTCCACATTAACAGGGAGGGGCATGCAAAGTGTGGGCTGTGCTCTTATATCTGCACGTCAATTAGTATTTATTGGATACCCATGCCTTCTGTGTGCTCACCTCTCACTAGAACATGGACTCTCTAAGGGCAAGGACCGTGTCTTATTTGCCTGTGGGAGCTCAGTCCCCAGCACTGAGCTGGGTGTAGGGTAGGTTTCAGTAAAATTTGAATGATTGAGAGAGCGAATCCCTAGCATGAGAAGAACATTGAAGAAATTCATAGCACATGCACTGTCCACCGTGAGCCGGTGAAGACAATGCACTGCTGGCTACCATAGCTTTGCAAACTTGATCTGGGCCGATGGGTCAGTGGGACAGGTCTCCCTGCCCCCCACTTTCTGGAGTGTGCTTGAACGAGACAATCACACTTGGCAGGGAGATTGCACTCAGCTTAGGGGCCGAGGTCCCGAAGATCCGCTCCCTGAGGGAGACTGAGTCGTTGACTCCACCTGGTGGTGTCTGCAGAGTACTCACCTACCTGATGCGAAGCAGGGAGGAGCCGGCAGCCCAGCGCCGGCCATTCAGGTGCGACGGACCCATGAGCAGGAAGACTCCCAAGGAGGGAGGGGCTGGGGCTTGAATGAGCCCCAGAGAGCATCCGTGGGCTCCGAACCTCCCAGGCACGGTGGGCTCTGCTTCCCTGATCCCACCCCAGAGAGCAGCATCCCTAGGCAGATGGCCTTATTACTCCCTGAAACAGGATAATAAAGTGTTCTGGGAAAACGCTGTCTGAATGCCCCTGGACGGCCCAACTGTAGAACAGACAGCTGTGAGGTTGGCTCGTGAACCCCCGTTTTCCCAGTGAGTAATCTGAGGTTCAGAGGAAGCTTCTGAGGGAGGCATGTCACCCAGACCTCCCACCTCCCAGCCAACCCCTCATCTCTGCTACACGCACGCTGCCTCTTACCTTCCGTGTCCACGGGGCTCTGCCATTACGGAGCCCAGTCATATGTGACCTAGAACTTAACGGGCTGTCCAGTGAATACAGAAGAGGAGTGCCCTTGTCCATGACACAGGTGAGAAGGCAAACAGGTGAGGTCAGTAGCGCGTGAACAGCGGAGTAGCACTAGCCCAAGGCCAGTACACTCTGCACCCACCACAGGGGCTGAACTCCCAGAATCCAGCGGTGCCTGCTGTTCTATGTCCTTGCAACCCCAGTGTTTGATTTGAGGAATGACACCACGCGTGACGGGTACAGCTCGCTCCATCTAGCAGACCATGAGGGCGAGCTTATTTCTGTCCACTTCGTGGTTTGACAGCCCAACTAGACTGATTGGAAAAAAGAAAACGGAGAGACCTGAAGGTTTATTTGAGGCATTTCTAGAGCAAGCAAAACACTTCCCACATCTCTGTAGGCCTGACAACATGGGAATTGAGAAGCCACAGCACCAAATGCGCAACGGATGTTCTAAAGAAAATGCATGTTGTTCTTTTCTGAAATCGGGCTTTGGAGATGGTGTGTCTTTTCTTTCTTGAGGTGGTGTTGGACTGTTCATTCAATATGGGTATGTGGGACTTGGTTATGAGAAAAGACAATTCCAAACACATAGACTGAATGAGCTGAAACCGAAAAGTGTAAGGGAAAGAAAAGGAAGTGGGGAACTTCCCCACTGGGGATGGGGAGATGAAATGTCTTGATGAAGCCACAGAACAATATATGAGACAAAGAAATGATAGGGACAAACGTATATACTTCATGAGAAGTGGAGCTGTCGTGAAAAGACAGTTTGATCTCTGATCATTTGACCCAAAAGGGAAGAGGACTCTGTGTAGCATTTCATAAACATCCTGTTATCAGAGAGGATTACCCAAACCCACGTCATTTCCCAAGACTAGGTTAACCTAAAATGAAACAACAGAATTGCTGTTGCTTTTGACTGGAATTAAGAAAACTCAGGAAACACACAACCCTATAAAAATATTTTTTTAAAGAGCAAGAGTCACCAAATGTCCTTCAACAAGAAGTCCAGAGCAAGTCACAGTGGAAGTTTGCTACAACTGGGAACACACAGGATGATCAGTCTAGGCTTTTACATATACGTCCACAAACATATACACACATACACATACGTATACATATGTGTGCACACGTACATGTTCACACTGACATGGGCTGGATCAAGTCCCTCCCAAATTGCTAACCCTTAGTAGCTCAGGATGTGACTGTACTTGGAGATGGAGCCTTTAAAAAAGCAGTTAAGTTAAAATGAGGTTGTTAGCGTGGTCCCTAATCCAGTGTGACTGGTGTTCTCAGAAGAGGAAATTTGGACACTTGAAGAGACTCCAGGGATGTGCATGTGTGCACATCTAGGGAAGAACATGTGAGGGAGGACCCAGAGAGAAGGCGGCCGTCTGCAAGTCCAGGAGAGGCCTCAGAGTGAAACCAACCCTGCCCACACCTTGACCTTGGACTTCTGACCCCCAGAATTGCGAGAAAATAAGTCTGTGGTTTAAGCCACCCGGTCTGTGGAATTTTGCTTTGGCTGCCCCAGCAGATCAATACACACATTATTTTACATTAAGTGTATGATTGCAAGTTTTTTTTATTTTTAAGTTAGTCTTTTTCTTATTCTCAGCTCCCTCTCTCTGCTCCTGGCTCCACCCAAGGTCACCATGTACATCGTACCTCGTGGGAGTTCTTATTTGTCTCTGTACTCGTGTAGTCAAAGAGAGGCACACACATGGACAGAGGTGAGGGGCTGTCATTGCTCTACACAATTAAGATCATATTTCACAGGTTTTCAACGGCTTGCTTTGCATTACTCATTAAAACTTATGGAAAAGTTGCAAGTACGATACAAAATACCTGTTTATTATTATTATTTTTGATCCATTTGAGACAAAGTTGCCAACATGATGCGCCATCAGCTCTGAACACCTTGGAGTGCGCTTCCTTGTCATCTTTGGCAGGAACAGTACAGAAATGACGGGCTCTTCCCATGGGAGCCTATCAGTGGTGCTCAGGCTCTACTCATCGTTGCTGATGGCACGCAGCTTGATGGCTGGTTAAGTGGTGCTACCTGTATCTGTTTTAGCACAGTCACTCTTTTTCTCTTTGTAGTTAATAAATAGTTGACACTATGTAAATATCTTGTTCTTCATCAAACTTTCAATTCACTCATTTATTTATATTAGATGGACTCATAGATTCCTTTTGTATGTAATGGGTTATAATTTGTTAACTCTCATGATTTACTTTGATGTCCATGTCTGTGTCCTTTGGACGTGTCCCCCTCATTATTTGAACACTTTCTTGCTTTCTGATACCAGATGTTACAGGCTCACCTGTGCTTTCCCTGCCCCAGCACTGGAACTGGCCATTTCTCTAAGGAGCTTCTCTTCCTTTTGCAGAGAATGATATTTAAAAGCCAAGATTCGGGCATTAGATGCACTCATTGCTATGGGGGATGGCAAGGGCAGGAGGTGGCTGCTTCCAGTCAACAGAGTTACAGATTATACAGACATGTGCACACACTCATATCTATACCCACATATGCACACACATATATAGCTACACCTATGTATATATATTCACACACATATGTATATATGTGTACACATGCATCTATACATACACACATCTGAATCTATACTTATTATGTACATTGACAACCATGAATTCACACTGGTACCTCCTTTTCCCATTTAACACCAAAGAGTTTATCCAAGTTCCGAGTTGTCCTTCTCTGGACCTCCCACCTCTGACAGTGAGGCATCTGGGCTGTTCCCCCAGGCAGAATCCCCCTCAGCCCTCCTGGACTTCTCGCCTCACCCTGCCAGGGCTCTGAGCCCCAGCCCAAGCCCCCATAGGACCCTCCTCTCTGCTGGGCCTCTGATACCCCTGCCGGGCAGCCCCTCTAAGCAGATGCTCTCCTCATTCACCCAGGCCCTGACACTCCCCCTGGCCCAGCCTCCCTCTAGGCTTCCCCCTCCACGCCCTGCTCAGAATCTGCCTTGTCCTGCAAGCTGCCCTCTCACCCTGACTGGCTCCAGCAGCCCGGATGTGGCTGCCTGCCCTGCACACACAAAGCGGATGAGTTCTTCTGGAAAGGAAGAGAAGGGCAAGGGAAGGGAGGGTCATGTCTGCTACCCTCACTGGGCAGGATCCCGGGCAAATCACTCTACGTCACTTCGTGGAGGTGGGCGTTCCCCCTTGCCTGGCACGGGTGTGTCATAACAGCCCATGTGCCCCTCGTTGGCGTCCCTTTGTTTCCGTGTTTTACCGCCACAAAAAAAGCTGCAATAAGCATCCTTGTATATGCCTGTGGGCTGGGTTTTACGCTTATTTCTATGGGACAGAGTCCCAGGGGCGGGATTGCTGGGTCAAAGGTAAAGATTTTAACAATGTCCAGCAATCCTGTGACAATCTCTGAGAAACCGTTTCTTGACACGAGGAAACCGAGGTGCTGAGAGGCATCTGACATCCTTGGTAGCCCTGGAGCCCTGGCGGGTTTCAGATGAACCCAGGGAATGCAGGCGTAGTCTTCTCGAGTAACCACACCAGCCAAGAAACACCCTTTCAATCCGTGTAGGTCCCCATAAGGGGCGGAGCGAACCCCGTCCCCTCAGCTTTCATAATTCTTCCCCTCCTCCCTCCTCATCGGGCTCCATGTTCAGCGGACTTGAATGCTGACTCTCTGCTGGCCCCGGGGTGCCGCCCGACAGCGCTCACGACCTAGTAGGAGGTCGACCAGCAAGCCAGTCCTTGTCATCACGTATGCTGAGAACCCTGGGGACACAGGCAGGGGCAGCTCAGACGTGGGGGTGCGCAGGGAGGGAGGCAAGGGCTTCCCAGAGGGGTGACCTATGACCCTGGTCTCGGAGATCAGGTAGATCCCAGCCGGGCAAAGGAAAGGCAGGGCGTGTCCCACAAAGGAAACAGGTGGCAGGGAGTGTGGCCCATATGGGCAGTCAGAGTGCACACCCTCCACCGGGGATGCAGGGACCCCACCTCCTCCAGTAGCTCCCTCCGCCGGCCCGTCTCCTCACCGCCCCTCCCCCCACCCCAAGCGCAGCAGGCTCCTTCCAGCCTCTTGCTTTCCCTCCGGCACCAGCCTCGCCCTTCTCCGGAACAAAAGCCACCTTTCAAACGCCTGGTGTGTGCAGCGTTCCCTGGCTGCTGCAGCCACACTTATCTCTTGCCCTGGGAACAGCCGGGTGCCTAGTGCCTGGCACCTCGTGTTTGTGAAATCCCTGCAGGACTGAGCGCCGGAAACTTAACGTGTGTCTCAGCAATTGATCTTAGCCTGGGAAGTGGGTTTGGGGTTTCCCGCTCCCCCTGCTAGAGAACAGCTCCCTAGGGGTCAGGTGTGCTGTACACAGATGGGGCTTAGCCGGGTGGGCACACAGAGAAGGAGTAGCTTTGTTCCATTGTCTTTACACATCACAGAGGCCTCATTCCCTGAAAATCCTTCTCACCATCCTGGGGCTCTGCTGGGAATCTAGGTGCACAAGCAAAATCCTCCTATTTTCAGTTATTTGCAAAGTAATCCAGTGTCCAGCTTTCCCATCAAGGGGGTGGGGTGAGCAATATTGCACCCGTGGGAAGAGAGGAGGAGATCTTCTTCATGTTTTCTCTTCCCATCAAGGCAGAGGGTGACTACATGTTGGCCAGCCGAGTAACCCCCATGTCTCATGGGCTCCTAAGGATTTAGCTTAAGCAGTTGGCTCAGGGAGCTCTCAGGTGGAGCTGAGACATGTGATAAACACTGCTGGTGGAATTGCACAGAGTGTGGACTAGTGACCGGAGGAAGGAGGGGTCATGAGCAACCTCACTGCCAGGGGCCTGTGGGTTCTAGCCCCTTCCCTGTGCTGTGAGGGCAGTGGCCGGGTATCCAGCAGCTGACCAGCTGCTGACCACCACACCCCACCCCACCCAGCCAGCGATGGATGAGGACAGCTGAGACCCACTCACCCTGCAGAGACAGAGTCACACTGGCATTTTTGAGGTCTTTTCTTTGAAAGAGTTACTAAATTCATCATTAAAGCTAATCTCTATTGGATCAGCTCGGTGCGTTGTGACCACCTAGAGGGGTGGGTTAGGGAGGGTGGGAGAGAAACGCAAGAGGGAGGAGGTATGGGGATATATGTATATGTATAGCGGATTCAGTTTGTTATAAAGCAGAAACTGACACACCATTGTAAAACAATTATACTCCAATAAAGATGTTAAAAAAAAGTTAATCTCTAAAGGCCATTTTTTGATGTATTTTACAGTCTAAACAAAGTTGTACTTATCTCAGATTGAAGTAACTAAAATAAAATCCATGTTTTGTGGTGGAAGTCAGAGCATATAAAGGAATAAGATGTTTACGGTGAGAAGTGTGTGTACCTGAGGCACTGTGGTTCAAAATAAGCGTGCTGAAATGGATTAATGTGCTTCTGAAATTACTAGACATCAAAGTCCTATCTATAAGGCAGACCATTAACAGCTATGGAGTCAGGAGGGTGGTGATTTCAAGGTCCTAGCCAAGACCATGCCTTGGAAGTGGCTAGTTCAGAGAGATATGATTAATTCTGGGCAGAGCGATTTCTAGGAAACTGCTGTAGCCAATCTCTAAGAGAACGCTTTATCTGAGTGCCAAGTGTCTCCTGGTTAGATTCCGAAATCGGCCAGTAAGCGTTAAGTTGATATTAAAGCCAGTAGACGTTCTCCCAGGAATTCCTGATGGGATGGTGGTGTGGTCAATGTCACCGACCCTGACAGGAAGAGGCAGGAGGCTGTTCTTCCTGGAACCAGCTTTGTGACCTTGGGCAAGTCACTTAGCTGCCAAGACTGCTTCCGGTCCTAAATGCTCTGATTTATTAACTTTGGGGAGGTAGTTACAGGGTATTAGGTGGAGAGAGGCTTTGCTGATGAGAAAAAGAGAAACACATGTTCAACAGTCTATGCTTTCTAACAGGCATTGGAATCATTTCTCTGTGTTCATGCTATCAGGCTGTAATCACTTAGATTACAGTGACTGGAGCAGGGTGGAACAATTCAGGAAATGTTTGTAAAATAGGTAAGTCCTGAATTTACAGAGAAAGGAGGAGCCTGACCTGGAATGGGAGGGATGTTCCAGGCAGGGATTAGCTTATCTGGTGCCTTGGAGGAGTGGTGGGTGGGATGAAGAGTGGGTGCTGGGGTTTGGGTGACAAGAGAAAGACTAAGAAGCTAAGATCATGGTAAAAATGCTTTACTTGCTAAAATAGATACATGCAGACTTTTCGGAAACAAGAACTCTGGACTTGAACAAGAAATCTGCTTGTCTATCAGTTCCGGTTGGTTGTACTTCATGGACCAAGAAAATAAATTTCAGAACTATGATGACTGACATAGTGTAGCTAGCAAGATACTCAAAAGCAAAAAACAAACCAAAGAAACAAGAACAAAATTATCTCCTATTAGTCTGATTTAAAAAAGGAAGATATGGCTACCAGAAATTGTTGGAATCATCTCAGAATTTAGACATAGAACAAAGGTAGCTTTAAAAGAATCGAATAGCATTGTTCTCATATCCCTTCCCCATTTTGACGCAAATCAGCAAAAGCTGTCATGTACCTGCACCATGATTTAACTGACCCATTTTACAGACAGAGAGACTGAGCCCTGGGAGATAGAATCTAGAATCACAACATATGTTAACTTCCACGGGTTCTTCAGTAAACAGATCACTTTAGCAAGATCTATGAAAATAAAATGATTTGTGTGTAAGCGGATAGGGTATGGAGTCTCTGGAGAAAGAGAACCAAGCATGGCTTTCTTGACATAAGAGAAGACATTTTTGGCCCAAGCCATTTTGGGGTCTAAGCATGGCCACAATGCTTGTCCTTGAACAGGTCTCAGTTATCATTGATCTCGAGGGAACAAAAGAATGCAGAAATGTACGACTGTCATCAGGCAAGAGAAGTAACAAGAGCAAAGATAACGTATCAGTTGTAAAGGCTCCCAGTTCTGTTTCAATGATACAGATTAGCCTGAAGCACTCAACCACCAGATCAACTAGAACCTAGTGGATGATGAGGTTGACCTTTTCTGACACTCATGACTTCAATCAACTGAAGCCTGGACTTTGTCAGCCACCCAAGCTCCTTCATGAATATGCCTATACCCTTAGCTTAAAGCTCCTCCAGTTCTGCTGTTCAGAGAAACACTGCTTTGGGAAAGATCCTGGTGTTCTCCTAAGTTGTTGCAGGTAATAAATCCTTCCTTCTCCTGCTCTTTAGCTTGGTTGTGTCTTGGCTCTGATGCCGAAAGCTCAGCCTTTGTGCACCAGTGCCTAATCAAGTCTCAGAGACAGACTTTTGGGTGAAGTAGAAAAGAATAGCTTTATTGCTTTGCCAGGCAAAGGGGGACACAGATGGCTCCTGCCCTCGAAAAACTATGTGTCCCAACTGGGGAGGATTTGATGAGGAGATTTACAGCAACGGTTCAAGGGTCGGGGTGGCTGATAGGATTAGGGTGTGTGCAGGGCCTGTGCTCCTCTAATCTGGTCTCAGGTAATCTTTTTTATAGATTTTTTTAGAAATTTATTTTATTTATTTACTTTTGGCTGTGTTGGGTCTTTCTCTAGTTGTGGTGAGTGGGGACTGCTCTTCGGTGTGGTACCTGGGCTTCACATTGCGGGGGCTTCTCTTGTTGCAGTGCATGGGCTCTAGGTGCTTGGGCTTTAGTAGTCGTGGCACGTGGGCTCAGCAATTGTGGCTCACAAGCTCTAGAGCATGGGCTCAGTAGTTGTGGCATGTGGGCTTAGTGCAGGCTTGCTCCATGGCATGTGGGATCTTCCTGGAACAGGGCTCGAACCCGTGTCCTCTGCATTGGCAGGTGGATTCTTAACCACTGCGCCACCAGGGAAGTCCCTCACGGAATCTTCTTTTTGGTTTTTTTTTTTTTTTTTTTTGCGGTACGCGGGCCTCTCACTGTTGTGGCCTCTCCCGTTGTGGAGCACAGGCTCCAGACGCGCAGGCTCAGCAGCCATGGCTCACGGGCCCAGCCGCTCCGCGGCATGTGGGATCTTCCCGGACCGGGGCATGAACCCGTGTCCCCTGCATCGACAGGTGGACTCTCAACCGCTGCGCCACCAGGGAAGCCCCGAAATTGGGGAATTTTTAAGCTAAGGGTACAAGCATATTCATGAAGGGGCCTGAGCAGAGCAGAATTCAGCATAGAACTGGGGCCAAGGTCAACGGGGTCCTAGCTTTAGTTGATTGAAGTCACGAGGGTCAGCATTGTCATTCTATCCTCCTCCTGGGTGCAGAGCTCAAAAACTGTATCAGATTGTTATGTATTTCCCTTGAGAAGGAACTAGGACGCTTTTATCACTGAACGATTGTTTCTTGACTGCTTTCCCTTTGTTTCTGCACTTCCTTAACTTCCCTTAAGATCACTGATTAGTGAGACCTGTTCAAGGGCAGGCACTGTGGCTAAGCTTAGATCCCAAAATGGCTTAGGCCAAAAATGGCTTCTCTTATGTCAAGAAAGCCACGCCTGGTTCTCTCTTTTCTTTTTTTTTTTTTTACATCTTTATTGGAGTATAATTGCTTTACAGTGGTGTGTTAGTTTCTGCTTTATAACAACGCCTGGTTCTCTTTCTCTGGGGACCCCCTACCTTACAGTCTGTCTCCTCATTTAACAGGTGAGTCAACTGAAGCCATGGAGATCCACATATGACTGATTCAGCTTGGTGCCTAACAGGCAGCTGGGCACGTATGCCCACAATGAAACTCTGAAGCCATGTGCTGACCACCAAGGTTGAGGGATGGCATTAAAGTGGTCAGGCTGAATAATTGTGGGAACATCATTAATAACTGTGGGGAAGGGACACATATCTGATTGGAACTTTTCTATATACATATTTGTTGTAGAAATATAAGCAGATAAGGTAGGGGATCCCCAGAGGAAAAGAATCAGATAAAGCTTTCTGACATAAGAGAAGCCATTCTACATCTAGGCCATTTTGTGGTCTAAGGCGGGCTACAATCCTTGCCCTTGAACAGGTCTCAGTAATAATGATCTTAAGCGAACAAAGGAACAAATGACTGTTATCAGGCAAGAGAAGTAACAACAGCAAAGGTAATAAATCAGTTGTAACTCCCAGTTCTGTATTAATGGTAAAGATTAACCTGCAGCACTATCTTGAGCTGTTCTGCAGAATTCAACACACACACCCCAACCTCCACCTCGTCAAGCACTCACCTACCAGATCAACTGGAATCTAACGGATGATGGTGTTGACCTTCGTGACTTCAATCAACTAGAGCTTGGACTCTGTCGACCTAGGTCCCAATTCGATGCTGAATTCTCCTCCTCAAGCCCCTCATGAATATGCATGTGCCTTTCACTTAAAAGTTCCCCCATCTTGCTGTCTTTCCACTACTTTGGGGAAGATCCCCTGTGTTCTCCTTACTTGCTGCAAGTAATAAATCCTTCCTTCTCCTGATATGTGGCTTGCTTGTGTCTTTTGGCTGAACACCCATCAAGAGGCATACCCAATTTTCGAGTTTTAGGGTAACAGGAACATGTTAAATAGGGGATAATTTAATTTTTTTTCACGAAACAAACAACTTTTATTGAAGTTTAGTTGATTTACAATGTTGTGTTAGTTTCAGGTATACAGCAAAATGATTCATTTATATACATACATACATATATATATTCTTTGTCAGATTATTTTCCATTATAGGTTATTACAAGATATTGAGTATAGTTCCCTCTGCTCTACAGTAGTCCCTGTTGTTTAGCTAGTATTTTAATTTAAATTTTTATTTTTTTATTGGGGTAGAGTTGTTTTACAATGCTGTGTTAGTTTCTACTGTACAGCGAAGTGGAGTTCCCTGTGCTCTACAGCAGGTTCTTATTAGTTCTCTATTCTATACATGTTAGTGTATATATGTCAATCCCAGTCTCCCAGTTCATCCCCCCGACCCCCACCCCCACCCCTGGAATTTAAAGTTGTTGACAAAGCACACTGATATCTGTGGAAGAACTCTAAAACTTCCTGAAATAACAACACGCTCTGCTCACTTTCTAACGGGGTTGGCCGAGGATTAAGGTGAGAGGTGTGGGGAAGCCTGGACTCTCCTCGGCGGGGCTTCCTGCTCTGTGTGCTCCTGCGGAGGGGAGAGGGCAAAGGCAGGGGTGTCAGGCAGGGCAGCTCCACCAGGCCCCCAGGCTGGGTCTGTTCAGCCTCTACTAAGACAGGACACAGGAGCATCTTTCCAGGGCTCCGCGGACAGGCGATGCCTCCTCACATCACATGCTGCGAAAGGAAGCCCTGCCTTTTTAATTTAATTTTATTTATTTATTTATTTATTTATTTTTCGGTACGCGGGCCTCTCACTGCTGTGGCCTCTCCCGTTGCGGAGCACAGGCTGCGGACGCGCAGGTTCAGCGGCCATGGCTCACGGGCCCAGCCGCTCCGCGGCATGTGGGATCTTCCCGGACCGGGGCATGAACCCGTGTTCCCTGCATCGGCAGGCGGACTCTCAACCACTGCGCCACCAGGGAAGCCCAGCCCTGCCTTTAAAACAGGAAAGCTTAAAAAGAGAAGTCATGCCTCATGCCTGGAAAGTACCTCCGCTATACCAAACACCATCACATCTGCCTTCTTATTTGACCTCCACAGTGAGCCAATACAGATTACATATGACAAAATAAAAGATCAGTGAACTTGCAGATTGACTAATAAAAATGATAAATTCTGAAAAACAAAGAGAAACAGAATGAAAAGATATTGACTGGTAAGACAAGATCAAACAATCTAAAAATGTGTAACTGGAGTCCCAGAAGAAATAAAAAGAGGAAAATGTGGCAAAAAATATTACTTAAAAAAATAATGATATAAGACTTCCCAAATTTGATGAAAAACCATAACCGTATAGATCCAAATAGTTCAGAAAACATATGTAGGACAAATACAAAGAAACCCACACCTTGGCATGTCATAATCCAACTGCTGAAAATCAAAGATAAAGAGAAAATCTTGGGAACAGGAAAACAAAAACAAAAACAAAAAAGCCACAATGACTATAGAGAAGCAACAAAAAGAATAATAACTGACTTCATATCAGAAAATAAATAAATAAATAGGTGAGAATGCAGTGGAGTAACATCTTTAATGTACAGAAAGAGAATACCTGCCAACCATCTGATGGTTTCCCACTGTCCTCAAGGCAAAAGCTACAAAGCCCTAGGTGGTCCCTGCACCTCACTGCCTCTTCAGTCTCGTGCTGAACCGAGAAATCTCCGCTCGTGCTCCAGAGTCCAGCCTCACCAGCTCCTTTCAGCTCCTTCAAGCCTGTGTGCCTCCCAGTGGGAGAGACTTTGCTCAGCTTCCCCTCTCCAGGGAACACCCTCGTCTCCTTGCCCACTGCTCATCTCTGTCTCTGAGCTCTCAGCTCACAGGGCATTTCCTTCCAAGTGCTTTCCTGCCCGTCTGCTTGGGTGGGGTTTCATCATTATACCTGTGAAAAGATGAGTTTACCTTCCTCTCTCTCTTCTTCCTGAAGCCTGGCACCTTGTAGATTTAAAAGAAGAGAAGGGTGTTTTTTGCAACTCCAAGCCAGAAAGGAGATGGGCAATCTTTTCACCTGGTGAAAGTCCAGGAGATGTGCTGGCGGCAGGCTGACCTCCACAGCGCTGGGAATCTGAGTGGTTTGTAGATGTCCCCCCTGGAGGTGGAACCACTCTGGGGGAGGGCTTTCTCCTCTGTCTCAGCCTCGGGGGTCTGCACCTCACACCCGCTTCCGGCAGCAGAGCGTGATGGAGAAGTAACAAGTGCCCACCCATGCTGGAGGCCACACAAAAAGAGGGGAGGCTTTGGGGACCAGGAAAGAATGAAGTGACTTAAAGATCCAAGGGCTTTGACATATATACACTAATATGTATAAAATGGATAACTAATAAGAACCTGCTGTATAAAAAAATTAATTAAATAAAATTCAAAAATTCCAAAACAAAGAAAAAGATCCGAGGGGCTGAGGGAAGAAGGTATAAGAGGGAGGGTGCCCCCAAATCCAGAATTAAGGCATCGCTCTCTCCATGAGTGGTCTGTGCACTCAGGGCAAGTGCAGTGGATGGTGCATGGTGTAGAGAATCCAATCCTGAATTTCTGTAATTGTCTCTGGGCCAAAGTATGGAATGACTGAACACTCTTGGCAACCCACACTCGTGCTGGGCTGGGCTTGTCCCGCCCCACTCCCGTGCTTTGGCCTCAGGCAGAAGCACACACCTTGACCTTCCTCCAGAGGATGACAGGGGTCAAAGAGAACATCCAGCCGGGAGAATGCTTTTGTTACTGACCTTGCCATCTTCCCTCTTCAATTAGAGGTTACATACATCCTCACAAGCATGCCCTGCATGCTTGGCCACAGCTAACTGGACCAGGCGTGGATGCCTGACTCATGATTCACAGATTCTCTTTTCTGCAAAGTTGAAATTAGAGCTATCAAGCTTTCTTTGATTTCTTGCTTTAGTAGGCCTTAGAGTTTAGGCAGACACATTTGCTGTGCGGATAAAGAAGGAAGAAACCCGGTCTATAGAACGTGAGAGAAGAATGGTCAGACACACAAGAAACTCTGCATCTTCCAGGAAGGGAGACAGAATGAATAGATGCTTTGGTTGCTGATGGCTTTACAGTGTCCAGCTCCAGGCTCTACAGTGTTCAGTTCTAGTTTTGCATTTGGTCCCAGCGTTTCACCTGCCCTTGATTTCCATGAGCTACTCCTCTTTCTTCTGATAAAGTCTCCTTTCAACTCCAGCTAAGTTAAGTGAACTTCTGTTTTTATAAACGAAATAATCTATTACTTAGAACCAATAATCTCTGAGTTGGTTTCCATTACTTATCACTAATAATAATCTGAGATTTGTAGCTGACAATTTTATGATGTGTACTTAATTTTAATTGCTTGTAATCCATCAAAAACAACAAATTAAACAAACCAACAGACCCAGCTGGTGTGATTAACACAGAGCTGGTCCACCTGCCGATGCAGGGGACACGGTTCGTGCCCCGATCCGGGAAGATCCCACATGTCGTGGAGCGGCTGGGCCCGTCAGCCATGGCCGCTGAGCCTGCGCATCCGGAGCCTGTGCTCCGCAACGGGAGAGGCCACAACAGTGAGAGGCCCGCGTACCGGAAGACAGAGCTGGAAGGTCACTGTGCCAGGAATCTAAGAAGTCTTCAGGTTCAGCTTTGGTCAGCAGAATCCTAAAGATGCCCCAGGCTTCCCATCCCCTGGCTGTTCAATCAGACACTAATCTAGATAAAAACTTTGCCGGTGCAGTTAAGGTTTAGGCATCACTTGACCTGTAGATAAGATTATCCTGCATTACCAGGTGGGCCCAGTGTAATCACATGAGTCCTTTAGAAGAAGAAGAGGAAGGCAGAAGGGGAAGGAAAGAGACATTCCAAGCAGAGGAAGGTCTCAGTGCTCCATTTCTGGCTTTGAAGATGGAGGGGGCCACAAGCCCAGGAATGTGGGCAGCCTCCAGCAGGTGAGGACAACTCTCAGGGGACAGCCAGCAAGGAAAGGACCTTAGTCCTACAACCTCATTGGACTGAATTTGGCAAACAACCCAAATGAGCCTAGAAGTGGATTCTTCAGATAAGAGGCCAAGCCAGCCGACTCCAGTGAGACCTTAAGCAGAGAACCCAGTTGAGCCGCACTGTGCCCAGATTTCTGGCCCACAGAGCCTGTGACCTAATAGATGGGTCTTGTTTTAAGCTACTCTGTTTGTGGTACATATTACTACAGAAATAGAAAACTAATATGACTGTCATCTGGGGTACATCAGCACCACCTCGGGAATCCAACACACTCCAAGGCCAGAGGCCATCCTCTCTACCATCTGGTTCAGGTCTCTTGCTTGTAAATCAAACAAAGAGAAAAAGAAAAGGAAAAACAGAACTTTAGGTCAAGCCTTGCAGTCTATCCTTGGGACCTCTTCATGTAGGTGTGGGCTGTATGTGCACATTAATGAGGTTTTTTCTAAATCACAATAAATGATAAAGTAACTGATATCCTTAACTGAAGGTCAAGGTCATCCTAATTCACGGGGCTAGGAATCTCTAATCGTGGAATTTATAATTAACCCTCCTCCCATGCAGGTTGGCAATACTATAAAAACAACCTTTCTCAGGATATTTTGGGAGTTATATTCCCAGTGAGAAATGAGAAATGCAGACCCACATGGAACTGGAAAGGCTAGCAAGAGCAAATAATTTGCTGGTCTTCATGGGGCTGGAAAGGGAGAGAGAGGATACAGTCTCAGGCTTAACATTTTTAAAAAGAGGGAGAAAGGCTCAGGGGAGTCCTTTGGGTATTAGACCCGGGCTCCCAGCTGTGGCCAGGAATCAGGGTGCAGATGTTCCCGATCCCCACTCCTGGAGCTGGATGGGTCAGCAGAACCCGGGCTGCATTAATGTTGGTGGAGTTTATGGGGCTGCGAGAGGGGGAGTGTGAGAAAGTGAGTATTTTAGTGGCTCCTAAAGGAGGAGACCAATGCCAGGGTTAGGGATGGCGCTTCTCCTGCTATGAACGTGAGATTTGGAGCCCTGGGAAGGAAGGGGCAGCCCACAGGCTGAAGGACCTCTGCTTGGAAAGCCTCTGAGTCTCTGAGCAGAAGCTTCATGGCCCAGAAAACCCACAGCGATGTGGAGGCCGGCCTCACCCTCCCTCCAGCCCAGAGCCCCAGGGCCAGCTGCACAGAGTGGGCAGCAAGAGGGTGAGCGGAGACACCTACTCACGGGGCTGCCGGCAGAAGGGTGATGGGGAAATGCCCGGTGAGCCAGAGCAGGACCAGTCCGCAGGCTCGTTTCTGAGGGTGGGGGAAGCCTCTGGGGTGGGGGGCAGGCAGCACCAGGGGCCTGACTTAGCAGATAACGTGCATGGCCTCAAAGCCCTCACCATTTAGGCAGAAATGCCAAGTGATATCATTTGCTCCCAAAGGCTGGTGAGGCCCAGAATATTCAGTCTGCACCCTCATGCCAAAAACACGAGTGTGGGCTCGTTTAAGAGTCTGTGCCAAGATGGAAGACAGCTATTTCCATTGAACAACAAAAGCAAAAAACCCGAACGTCCCTCAAAGGAAACCTGTGTCAAGGCGGAGCGGAGGGGCTTCTTTTAAACAGCCCTCCCTCCGGACCCTGAACATCCCCGGGCACCTCCCCAGGTCATAGGAAGCAGAGTTCCATGAGGGCTAATCCCCATGCCCACAGCCTCCCTCCAAGCCCCAACCTCAAAAAATTCTAAACACAAAAACTCAAGAACAACAACTCAGTTGAGCCCTGGCTTGGGCAATCTCTTGGGTGACCTTCCCTGGCCTACTTTTAGAGCACAAAGTGGGGGTGGCGGGCAGGACTCGTCCTTCATTTGTGTATCAACAAGTATTTTTCCAGGTACAGGGTAGTAAGTTGAATGGTGGCCCCCTGCAAAAGACATGTCCTAAGCCCTGGACGTTGTGAATGTGATCTTATTTGCAAAAAAAGGTCTTTGCAGATGTAATTAAGGAAAGCGTCTCAAGATGAGGTCATCCTGGATTGCCATCCCTAAATCCGATGACAAGTGTCCTTATAAGGGACACACAGAGGCGAACCACAGGGTGCAGAGGACACGGCCACGAGAAGACAGAGACAGAAATGGAGTGATGCTGCCACCAGCCAAGGGCTGCCTGCAACCCCCGAAGATGGAAGAGGTAAGGAACGCATTCTCCCCTATAGCCTCAGGAGAGAGCCCAGCCCTGCCCACATCTTGGTTTTGGACTTCTGGTCCCCAGAACCACCAGAGAATAAATTTCTGCTGCTTTGAGCCCCTCAATTTGTGGTCATTTGTCACAGTAGCTATAGGAAATGGATACACGCAGTTACAGGAATTCAGTCTACGTTTTAGCCTACACTCTCCACTCCTTCCTTTCTTGTCACTCTCAGTTGTGGTCAGGAGGTGGCAAAATGCTTTCTGATGTTTTTATTATTTATTTATTTATTTTTATTTTTGTTTTTGCGGTACGTGGGCCTCTCACTGCTGTGGCCTCTCCCGCTGCGGAGCACAGGCTCCAGATGCGCAGGCTCAGCGGCCATGGCTCACGGGCCTAGCTGCTCCGCAGCATGTGGGATCTTCCCGGACCAGGGCACAAACCCGTGTCCCCTGCATCGGCAGGAAGACTCTCAACCACTGCGCCACCAGGGAAGCCCCTTTCTGATGTTTTTATTTGTGACTGCCTCAAAGCAGACCAGTGCAACAATTGAGCATTGAAATAACAGTAACTGAAGGTATGGAGTATGATGTGAGAAATCTCACTATGTTGAATGCTAGCAGCCAACGCTAGGAAGACTTGATTGACAATGGACTTGTGAGGGGGACACTGAGGGTCCGCAGGATTTATCATGTGACTTAGGAATCATCTGTTTCATCGTCTGCATCAGAGGTCTTATCACCTGTGACGGGGGAGGTAAAAAGGGTGGAAAATGAGGGATGAGGGATGCCAGTATTCTGCTATGGTTGAGTCAGGAGACACTTTCTAAGGTTGATAGAATAAGAAATAAAGATTAAGGGCTTCCCTGGTGGTGCAGTGGTTGAGAGTCCGCCTGCCGATGCAGGGGACGCGGGCTCGTGCCCCAGTCCGGGAAGATCCCACATGCCGCGGAGCGGCTGGGCCCGTGAGCCATGGTCGCTGAGCCTGCACGTCTGGAGCCTGTGCTCCGCAACGGGAGAGACCACAGCAGTGAGAGGCCCGCATACCACAAAAAAAAAAAAAAAAGAAAAGAAAAGAAAAGAAATAAATATTAATAACTTCATTTTTAAAAAGAAGAACTAAAAATTGTTCTGTAGTCATAAAATATGTAGAAGATCATGGGAAAGGAATGCTTACATTTTGTAGAAGAGTCACTAGACCCTATCAGGAGTTGCTAAACAAGAAACGGAGGGAGTTTCCTGGTGGCCTAGTGGTTAGGACTCTGCGCTTTCACTGCCACGGCCTGGGTTCAATCCCTGGTCGGGCACCTGAGATCCTGCAAGGTGCGCAGCACAGCCAAAAAAAAAAAAGGCAGTTGAGGGCTTCCCTGGTGGCGCAGTGGTTGGGAGTCCGCCTGCCGATGCAGGGGAAGCGGGTTTGTGCCCCAGTCCGGGAGGATCCCACATGCTGCGGAGCAGCTGGGCCCGTGAGCCATGGCCGCTGAGCTTGCGCGTTCGGAGCCTGTGCTCCACAACGGGAGAGGCCACAACAGTGAGAGGCCCGCGTACCGCAAAAAAAAAAAAAAAATGGGCATGAAGATTAAATGAGATGACGTGTGTTAAAGTGTCTGGGACATTCTAGTTTCTATTCCACTGAAAGAGGTAAGAGATGAGGAAGTTAAAAAGAAATTCTGCCTTCCACAATGAGGCAGGAAAAAGAGGCAGGGAAGTGGGGAGGACTGAGAATAGAGGCAATGGCGAGTTTGGGACCATGAGGTGAGAAGGCTCTGGTTGCTCCTTGAATGACAGAAACAAGCATCCCTTAGCTTGGAGGCATATATAGACTTGGGATCTATTTGCTATTAACTTTGAGGCATATATTGTATATTCTTGGGGTACATTTGCTGTTAACTTTGAGGCATATATCGTATATTCTTGGGGTACATTTGCTATTATATATTGTGTATACTGAGGGTACATTTTGCTATTAACTTTGAGGCCTGCATACACTTGGGGTACATTTGCTTCTGCAGCCACAGCTACTCTCAAAGTTGCCCAAGGAGAGTCTGTAGAATGAGAAGAAGAGAGTGATTTGGGCAGAACCTTATTGAATGCCCACTTTGAGGGACTGGTCAGAAGGCAAGACCCCACCAAGAGGTCCGAAGAGTGGGCTGGGGCCTCACAGAAGCCAAGGGAAGAAAGTGCTTCAATAAGGAGGGAAAGTCCAAGAAGAACTGCCTTACCAGTTGGATTTCGCCCAAAGGAGGTCTGTAGTGATCTTGTCCGGATAGTCTTAGAGGAGTGGTGGGTACCAGCTCCCCTGCAGAGGTTGAGGAGGGAGAGGGAGGGGCCGGACACGGGCTCTCTGAGCAGGGTGGGTAGTGCCCGGAGGAGAAGTGCGGTTGCAGGAAGGTGTCTTCCTTTCTTCCTCCTTTCCTTTCTTTCCTTTTATTCTATTCCCTTCATTCCTTCCTATCTCCCTCCCTTCTTTTCCTTCGATGAGTAGAAAGACATAAGCATGCTTCAATTCTAATGAAAAAGGAAATGGAAGCTTCAGGCAAACAACTTCCAAAACTCTTATCTACTGCCCAGACGGCTTTCTCATAGAACCAATAAATTGCCCATCAAACACCTCCATCTGGATGTCCCTTGGGTGCCTGAAGTTCAATATTGTCTAAAACTGCTTTTTCTGTCTTTCCTCCCAGTGTTTACTTCTTTTATCCTCTTGACAGGCACCACCATCCACCCTCCCAGTCGCCCCAGTCAGGAACCTGTGGGTCACCATGGATTCTACCTTCGCCTTATCACCCACCCAGTACGGTCCTGCTGTATCCTCAACCTCCCTCACGTCCGTCAGGCTCTTCCATCTCCACTGTCCCTTCTCAGTGGAGCTGCCCACCTTCTCTCCCCTGGATCGCTGAGAGTCTCCCGAATGGCTACCTTGCCTCTAGTCTCATATCTTTGAAGCATCTTTCCTCATTAAGCAACCTCATCTTCAAAGGAATACTTTTCATTCTGTAGGAAAAGTCTTGTAGGAAAAGTCTTGCAGTCTTCCAACTGTGATATGTGGCTTCTTTGTCTTTACCTTTGCACGTTCATCCACCTCAGTCTGGAATGACACTTATTCCTTTGTCTCAGACCCAACTCAAGGGCTTGGCTGACTCTCAGAGAGATCTGATGTCTCCAGTGTTCCAGCCTGACACCTCTGATGTGTTTTCATAGCCTCTCCCTAGACAGTAAGCTCTTTAAAGGCAGGGATAGTATTTTATTAATCTCTGTACTTCTGCTCCCCGGCACCATTGCAGGAACTGGTTGAATGAATGAATGACAATGAAAAAGACATGGCTAAATGCAACTTCATGGAACCAATTCCTCATTACACTTTTTGGGTTCAGTCGTCTAACACGTCATAAGCCACCAAATCATATTATCCATGTTCAGGCCACCCCACTCCTCTCGTTTACCCACAGGATATTGTCACAAACCTCACACAGCAATTTGCCGTGTTACCTGTTTCCCAGGGTACGGCACCAGGAAATGTCAGCCCTTCAAGATGTTCTGGGAGAGAAGGATTCCAGGGTCACAGTAAGTTTTGGACACAGTGCAAACCACATTCTCCTTTTGGGGGTATACCATGTAGCTTAAGGGCTTTGAGAAGTTTAACAGAAAAAACGTTGAATTTGGTTGTCAAAGCTTCCCAAACTTATCTGAACCTTTTCTTTCTTCAAGTTACACTTTGAAGCTTTAATATTTCTGAGAGTTGGCCTGTGGCAGTCTTTTGATTTACTCACAGTGGGGTTCTTCTAGTAACACATGATGATGGAATCCTACTTGATTCCTACGCAGTGACTTTTGGTGCCATCTTTTGCCGACAGAATGGCATATGGCAGTTTTAACGATATCTGTTTTCCAAATAAGCAATGTATCTTGAGTTTATGACATGTTTTAGAGAGTAATGATTTTACCTCGATTAAGAAATTCTATGCCTGTCTGAAAGATTCCATGTATCTTATGAGGTTTACTTTTTTTGTTTTGTTTTTGCTTTTTTGTAGAAAACTTTTTGTTCCACCTAACTGGGGATTAAAAATAAGATATAGCAAAGTTACTCTTTTGATTCCTTAATTGAAACGTAGTGAGTTAGAGTGAGGTCTTGCTTCCTTTTAGGCTTCACTCCAGGGTCCTTAAGGGAAAGCAACACTATTTTCCAACATGATCTGGATGGTGAGGTTCAAACCTGAAGATTTCATTGTTCTAAATTTGAGATTTCAGAGACAGAAACTTAGGGTGTACCTCTACATACATCCTAGACTAAAATCCAAACTTCTTGTTTAAAAGTGAATAGATACTTCATGAAAAAGAAATCCATCTGTCTAGTTGACTTCTATAGCTCAGCTTGTACAGAGTGAAATGATATTGCTTTCTATAACAGCACTTTGGATAGTTTAAGGGACGGTAGTGTGAGCAGGGAACACCGCCCAGCAGTTCATTCATGCGACATCTGCAACAATTTCTGCTACTCACGTTCCTTAGAGTTGCTTTTCCTGAAAGGATAATGTATACTAATCTCAAATCCTATTGCAGAGCTGGTATTTAAAAGCTCAATTTCACATTTTTTCCAAGCCAAATTTCCTAAATATTTGGATTAATTAATACTCTGAAGAAGGGACTTGCCAGTTGAAAAATCATACTTAGAATTACGATTCTGGGGTATTTGCATCATTTCATGTCTGGATGAGGATTATGCTAATAGTTTCAGACATCACATCTGCAAAACGTTGTTTGATGTTCTCTCATGGAGATTTCTCAGTCATAAGATGACCGAGTGGAAAGATTTTTTAAAAAATCAGTTTGTCTCTCACTGTATCTGGTGCATAAAACAGGATAAATGTCTGCCAACACCACGAGCTGAGGATCTTTTAGATTGTGTCTATATAATACCCGCAAGGGCAAGAAGGCATAAGTCACCCATTGCCCTGCCAAGTTTCCTTTGTAAACTTGTTGTGTTGGCATCACCAGCTCATGACAAGCACATCAGAGCACATCAGAAAACGTCAGTGGAGCAATAATTAGCAACTGCATCAGGCGCCTGGGCCCATTTTGATAATGTGAGATCATAGCTTTCCTGCTCTTGGATGAACAGGAAAGAGTGGTTTCTGGAAGCCACAGAGCACCTAAATCAGTTTTCCCACTTGTATTGGGGTAAGTATTAGACCAAAGCATTAAGAAACAAGAGGTTCAGAATATATGAAGATTTGAAACCGAGAACCAGACGAGTCACTGAGTTTCCCTAAAATGACTCCGAGAGTTCATAGATATTGTAGACTGTCTAGAAAAATGCCCAGTGTTACGCTGGGAAATACATACAAGAGAAATACACAATGGAGTTCTGGTCATCAATGACAAGGTTAAGAAGACAGAAATAACCTGTATGACACAACTAGAAAGGAGTACCTCCTGCTAAGTGCTGTGTTACCAATCACAGAGTGATCTGACACGGGCGTACGTACTCAGGAGAGAAGAGAAACAAGTAGAGTTTAGGAAAGAGGCATAGGGGAGGCATGATTGAGTGCCACTTGGAAATAGAAAGAATTTTGCAAATGGTCAACGTTGATTGAACTCTTCTTTTTGTCCAATACTGTGGTAGGCAATCAGCTTACAGTATTTCATTTATTTTCCCCTACAATCCTGTGAGTGTAATACTCTTATTTATCCCCATTTTACTAGTGAGGACACTGAGACTCAACGGGGTAAGTGATGTGTCTAAGACACACAGCAAATAAGTGGCAGAGGGGGAATTCCAGGGCAGCTTGCAGACCTCTTAGCCACCTTGCTACCCTAGCTAGCTCTGTTGTCATCAAAGACATGGGTATAGATAGGAATATGGATATAAATGCACACGTATGTATTAGATGTGGTGGAAGCAGAAGATGGTCACAGGGGACCACATTTCAGAGATGAGAGAAAGATTAAGTATAAAAGGAGGAACTGGCATGGATGTGAGGGGGTTGAGGAAGATACATGGCTATCTGGGAAGAAGGGCAAACCTCGGGAGGGTCAGGGAGGACCTCGGTGGGCAGGTTGGGGTCAGCATGTAACAGGGAGGCTGGCTGGTCTGGAGCTGAGATTCAGGTGTGGACTGAATGACCAATACTGACCACCATACTTTGTCTCTGTGCTTTGGGTGCGGAGAAAAAATATTTAAGGACAAATGCCCAGGCACATCTTCTGATGTGACTGTAGCCCCAGAGACCCATGGGAAAGAGCTTGAACCCTGACTACATTTGGGGGTCAGACACATGCAGACCCAAAGGTGTGGAGCAACGGAAACCTGAGGGCTGAGGAGGAAGGGAAGCCACATCCAGCCCCTTTGACCCCCACTCAACAGACACAGGTTCCCAGTGAGGGTGACTCTACTCTTCCCCAGCATTAGCAAGCCTCCCCCGTGTACACATCACCATTCTTATGATACGGTTTCAAACAAGACGATGCTCCAGTTCATGCCTATCACTTCATCCGGTTCCTGCCCAGAGAAACCATGATCTGTAATAGCTCTGGACCACTGAGAAGACTTTCAAGTAAGATTTTGGACCAAATCCTCTTTTCTTTGTGTGCTCTGACTTGAGAACTTAACCCTTGAATGAGATATGATTCCACAGTGCACATGAGAGCCCCACCATCATCATCTTAGATGTTCCTGGAAGGTACAAGAAGGAGAAGTGCAGGACACTGTCCAAATGGATGTGGGGCACCCATAAAGGACAGTCCTGGGCATTCCCAGAGAAGCTTGGGTATGAGAAGCCTTCAAGGGTTACAAGGCTTCCTGCAGGAGCAGATCTGGGGCCGAGCTGCAGAGATGCACACAGGGATCTTGAAGTGGCTGCATTTGTGATCTTAAACTGGTGATGCCCAGGAGAGCCAGTTATCACATACAAACTGTTCCAGCATGTCTTTAGGTGTGTTATGGAGTGTGCACACAAAACCCTATGGGCCATGTGTATTTATTAGGCAAAGAAAGCACGTATTTTGCAGGAAGATCACTAACACCGATGACAAAAGCAGTAAAAGAGCAGAAGAAACACAAATCCTTTTTTTTCGGTCATAGCCTTCTTATCACACTTTAGTGAAAAATGATTGATCACCGTTTAGCAAAAACTTCTTTTTTGCCCATCTAAAGATAAACGTTTATTTCGAGGCAGAAGAAATCCATAGCTTATGGCTTCAGTTCACTTGTCCTCTGTGCTAAACCCAAGGTCACACTCAAGACGGCACGCACACAGACGATCTCCCATTTACAAGAGGACACTTATAAATTGGTTCTCTGGAGCACAGGAGCACGTCCCCATCGACTCTCAGGCCAGCCCGTAAAACTCTCTGAACCCCCTGAGTTCCGAAGCTGGTTCCAAGAGCCGCCTCAGAGCGACTGTGAGACTGAGGGTGGAGCACGGCCAGGGGGGTGGGGTTGGACTTGGAGGGCGGGAACTGTCATGCCCTTGAAAGGAAGAGCTCAAAGTCACGGTCGTTTTGGGCACAAGTTTTCCAGGACTAGTTGTTGTAGCAATATAGCATTACTTTTATTTCTTAAATAACTTTTTTGCGAAACAGTTTAAGACTCACCAGAAGTTGCAAAAATAGTACAGATTCTGTGTATCCTTCACCCAGTTGCCTTAATAATCATCTCTTACCTAATCATGGTATATTGTCAAAACCAGAAAACCGACATTGGCAACCGACTCCTAACTCAGAGAGCTTACTCAGATTGGACCAGTTATCTTTTTTTCTGCCTAAACAAATATAATGCTTTGGAATTATTAGATCATTTTATTTTTCCAATGTTACAATGCTAAAAAAGTCTCAATGTTTGCAACAAAATCTTCCATTCTTTACTATAAAATATTTAACTGATGGTGTTATTTGAGTGAAGACTGAGTAGGTTTTATATTTATACAAATCACTCTAATTTTGATATTAAAAGGCAAAGATTTTATCTTAAATTTCTAGGCTACACAATATTTGTAGCCAAGAGAATAACTTATGAAATGACAACTTTAAAAATTAATCTGAGTCACTGTTTGCTAACAGTGTTTGGGCCTGGCTCCTGGACCTACTGGTGCTATGAACTGAGTGACCTCATTTTAAATGAGTTACTTGATCTCTCTGGTTCTTAATTACTTGATTGCAAAATAAAGAAATTGGACTACATGACTTCTGAAATTTTTTTCAGCTAAAAAAACTCCTATGGGACCCCCATGTCAAAAGTATCATATAGAGATTGTTATAGAAAGCATAAGGTAGTTTTATGAAAAACAGACAAAACAAAAACAAAAACCAAACCCTAGAGCTAAAGCAAAAAGGGAAAGGGAAAAATACCTTGTATTCACCTAAAGGTTATGGGAAGAGTACAAAAGAACATTTGAGGGCAGCATCTGTAGAGGATGAGGCCCACCTGCCTGCAGGTGGCCCTGACAAGCAGACACGGTCTGAATTCCCCATAAACCACTTAAACTTGTGTGACATTTGGACCATCCCAAGCCTCAGTTTCCCCATCTTAAAAGGATGATGGACCCTGTTAGTGGGGCTCTGAGGAGGAAGAGGGATATGACAGGTAAAGCGCATGACAGTCTTGTCCCATGAATGTTAACAGAGCCCCTGAGTGTCACATGTGAGTGGGAATAGAGTGGATGTTGCGATAGATGGTATGAATGGAGTGTGAGTCCGCCTGCCTCTGACAGTGTGGTTAGCTTAAGCGGGGAGCCTCCACTTCCGGAGAACAAGTTATGGGGCTTAGATGTGGTTGTCACCCTGGGCACTTGTGAACTGGGAAGGCGGACAGGGTTTCCCCTGTGATGCAGAAGAGAGACCCCCGGTCTCAGTGGGGGGATCTGAACTGGCAGAAATGAGGAACGCTAATTAGAGAGCATTCTACTCTGCTTTTAGGAAAAATAGATATGTCCCACATACTTTTTATCTCATTGTAAATTTGGGATTAGAATTTAGACTCTGGATTTCAGTCTAAGACATCTTACTATGAAAATGAAAGAAAGATTTATTATTCTCTCCCCATCTTGCTGCTCATACTATTTTCTTATCTACAAATGCCTTCTCTTCCGCCTGGCCTTTTCTCCTGCTATTTATAGCCATGTCTCAAACATAGCCTTCCAATTGCGATACTCAAGATAAATGGGAAAATCATCTAGACCACAATCAATTCAATAAAAAGATAGAAAAAATTAATTAATTCAATAAAAAGACAGAAATATTTGCATGTACCCCTGTCCAGCAGCCATAAAACATTGCTATGTACATCAAAATTTCTTAGTGGGTAGTCTTGTTCTCCTTATACTATTTCTTTGGGCCATATTTTTTAAAGTTTTCATTTTGAATTTTTCAAAGAGCTTTCACCTTTTCATGTTTAACACATAGCTTTAAAATCTTACAACATCGAATATTCTGTCTGCCGGCATTCTACAACCTGCATTAGAAAACCAGTGTTAATATATACATATATATACAAACTGCACTAAAATTGACCTGGATTACTGTAACTTATACATTTTATTTTTGTATTTAAAGGAAAAGAGAACTTGAACTCATTGCATTTTACAGCCAGGAAATGGTCTAAATTATCTTAATTTCTTTGTACTTTTAGAAATAACTTATTGGCTCAACCAGAACTAGAAACTACTCTTTGACTCCAGTATAGACTGGGAAAGTAGACATTTTTAATTTGAAAAATACAAACAAAAATTAATTCCGGGGGCTTCCCTGGTGGCGCAGTGGTTGAGAGTCCACCTGCCGATGCAGGGGACACAGGTTCATGCCCCAGTCCGGGAGGATCCCACATGCCGCGGAGTGGCTGGGCCCGTGAGCCATGACCGCTGAGCCTGCGCGTCCGGAGCCTGTGCTCCACAACGGGAGAGGCCACAACAGTGAGACGCCCGCATACCGCCAAAAAAAAAAAAAATTAATTCTGAAAGGAAAGCAATCTACAAGTAGAACGCCTTTAAGCCATGAAATCAGCTAAGGACTCAAAGCCCCCTGGCGTTACTCTGCTAACCCAGGGCTTATCTCTCCAGACCACCTTTCATGCATAGACAGACTCTGGAAATGATTCATTGCCTACAGTGTTACAGCATCTGTTTGTGCCTGGGGTACAATAAAGAATTCTTACGGAGACATATGTTATTTTACAAAAAATAGGATTGCACAGAATGCACTATTAGAGCTGGTCTGTGAATCTTTGTCCGCTGTCTGCAATCAGATAAGTGCAGAAATTGGTAGTAAGCACTTGGAAACTTTTATACTGATCTGGCATCGCCATGACATCCAAGTGTGTGACTGGTGTACAGGTCTCCTTCAATAGGATGTGGACCGATGTTGCTGAATTCACCTTGGGGTTGTACGTGTCGTGAGCTGCAGACTATTCGTGCCCAGTAAGACCCTATATTGACCTGCAATAGATCAAAACAGACAAACAAATAAACATGTCTCCTTTACCACTAATAGGTTGAGAGGCATTAATATCAAACGTAGTCTTTGAAACCTGTTTCTTTTACACAACATGTTGTATCACTCATTTCAGTAACTATGTCGAAAACCTTATTTTTGGTGAATGTGTTATCCTTCAGTTTTTAAGTTGGATTAGTTGAGAGGTCACTCAAGTTTTAATCGGTGCCTGCAAATCTCCTAAGACTGCCTTTTCCCATTTGAAGATGGCATTACTGTGATTTCTGCACAATGGTAGTAAGAGTCAGAAACAGTGGATCGCTTTTGAATGCTTTGTCCAGGGGGACCGCTATCACACTATAGAAGGTACCTCGCTAAAAGACAATTTCATCCAGAATGAGGTCCAGCAGCAGAAGCTTTTGGGCAATATTTTAGCAATTAATAGCATAGTGGCCTCTTCACCGAGACTTTCACAAATCCCCAAAGTAATAGATGTTTTAAGAGTTTTGGAGACCCACAGGGAATACTGTGTCTATTTGGGACTTCCCAGGCTCCACTGACAGTAGCAGGATGACCACTGTTTTGTCCTCCTACTCCTGTCCCCTTTCTTCTACCTGACATTCCTAATCAGTCGTGGCTTAATTTCCACTCCACCTCAAAGTTACCCTCAACACACTCTAGATGGCTCCTGACAGATGACAGGAGTGGGGCGTAAGAAGAAACCCATTTACCATTCCTGCCCTAAACCATTTGTGATGAAAGGGTTTTCCAGAGAGGTAATGCGCTTCACCTTGCACTTGTTATAATGGCACAAGCATCGAAAGGAAAGTGGCAAAGACTTGTTATTGTATACGTTCAGAGAGTAAAATACAAACTCTCAAATCTCCTAGGCTTGACTAGGTTTTTCTACTTTGTCAAAATTCAACTCTGGAATATTTTAGTGCTGTTTAGCATTTTCCTTCATGGCTACCATCTTCTCCAAAGATGTCTTTAAGTCTAAGATCCTAGATGCTTCAAGTATAGAGAGCATCTATTTCCAAAGGATAAGATTATCTGTAATATTTGTCCCCCAAACCAGAAACTTTCCTCTAGGGAAGTCCAAATTGTAATCAACCAGTGAGAGAATGGATCAGAGAAACAAATGAAAATTGGTCAGTCTAAATCAATGTTAGGGTCCAGCGTTCTGCCATATAATAATGGAAGTGCTCTGTGGTTTTTTTACTACGTTCACATACTAAGGTAAAAAATAGCTACTCCGTGCCTAATAAGGTAAGAATGAGAGCGTTTCAAATACTCTTACCCATTTGTTAAAAAACAAAAAAGAAAATATGGTTCCTAGTCTTTTCCCCTTAGACCTGAGCACAGGCCACGATTCACTTGCCAAATTTTCTCTCGGCGGATTGTTTTCAAAAGTTTTATTTCTAGATTTATTACAGTATTCCCAAGGAAACTAATCTTTTTTTGTGCTTTACAAACAGCACAAATGTCATTGTGACGTACTTTGGTAACTCAATATGTGGTGAATAAACCCTAATACCTGGTATATCCATTCCTAAATGCGATAAAAAAAAATACCAACTATAAAATTTTAGATGAATAAACCCAAACAATTACCTTTTCAAAAAGAGTTAAAGTCAGTATGCTTTACAAAAGCTAAAAGTTGTGGGCCAGTAGATTTTTATTGTTCTTATTCAACAATCATTTATTGGTCACTATGTCTGGACCAGCTCTGTCCAACAGAAATTCCTGTGGTGATGGAAATGTTCTGAATGGACATAGTCCAATATGGTAGCCACCAGCCACATGTGGTTATTGAGCACTTGAAACGTGGCTCAGGAGAAACACAATCTTTCATTTCACTTAATTTTAATTAATTTAAATTTAAATAGCCACATGTGGCTAATGGTACCTTACTGGATAGTGCAGATATAGAACAGATATCAATGTTTTAAGATAGAAAGATGAACATGATTTGGCTTTTCTCCCCAAAATCTACAGAGTAATGGGAAAAATAAAATGCACACATAATTTTACATAAAAATCCCTGATCAAATTTATAGGGAACTTAATAATAAGATAAAAGTTATATGGAAGAAAAAAGCCCCCAAATTGCCAAGATAACTCTGAACAGGAGGAGGATGAGGGGAGGGAAGAGGTGAGACTTGTCCTACCAGATACTAAGAATCATCATAGAACTATCACGATTAATAGTAAAATACTGTCACGGAGATAGACAAATAAGCAGTAGGACAGAACGAACAGCCCAGAAGCCTATTTGTGCAGGATTTTTTTTTTCTTTTTGGCAAGATGCAAAAAGCAGAAGCTATAAAGAAAAATGATACATTTTACTATCAGAATTTAAACTGTTGGTAGTCACCAAGACAACATAAATACAGTTAAAAGACAAGCCACAGACTAAGGAGATAGAACATATACAGCTGACAAAGGAGCAGAATAAACACATATACAAATAACTTCCCAAAACTTCAGTAAGAAAAAACAAGTAACAAAGAGAACACAGGCAGAGGATATGAGAGGGTGATTCGTAAGAGATGAATCTGAAAGATGAATACACGTCAGATGTGCTCAGTTACAGGAAATGAGCTAGACCCATATTTATCAAGGCTAATAGGTCTCAAAAATATAATGTGGGGACTTCCCTGGTGGCGCAGTGGTTAAGAATCCACCTGCCAATGCAGGGGACATGGGTTTGAGCCCTGGTGTGGGAAGATCCCACATGTCGCAGAGCAACTAAGCCCGTGTGCCACAACTACTGAGCCTGCTCACTAGAGCCCGCGAGCCACAACTACTGAGCCCACATGCTACAGCTACTGAAGCCCGCATGCCTAGAGCCCGTGCTCTGCAACAAGAGAAGCCACTGCAATGAGAAGCCCACGCACTGCAACAAAGACCCAACGTAGCCAAAAATAAATAAATTCATTAAAATATATATATATATATATATAATGTGGCATAAAAAAGAGAAATGACAGAAAAATAGTGTATCATACCATTTGAGCAAACTTCAAAGCACCCCAAGTACTGTAGAGGTTTCCCTTGCTCTCTGAAAGTAGAGCTTTTCTATGAAAACTTTCCTAAGCCAAAATGGCAAAAAGCGAAGAAGCAGTTACCTTAGGACACACCTTGCTAACAGATGCAGAAAAATAAATAGAAATGAAGCACAGATGCTCACAGATAGTTCAAAGCTATGCCGGCTTGAAGCTGAGATGCTGCATGTAGTTTCTGGGGAAGGAGCTTGGCAGGGCCACTCCTGCTGCTGGGGTGAGCACTGCTTCTATAATGACTTGCTGCAAAACAAGAGGTGAACGCTGTTTTCGATTTTCATCTTTTATCATAAAAGTGAAAATCCTCTTTGATTTCTTACGGTTAGGAAAAACAGGTGCTAATGTAGGTCTTCCATAGAAGTAAAGTCGCATAAGGCAAAGTTTTTTTTTTTTTTGCGGTACACGGGCCTCTCACTGTTGTGGCCTCTCCCGTTGCGGAGCACAGGCTCTGGACGCACAGGCTCTGGACGCGCAGGCTCAGCGGCCATGGCTCACGGGCCCAGCCGCTCCACGGCATCTGGGATCCTCCCGGACTGGGGCACGAACCCGTGTCCCCTACATCGGCAGGCGGACTCTCAACCACTGCGCCACCAGGGAAGCCCTAAGGCAAACTTTTGAAGAGCAAGGGACACCTGTATAGTGTTTGTGTGTAGCACCTAGGTATAAAAAGGATTAAAACATGGAGGAGATGAGTAACGACTTCATGATAACTGTACCTGGGCAAGAGACGGCCTGAATCTTCATCAGAGGGGGCCACACTTCCGCCTTCCTCTCCCCTAGAGCCAAGGGCTTGTATCCGCCTGAAGCCCCTCCCCTTCCCATCCTTCTGTCTCCCACCAACACGCTGGGATCTGAGATCCCAGGTTTCCCTGCTCAGTGGTCCTGAGCCCTCTTCCTGAGCCTGTGTGGCCTTTTCCCCAGGCCCACCTTCTGAAGAAAGGGCCTGGTAGCTGCCCTGGGGAGGAAGGGAGGGGACAGGGGACAGGACCTGAAGGCATAGGAAGGAGACTTCAGCTGTGTCTAGGAGTGTTAGCGCTTTATAACAATATACCTAAAACACGATAACATGACATTTGCTAATTCTGGGGAAGGGTGGTATTTTTGTGCTACTCTCTTATTAATAGCCAGCTTACATATAGCACTTACCATGTATCAAGTACTGTTTTCAGCGATTTGCATAACAAATGAAAAGGTGCCATTGCTACTCAGTTTTACGGAAAAGGCTAAATAACTTGCCCACGTCACTCACCATAAAGAGTAGACGGGGATTTGAACACAGCAGGTCTGGCTCCACATTCCATGATCTTAGCAACTGCTCTAGGTCTACTTGTCCAAATGCTGAGATTACTTCATTTTAAAAAAAAAAAGGAATTAAAGTTAAAATAGCCTGACAACTGCAATACAAAGAAAAATGTAGTAAAATTCCTTAAGAAGGTTCTTCGATGTGTTAGGAGCACAGACAAGGACGGCAGACATGACTTGGGGAAGAAGGCAGTTTCGGCGGGCGCGGAGGGCTCGGTGGAGGGGATGCGGACATTCGGCCCAGGCCTTGCTGGGCAGTGGCTGGGAGGGCAGGAGAGTGAAATGCCAGGAAGAAGAAACTTCTTTGTGTGGACAGGCACAAATTTAGGAAAGTTAAAGAAGGATTTGAGGATTAGCAAGTCATGGAGTTTGGCTGTCACACGGGGGGACAACTTGGTGAGAGACATAGGTTGGGATCTTGAAAGGGAGCGTGAGAAATGAGTATTTAACTTGGAAACCAAGGCAAGCGCTTGAAGGGAGCACCTCCGAGCTGCTCCATGGGAAGACAACAAGCAGTGCAGCCCGGCTGGAAGGACAGCAGCCGCAGGTGAGGAGCCCCTAGGGCCACTGCGAACAAAGTTGGTGGACGAGGAGAGGAGGCCTGCCTGTGGGGAGCAGGGAGGCGTCAGGAAGCATCCAGTTGTTCCACCAACATTTATGGAGCGCCTACTGTGAACCAGGCGCTGTTCTAGGCGGTGGCAATACAGAAATGAACAAAGCAAAACTTCCTGTCCTCAGGAAACCTGCCTTCTAGTGGAGGAAGGGCCACAAGTAAGACAAATAAGTAAATTTAGTAAACAAAGGGATAACAATATGCATACGTTAGAGGGTGATAAGCACTTTGGAGACAGATAAAACAGGGAAGGGAGCTGGGGGCTTGCCTGTGTGTGTGTGTAGGTGTGTACTGGGGCAGGGGCGGTGGGGAGATGGCCAGGAGGGATGTGCTGAGGGCACCTTTGAGTAAAGGCCTGAGGAGTGCCGGGTGTTGAGATGATATTGAGAGTCTGAGTCTTGGGGTGGGGCCATGGTTACCCCAAAAGAGAGGGCAGAGGAGGAGCTGGGTGGGAGGAGGACAGATTGAATCTGGGGTCCCAGGGGGCACTCAATAACATGGACTACATCCTGGAGCGTGAGGCATGTACACACCGAAGTCGCTGCTGACCAGGTGACAGATGAGCTTCAGTTGCTGGGAACAAGGATGTTAGAACAGTAAGAACTCTCATTCAGTGAGCCCCTGATGTGTGCCCACCTGCCACCAGGTGCTTTATCCTTCCTAGTACCCGGGATCCTTAGGACATCCCTGCACGGAAGACAGTATTAACTCAGCAACAAACAAGAACGCCAGTAATAAGAGCTAACCTGTGAAAGGGCATATTGTGCGTCGTCAGGCACTCTTCTGGCACTTTACGTGTAATAATTCATTCAATCCTCACAGCGACCCCAGGAAGGTATCAGTCTCATTTGACAGATGAGAAGACTGGGCTGGCCCGGTAAGGTGCCCAAGGTCACAGCTGGTGAACCGAGGCAGCCTGGCTCCGGTCCTTGCTCTGGAAGGAGGAAAAGTCAGTCTGCGCTCTACCGGCCTCTCCACCCTCCGAGAAAAGCGAGCTACGGGTAGAACGCTTTTGGGACGGCTGGGGTGGGGTTCTGGGGAGAAGAGAAATTCTCAGAAGATACGTCTTGAGGGGGGAGGCTGGGCCAGGGCAGGGAGGGCGCTGTTAGCAGGGCACGGGGAACCGCATAGCCGAAGGCTGCAGCCGCGAAGGGACTTTGAACCCGGCCCGGGGAGGGCATCCGAGTGTGGACAGGGACACAGCAGCCCGGACGCGGAGCAGAGGCCAGGACGCCAGCTCGCACACAGCTCTGCGGATCTCTGGGAGCGAATGAGGGAGCTAAAAACAACGATGGAAACCAACCAACAAACACCCTTTCTGGGCGATTTCAGGGCCAAGAGCGAAAGCCTTAGCTAAAGAAACCTGTAAGGGGCTGAGGTCCGTTCTCAGTTTGAACTCCAGGACTCTGAACAAGACGCCTCACACCCCTGTGGGTTGCCCAGCTGCTCTTTTGAAAAAGTTGGACGCTCTCTGAGATGTCGCCAAAATCTAACCCCTGAGCGTGGTCCTAGCTCTGCAGTCGGTCCACTGCTCTGGGACCCGGCTGCCCGGCCCCAGGGGTGCGCCGGGAGGCTCTGCTCACCCAAGGGACGAGAACTGGCGGGGGGGTGGGGGGACGGGGGTTCCCCCGGCACGAGCGCGGGACCCGGAGCGCGCGCGTCGTCGATCCCCTAGGCAGCACCCGGGACCACCTAGAGACCAAGTCCCAGAAGAGCTGGGACTCCCAGGGAGTCGCTGGGTGGCCCTGGAACTTTCTTCTCTGGAGCCAGATCCGGGACCGCTCGCAGAACAGGCTGCTGGCAAGGACCGAATGGAGCTCCGCGCCAGGCTAGAGGCTGCGCGCGTCACTCGCAGTCCCGGGCCGGGTCCGCGGCGCGCGGTGGCGCTCCGCCAGGCCGCGTCGCCCGCGCCCCGCCGCGCGCCCAGCCGCGCGCCCACCCCGACCCCACGGCGGCGCCCCCGGGGAGCGCGGCCCGGGCGTCCGCGGACGCCCCCGGACCGGAAGCGGGTGCGGCGGGCGGGGGCCCCAGGGCCTAAGGAGCGGCGGCCGCTGGCGCGGCGCCCAGGGGCGTGAGGCGGGTGCGCGGGGGAGGCGGCGGGGCGGAGGAGGCGGCCGGCCGGCCCGCGGGTCACTCGGAGGCCCGGGCGGCGGGCGGCAGGACGCGCTCAGGGAGTCGGGCGAGCGGGCGGGCGGCGCGCACCATGCCCTCCTTCGACGAGGCGCTGCAGCGGGCCGGCGAGTTCGGGCGCTTCCAGCGGCGCGTGTTCCTGCTGCTGTGCCTGACGGGCGTCACCTTCGCCTTCCTCTTCGTCGGCGTGGTCTTCCTGGGCAGCCGGCCCGACCACTACTGGTGCCGCGGGCCGAGCGCCGCCGCGCTGGCCGAGCGCTGCGGCTGGAGCCCTGAGGAGGAGTGGAACCGCACGGCGCCGCCCCGCCTCGGCCCCGCGCCCTCCGAGCGCCGCGGCGACGGCCGCTGCCAGCGCTACCTCCTGGAGGCGGCCAACGCCAGCGCCGCCGCCCCGGGCGCGCTCAGCTGCGCCGACCCGCTTGCCGCCTTCCCCAACCGCTCGGCGCCGCTCGTGCCGTGCCGAGGAGGCTGGCGGTACGCCCAGGCCCACTCGACCATCGTCAGCGAGGTAAGGGCCCGGGTGCGCGCCGGGCGCGCCCGCCCCGCCGCCGAAAGCCGGCCGGGAGCGGACGGCGCGCGGAGCCCCCGCGGACGCCGGGAGTCGGTGAAGCCGGCCGCCGGCAAGGTCCGCGGAGGCCGGGAGCTGTCGGTTACCTCTGGGGACCGACCGGGTGCATCCCGCGCTTGGAAGCGTGGTGCTGCGTCGTAACTGACCGGGGAAGTGCCTTTGCTTTATCCCTCTCTGCTAGTGAGGCAACGGAGTGGTGCTTCGGTTTAGGTGAACGAAAACCGCCCTGGAAGCCAAGTGCTAAGATGCTTCGCACACATCTCCTCAGGGATCGAAGCATCCTGTACGATGCTCGTTGTCTGTGAGATGTGTGTGCGCAGTAGTTGGAAATGACGGGTGGACGCGGGTAGAGAACCGCAGTGTCTGGGGCGAGCGACGCTGAGCACGTCCGCGCCGGCTCGTGGTCCCCAGGGGGCGGAGGAAAGGAGAAACCAGCGTTTGAAGGCAGCGCCAACTGTCTCTAATTGCCCAAATGATTATCTGAAATGCAAAAGGACAAAGGTCGAGGCTTTCCCGGGAGCATGATTTTGGCAAAACTGCTTTGGGGCAAAGAGCAACATTTGAGAGAAGTTGGGAAAGCTGAGGTTTTGAATTTAAAAAAAAAATTTTTTTTTCCTGCTAATAAATGGCAGGAACGCAGCAGAAGAGGCTGTAAGGCATACATAGTGGACACCCCACTTATTGGGGGGTAGCTGCTGGGGTCGGGTGGGGACAGTTCCCACGGTTTTTTGGCTACGTTTGAGCTGTCAGTGCCTTGGGGGTTAGGTACCCTCACCCTTGGCGGCAGAACTATTCCTGCGCTGCGCTGGGCTGGCAGTTTGCATCTTCATCTTGGTGAGTTCTGACTTTAGGGACTGCCTCCGCTGAGCTTGCAGGGAAGGGATGAGCAGTTTTATTGAACTTTGCTGCAAGCATGGTTTTAATTTAATTCAATTTAATTTCTAACAAGTGATTGAATGTGCTCAGGCAAATTGGGAAAGAAAAATGTTTGTCTTTAATTTATTGTCATAAAGAATTTTTAAGCACCTACTTGAGTAATGGGGGAAACACTGGCTTCAGAGTTCGCAGGGTCTCTTCTGCCTGTTAATGGTGTTCTTTGGTCTGGTGGTGACCTAATCTCTCTGAAGCTGGGATTGTAGGTCTTTGAGGTTATGCATGTTCTGTGTGTTAGCACACTGTGTGTGGTCCTCTGCTAAGTGCTTTAGAGATCAAACCCCATGGCAGCCCAGAAAGGCCATGTGTATGTGTGTTTGGGGTACTTTAATTTCTACCTAATTCGTGGGTCATGATCGGGACTGCTTTATAAAATGTGGTGGTCTTATTGTTAGGGGTTTCACTCTTGAAATGGATAGGGTGTGGGCTTGGGTGGGAGAGGGTGTTATCACTGGTACTTGCTTTGAGTTTTATCCATTAGGTGGCTGCTTAGTGCTACTTTCCAGGCAAACCAGAAGACGCTGCTCGGAGAGTAGACGCCTGATTTTTGAAGACATATAGATCTCAAATGAAGAATCAAATGAACACACACTCCAGTGGGGTTTCCATGAGCAAGCATGATCCATAGACATCAGAGAAGGGAGACATAAAAATCTCTAAGTTAGTGTCCAGACAGGTATTTTAAAAGCATTCTGGGGTTCCAGGGTTGTTTCAAGCGTTCCAGGGTTATTTCAAAGGAGGGACAGTTGGTCTTATGAAGGTCTAACTGGCACTGAGGAAGGTGGGAGTTCAGGAGACCTGGTCCTGGCACGGTCTCCATCTAGCTGTGTGGCTTGGGTGGATAGCTTAACCCTTCTGGGCTTAGCTTTCTCATCTGTAGTATCAGGGGTTGGATTAAACCCTTTACAGTCCTACCAATGCCATCAGTGTCATCACTGGATGGCTGTTCTCAGTGTGCTCAGAACAATGATAAAAATCTTCAAGGAAAAGTAAAATGCTATTCAGAATGCTCCCTTAAGGCCTCTGACAAGTTTTGGAAGTATTTTGGAGAGATATTTTTTTGTTGTTGTTCTAAATTGTTTGCTTCTTCTGGTTTGTTGTTTTAATGTTTTGATTCTTGAGAGGAAACCCTCCATCTGTTCAGGAAGTTCAGCATCCAGAACACAACTCCTTCCCTCTCAGAGTTCTGCACAGCTAATATATGACTGTCTTTGGTTTTGCATATGATCCAATTAGTGTTTGTTCTTTCATATGCTGTCAGCGTGACCCATCTCTGGCTCACACCGTATACCCAGTGTGTTTTCAGACTTGAAATTTAACATATGAATCATGGAAAGGGGGTGTCTTGGGAGAGTTCAGAACGCAGAAGGGGAGACCAGATTCCAGAATGGCAACATACAGCTGTTATATTTAATCCTTGCGCCATTGCAGGGGAGACAGCATTGTCCCGGCTTTTAGAAGAGGAACCTGAGGCAGGAGAGGCGAAGGGACCCACTAGCGTCCCAGACCTTTTATGTAGCCAAGGTGGGTTCAGATCGGGGGGTCTTGATTGTGAATCCGTCTCCTTTCCTCCAGGCAGTGCTCTAAGTCCTTGAAACAGGTCTACACAGCATGATACCAGATCACTCACACTTTAGAACCTGCAAGAAATCTAGTTGAACCTTCCTGTTTACTTAGTTACTAACCTGGTCCTCTGGCCAGCGTGTCATTTTATTTCATTTCATGGTCCGGAACATGATCCGCTGCAGATGAGGAGGCTGTGCTTCCCTATCGTGGGAACGGCAGTCTGTACTCTCGGTGTGAGTGTTGCAGAATGGGCACTTAAACCTCATCCACCCTTTCTTCATCTTACAAAGAGAAACATCGCCAAGGAGTTAAGGCAGAAGTCAGTGCGAAGTGCTGGGCCGTTTCAGTCCAGCTCCCCCTCTGGTTTCTCCTGCTCAGGGTGATGCAGTGGATTTGTCACCTACTTTTAATGACCTCAGCACAGACTTTTCTAACGTCTGAATCTCAGCCCTGTCTGGTTGTCAGACATTGGGCAGAAGAAAGCATGATGTGATGCGGAGAAGTCCAAGCCCTTACCACCCAAATATTTCAATTCATTGCCCAGGGAGTGCGACTCTGAAATTAATGTTAAGACTTTGAAATGCTTGCTTGTGTACCATGGATGGGGGAATAGGGTTCTCACTAGGAACCAGGTCTCCCACACACAAAAAATGAAAGTCCGTTTGAGGGGAGTGGCTGACCCATTGAAGAAAACGGAGGCTGCTTCGATCTCTGGGGCTGTCCCAGTGCTTCTCATGTCTCTGCTTTGCTTCCTGCATATCCAACCCACAACAAGAGGCCAACCCCAGACATTAGTGTCATCAGCATCCGGTCCCTACTATTTGCTAAGCATGGAAACACACTGCCATGAATACTGGAGAAAGGAGTTTAGCCAGGCCCTAGTTTTGTTCTGGGCTGAGTCTCTGATTTGCTCTGAGCACTTGAGAAAGATCTTACTTTTATATTGTTTCTATTTTTAATATTATTTGTGCTTTCCCTGGTTTTTGCTGAATCAACCTCACCAAAAGAACATCTGTTTTTGTTTTTGTTTTTTTTTTTTAAAGAAGATGTTGGGGCTAGGAGTTTATTAATTAATTAATTTATTTTTGCTGTGTTGAGTCTTCGTTTCTGTGCAAGGGCTTTCTCTAGTTGTGGCAAGCGGGGGCCACTCTTCATTGTGGTGTGCGGGCCTCTCACTATCGCGGCCTCTCTAGTTGCGGAGCACAGGCTCCAGATGCGCAGGCTCAGTAGTTGTGGCTCACGGGCCTAGTTGCTCTGTGGCATGCGGGACCCTCCCAGACCAGGGCTCGAACCCGTGTCCCCTGCATTAGCAGGCAGATTCTCAACCACTGCGCCACCAGGGAAGCCCCAGAGAACATCTGTTTTATTATTACTTCAAAGGACCAACTACGGTATTGTTCATTTTCTATTGCATTAGTTTGTCCTCTTTTTTTTTTTAGTTTGCATTATTTTTTTAAATTTATTTTATTGAAGTATAGTTGATTTACAATGTTGTGTTAATTTCTGCTGTACAGCAAAGTGATTCAGTTATACATATATGCATTCTTTTTCATATTCTTTTCCATTATGGTTTATCACAGGATATTGAATATAGTTCCCTTTGCTATACAGTAGGACCTTGTTGTTTATCTTCCTGTTTATTATTTGTTCTGGTTTTTTGGATTTACTATGGGTGTGCTTTTTTTCCGATTTAAGTTAGCTGCTTAGCTCAATTCTTTCCTGCCTTTCTTCTTTTCTAGTATAAATGTTTAAAGCTATAGGTTTCCTTCTGTGTACTTTTTTTTGACTACACCCAACAAGTTTTGAAATGCAGGTTTTAATTATTATTCCATTCTTGTTTTTTGTTTTTTGGTTGTTTTTTTTTGCGGTATGCAGGCCTCTCACTGTTGTGGCCTCTCCCATTGTGGAGCACAGGCTCCGGACTCACAGGCTCAGCGGCCATGGCTCACGGGCCTAGCCACTCCGTGGCATGTGGGATCTTCCTGGACCGGGGCACGAACCCGTGTCCCCTGCATCGGCAGGCGGACTCTCAACCACTGCACCACCAGGGAAGCCCCATTCTCAGTATTTTTAATCTCCATTATTTCCTCTTTGACCCATGATTCATTTAGATATTTGTTTAAAATTTTTAAACATACATTGATTTTTTATCTTTTAATTGTTGACTTCTAATTTAACCTTGGAGTGGTAAGAGAACGTGGTCTGAATTATACTGATTCTTTTTTTTTTAATAATTATTTGGCTTTATTTTCTAAGTATTCTATTGACCTTTTTATTTTTACCATTTATTTTTTAAGTCTCTCTCTTTTTTATTTTAGTTTTGGCTGTGTTGGGTCTTCGTTGCTGCTCGCAGGCTTTCTCTAGTTGAGGAGAACAGGGACTACTCTTCATTGTGGTGTGTGGGCCTCTTATTGCAGTGGCTTCTCGTTGCGGAGCACGGGCTGTAGGCATGCGGGCTTCAGTAGTTGTGGCACGCAGGCTTCAGTAGTTGCAGCACGTGGGCTCAGTAGTTGTGGCACGCGGGCTCTAGAGTGCAAGCTCAGTAGTTGTTGTGCATAGGCTTAGTTGCTCCGCAGCATGTGGGATCTTCCCAGACCAGGGATCGAACCCGTGTCGCCTGCATTGGCAGGTGGATTCTTATCCACTGTACCACCAGGGAAGTCCCTGATACTGATTCTTTGAATTTTATTGGAACTTTCTTTTTGGCCTTCTAGGAGCTCAATTTTTTTTTTTTTTTTTTTTTTTTTTTTTTGTGGTACGCGGGCCTCTCACTGTCGCGGCCTCTCCCGTTGCGGAGCACAGGCTCCAGACGCGCAGGCCCAGCAGCCATGGCTCACGGGCCCAGCCGCTCCGCGGCATATGGGATCCTCCCAGACCGGGGCATGAACCCGTATCCCCTGCATCGGCAGGCGGACTCCCAACCACTGCGCCACCAGGGAGGCCCCTAGGAGCTCAATTTTTATAAACATTCCATACATGCTTGAGAAGAGTATGTAGTCTTTAGCTATTGGGTGTAGGGTTTTATAGATAGATGTCCAATATTTGAAGCTTGTCAGTTGTGTTGTTACAATATTCTATATTTTAATTAACTTTCCATCTGCTTGGTCTAGCAAGCATAGAGAGTATTGAAATTTACCATTATGTTGTGGGGGGGTTGTCATTTTCTCCCTATATTTCCAGCAGATTTTAAAAGTTGTACACATGAGATTGGATGCATGTACATACAAATTTAGAATTTTTAAAAAATCTACATAGTGAATTGAACCTTTTATTATAGTGTTGGTACTCTGTCTAAAATCCATGATGTATATTGTCCCGAGGTCTACTTTATATAATATTATTTAGCTACTCCAACTTAGTTTTGGTTAACATTTGCCTGCTATATCTTTTGTTATCCTTTACTTTCTAACTTCCTATGTTCTAATAATTTAGATGGGTTTCTGATAAAATACATATAACTTGATTTTGCATTTAACTACTATGCTTAGCCTATTCACCATTTCTTGTGGTAATTGGTATATTGGGGCTTATTATACCATTTTTTTCTTCGTCTTGTTCTTTTTATGCTTTTTCCCTTCCTTTAAAAAAATGATTTTAAATTTGTTTCTCTTATTCTATTTACTCCTTCCTTTATTTGTTTGGAATTTAGATTTTTTTCCCCAGCTTTTCTACCTTTGTTTTTTTTTTTTGGAAGTATAGTCGATTTACAATGTTGTGCTAGTTTCAGGTGTACAGCAAAGTGATTCATTATATATATATATTTTCAGATTCTTTTCCATTATAGATTATTACAAGATATTGAATATAGTTCCCTGTGCTATACAGTAGGTCCTTGTTGTGGAATTTAGATTCTTTATTTGAATTCTTTTAGTGGTTACCCCTGAAATTTTGCTAAGTTTACTTAACAAAACCTAAATTTTACTCCAACCTCCTCCTAAACAATTTAAGATCTTAAACACTTTCATTCAGTCACTTCTCCTGTATTAGAGGCATTAGTAGCCAATATTCTAGGTCTGTTCCTTTATTGTTAATTTATGGGTTTTGTGTAAATCATGTATGCTTGGGTTTATACTTACACTTTATCTACTCATTATTCCATACCCTATCTCTTTTCCCCCCTTCCTTTTCATATAGATCTTTAACATTTTTTCTTTAGTGTGTATCTCTAGGTGGTAAATGTTCTCAGTTTTTGTTTATATGGAAATGTCTTTATTTCACCATTATTCTTTAAGATTTTTTTTTGATGTGGACCATTTTTAAAGTCTTTATTGAATTTGTTACAATAGTACTTCTGTTCTATGTTTTGGTTTTTTGGCCGCGAGGCACGTAGGATCCTAGCTCCCTGACCAGGGGTTGAACCTGCATGCCCTTCATTGGAAGGTGAAATCTTAACCACTGGACTGCCAGGGAAGTCCCTGCTATTATTCTTGAAAGATAGTTTTGCTAGGTAAATAGTTTATGTTGCCAATTATTTTTCCTTAACCCTTTGAAGATGTTAGTTCTGCCTTGTAGCTCTCATTTTACTTTTGAAAAATCTGTTGTCAGTTTAACTGTCTTTTTCTCTTGGGTTGTATCTAGATGGGTATTTCTTCTTTTTTTTTTTTCGTGGGTATTTCTTTTATTTATCCAGCTTGGTATGCATTGCCTCTGAAGGGTGTCTGACATGTAGTAGGCACTCAATAAATAGCTGTTGAATGAACCAGTTGTGTTTCCTTTCCACTGTGAATTTTGGTTCTTTGGTAGGTTCTGGAAAATTCTCAGCCATTATCTTTTCATTTTCTGCTCTCTATTCTTTCCTTCTGAGATTCTACTTGGACGTTAGTTGGACCTTCTTTTTCTGTCCTTCATGAGTCTTAACCTCTCTCTCATATTTCTCATTTCAATATCTATATGATAGTTAAGATATTTTTTCAGACCTGTCTTCCAGATCACAATGTTTCTATTCAGCAGTATCAAATCTGCTGTTTAATCCATTCATTGAAGTTTTTATTTCAGCAATTATCTTTTTCATTTATCAAAGTTATATTTGTTATCTTTCAGATATCCCTGGTCATTTATTGGTAGTCTCTTATTTTTTGCTCATTCTTGTGTTTCCATTTTTCAGTTTCTTTAAGGGTTTTACGTATGTTTACTCTATATTTTATGTCTGGTAATTACACTGCCTGAAGCCCTTGGTGTTTTGAATCTCTTATTTGTCATTTGTTATGTGTTTGGCACTTGTTTGTTTCGTGTTGGTTGTGAGTTCCCAGCTGGTTGAGTGTCTCTGTGGGAAACCTGGCTGCCTGCAGAGAGTATTTGCACTTGCTTCTCTCTGAGCTTGGACACCCATGATCTGGAATCATTTTCTTCCTTCCAGACTTCCTGGTGCATCTACAACTGCTGAATCTGTCATTGTTGTTTGTTTTTATTAGAGGTGTATGATTGCCCCTTACTTTCTGAAACACCAACAATTCAACAAAAATTGTGTTTTATGCTGAATCTCATTTTTTCAACATGAGTCCCTCAAAATAACTAGTCCTTTCTGCTGATGACAAAAGTGTATTAATAGTTTAACAGATTTTTTTAAATGTAGTGAAAGCAAGACCTTAATGAGTGAGCAGTCACCCTACTAGGTGTCTGCTACTTGGTGTTGGCAGCAGGATGACCAAGCAGATCCATGCAGTGATGTGTGTATGAACCCCAGAGCCAAAAGGAATGAGACTATGAAAAAGCATCTCCTGCTTCTTTCTGGCAACTGATTTATTAGATTATCAACTACAGATCAATTAAAATTTCTTTAGCATCTGTTATATGCTAGGTACTGGGCTAGGCTGGTAATACAAAGATAGATAAAATTGTCTGATGAGTTCTGGCAGAGAGACTTGCCCCGAGACAGTAATGTACTGAGAGTGGTAACAGGTGTGGTGAAGGGATGCCTTCTTATGATTGACTGGGGGTCAGTCAAAGCAGAATGTGCACTGACCTAGACCTCAGCCCCAGAGGAGAAGGAGGAGTCCAAGAGGAATATATGAGGAAAAGGATGTTATTTTCCCACATTCTCTCATCTTCAGCATCACTTATTTGTAGCCATTTATTGACTGCCCTCTGGAGCAGTGGTTGATGTGTATTCCTTTGACCCACCCACACAGACATGGAATCAAAAGATCAGGGTGGGGTTCAGGAATCTTTGTTGTTCACAAGCATGTAAAGCCCCTGCAGGTGGTCCCTAGACTACACATGAGGAGTGTGACAAGATCATCACAAGTGGAACAGCCTATGTGTGGGTGAAGCAAGTGCCACCTCCCCCAAACACACCCGGCAGACCTTGGGATGGAAGCATTGTCCCTTTACCCAAGACAGGAGTCCCACATTTTTTTTTAAGATGAAAAGACAACCCTCAGAATGGGAGAAAATATTTGCAAATGAATCAACAGACAAAGGATTAATCTCCCAAATATATAAACAGTTCATGCAGCTCAATATTAAAAAAAAAACCCAATCCAAAAATGGGCAGAAGATCTAAACAGATGTTTCTCCAAAGAAGACATACAGATGGCCAAGAGGCACATGAAAAGCTGCTCAACATCATTAATCATTAGAGAAATGCAAATCAAAACTACAATGAGGTATCATCTCACACCGGTTAGAATGGGCATCATCAGAAAATCTAGAAACAAGAAATGCTGGAGAGGGTGTGGAGAAAAGGGAACCCTCTTGCACTGTTGGTGGGAATGTAAATTGATACAGCCACTATGGAGAACGGTATGGAGGTTCCTTAAAAAACTAAAAATAGAACTACCATACGACCCAGCAATCCCACTACTGGGCATATACCCAGAGAAAACCATAATTCAGAAAGACACATGCACCTGTACTTTTCCTCTGGGACACACAGCTAGGTTGTATTTCCCAATGTCCCTTGCAGCTGGTGGGGGGCAGTCCTGTGATGTGTTCGGTCAGTGATGTTGGGAGAAGCAACACACCTGGAGCCAGAATAACCTTTCTCCTCGCAATCCCCCTGCTTGCTTCCTTCCCTCATCTGCCAGCAGAGAGGCCTGAAGACCCCAAAGACAGCAAAGCCCTTAGCTGGAAGGAGATCAGTGCTTGAAGCCTGCAGGGAGGGGACCCCTATCTTCCTCCCCTCCACCTCCTCTGCATGGGAGTGTGAAATTAATGAAAAATAAACTTTCTTGTGTTAAACCACTGAGATTTGGGGGGGTTTGTTACAGCTCTTACTGTGAGCCTACCCTGACAAATACACATTTTGGTATGTTTCCTGGAGGCTGCAGGCACCTGATGAAATGGTAGGGAAGCTGGTTGCTTCGAGATAGTCCTCCCCTTGGTCTGCACACAAGGTCACCATGACCTCGCCTGAGGCCCCTACAGGCCCCTCTCCTCTGCAGGCACCCCTGCTGCAGCCCCTCCAGGGCATGCCTGGCTGTCCTCCCTGGGCTGTGAGCGTGCTGTTTCCACTTCTCCAAATACCTTTCCTCTTTCTCCTTGAGGATGTTCCATTTTTTTCCCTAAAGGTGCAGCTAAGAGTTACCTATTCCAGAAATACCTTCCCTGTCCCGACTCTGGGGGTCTGCTTTTCTTCCTCTGCCCAGCCACCCTCTCTGTGTGCTGAGCATATTGCCTTCCTCATCAGACTGCAGCTTTCTTTTTTCTTTTTTTTCAAGTTTTACTCATCAGTGTAAACCCCAACACAAATACACCAACATGATTTCATGCATTTAGAGGGGAAATGTTTCTTGGTTAAGTGGAAAATTGTTCAGATGGCTTCTGGAAGACCTTCATTCTAAGCAGCTTTATAGTGAAACATTAGAAGTCTGGACCTTCTTTCTTCAATTTGCTGTAATCTACATTCACTGAGTAGAACTTGTACTGATCATTGGGACCCAGTGGGTTCCAGGGTTCTGGGTTATTCTTTCTGTCCCGCTGACATCTGGATTGAACAATGCCAGGCGCAGGTGTACAGTGCTGCGCCAGTACCTCCTGCTCCAATAAATACAAAGAGGGGAATCAAACTAGAATGCTTCTTGGCCTGACCAATGATCTGGCAGAGCATGGTTGTGACAGAGGCCTTGAGTCCAAATAGAGAGAAGAACAAACCTGCAAGGCCCGAGACTAAATAGCCTCTGTGCCGAGGAGGAGTGGACGTCCAGAGTCACCCAGGACCTGGACTGCAGCTTTCTTGGGGTCAGAGACTGTTTAGTATATATTTGTGATGAAATCACATGGCATTTAATAAATCCCATGATTAAATTAATGAGTGAATGGGAAAGGGATTAAGTGAAATATTTGACCCCTTTTATAACTTTGGCTCAGTCAACCCTGAAATTGACCTTCGTAGACTCTAATAAGCTCTTTTCCCCTCAACAGTGCTGCTTTATTTTTGCATTAATTCTGTATATTAATTTAGAGAAAATGGCCATTTTAACAATTTTGAGCTTTTTTTTTTTAAACTCTTTTTTTTTTAAGATGTTGGGGATAGGAGTTTCTTAGTTAATTAATTTATTTTTGCTGTGTTGGGTCTTCGTTTCTGTGTGGGGGCTTTCTCTAATTGTGGCAAGCAGGGACCACTCTTCATCGCGGTGCGCGGGCCTCTCACTATCGCGGCCTCTCTCGTTGCGGAGCACAGGCTCCAGACGCGCAGGCTCAGTAGTTGTGGTTCACGGGCCCAGCCGCTCTGTGGCATGTGGGATCTTCCCGGACCAGGGCTCGAACCCGTGTCCCCTGCATTAGCAGGCAGACTCTCAACCACTGTGCCACCAGGGAAGCCCCCAGTTTTGAGCTTTTGAACATGGTGTATTTGATGTAATTTGAACGTGATGTGTTGCTGCATTTTCTTAGGCGTAATTCAGTCTCTCTCACAGTGTTTTGTAGGTTTCAGTATGAAGGTGTTACAGAAATTTCACAGGTTTTATTCTTAGGTGTTTGTTTTATTGATAACCTTGTACAGTGCTGCTTCTTCATAACTTAGCCAGCAAGGGCTTGTCTTCCTCGCCTTCACACCAACAGGCTCTGACAGATCACCGGTGGGGGGAGGCCACGGCCCTGCAGAAAGCGGCTCCAGGCCTCTGGAGCAGGGGGACAGCCGCCACCGCCCAACCCCTGTCTACATGGGGACTCCGTCGTCCTCAGATCCTAATTGGGGGATGCGACCTGGACCGTTAAGGGAAGAGGCAGGACGGCTGGCTCTGTGGGGCCATTACTTTTATGTGCTGACGTCCATTGTGCAGAAAAGGCCTTTCTCAGCTGTCCTGGCACTTTTGGGCACGTCTGTGTCATCAGCCGAGCTGGGCTCCGGGAGCAGCAGGGCACAGGTGCAGGGCACAGGTCAGCGAGGGGCACATGGGCGCCTGGCGGGCAGCAGTTCAAGGATGCAGTGCTGAGCCCTCCAAGGCCATTGGGGGCGGGGTGGGGAGACGTTGCCTACATTTCAAAACAAAATAAAACCTCTCCAATGTTTCCTCATTTTTTTTCTTAAACTATAACCAAGAAAGGAAGTTTATTTCTATTCTGTGAGGAAATAGCAAAGTTCCTTAAGGTTCTTGGTGTAGCTTTCTAGAATGACAATGACACAAGCATGGCCAATGATAGTTAATGCCTTTTTATGGGGATGAGAGATCGGTAACATGGCTTTTAAAGGATTGCTGTGCTCTAACTTTTCTGTGCTTGTAATAAAACAAAGTAACTTTGGGGCTGGTGCTTGTGTAACACTAGAGGAAAACCATGAGGGATGCAGTGTAGGGGCTCATACGAAGGTGAATAAATAAATGTGATTAAAAAAAAAATCCTGCATTTAAATTGTATGGCTAGTATGGGCCCCGCCAAGCACGTCCCTCAAAGTGTATGACTGATTTAGAATTTAACTTTAAAAACTGTGTTCAGGGAAATTAAAAATGAAAGTCAGAAAATGAGTGTGGTGATTATTGTTGAATATTTTCTGAAAGCTTGGATCCTAGTCTCCGATTAATCAGTGAAGCAGACGTTGTAGTGGAAAGGGTGCTGATCCAAGACGTGGGAACCCTGGCACAGGTCACTGCGAGTGACTGGGGGTGACAGGTAACATCCCTGGACCACTGTTTCCTTATCTGAGTGGAGTAGTCAATTGTCAATGGATTTCCAAGGTTCCTCTACCTCTGTCATTCTGCAGCCAAGTTCATTTTCAGGTATTTAATTCCTGACCCTGAACTTGGGGTTGCCATATCCATACAAGAGTGGGAAAGTGGCTTGGGATGAAGCTAACTTAAAAGCTGGAGGTGTTCAGTTCCGGAAATCAGGATGGATTCTTCCCCAGGACACCTTACTTCCTGGCGGGCGTGCTGTGAACCGTGTGGACAGAGGAGAGGGTGATGGCACGGGTGTGGCCACATTCTAGAGCAGGTGCCTGTCCCGCCCTCTGTAACATCTGCTGTAGACCCTAGAGCTTCATGGGGAATCTGAGGAGGGGACATGCCCTGGGCCACCTGCACAGTGGAAACCACCCGAAGGAGGCAGGATGGGGACAAGCTTGGACTTCAGAAACGAAGGTGATTATTCTGCTGTCAAACCCAGTCTTCTGAGACAGGGGGCCTCCCTGTTGGATAGTTACAGGCCAGAGCAGGAGAGATGAGCAAGTGACAGGTGAGGCTCTGGATTTGCATTTTAATGGCCATCACTGGGACACTCATGAGGAAATATAAACCGGAGCTTCACAAGCCTGTCCACACTCACCCGCTTTGGCCTCAGTTATCTGATTATTAACACTTTAACATTAAACTTAACATTTAACTTAAGTGTTAAGACATTTAAGTATTTGAAAGTAATTCCGACAAGACTGTGTCTGTTTAGGGAGTATATAGCCTTTCTTTTATGGGTTTTGTTGTTAACTTGTGTTGTATTGATTGGTCATAAAATCTACAAATAAGTGTGGGAGACTGTGTTTTCTTGTTTCTTAGAAAATAGTTCAGGGATGAAATTTGGAGGCTTCAAATACGGTGAGAAGTGAGACATGTGCCTCCTGACTGGTGATTCCGGTTCCTGTGCAGGAAACCGCAAACCAGCTGTCTTGCTCTCCTTCCCCCAATGACGGGAGACATTTTTTTCTTGGGTGGATGTCAGCTATCTTAGCAGTTGTTGGAATATAATTGTTTCATTTTTCTTGGCTTCATAATGCAGACATGAGAGTTTCACATGTCAGGCAAATTTGTATATCATTGTCTGGAATGCAATTTTATTTTTTACGGAGTGAAAAGTTAATTTTATTACTGCTTGTATAACACGGGGGCAGCTTTGGTAAAATGGTGATTTTCTATGAAATGCCTTCAGCACAGCGGTGTCCAGCGTGAGAGACCCAAGTGAGGCCATCCTAGCTGGATGGAGCTAGGGCCGCCGCAGGCCCTGCTGCCCAGAGGAAAGAACATTGTCTTGATTCTTAGAACAGGGGGACCCGTGAGACAGTTTGGTATTGGTGACTTCTGAGGGCTCTGAAAACTTTTGCTGTTGGTGCTGTGAAGTCTCTGGTGCCCACCTCCTCGGGGGGCTGGGGGTACCGCGCCCCTCCTGAGAGATGACAGAGCATCCATTGTCTGGACGGTGCTCATGTGAAGCGGGTGGACCCACTCCCAGGTGTGTGATGAAGGCTTCCCCCTGGAGAACAGCAAACACCCTCTCATCATCCTCTCTGCTCGATAGCGTCACGTCTCAGATGCCTTTCCCGGAGGTGGCTTATGCCCCTCGGACGCACAGGGTGGCTCTGATTTCACGGGCTTCTGCCAGCTGGAAGCGTCGCGTGGCCGCCGACAGCACAAGATGAAAGACGACATGTGTGTCTCTTGCCCCCAGGGAGGGATGCTGTAAGCTGATGCCTCTCAGACATAAACAGAGGGGCCTAGGCACCAGAACCTCTTACTCTGAAGATTGATGGTAGCACAGTTTTGGGAATCCAAGGACCGTGGAGAAGACAGTGTGGGCTTTTAATATGGGTAATTCTTTAAGAGCAATGTTTTCGAGACATTTATTGAGAAATGAGTGCCCTTTCATTGTCCTCAAATGAGGGTTTCAAAGCAAACCCTCATAGGGAAGTCACGTGGGCAATTGAGAGTATTAAATATCCAGGGCAGAGGAGAAAACTAAATGGAAAGTAATTAAAATAAATTTGGCATCGACTTTAAAAAAATCAAATAAAGAGATAAATTTCAGAGTTTCTGTAGTGTAAAGGAAATTGTTCCAAGAACCTTTCCCACAGAGAATCTTGCTCTTTCTGTGTCTCAGCTACTTGGTAATAACGGTAATAACACATTTACCTAAGGCCTCCGTTCGTCCACCAGCCAGCATCCCTGTCAGATGGCTCCGCTCCGCTATCCAGTATATATGTCTATAGGGCACTTCCAGAAGAACTTTGATTTTTTGTGTGTGTGTGTGGTACGCAGGCCTCTCACTGTTGTGGCCTCTCCCGCTGCGGAGCACAGGCTCCGGACGCACAGGCTCAGGGGCCATGGCTCACGGGCCTAGCCGCTCCGCGGCATGTGGGATCTTCCCGGACCAGGGCACGAACCCGTGTCCCCTGCATCGGCAGGCGGACTCTCAACCACTGCGCCACCAGGGAAGCCCCCTTTATCCTCTTGTGACAGCTGACCTGAGACTTCCCCAGAGCTGTCTGCCTGTGGGAATCAGAGGCAGCACTGCTGAAGGTCAGTAGACGTGATGATTTCACCTGGGCATGCTGTGTCCTCGGATGCAGACCACTGACTGGGGCGTGGATGGAGGCCTTTCCTGAGCATGTCACATGGAAGATGTCTCTCCATTTCCATCTCATAAGTCTCATATGAAATGTCATCATTCAATCATCAAGTCCAGTAGTGCATTCCCAATTTTGCCTTTTAGTTAATCCATAGTTTTTATTATGCTTTTATGTGTTCTCAGATAGAGAATTTCAGGCGTCACTTTTGTCTTCAGTGATCATATAATCTTCCTAGTTAGGAAGACGAGGTGGCAGATATTGTCCAGAATCTTCTGGGGCACTAGGTTCTGGATGTCATGACTAGATAAATCTGCAAGCCATCCTGAAACGAGATGCTTTGATCCGTCATCACTTTCTTTTTTACTTTGCCCTTTTCCCAATGTCCTTTGGTTCTCCAGGGAGGAACTGTCTTCATCTCAGTTCCCCACACAGCAGAGCCTGAGACAGGGCGTATGTGCTAGTTTACATCTCAGGGCAGCCAGGGCGCAGAAGCGGGGGCAGGGAGGTGAGGTCGGGGAGAAGGGAATGGACCCCTCACCGCTGCATCCTCCAAGCCCCTGTGCAGCTGACCCCCGAGAAGCTGAGTAGAGGGTGGAGGACGGAGCTGGGGAGGGAAAAGGGAGGAAGAACGTACCCTGGGCTCTGCCTCCGAGGGGTCAGATGTTCCCTCTCAGGCATTAACTCCCTCGCGCTTTCAGCTGGAGCCCAGAGGTGGAGCCCAGAGGCGCAGGAGGCCAGCAGCTGGGAGGGGCCTGCATCAGGTGATCAGAGCTCCCGTGGGCCAGCTCAGGAGGCAGGTGGCGCCTAGAAGACCGGAGGGGGCAGGGAGAGTGCGACATGAGACCAACAGGTCGTTAGCTCCTGCACAGACTCTGTCCCCAAACCTTAGCAGGGCCACGCCCAGTGGCTTTCTGCCTCGTTTCCAGACATCTGCATGCCCCCACTTTGGGTTCACCCTTATGTCAGACTCCCTATGCCCACCCCCTCCCTGTGCCCTTGCAAGGGGGCTGCCTTGCATCCCCGCTTTGTCTGTGGAGTTTCCCCCTTATGGTACCATGCTCTGCATGCCAGCCGCCACTTTCCTCTTCTGCTTGGAGCTCTCTTAGGGTGACCAGCTGTCCCAGATTGCCTGGCATTGAGGGGATTCCCTGTGACTGAGGACTTTCAATGCTAAACCTGGGAGAAACCCCGGCAGACCAGGACAGTGGGTCATCCCGAGCACTCCACAGGTAGAAAGAATGATTCACAAGATGTATAATAATAAAGAGCTGTGAACAATGCAGATGTGTAATATGGTTAAATAAACAGAATGTACCCATTTGATACAAAATGACAGGGATGACAAAACTGAATTGACAAATAATAATGTAGAAATGTTTATGATGCAATTATAAGTTAAAACAAGAGGCTGAGATAACAATGTGTGCATATTACATGATTTCAGTCATATACTTAAAAACCTCTGCATGGCAAATTGATGATTGAAAGTAGGGACTGCTACACAGAGGTCTTGAAGGAGAGAGCTTGCAGTTATGGCTGCTTACACTTTTCTCTTAACTAATCGAGATATTCTTTTGCCAAAGATGGTGCTAAAATAGCGATAAAGCTGAATTAACTTACGGTCGTGCTACATTAAAAACTGACGAGGAGAATGCATGCAGAGTGTTCAAAGGAACTACAGTTATTTTGTTCAGCTTGATGGGATTGCTGAGAAACAAGTCAAACCTGGAAATTAAAGCATGCAAATGAGAGTGGGTTTTCAGCAAAGGAAGAGGCACCAGATTCCTTCTCAGCAAGGCCCACTAGAGAGAAAGGCTGTGAAAGCTTCTAGTTAGTGAAAGAACTTTATTGATGATCTCTTACCCAAAGTTGCTTTACTAGTTGTTTACTAGTTGCTTATGTGAATGAAAAGACTCTCAGAAAAGAGGAGGCCTGTTCAGAGAAGACGGCTTGGGGGAGAATAAAAGCCTCTGGCATCAAACTCACTCAGCCTGGAAACTGTCATAAGATGACAAAAGGACTTTCCTTCGCTCAGCGCAGGATCACAAAGCGAAGCGGGTGAAGTGGATTCGTGAAGCCTGTAATTGCCTCCCTTGACCCAAATCGTCAAAAAGGCGATTGCGGGCTTCCCTGGTGGCGCAGTGGTTGAGAGTCCGCCTGCCGTTGCAGGGGACACGGGTTCGTGCCCTGGTCCGGGAAGATCCCACATGCCACGGAGCGGCTGGGCCCGTGAGCCATGGCTGCTGAGCCTGCGCGGCCAGAGCCTGTGCTCCACGGCGGGAGAGGCCACAACAGTGAGAGGCCCATGTACCACAAAAAAAAAAAAAAGGCGATTGCTCCATTCAGAGGAACTAAGATTTCATCTGACCTCCCTTTTAATACCTAGCGTCTGTTTAAATGTCTTAGTGACCACGTTATATTTTACCTTATCCAGTTCATATTGTTTTATATTAGTGATTTTTTTTTTTTTTACTAAGTGACAAGATACATTTACTTGATTCATGAACCATTAATTTATGTGTCTGTCTGAGATTATGTACTCTTGGGGGCCATTTTGATCACCGAATTTATTTTCAATCATAAAAACATAGTAGTTAGGTATGTTCCAGGCGCTTTGAATATATTATCATCAGCATCAAAAGAGCCTATGAGGGAAGTGTTATTTTCCCATTTTCCAAAGGACGGAATCTCTGAGGCTGGGAACACCTGTGTGATGTGCCCAAGACAGGACAGTGTGAGAGTTGGCTTTGTCCTGAGGCCAACCTCACCCCAAACCAGTGTCCTGTCCCTGCCATCTGCCTCCAGAGCAGTGGCTCTCAAAGTGTAGAGTCACCAGAAGGCCTTGTGAAAACAGCTTGCTGGACCCCACCCCAGTGCTTCTGAATCAACAGGTCTGGGGTCGGGCCTGAGAATGTGCATTTCCAGGTCCCCCCGTTGCTGCTGATGCTGGGGGTGCCGGGATCCCACTGCGAGGAGCCCCTGGCCCAGAAGGAGGTTCGCTTTCGCTACTGACTTTTCCATTGTGATGATGACTGGCTCGCCTCGCACAGGGCCGTCTTCAAGTCAAGTTCCCGTGAAGTCTGGTTCTTTGCAGAAACTCAGTTCCTTGCTCCTTGGCGGCGTTTCTTTCACAGCCGTGTTTCCCCTTCTGGTCCAGCTTGCGCAGCTCTAAATGGGTCTTAGAAAAACGTCATCTTGGTCACAGCACTTTCTATTCAGAGAGCAAGCAAGACTCTTGTCTATGAAACAGTTCAGGTGCCTCGATCCAGCGTCGATCTCACGTCCCTGCCTGACGTTCGGATGGAATCGAACCTTCCTCTTCCGCACGGAGGCTCCGCTGCCCCGGTCCTCCGCCCACCAGTCCCCCGAAAGCCACGGCCATCCCCGGGGATGGCCAGCCCTGCCTTCGAGAGGCGGTGGCTACGGACTGGCCGGTGTGTGCCAGGTGGGTCGTAGGCACTGGGCCGCCAGGTGAGCGAGAGGCGCGCGGGCCCCGCCCCAAGCCTCCGCAGGCCCCTCCCCCCCACCCCCGCTATGGGCCCTTCCTCCTCTCCAGCCCCGTCCCGCTTAGATTCCGGGTCCCGTTATGCAGCCGGGGCTGCGGAGCGCCGTGCGGGACCTTCGCCCCGCGGCTCGGGGCTCCGTCCCCCCGGCCGCGGGACCTCAGCACCGCCTGGCCTTCCCGCCGGGTCCTCAGCCTCTCTCACTCTCGTTCTCCACGAACTGCTCCTTGCCCCTCACTTTACATTTCCCGACAGACAACCGAAGACCCGGGACGAGAGGCTTCTTCCGTGCCCTGCCGCCCAAACAAGAAAGGCACCCGTACCCGCTCCCACCCTTTCCTCCCGACGACGCATCATGCTGGAAGTCACAGCATCCCTTCCCACAGACGGTGTGTCTCTCCCCCTGTGCTGGGGCCTGCCCACTTCTCAGGCCAGTGCTACCTCCCCGCGCCCCACCCTGTCCCCTCCACGAGCATCTTTGCCCGCCTTGCAACGCGCTCCGGTGTGTCTGGTCTACACAGCCCCTCCCCGATGTCTGTTATCTGCCCACAGCCGAGGACCCGTATTTCCCCCTCAGAAGCGCGTTTTTTCGAAGGGTTATCTTGTCTCACGGCCTCCCCGTTCTCACCTTTCCCTCTCCCCTCGGCTGGTGCGGTCCCCTCCCACCCCGCCACGGTCTCCGGAGACCCCAGGCTGCTGCCCACTGGCCCTCGCTCCTGCTCTGGTGTGGAACCCCAGGGTGCCACCTGTGCTCCGGGGTGGGGGGAGCATGATTCATACTCCCTAGTGACCCTGCTGCCAGAGTCACCAGTTCACATTTCACTGTTCTGCTCATTTCGTGCGTCCCAATGCGTCTCCCGTTTCACTTGTGCTGCCCTGTCCAATGTCTGCTGAAGCCAAGCACATTTAAACAGATGGGCGCTGCTGGGCGTTCCCCCGTCTGCTGGTTCCTGCTCACTTCCAGGAACCCTGGATCCCAAATCTGGAGACGCTCTGCAGAAAATACTCTACTTAGTAAAATGTTGAAGTAACTTAGCTTAACTTTCACGAATTTCATTAGCTCCACCGTTGCCATGCTTACTCAGCGCCTGTGTGGAAAGCGGACGCTCTTAGGAGGTTTTCATCGTGATGACTTCATTTTGCCTTGGTTCTTTACTTCTGCAGTGACATTCCATCTGTAAACAACACAATCTTCAAAGCATGACAGAGTGTATTGATAAACTGCCCCTGAATGCCTGTGTTTACTTGTTAAACCTTCCCAGTCAGGTCAGAATCCATTAATGTTTCCAAAAACTCATGTAAATAATGCTGCTGTAGCATGCAAACAGTTTCCAGAGTATTATGAAAAATTTTAACTCATTTGTAAGTACACACATACGACTACTGCGATAAAGCAAATATTGCAATAAAGCAAGTCACACAACTTCTTTGGTTCCCCGGTGCATATAAAAGTTATGTTTAGGCTTCCCTGGTGGCTCAGTGGTTGAGAGTCCGCCTGCCGATGCAGGGGACACAGGTTCGTGCCCCGGTCCGGGAAGATCCCACATGCCGCGGAGCGCCTGGGCCCGTGAGCCATGGCCGCTGAGCCTGTGCGTCCGGAGCCTGTGCTCCGCAACGGGAGAGGCCCCAACAGTGAGAGGTCCACATACAGCAAAAAAAAAAAAAAAAAAAAAAAAAAGTTATGTTTACACTACACCGTAGTTTATTAAGTGTGATAGCATTATGTCTAAAAAAACCTAAAATGTACATACCTTACTTAAAAAATTATGCTGTTGGAAAAATGGCGCCGATAGGTTTGCTTGATGCAGGGTGGCCACAAACCTTCAATCTGTAAAAATACACAATATCTGCAAAGTGCAATAAGACGAGGTGTGCCTGTAATGGAAAACAGTATCAGAATTTACTACCGTGTAGACCCATTATCAGAGCGATTCCTGTGATGTGCTGGTGATGTGCATCGACTACTTTATGATATTCCATCTCCATCGTTGACTCCTTACATGAACAAAGTAGAATACAATAGCTTTCCATGTAAGTCTCTTGGAGTGCTTTCTATCTTTTTTCTTTTTTTTTGGCCATGCCCGCATGGCTTGCAGGATCTTAGTTCCCTGACCAGGGATTGAACCCGGGCCACGGTGGTGAAAGCCCAGAATCCTAACCACTAGGCCACCAGGGAACTCCCTCTATCTCTTCTTTTTAACACTAGCACTTAGAGATTTACTGGAAATTGCAACAATGGTGTTTTATGTTAGACACACACATGTATTTCATGTAAATGTTTCAATTAAAAAATATAAAATTTTTCAAAGGAAAACGTAACAAATATCCACACACTCATCACCCAAGATGAACAAATGTTAGCATTTTGTCATAGTTACTTTTGATTTTTTTCTGAAAAGAAAGGAACCATTGCAGATCAAGTTGAAATTCCACTTCCTATTGCTGTAGAAGAAATTACACCAAAACTTAGTGACTTAAAACCACCACTTTTTTTTTTTTTATTGAAGTATAGTTGATTTACAGTGTTGTCCCGATCTCTGCTGTACAGCAAAGTGACTCGGTTTTACACCGATTCCATGGGGCAGGGGTTCAGAGCTCGCCCAGCAGGGAATGCTCGTCTCCGCTCCATGATGTGTGGCCTTGGGTAGGAAGGCTCAGATGCTTTCTAGTCCATTCTTCACAGTCGTCCTATATCTGGGCAACCATGTGAATGTCCCCTTGTGACCCTATCTTTCTAAAACCTAAGCACAGAAAGCAGTGGAGATGCAACGTCAGAACCAGGTGTTGTCAGTGCTCTTACATTATTATTTATCCAGCTAGGTTAGAAGGGAGCTGGCATTAATTAATCAAAGCATGCACATTTGACTTAGTTATACTCTAATACGTTCTAATCGTTAGCAGAAAGCACTCACATCTTACTTCATGTCACATTTTACAGTGTTTAAAATACATTCGCCTTTATTCCCTCAGTTGAAGCTTCATGAAAATAAAACCTGGTAAGAATCTTAAGTTCATATTTTGTATGAATCAAATAGAATACTTAATAATAAAATGCTTTAGAAACCGTATAGAGCTATCAACACGCCCATTGCTATTAAGACTCACGGTCCAATTTTTCTGTGATCTAGTTTCGTACTGCAATCCTGCCCCATGCGTAATCCTGTAGCTCGTCGGTGACCCTGTTCCCTTGGCTTCCACCTCATCTCTGTGTGTCAAAATACAACCAGATCTTCACGGCCCGGCTCCAACACTGCCTCCTCCAAAAGCCTTTCCTGGCACGTACTTCCCAGCTGGACTGCATCTCTCTCTACTTTGTGCTTGCGTAGCATTCTGTGTTTCTCTTGTGAGATTTCAACACATTCCACCTTGTATTCTGTTTCACATACTGCATCACCGGTGCTCAGCTGGGAGCTTCGAGCAAACCGGAGCCTAGTCCTGCTCCCTTCTCACTGCACGACAACATGCCTGGCGCCGGGAGCCTCCTGGACAAGTCTTTCCACTGTGCTTAGCTGCCTGTGCTGCTCTCAGGCTGGGCAGAGTACAAGATCCGGACGTGGGCTTCCCTGGTGGCGCAGTGGTTGAGAGTCCGCCTGCCGATGCAGGGGACACGGGTTCATGCTCCGGTCCGGGAAGATCCCACATGCCGCAGCGCGGCTGGGCCTTTGAGCCGTGGCCGCTGAGCCTGCGCGTCCGGAGCCTGTGCTCCGCAGCGGGAGAGGCCACAGCAGTGAGAGGTCCACGTACCGCAAAAAAAAAAAAAAAAAAAAAGATCCGGACGTGCCTTCAGTGTGGCCATATCTGGCAGGACAGAGGACTCTCCCCTGGCTTACCTAAAGTCACCCAAAGCCCCCCCAGTTTAGCGAGAGGACGCCGGCTTCTGACAGGGGCATTTCCCGGGACTCACACCATCCCGGGACCGTGGGGCTCGTTGGTGAGGGCTGCACTATCCAGTTTGGAGCAGATGTGGATCGAGAAGAGACACAAGAAAGAGAAAAAGACTTGACAGCGGCAAGGCTGTTCAGGCCTTTTCTAGGATGCGTGCCAACCTCCGGTTTAAGAATTAAGTAATTAAAATAAATGAATGTCTGTCTCGTCTCCAGCTTCACTTGTAAGCACTGCAGTGACAGTGGCTGGAGCATCTCTGCCTCCCAGGGACACCGGGAGGGACATACCAAGTGGGTGCACGTTATTTTCTGAGTGGCTCGCTTTGGAAGTCTGGCACCTAATGCTTCCCCAAGCGGGTTGGTGGACAGCACTGTGAGAAAGACCACGTGGTCACCTTACACCTTGGTGGCAGCGTCTCTCTCCAGAAACTTATCAGACCAGACCTGGACCTTTGATGTGGCATGACGCGGGGTCTCACAAACAGCCAGATCCACGTGAGTGCAGCCAGTCAGCACCACCGCCCTTCGGAAATGCCCTGTCATTTCGACATAAGAAGTGCAGTCTTAGCAATGATCTGTTTTCCTGCTGTTTAGCCTACTCTGAGCCAATAAAAAGACAAAACAGTCAAGGTGACACTCTACTGTAGAACCTTCCTTCCTTTGCAAAACAAACATAATTTTAGGACCAAGATGCATACCTCTTGTACTCAAGCAGTTGGTTCTAAGAGCAATATAAAACTAGAGTAATGCTTGAAGAGAAAGCAAAAGTATGGTGTGATACCAACATTTTTTTAACGTTATACCAGTAGCAGAAAATTTTACTGCAAGCATGAGGCAATATTCAGTTGGCAAGAATATGATGGAAGTAGCTCACTTACTGAAAAGAGAGAGCTTAATGAAGTCTAAGTAATTATTAAACATTTGTTTAAAGAAAAATGCCAAGGGTTTAAAAAAAAATCTCAGAACAAGAGAGTTTTGGATATTTGCTGCAGAATACATCTATCCAAGTAAAAGTAGTTAATGATCTCTTGCACCTGCTTAAATGAAGAACGTATATTCCAGCAACTTTTTTTTTTTACATCTTTATTGGAGTATAATTGCTTTACAATGGTGTGTTAGTTTCTGCTTTATAACAAAGTGAACCAGTTATACATATGTTCCCATATCTCTTCCCTCTTGCGTCTCCCTCCCTCCCACCCTCCCTATCCCACCCCTCTAGGTCCAGCAACTTTTTAAAACTGCACTTCTTTGTATGAGGCTGCAAGGGTGGCAGGTCGTGGCATATGGGGTGTCAGAGGGGGTGGACTCAGGAGTTAGACGTTTCAGGTCAGCCTCCTCCCCACCTGCTGACGAGCATGTAACCTCCAGCTGGTTTCCTCATCTTCCTGATCTCAGTTTCCTCATCTGTAAAATGAGGGTAATAATCATGTCTACCTCACAGGGTTGCTGGGAGGATTAAATGAGATGGTGTACACGACGAATTGAAAGCTTGACTGTAGGGTACTCAGTAAATGTTAGGGGTCAGTAAAAATAAGTTTCAGCCACTAGATTCCAGATGTGAAGCCTGCCAGAGTACCTACGATGAGACATCATCTCTGTATTTATTCACCTGAACACCTGGATGTGTAGACTCAAATGGCCAGGTTGCTGAGCGGTTGTATTGCTGTGTCTTGCTTATTTGGTTAATGTGTGTTCAAGGCACTACCCTCCCTGACATCCGCTTTAAGGAGCCTTAAAACAGGGTCTTCATGAAGTCCATCTACATTTTTTTTGTTTGTTTCAATAGCTCCAAGTAATCATAGGAAAAACAATTTGTTTTTAAAATGTAGTAAGAAGCACAGATTTTCAGTGTGGGACCTTGAACAACTAATGGTAATGTGGTCTTGGGTCCATGAGGAACTAGAATGGCAATCCTGGATGACACATTAATTGTGCCCTGGAACCAACAGAGTCGACGTGCATCTCAGTCCTGGGAAAGGAGCTGAGATGCCTTTCAAGCCTTCCTTCTAACACCCCCAACACCTGGACAAGGGCAGTTCCGGGCATCTTAAGGACTTTGGGAAATACACTGTGTGTGTGTGTGTGTGTGTGTGTGTGTGTGTGTGTGTGCTAGAAATAGTGTTCGGAGTAATATAGATTACAAAGTTTGTTCTGCGCTTTGGGTCAAATATTATAATTATAAACTCAGCAGTCACAACAGGGAAACACTTGCAGAGCAGTGTTCTCCAGGTGGAGTTTAGTCAATAACCCCATTGTCCCAGACTTCCTTGAAGTGCTCTAACCAAAAATCCTGGCCCAGACTCTCCTGAGATTGTTTTCTCAAGGCTCTTTTCCTGATTCTAATCAATTGGAAATGTTATGAAAATAATTCTATTGTCAAATCCCACTTATTCCTGCTCCCAATTACAAACCACCGAGAGAACAAAAAATAAAGTGAACACAAGACACAAACGGAGGAAGAGGCCATCTGCAGAGGCTGCTGAGAAAGCTTAGTTTTGGCACAAAGACTTTAATTTTATTGAAGTATAATTGATTTACAAAGTGGTGTTAATTTCTACTGTACACAAAGTGATTCAGTTGTACATATATATATATTCTTCTCCATTATGGTTTATCCCAGGATACTGAATATAGTTCCCTGTGCTCTACAGTAGGACCTTGTTGTTTATCCATCCTGGATATACTAGTTTGCATCTGCTGACCCCAAACTCCCAATCCTTCCCTCCCATCCCCCCTCCCCCTTGGCAACCACAAGTCTGTTCTCTATATCTGTGAGCGTGTCTCTGTTTCGTAGATATGTTCGTTTGTGTCGTATTTTAGATTCCACATCTGAGAGCTATCATGTGGCATTTGTCTTTCTCTGTCTCATTTACACTTAGTATGATCATCTCTAGGTCCATCCATGTTGCTGCAAATGGTGTTATTTCATTCTTTTTTTATGGCTGAGTAATATCCCGTTGTATATATACACCACATCTTCTTTACCCATTTGATGGACATTTAGGTTGTCTCCATGTCTTGGCTATTGTGAATAGTGCTGCTATGAACGTTGGGGTGCATGTATCTTTTCAAATTATAGTTTTGTCTTGATATATGCCCAGGAGTGGGATTGCAGGATCATATGGCAACTCTATTTTTAGTTTTTTGAGAAACCTCCATACTGTTCTCCATAGTGGTTGCACCAATTTACATTCCCACCAACAGTGTAGGAGGGTTCCCTTTTCGGCACTCCCTCTCCAGCATTTGTTATTTGTAGACTTTTTAATGATGGCCATTCTGACCTGTGTGAGGTGGTACCTCATTGTAGTGTTGATTTGCATTTCTCTAATAATTAGTGATACTGAGCATCTTTTCATATGCCTATTGGCCATCTGTATGTATTTTTTGGAGAAATGTCTATTTAGATCTTCTGCCCATTTTTCAATTGAGTTGTTTGCTTTTTTGTTATTGAATTGTAGGAACTGATTGCACATTTTGGAAATTAATCCCTTGTCAGTCACATCATTTGCAAATATTTTCTCCCAGTCCATAGGATGTCTTTTCATTTTGTTTATGGTTTCCTTTGCTGTGCAAAAGCTTTTAAGTTTGATTAGGTCCCATCTGTTTATTTTTGCTTTTATTTCTATTGCCTTGGGAGACTGACCTAAGAAAAACATTGGTGTGATTTATGTCAGAGAATGTTTTGCCTATGTTCTCTTCTAGGAGCTCTATGGTGTCTTGTCTTATATTTAAGTCTTTAAGCCATTTTGAGTTTATTTTTGTGTATGGTGTGAAGGGTGTGTTCTAGCTTCATTGATTTACATGCGGCTCTCCAACTTTCCCAACACCACAGCTGAAGAGACTGTTTTTCTCCATTGAATATTCTCTGGCACAGAGAATTTTTTTTTTTTTTTTTTGCGGTACGCGGTCCTCTCACTGTTGTGGCCTCTCCTGTTGTGGAGCACAGGCTCCGGACGCACAGGCTCAGCGGCCGTGGCTCATGGGCCCAGTCACTCCGTGGCATGTGGGATCTTCCCAGACCGGGACACGAACCCTTGTCCCTTGCATCTGCAGGCGGACTCTCAATCACTGCGCCACCAGGGAAGCCCCCTTGGCACAGAGATTTTTGTTTGTTTGAGTCAGTTTGCCATTTTTAAACTTCGTGGTCATTTGTTGACTTATGCTGACAATAACTTCTGCTTTTCTTATTGGTTTATATAATGTTCTGTGTCTCCTCTAAAATTTCTCATTGTGTCAGTATTTTGTTTCTTTCCTAATCTAATAGTAATTGTTTTACTGATATGAGTCACCTGGTGTTTCTAACATTCATTCCATGTTCACAGGACAGAAAATATCAGAACAGGAAAGCACAGACCCTCAAGACTGTCTGTTCAGTATCCTGAGTTTTGACGTGTGAACAAAACTAAGGCTCAGAAAATTCTAGACTGATGTGTCAAAGTCAAAAAAGTGTAATAGGATTAGAACATGGCTTTTTAATATTCATGTCACAATCAATGATTTTTTTAGAAGATTAAAAAAGACGTGTGTTAAAGTGGAAAAATACCATAGATTTAAATTCTGTAGGCCAGTTTTTATACTCCGGAGAAGTCAATTTTTATGTGGCACTGTTGCTGGTGTTTCTTCAGCTTGGCTGCCTGTGTCATAAGAGTGTGTTCTATTAGAAAGTATGGGCTTTAGCAGACTTTAAAAGGTGTACATGGCACTCTATGTTCTGACTAGATTATGAAAATCTTTGGCAACTGTAGTTTCCAAAAGGAGAAAAGGTATTTGAAACACAGAAAGTGAAATCTAGAAAGATGTAATAGGCCTCCTCTATCCTAGAATTCCTCTTCAAGGAATGCCTGATGGACAGTAATATGTATCAGGAGATCCTTAACATCTCAAGATGGCAGACTTTAAAAATTTCTACATCAGGCCCTCATATGGGAGGTGGGAGAAGGGGAGTCTGTCTTTCTCTCCAAAGGACAGAGAAGATCACGTGTTGACTTTTCTCAAAGGGGATGGTTAAGCTCATTGTGAGATTTATTATTATTATTATCATTATTTTTTTTTAATTTTTTTTGTGTGTGTGTGGTACGCAGGCCTCTCACTGTTGTGGCCTCTCCCGTTGCGGAGCACAGGCTCCGGACGCGCAAGCTCAGCAGCCATGGCTCATGGGCCCAGCCGCTCCGTGGCATGTGGGATCCTCCCAGACCGGGGCACGAACCCGCGTCCCCTGCATTGGCAGGCGGACTCTCAACCACTGCGCCACCAGGGAAGCCCCAGTGGTGCCTCTTGATGCCGGTGAAGTCACCTGTTCTAGGTGATCGTTGCAGACTCTTGGGCTTCCTGTCTCGTCTCTGGGTCTCGCTATCACCTCCTTGGAATCTCGTTCTGTCCCGGGACCAGGGCTTCTGCCCTGGACCTCTCCATTGCAACCTTCCAGACTCTTCCTCTAGCTTTTAGAACTTCTTCCTCCCTGTTGTGAGCTCTCTCGATGCCTCTGGTTTCCTGAATAAGAAACTCTGTCCCTGCAGGACCTGTGCCCCCTTCCCCACTGGGGGGCGCAGACACAAGTGGTTCTTCGGCTTCAAACCTGAGCCTGGCGCCTCCACTGCTGCAGGCAGATCTGAACCTCATTGGCCCGCACGCTTCTGTCCTTGAGCCTAGGCTGCCCATCGCCCTGCTCAGTACCCTTCTTTCCCCCTTTTTTTCCTTCTAAATGCAACTCATTGTTGAAGGATCTGTTTAGGTCCCACCTTCTTCACGAATCTGACTGCTCTGGGTCCCAGCAGTCCTTTCTTTCCCTGAGGCCCTCACGCATTTATAGTCAATCCCATTCCATTTAGACCTCAATTCCTCTGCATTTGCTGCCCATGGATTGGTCCTGGCTCTCTAAGCCGTGTAATAAGCTCCTCACAGAGGCAGAAGCAAAGCCTGCTTATCACTGGTATTGCTCCCAGACTTATCTGCATGAAGCCAGGCACACCACTGGAAGCTGTAAATACCTGATGATTAGTTTTCATACCTGCAGCTCATCACGATGGTTCATACAGATCAGAAAAGCATTAACTTTTTGGTATTAAGATACCCAAATAATGCTATCGGATCATGTTAAAGAAATTTTCATTAAAACTAGACTTAATAATGACGTCCTTCCCCCTCATGGAGACCCAACCCAAATGACTTTCTTTATGATTACACTATTTTTAACCATTATTAGGCTCTGTGATGGCGGCTTGTTGATTAGAAATGGAATCCATCCATGGGGGTCGACGTGTGTTTGTCTGGCCAGTGCTAAATGTAACCAGAGGCACCCTGCTCCCAGTGGTCAAACCAAAGGCACACTGGAGTCAAATACTGTGATGTCCTCTAAACTTAGAATCTCTCACGTGAGAATTTGTTCAAGAAGGCTAAACAAGACATCTATGGCAAAGCCAGCTGCCGGTCATCAGGGGTCATTCCCTGTGGTTTCAGGAGAGGGCAAGCCCCCTCCTGAGGTCCTAAGTCTCTTGCATCCCTGCATTATTTTTACCTTATTTCCTACCTTTGGCCTTTGTATATTGAAGATATTCTGTTACTCTGGTTCTAAGGATAATTTAGAAATCAAAACTTGAGCATAGATCTGATAATGACCTGCTCCAGCATTTTATCATTACAACTCAAGTTAACATAATGTCTGTTTGGATTTTAATGACTAGGAAAAGCTAAAAAAATCACTTGGTTGGAAGCTCTTCGAAAGTATCTAATTAGGCTAGAGTTGTGCTTTCTGCAAAATGAAGCAATGTGATCCCTTCCAGCATTCCATGAACAGTTGTTTGAATCTTTTTTCAGATTGGCTTTCTGCTCATGCCAAGGGGAGTAATTCTCTTTGTGTAAAAATGACTTGAAATTTAAATAAAAGTGACTTTAACGAAAATTAACGGGATGGGTACACCTGGATTTATGAGCATTTAAAAATAACTTTAAATATGTACACTTAGGGGAAAAAAAGGAGATGCTTCACTTGTTCTTGGTAGATTGCCTTAGGACAGACGTAAATGCTTGTGTCTTTGATTCAAACTTAGTTAAATTTGACAAGAGAAGGGTTTTAGGTCTCCCTGGTAACTACAAACAGCTTTTAGTACTTTATTTCAGGAAAAGGTCTTCAGCCTATGACGTTCATTGGCTTTGGTACATGCCAACCTCTCTCTAGACACAAAAACATATCTCAGACCCAGAGCTGTTTTGGCAGCAGGCAGCGAGCTCAGAGCCGATTAGGAAGCACCAGCCCCGGGAGGCAGGGGTCTGACTCCTGACTGTACGTGCAAAAGTCAAAACCAAGCCCTTCCATCCTTGTGACTGCAGTGTCTGTTCCCTACTGGGAACCTAGATGTGTGTTTGTGTGCATTTCTTTTACAGGTATGTAATTTGTTTATATTCTTTTGTGCTTTTGAAAGATGGCAGGCTCCCAGTCCTAAAAAGAGAAACTAGGCTAGGTATTTCAAGCGGGAAGGGATTGAATAAAAGGATTTGGGTTTGAGCTGTTTTGGAAAGGCTAGAAAAGCAAGGAAGGACAGCTCCTGCAGAGCTCCTGCCCCGCTCCACAGCATTACAGAGCCTGTGGATCCTGTCCATTTGCCCCTGTGTAGCCGGGGAGTGGTTAAAAGCACTGACTGTTGTCACTGCTACAGTTGGAGCCAGTGCCGCTGCCACAGCCAGAAGCAGAATCCCCACTACCTGCCTTCTGATCTTGCACCAGCGCCCCCTACTGGCAGAACCTAAACAGAACCCCTGCTGGCAAGGATTCTGAGAACTGTAGTTTCCACTCCTCCAGCACCTGAGATGCAAAACAAAGTATAGAGGACTGACAATACGTGGTCTGGATGGTATCATAGTGCTTTAGAAACTAAGTTATCATAGCACTTGAACCACTTAAACATTTATTTTAAATTAATTTTGTTGTGATACAAAATACAAAAAAATCCTTTTTGACAATTTCTTTTATGGGAGAGTGAAAAAGATCACTGTTTTTTTAAATAAATTTATTTCTTTTTTATTTATTTATTTTTGGCTGCATTGCGTCTTTGTTGCTAAGCGCGGGCTTTCTCTAGTTGCGGAGAGCGGGGGCTACTCCTCGTTGCAGTGCACGGGCTTCTCATTGCGGTGGCTTCTCTTGTAGCGGAGCATGGCCCCTAGGCATGTGGGCTTCAGTAGTTGTGGCTCGCGGGCTCTAGAGCACAGGCTCAGTAGTTGTGGCGCATGGGCTTAGTTGCTCCATGGCATGTGGGATCTTCCCAGACAAGGGATCGAACCCGTGTTCCCTGCATTGGCAGGCGGATTCTTAATCGCTGTGCCACCAGGGAAATCCAAGATCACTGGTTTTATATTGGAGAATATCTTTGTGTTTAAAGAGTACTTAGGGGTATTTTAATTCACACAATTCAAAAGCAGCTAAATATGTTCATAAAAGGATAGCTCTTGCTGGGCCTTGCTGTGTCATCTATGAAAAGCATTCCTTTATCTTTAGTTAACCAAGTTATCTGAAGCTCAGCTGGAGGAAGCAAATTCTACTCTTTGAGACGTTATATTTGACACTGGCTGACATTTTTCTGTGTCAAAATGCTTTCTCTGGTGGTTAAATCACCTGTTTGACCTCTGAGATTTTATATACTTTAATTGCATCCTTTATATGTTTAATTCTAATGGGAAATTATTTCAGATAAATAATCATCTGCAAGTTTACTTAAAATGAAATTGCTGTGCTTTGGAAAACCAGTACCTACATTGACAATAAATCTCTTTTAAGTTACTACTACTATGCATATATGTGTATATTCTTACTTCTTTAATCTCCATAAATCCTTTCAGTAAGTCTATGAAGTGAACCAGCTACTACTGACCCCAGTTTTTTTTTCCAGCTATGTTAGTTGACAGATCATTAGCTGTAGAACCAAGACAAGTCAGGTTTTATAAATAAATATTATTACAGTTTGCTTATGAATATGTGTCTATAAGACCACTCACAATTCCTATTCCAACAACATTAATTTTCTCATCATGCTACAGTCTAGAGCAGTGGTCTTCACACTGGGGCAAGCATACCATTTGGAGGTGTGCAGAGAAACTCACAAGGTAGAGGGCCTGGCTACTTTGAAGGGAATCAGTTTTCAGAGCCTCAACGCACATATGTCCAAAATGGATCTGTCTGAGGATATGTGCATGATGAGGATACAGGTCTTTTCCTAATATCGTTCTCCCCCTTTGCGGAAGGACTCCTACCTCTCTTCCATCTTACTATGATGTATTGACCTGGGGTTTTAAAACCTGTGGGGAACCAAACTGTGGGACAGTTTGGAATATTGGTAAGAAAGTAACTAAGAAAGAAAGTAAATGACCCGAATGATTTGATTAAACAACTTTTTGTAAGTCTGGTGGTTTCCATTTCTTTCCTGACAGCAAGACTGTAGGAGTCTTAAATGGCATGTTGGTTAATAGAAAAGTTAAAAATAATTTTGATGATAGATTGTTCTGTAAATCTTGGCATTGAGAAGGAAGCAAAAGAATTGAGTAACAATACTGTAACAAAACTCTCTCCGTTCCCATTAATTTATTTATACAGACAAGTTTTCTTGGCACATAAATTTATAAAAACGAAAAACAGGAATAGAATAGATGTTGAGCCCTAACTCATTCTAGTAATAAATAATCTTCAACCACAGATTACATGAACTAAGTGGAAAACCCCGGGCTTTTTTAACATTCTTCTAGAAAAGGGGCAGTGCATTTCCAACAAAATTTTACTTCTGAGTAATAATTCTTTTTCAAGATTCATCATATGTTATGTTTTTGTCAATTGTGTTCTAAAAGTAACTTATAACCCAATCAGAAAGGATTCTAATAGTTAGAAACATTGTCACAGAAAAAAATGTTAATTAAACATCAATTTATGTACATAATTTATTACGTGCAGAAGTATTTATTTACCTGTGCATTAACATAATACACATTAACACAAAACACAATATTTTCTACATAAAATATTAGGATATATGTATGTGGGAATGAAAATAAGAATTCAAAGAGAAAACAGATTAGTGTCAAATTTTAGGCTATTAAAGAACTTGTTTTCACTGGATAATGGTAGGCGTCACGTGGCTATAGTACTTTATCAGATACAGTTGAAAGAATGACTTTAAAATGTCAGCATTTGTAGTGTACTGAAAATTACATCCATGGCAGACAGTGAAACTGATAAAGAAGACGTTTATATATCACTGTAAAAATACCTATGTGATACACTTAAAATTTTTATTTAAGGAGCATATGAGCAAAAATGTTTAAGGATCATTGGTCTGGACAGATGATCAGGTGTCTTGAGGGTAAGCATTGCCACATGTCTCCGTCTCCCATGTGTTTTCTTTGTTTTCCCAGTTTGACCTCGTGTGTGTCAATGCTTGGATGCTGGACCTCACACAAGCCATCCTAAACCTGGGCTTCCTGGCCGGGGCATTCACCTTGGGCTATGCAGCGGACAGGTAAGCATGGGTATGGCAGCCAGTTTACATCTAGACAATGATGTGTACCTATGGAGACGAAGGTGTTTCATGTTAACTATTAGAAAAGTATTCTTGCTAATTTTGGAAAAAAAATCTGAATTCCTCCACTTATGACATTCATACCTGTTTGGCTGCACTAATTCCTTCCTTCGTAAACTTCCTCTCCTCACCCCTTGAACTGTACAGATGGTTGGGACTGCTCCCCTTGGGTCTGAATGCCTCCGAGAGGGAACACAGAGCAGCAAGGCCGTGACTTCATGGCGGGGCCCATGGCGGGCTGGTTGGATGCTGTGGAGGTGATTCCATGGGCTTCAGTAACTCGCTGATCACGGTTTGATTAATTTCAGCATAAGGTCGCCCCCTTACAAATTTGTTTCATTTAATTAAAACCAATTTTTGTATTTATTCTACAAATGAAAAACTCTGCAAAAAAAAAAAAGTTTTCCAAAAACCATGAAAAGAATTTGATCTATTCTTGAACATCCACAAATACCCCAGTTAATGGCAGACACAAAGTGAGTGTATATATTCAAGACAGTCGCGCTCTCTCTTCAGATATCCCCGTTTCAGACATTGTTGATGTAGGTTATTGTGCTCCTGTTTAACTGTTCCTCTATCCCAGTTCTAAGGATGAACATACTTGCAGTGATTTAACAATTCTCTCTGTCCTCCATGTCTGGCTTACTGTTGCTCCCAGCACTCCAGCCCAGCGTCAGTGGGTCGTCGTGCTCGCAGTGGGCGGGGCTGGGAGTGCCTCTTGCAGAGCTGAGAACAGCAGTTAATTGGAGAATTCAAGACAAAATGCCCCCAATCCTGTAGGCAGTTGGTGGTCTGCATTTGACCAGACCAGGGCTTCAAAATGGGTGGACCCTTTGGCTCCTGTCCCTTCCCCTGTCTTCTTTTTCCTGTGTTGTCCCCCAGCCCTCCTCGGCATGTGACTTTCTCCTTAATCCTCTGTGTCTGGCGCTCTTTCCCTCTCTTTCGTCTGTGTCTTCCCTACTGTTTCTCCTTACAGCCTTTTCAATTCCTTTTTCCTTCCTTAATTTTCCCCACACAACCCTCTCTTTCCTAACTGGCTGCCATTTGGAATTGAGTTATAGGTTTTCAATATGTATTTCTTTCATTTTGTTGTTACGCTTCCTAATTTAAGCATTAGGTTTTGCTTCTTCGGCATGTTTCTCTTTCACAGCCAATCAACGTATCTTCCAACTAAAGTAACTTGACTGAAGGAGGGGGCTTTTCCTACCTGTGTTTCAGGAGGGGCTGAGCATCTGTCCTCAGATGTGACCCGGTCCTTTGAGGAAGAAGACAGAGCCGTGAATAATGCTGCCTCACCTCGGGGCTGACCGTCTTTCAGCTCCTTCAGTCTCTTATATTCTTGAAGGAACAGACAGAAGCAATTTAGTAGGTCATGTATCTGTGAGAGGAGAGTGAGAAAGGCAGAGAGTGAATTTAAAAACCTAGGGAAACCGAGACTACTTGTGTCTCCACTCTGAAGCAAGATGCTGTGTGAATTTGATGGAAATTTCTACGGGAAAATGTCTTTGAATCAAATCTCTCAAAGGTCATGGATGACAGGGCTTCACCAGCCAATAATCTGGCACAGCTATACTGAACCCCTTAGCATCAGACTCTCAGAATATTGCCTGCGGTGACCTGTGTCTTTTGCCTAAGTGCTTTAATAATGGCTACGTAAATGGTGAAAGTAAAACACGAAACTTAAGAACAAATCACATGTATAGTGAACTTGATAGTTTGTAAAGAGCTTTCACATTCGCATCTCAGTTTGGTCTCTACAACCTCACTGTAGAAAAGATAAAAGAAAAAAAATCACAAGCAAACAAACAAAACCTGCGTCTTGAATTGCTTAAGAAATTCACCCAAAGTCGCATGACTGGTGGATGGTTGAGCCAGAAGGCCGGACCTCCTGGCTGTCAGGACCATTTTAGCTTCTTTCTGTCCCTTTCTTCTCTGACCCCACCCACAGAAATGCTAGGAAGTGTCCAAGCTGTGCCACTGGAGTGACTATGGGAAAAGAACGTTGTGATGGAGAGGCGTTGTGATGGAGAGGGTCATCTCTTTGGAAACTGCATTCCCAAAGGATGCATTCCATGCCTTAATTTTGTAATGTCATTTCAGAGGCATATGTTTTTATTTGCCCTGGCTTTGCTATAAAACAAAGCATAGCATTTTCAGCAATCCTTGATGTGGTCATAATGAACCTATAAAGGACACAAGTTCTGCACTTAAACTTCCTTTAACAACACTTCCAGTGAGAGTCTTCTCATTGTGTTGAAGTAAACGTTTAAGGTAACCTCATCCTTTCTCTTTCTCAAAAAGGTACGGCCGAATGGTCATTTACTTAATATCCTGTTTCGGTGTTGGCGTTGCTGGTGTTGTGGTGGCATTTGCACCCAATTTCCCTGTGTTTGTGGTCTTCCGCTTCCTACAAGGCGTGTTTGGAAAGGGGACATGGATGACTTGCTACGTGATTGGTAAGACCTGGCTACGCCTCCTCGTCTGTTTGAGAACCAGGGTTAGGTGGGTGACAAGTGCCGCTGGTCAGCCTTCCTCCTGCGAGTGTGGTGAGGCTTCATTGCTGCAACGTTATTTCTGCAAATGGGAGGATGCAGGGACAAGATGCTGACTCTTTAGAAATTAAAGTTCCATCTTGTTTTGGGAACCAAATATGGACTCTCACCAAATACTGGGGTGAACCACTTTCTAGCACGGCCATACTGTTATCACATGGTTTCTTGCTTTGTTTTCTTCAAGATTAATCTTTAGAAAAACTTCAGTAGTTCCTTGAAACTTTTTTTTTGTTTTTTTTTGGCTGTGCCATGTGGATTGTGGGATCTTAGTTCCCTGACCAGGGATTGAATCCAGGCCCTCAGCAGTGAAAGCACAGAGTCCTAACCGCTGGACCACCAGTGAATTCCCCCTTGAAACATTTTTAAAGCATTTTCCATGTATTTCCGTGATACAGTTTGAGGTAACATTGCTGTGCTCTCAAATATTATTTCCTTAATTCTATTCCTTCCACACAAGTGGAGAACTTTTTTGCCGTGCAGGAGATATGACCTGAAAATGAGAAGTTCATTGGTAACCCTTTGCTATCTTCCATACCTAGAAAGTTGGACGTCTGAGTGTGAAGGAAAGAAAAACTTCTCTTTGCTCCTATTACTGGGGAAGGTCCTGGCTGCTACCTTTCCAGTAGTGTCTGGAATAGGCACCCACTCAAAGTCGTGGTGGATCTGTGACCAGGGAAATGTGAAACCTCCTCTTTGATTATCACCCCAGATCTGTGGGCTTTAACTCACTTCTGTTACTGCTGGACAACCCCTCTTTGGGGTGCCCACTTTGGGGGCCCTTTGAAGATCTTTTTGTGGGCGAGGAAGGAGAGAGAGAGCTGGGGGGACTGATGGTTGATGGCTGGAGTAGAAGGGATAACTTTGGACCATGAAGCGTTTTTAAGGAGACCCCAGTCTATGTGAGTTTTCCTAGTTGTGATCTTAGGGCAGCAATAAGGTAACATACGCCAGGATGATCAGAATGGAATTAGGGACAGATAGAAACAGATCAGCGGGAGGGGAGGGGAGGAAAGGATGCCAGCAGTAAAATTCCTCATGTGATTTTAAAAGAAATATCACACAAATGAAAGGTCCAGCACTGTGGAAAGAATTATCATTTGATAGAAACTATCTTGTGATAGTGAAAAATTTATCTGTAGAATCTAATGTTCCTGATGAATCACCTAAAGAGACTGTAATATGCAAATCTTTAAAGACTGTGATAAAATCTAGCCACTTGATTATATTTATGTTTTGATAATTACAATTACTTTTCAAAATAGTCATCGTCTAAGCTTTCGTAAAACCAGCACATATATTCTTTGTATACCCGGAAGGGTGCTGGGCTGGGTGTGTAGGAGGATAACACATGCTTGTTGATAATGCAGAGAAGAGGGGGAGAGGAAGGGACCTGAGCTGTCTGGGAAGCACATCCCCATCAGGTCAGTGCCTATGGAAGCTTCGGGATCTTTGAGAGTCCTGTATAGTATTCTAGCGATGCTGATGGATAGATGTCACAGGTGTAACGTCTCTGTTTGTTTGTTTGTTTTGGAGCTGATCTTGAGCTTCCCTAACCTCTCTGTTTGTTTTCCTTCAGTGACAGAAATAGTAGGTTCAAAACAAAGGAGGATTGTGGGAATAGTGATTCAAATGTTCTTCACCCTTGGAATCATAATTCTCCCTGGAATTGCCTACTTTATCCCCAACTGGCAAGGGATCCAGCTAGCCATCACACTGCCTAACTTCCTCTTCCTCCTTTATTACTGGTAATGTGGTTTTGGTCATTATCAAATTTATTCTTATTCCACAGAAATGTAGAATCTATGCTTCCAAACCAACATGAAAATGAAGGCGAGATTTTCTAACATCTCCAGAATGGCTATGGGCTTTGCGAATTTCCAGAGCTTTTTTATTGGTTTTTGACTAATAGTTACTATTAAATTAATAAAATTGAAAAACACCTTTAAAATAGAGTATTAATTATGTTTTATTATTTTTTAATATTTTTATGAAAACTACAAGGCAACAAACCATATCTGCCAGTATTTCAACATGCAGTTTAAATCCAATGAACAAGATTTGCTTCTCTGTATGTTTTATTAAGCAAATTAATGTGACTCAGGAATTCTCAGGGGAATAAGAAAATGTTAAGAGAATCAGAAAATCAAGTTGTCAGAAAGCTACAGGTGTATGCATTTTTTTCTTATTAGAATGAACATATTTTAATCATCCTCTAATTTAATTTTAATGTATGAGCAAGCCAGTTTACGTAAATTGGGTTCTTAACCTTTTCCTAAATGTTCATTAAATCCCAGTTTTTTTCATCTTTGTAATTGAGGACTGTATATTCTAAGACAGCCTTCTTGCAAGAGCAATGTAATATTGATTATTTTTATCATGAGCAATGATTCAATTATCAAGTGAGCATTTTTTCCCGTCCGTTATAAACTTGCAAAGATAATCTGTGTTTCAAAGAGCCAGTTCTAAGCTCTCAGAATCTCTGAAACATGTATCTGATCGCAAGATCCATTTCGATAGAGCAATTCAAGTCATAAACTTTTAAGTTTTGAGATTCGCAGGCATAACTCAAAAAAGACTTCTTCTCACCAGGGTGGTTCCTGAATCTCCCCGCTGGCTGATTACTCGGAAGAAAGGAGATAAAGCATTAAAAATTCTGAGGAGCATTGCGAAATGCAATGGGAAATATCTCTCGCCAAATTACTCGGAGGTAATCTTACATATTACTAGTAACAAGTATTGTTAAAGTGGGTGAATTAATTTGTCACTTATGCACATATTATCAAATATATGACTAATCATTTTTACTTTGACTTTAAAAAAACTTTGGGAAGAATCATAAGGTGTATTAAAGAAGAAATAATTGTGAAGTTGTAATAGCATTATAATTGAGGTGAATTGGTCATTTAGTCCATATTTTAATAGTTGCACCAAGTTACTTGAATTACTATACTTATATAGTATATATAAATATATATAGTATATATTAATATACTATATATACTATACTATATACTATACTATACTATACTATACTATATTATATACTTACTATACTATCACCTATACTACTATAGGCCCCATAGTAATTCATCATTCATTCATCTTAATTGGACAAACTATAAATCTTTTCTTGACAGTTAATTTAAGTCTAAAGATTTGTCTTTCAGTTTAGTCTTGGAAGTATTATCTCTGCCAACCAGAGCTTGGGCAGTAATGTACTATTTCAACCTTTGGACTTACACACGCTGAATAGTCTGCCCTCCCTCCCTCCCTTCCTCCCGTCTTTCCTTCCTCCAGCAAAGGCTTTTTGGGTGCCTCTGTGTCACTGCATTAAGAGAAAAGGGGGTGGTGTATTAAAAGCTCATTCTTGTCTTTTCAAAGATTTGATATGCAGCCGAAGACATATACGAGTATTTGAAGCAACGCCTGAATAATTAGAGAATAACATATAAAAAAGATATGATTTTTGCTTTAGCTGCAAAGACTAAGTGAATGCAGAATAACAGAGGATTATGATAAAAGGAATATTTAATAATAATTTTTTTAATTTATTAAATTTATTTATTTTTGGCTGAGTTCGGTCTTCGTTGTTGCGCGTGGGCTTCTCTAGTTGCGGCGAGCAGGGCTGCTCTTTGTTGCAGTGCCCGGGCTTCTCATTGTGGTGGCTTCTCTTGTTGTGGAGCATGGGCTCTAGGCACGCAGGCTTCAGTAGTTGTGGCGTGTGGGCTCAGTAGTTGTGGCTCGCGGGCTCTAGAGCGCAAGCTCAGTAGTTGTGGCGCATGGGCTTAGTTGCTCCGTGACATGTGGGATCTTCCCAGACCAGGGATCGAACCTGTGTCCCCTGCATTGGCAGGCCGATTCTTAACCACCGCAACACCAGGGAAGTCCATAAGAGGAATTTTTAAATGTTTAATATTAATATTGCTAACATTGTTTTCTTTTGTAGCATTCAGTTTGTTTTGCTAGAAACGTTCTGATAAAAATGGGTTTGTGGGTTGTATTGTCAACTCCCCAGCTTCCTAGCTCCCAGAACCTGGTCGGTTATATTCGGATTTCTACCTTCTTCTTTCACTCTTACATTAAGTGACAAGCAGTAGGCTCTGTGTTTACAAAGGCTTCAACTGACCAATTGTCACTGTTGGAAGTACATTAATGATTTACCTTGAAGTTTACAGGTCATAAAATATATGGTAAAGATAAAACGTGATCTGTTCTAACCATGAAGACTAGTTGATCCTTGTCATTCTTTGACTGAGAACATTTGAGCTGTGCTTCTAGGGAAAATAATATCCCACTGCCCTCTCAGCTTGCTCTGGTCACACAAGCCATTGGTCTGCACAGCTGGATCAAATGAATGATACTTTGTACTCAGTTTTAATGGCCAAATGAGTATTTTTGCTATTCATTCATCAGTATCCTGAAGACATTGCATGTAGTCCCAGAGTTAAGCATGTGTAAGATCTAAATCAAGGTTTTAAGAGTATAGAAAACATAGTGTGTGCTGATTGCTTATGAAAGAAGATGCTGCGTTAACCAGGCACATTGTGTGTTTTCATGAGTGTTGCTGAGAGGCCAGAGGACGATTCCCAAAATAGCTGCTATTCCACATCCTATGAGTGTCCAGTCCAACACCCACTGACCCGCTTCGAATTCATGAGCAAGATAGAGATCATTTCAGCAGGGAAGTACTTAAATGCTCTGCATCGTTGTGATTGTAAAAGATCGGGAACTATGGATCCGATGGCTTCCAAGACACTTGAACTCTAGTTTTGAGCAGTTAGATGATCTCCATTTGAAAGTCAGGTTTGATCAGACTTCCGTTTCTCCAGGACTTCAGTTACTCTAGGATCCTAGCTACCACTGTAGCCGTAGGATCCTAGTGATAGGTGTTGTGATAGGTTGATAAGCCTCTTCGGTCTTTTTTAATCTATAGGTTTTCTTTTTCTAGCAACTTTTTCTAGCAACTTTGGTGGAGAATGCTACGGGGTTTTCTCTCTGTTGAGTCTTCTGAAGTCTAAATTTCACTGATTACATCTCTTCAGATCCTTTAACATGACCCTCTGTCTTGTATTGCCTGTGATGGAATACAACTAAATATAACTAAATTAGTAGTTAGATCTAGAGTTAAGCAAGTTCAGGTTTGTCATTTTGGGCAAGACTACTTCATAAGTGGCTTTGTACATTTCCATTAAGAGACACCTAGTATCTCTGTGCCTCTCTATTCTTTTGTGATGTTAACTGCCACTGATAATCATTGCCTGTATTTATTCATTCATCAGAGATTGCAAATTGACAATATTCACATTTTGTCATTATTTCTTCATCTGTTACTGGAATACTTATATAAAGACTAACTTATCCCATCAACTGAGATGACTCTCAGATACAGTTCCTATAGGAAAGGCAGGATATAGGCATAATTCTTTCTTTTCAAATTAGCAAATTGGTTGCCTGCATTCTCGAAGTGATCAATGCATTGTGGGCTATGGGTTTTTTAAGCCTCATTATGACCTCCTGGATTTATACATACTGTGTATGTTTCAGTCTTCTGCAGTTATTGTTATCATCCTACTGATGCTCAAATTGCCCCCGTCTTTGGACAGACGAGGCTCATCTTTGCTGGTTCCTGAGCCCCTCTGCCACAGCTCTAGTAGTTTCTGAATGCTTCCTTGCTCATTAGCATGACAAGATTTTCCAGGCTTGTCTTGTAAGTTCCAGTCTCATGCTTGTAATCACCTGCTTCTCAATGGGGGCTTCAGTTTTTGAAATAAATGTCTTCAAACTGACCCTGTCCATCTCCAGCCTTTAAAAATTGTACCACCTAAGTAGAAAGGCAAAGTATTGTCTTTAAAAAGAGAAAGAATTTTAAAACGTAAAGACGTTTAAAACACCTTGCTAATAGCTGAATTCAGTCAAATTATAGGCCAAACCATAGTTTTCTATTTCAGAGATATTAATGTTTCCACGAAGCATGATTATGTGCAAAATCCCTCTTTGAATACTCAGAAATACTGGTAGGTAGTGCAGGCATTTGACTTGAACTCCAGCACCAGCACCAAGGCAGAATCCTATTATAGTTTTGGGGGTAATGCTATCAATTACTCCTATTTTGGCAACTCAAGGAACTATTGCCCATGTCAACAGTAGGACCACCAGGAAACCTTATGGTTACGCAGTCACCTCACACCTTCAGAAACCCTCCGTTGCCTTAGCTGGTATCCCTGCTCTCTGGATATGATAACATCAAGGCACCCATGCCCAAGGCTGGTTGCCCAATGCTCTCCTTACACTTTTCACGGAACCTCTCTTTGGTAAATCCTGACTTTTGGAAGAAGTCATTACCATGTAAATGACCTCATCCCCCAAGACCTCTCCAATTCCCACCTCTTCCTAGGGGTGCACATCCTAGGTTGCAGTGAAGCTAGAATGAATTAGAAAGAACCTGCTTGGTAGCAAAGCAGCCCTAGGAGATCTGGCAGCTGTACCCTCCTCTCGTCACAATAGCCTCAGCCACCTCCCAACACCAGCCTGTTCCATCACTGACACCAGAGGTCCTGGTCTATTTTAGGTCCGAGAAGCAGAAGCGGTGGGGGCGGGTACCGTTCAGAGCAGAAGCTGTAAAGGCATCATGAGCTTCTGACAGCTCTTTTGCCCTTTCCTTCGGCTACAAGAACAGCACATCCCAAACTGGAGCTGTTCCTTCAGCGTGGGTCCACAATGAGAAGAGTTTCAACTAGGAACAGAGCTATAGCAGCTGACCTACAGCTGAGACATGGAATGTGGCCAAGAAATCATTGTTGCCCCTGTAAACTACAGTCTGCTAAAGGTGTCTCCGTAAGCTACAGAGATTTGAGGGTGTTTGTTTTTGCAGCCAAAGCTAACTCATGTAGCTGATAGTAATAGTACTGGTTCAGTTGCCAAAGTAGGGTTGGGTGATCCAACACGTTTTTTTGCTATCTAGATGACACCGGATTGTGGTAGATTAGATTATTGTTTGAAAGAGTCCCATCTTCCCCCTCGTTTCCAATGAATGAAGATACTTCCTGGCTCCGCTGATGCAGGGCAGAGCAGTGTAACCTGCTTTGGCCTCATGATGGCTGAAGTGTACGGCCTGCCCTGCGACTTCGGGCTTGGCCGTTCGGGTTGCTTTGGCCGATGGTAGGTGACCAGATGTGATGCAGTAGAGTCATGAAATGTGCTTGGGCTTGATCTCTGGGCTTCAGCCAGCACTGTGAGAAGACTACTTCCAGGTTCTCCTACTGACCACATAGAAGGCTAAGAGACATTTGGAGGAAAGCTGCTCTAGCAAAGTCTCCCCAAACCTAGGTCAGCAGTCTCCCAGCCAGCCCACCGATGTGTGAGCTCAATGAATGCTTATTCTTTTATGCCACTATGCTTGTTACAGTGCATTATTTATCAAAAGTCAACTGATATCCTGATTAAATAGCCCTTGTCACTTACTGACCTGGATTATACAACTACACAGGTAGTAACTCTGGCAGCAGTTTTGGTTTCATTTTTTTAAAAAAGGATTTTAAAGGCCCTTATCCTAAAGATCTCTCTCTCCCCCTCTTGTCTTCGTGTGGGATATGCTCATGGAAAATAGTAGGCTACAACTCTAGTTAACAAAGAGGCTCTAATACTACCGAACTGAATATGTCCATATTTGTTGGTGATATTGTTATGCTCTGTTGACTCAAAAACCTGTAAGGCTTGATGGTAATTTCCTTACTTTTATGATATGCTTATATAGTTCATTGTTCATAGCTAATCACAGTTTATTGAAATGTCAGTAGTAGATGTTATGCTGATAATCATTCATGCATAAACACACTCATGGGCAGTTCCCATGGTAACATGTTTGGGTGACATCAAGAGCTGATACTCGAGCTTTCTGATTGCAAAGGGAACATCATCAATATCAATGATCCCACTCTGATATATTTCCAAAATTGAATATATTAAAACCTCATTAAAAAGTGTCAGGCTAATTTTTAGGTTACCTTAGTTACCAGAGAGACTTCCAACTCTTAATAGCTGCCATATTTCCTATATTTTAATGAACCGTCACAGAAGCATCAATATTGCTCCGGAGAGGGACTGTCCAGCTTTGGGGATGTCTGTTTCTGACATTTCCTTTCCAAAGGGGATTTTTATAAACATAAGTTTTGTTCTTCCAAAAGAGAAACCACACCATGATTCTGGCTGTCATGAAGCCCATGTGAGTTGTGTGGTATTTTCGTCCAGTTGTGCTGTCTTTGTTAGTTTTTGTGTTTAATTATTATCTCAGACTTGAAACTTAAAAACTCTCCCATATAGAATGTAAGTGATAGATATATGCTTGTTCACACTGTAAGATTCTTTCAACTTTGGTATATGTTTGAAAATTTTCATAATAAAATGTTGGGAAAAAAAAAAAAAACTCTCCCATAGAATTCATTTCAAAAGATCCAGAGAAAGTAATTTAGGCCCAAGCGGTGACCGTGTCAAGAGTGGGAAAGGTGTGAGTCTAGAAAATAGTAAAAGACAGTGGGAAAAAAAGTCTCTGGAAACTTAAACTTGTACATTACTTTCCCTTAACAGAAGTAAATCTTCATTCTTTGACTTCACACAGAATAAATGATTCCAGTTCTACCAGCAAAGCCGTCATCCTTAACATGACATGTTAAAATGATTACTGTAACATGCATGCCACCACATTAGCTTTAATTTAGAATATTCTTGAATGCATAAAAAAAAGTCAGGACACTTCATATACTAAACATAAAATGGACCTTTGGAGCTGAGAAATAATTTAATAGTACTCTAGTTAAATCCATTTTTGGAAATAGCTTGAGTTCTATAAATGGGCTATGTTTCAATTCTAATTAGTTCCCATGTCTTTAACTTTTTGAATATAAGACAATATTGCATGAATAGGGAAAAATGTTTATGCTACCATTTAAAAAGCCATAAAAACAGCAGTGAAGGACTGTTGAATCCAGAGCGAGTTCCTTTCCCGAGCTGGGTGATGAAATAGTAAGTTTCTTCCACTAAAGGAAATTTGGCCTAAAATCTTCCAGGTCGGTGGGCTCTCATTTCACCTGTACAAATCTTGAGGGAGAATGATCCAGAGCACCATATGGCTTTAATTGAGCTAGAAATCCAAGTGTCATCTCCCTTAAAGAATGAGATTACAGCCCTGGAGAGGGCAAGGCAGATTTTCAGGGCAGCTCCCCAAAGAGCAGCATTTTGAGTGAGGAACCCTGGGAGACAGGCTTTCTCTCCCCTTCCCTGAAACTGACCTTCCAGAGTCCCTCTTGAAATAACTGGGCTATATGCTCTTGCCACGGTCTTAAGGCTTGAGAAGTATACATCAGAACTGTGAAAGAAAAGCACTCAGCCTCAGTGTTACATACATATAAATAAATATATATGTAGATATAGTGATACCAGTCAGTCCTGGTGTCTGATGACATCTTTCTAACAAGTAATTGGATCTACAGAACCCAGGACAACTAATGGACTCAGATGGTGACCAGTAGGGTGACCAGTTGTCCTTGTTTGCCCAGGACTGGGAGGATTTCTAGGATACTGAAGTCTCAAAGCTAAACCTAAAGAAAGTCTCAGGCAAATGGGGGTGAGTTGGTCACCCTGTGACTAGGTCAGTCCTCACCTTCCCAGCTATGCTTAGAGGAGAATACCAAAGATGTATATTTTCTGGCTTCACAAACCCCTCCCAGCCCACTGGGACCCTGATCCCTATGAGAAGACAGTGGGATGCCTGGCCTGACTAGAGGATGGGACCTGGGATTTCCCGACGTCAGATGCAAGCTGCTGGGGCCCCCAGGTGCCTGCCAGGCTTCCTCTTTCTTCCTCAATCCCTAATTCCTTTAAAAAAAAAAGAAATTTTACAGCCTTTATTTTGAAGGTCTAACATGAAGTGATATTCCTTTGAAAAAAAACACACACTTTATTGATGTATGATTGACATGCAGAAAGCTGTACATATTTCATGTATACAACTTGCTCAATCCCCTGTTTCTACTATAGTTCTTAATCTGGACTTGAACCCTGGTTGTTCGACTGGGGCCCTGGCCCCCTGCGTACTTTCTGCCTGTTCTTTCTTTCAAAAGTGGGGTCCCACTGCTGATGTCTTTGCTCATCTGTTGTCATAGAGTTAGATGTTGCCCCTGCTGATAACTGCTGCCTGATCTTTCTGGAGACTGCGGCTGCTGAGAACCCGTCCTCCAGGTGGGTCCCATACGGGACAGCAGTGCTGGCCCACAGGAGACCCAGGTGTCCCCTCCCCCCACTGGCCTCTCTTGATGTACATTCTTGGTCCAGACACAGAGCCAAAGCACTTCCATTCACCTGGCCCGCTCTCCCTAAAGCTGAGATTCCAGCAAACACCTAGGCAAAATGGTGTTGGATTATGACACAAGGGGAAGAGTTCCAAGCTCTACATAGTGACATTTAGAGGCATGTCAACTCCTCATTCATTAGTTACAGGATCCGGGAACAATGGACTCCTCCCTTTTTCCATCTCAAAGTCTGATCCTTGCCCTTCAGAACAACAGCCCTCCTGTTTGAGCCCCAGCACCCCTGTGGTGATGCAGAGAAGCATTTGCCTTTTTCTGGCCTAGCCCATGCCCTGGTGGCATTACACACAAAACTAATTAAAATATAAAACAAAATGAATAAGCCGCACAGGCTTATTTTATTCTGTTAATATTGATTGCTCTTTTTTGTGAGAATAGTGAAAACGCCTACTTTAGTTATTTTAATTCTGGGTCTTTCTAACAGAATAAAAAGTGAGTTTGCTTTTGCTCTTGCTTTTTGAACACTTGCCAAGAGAATGGCCCTCTAACACCGTCTTTGAAACCTTCATATTCTATCGTGTGAGAGAGGAAGATAGCAGCTTCTTCCAGTGTTTTGTTCCTGTGCCACTTGGCCCACTCTTGTGTTTTTGGCAAAAGCAGTCTCTGCAGTCCAAATTGCTGTGCTTCCCTACTGTGAATAAATGAGAAAATACTAGCTCTTTGTGAAAGTGTTCTGTGCTTTGGAGGCCATGATGGTTACAACTTCCAGAACCCTGCACATCCAACTCCCTGGCAGGAATTCCCGGGCATTATTCCTAATTCAGAGCTGCTGTTGCTATGTCAGTGCTGCTTGCTAGATCTCCAGTCCATTAGGAAAACTGCCTTTTTTCAAGAAATAATCCTAAGAAAAGAGATGCAGCCTGGGTGAAATTGTTTCAATTCTCCAGGGCTAGGTTGATTGTTGGAGTATACAGACATGCTCCTTTGATGTAGGTAAACATGAGAAAATTGTGCTAAATAGTAACAGAGAAAACACACCGGGATCTATTCGCTTCCATCCCTAGAGGTTCCCCCCAGGTAGATGGTATAAAAGGAATCAGGTGCTAGATTTTCAAGGGCTAAATCTTCCCTTCCCTGGAAAAAATAAAAATTAAGATCCATCTAACAGATGGCTGGATGAAGAACATCCAGGTTGTGTTGCAATAGCAACACTTCTTCATGTGGATACAGATATGAACGGGACCAAGCCCATGCAATCCAGGGATGGCTAGATTTCTTGGTTTAGAACAAATAATATGGGTCTGTGCTGTTTTAATTTTTCTTTGAATCTGGCACTATTGGAGGGAAGTATAATTTAATGTACAGAAAGGGGACCTGATCGAGAGGAAGCCTTCCTTCTTCAAATAGTGAATGTACCTTTCTTAAGGTGGCTGAATAAAGGAAGCTTTAAAGAGTGAAGAAGTCCTTATATCCTTCCCAGGAAGAGGACTTGGGGAATGTTGGGGTAAATGGCCTGAACCAAGGACACTCTTATGCTAGAAAAGCAGATCTTTGTTACCATCCCTAGGAATGGGCATGGAAGAAGTCCTTATATCCTTCCCAGGAAAAGGACTTGGGGAATGTTGGGGTAAATGGCCTGAACCAAGGACACTCTTATGCTAGAAAAGCAGATCTTTGTTACCAGCCCTAGGAATGGGCATGGAGGGTGACCAAAGAAGAATGTTCCGGCTAACACACTCCTGCCTCGCAGCATCTGTGACCTCAGCCCCAGAGTCGATGGAAGAATCATGTGGCAGTCTGTCCCAGGGGGCCACAGATCCTTGGGGACCATCAAGTTACTGCAAAAGTCCACAAACCATTTGCAGCCAAGTCTTGTCTGTAGAATGAATGAATACATCTTGGATGAATATATACTATTATTTCAGATGAAGGTAGATGCCGTTGTGATGAATAATGACTAATGAATTGAAAGGTGTTAAGTTCGTAGTAAATTTGTGTTATGTTGTCGTCTCAGTGAACAGAATTAAAAGCACAATTCCTATCATGTGGGCAACCATTAAATTCTGTGACATTAACCAGAAGTCCTCATACTCAATTAGGACAAGAGTCACTGATCAGTAAGCACAAACAGGATTCGTGTCCATCAGTTGGACGACTGTTCCCTGAGCTCTCAGAGTTCAAGTTATATGAAGTTCTCAGAAAAAGCCGAAGGACCCCACAGAGTCTTGATAAACAGAATTCTTGACAACTTCCGAGATTCGTTCAGTTTTTTTGAATTCAATAAAATAAACTCAAGTTCATTATATTCTGCTCTTTCACTGACCTTAAGGACAGGTTCTTCCTTTGAAGTGGCGAGAGTTGAGCCGCTTGGTGTACAACTGTCTTACTGTCTCTCAAAGGTGGATCCTTGTGTTCTTTCTTGTTTATGTTGCAGAGCCAATACACCACTAACAGTTTAGATCTTGAGGGAGACTGAGGAAGGCTTGCTGAATGAATACTCAGCACGATTATTTCTATGACACCAAGAATGATAGAGATTAAGTACTTACCGCATGTGTTGATCACTAGTGGAGTCTCCAGGCTTAAATACTTCTCTTTGAAACCCGACGTGGACAGATTTTACCAAAGACAGTTCAAGTATTCACTCTGCAATTCATAACCGTTAACATGCTGTATTTATACAGGCTGATCTAAAATTAGCAGGGGACAGATTTGATGGCAATTGAGTAAAACATGGGCTCCACGCCATGTAGTGTTCTTCCCACAGTTCTGTAAACTATATGGTACAGTTGGTTGTCTAAAAACAACTGGCCTGTAAAGTTCAGTTATTATTAATTAATTACTGCATTGAAAATAATTTTCACCTTGCACACTGAATCATGGAATATTTTATCTGGTCACCACATGTTTAGAAAAACCATTTCAATGTAATTGACATGAGGTTGTCCCACAAACTGACACACAACGCAGCAGGAATTCATCTTCATTTGTTCACCCATTTACTCAGCAAATAGTTACAGAACACTAGGTTCAAAACATCTAGTTTTAAACAACCTCTGTGCAATAGTCACTTTCCAAAATGCCTCCCAACATGCATTCAAGGTGCCTTACATTTTCTCTAATTCTGTATGGTTGGTTTTCTTTCTTTCTTTTTTGAGCTGTTTTCAGGTCCCCTCTCTAATCGTTCCTTACCTATTCAAATATACTCAGTTTCATCATATAGATAAGTTGAATACAACTAAATATAAATTCTTCCTCTCATTTAAAGCAGAAGAACAGCTTAAATCTCAAGTGTAGAGTTTGGAAACCATATCAGTGTGTTTTAATTTTGATGGCACTTGTCTACGGAAGGGTATTCTAATTGGATCTCAGTTAGTACATCTGTTAAGGATGGAAACTCACCTATGTATTTGTTGGAATATAATGAAGCAAGTCACATTTCAAAGTTAGAGTAGAGAGTGAATGCAGTATAACATTACTACACATCACTGTGGTCCAGAGTGAAGCCATGAGACTGAACAGGCTTCACCGTCAAAAACCTCCAGAGTCAGAATTCCAGGGATGGCTGAGTAATATAGCACAGGGAGATCAGATCGGTGCTTTGTGACCGCCTGGAGGGGTGGGATAGGGAGGGTGGGAGGGAGGGAGACGCAAGAGGGAAGGGATATGGGAACAGATGTATGTGTATAACTGATTCACTCTGTTATAAAGCAGAAACTAACACACCATTGTGAAGCAATTATACTCCAATAAAGTTGTAAAAAAAAAAAAAAGAATTCCAGGGATGGTGTGTACCACCCACTCGTGGCTTGTACTTAAAAGCATCTCATCCCTCTCTAAAGATGGTTCTGCCTGAACAATAAAGTACATGCCAATGGACAATAAGTAACTGTATGCAGAAAAATATTTTGCAAATCAAGAAACAGAGAAGCGAGAAGCTTGCAAATTCTAGAACTCACCAAGGACTACGATACTTATTGGGGTGCGTGTCAACTGCTTTTTTAGCAGTTCAGCTGTACTTGACTTTCTTTGGAAAATTTCTCAGCTTTCCCCAATGCATGTAAATAAACATGAAACTAAGGGCTTTCTGAGGTGCAGAAGTAAGGCAAAATTTGAATAGTTGGCAAGTCTGGAAGCACTGAAAGCAGAGGAAGTTCCAAGATGACCTCTAAGTAGCTCTGTAGGAGGTGGTTTGGGTGACTGTAATTTTTCTTTGAGCACAGAGTTGAGTAAAGCCTGTCTCTCTGCACGCGCTACAGCCATCGTTGGGCTGTGCAGGCCCCTCTCATGTTTGTTTGATTTGATTTTCCCTTCCTCCACTCTCCCCACTCTGCCCTCAACAGGTCCCCAATTGAATGTGCTTGATTTATGCCCTTTGTTATTGATGTGTCCTTATAAACCAGAGCTTGTGGTATGTGTGGGTTTAGGTGACATAAATGGCATTGTGCTGCTCTAGATCTTGTTTCATTTCTTACTTTTTCATGGAGCAATGTTTTTTTGTGTTTTTTGTTTGTTTGTTTGTTTGTTTTTGCGGTACGCGGGCCTCTCACTGCTGTGGCCTCTCCCGTTGCGGACCACAGGCTCCAGACGCACAGGCTCAGCGGCCATGGCTCACGGGCTCAGCTGCTCCGCGGCATGTGGGATCTTCCCAGACCAGGGCACGAACCCGTGTCCCCTGAATCGGCAGGTGGACTCTCAACCACTGTGCCACTAGGGAAGCCCTGGAGCAATGTTTTAAAGGTCTCCCTGTGTTGCCCACACATGAGTGCTGCGTGGTTTTCGTCAGTACCTCCTGCTGTATTTCACATCTCCATCCTCCAAACCTGGGCTGCCTCCAGTCGTCCTGTTAAATGTTTCCATACATGTCCTCTTTGTTTATCCATTCTCTGTATAATAGTTTGCATCTGCTAGTTCCAAACTCCTAACCCATCCCCGCTAACCCCTGCCCCTTGGCAACCACAGTTCTGTTCTCTATGTCTGTGAGTCTGTTTCTGTTTCGTAGATAAGTTTATTTGTGTCATATTTTAGATTCCACATATAAGTGATAGCATATGGTATTTGTCTTTCTCTGTCTGACTTACTTCACTTAGTATGATCATCTCTAGGTCCATCCATGTTGCTGCAAATGACATTATTTCATTCTTTTTTTTCTGTTGAGTAGTATTCCATTGCATATATATATACCACATCTTCTTTATCCATTCATCTGTCAGTGGACATTTAGGTTGCTTCCGTGTCTTGGCTATTGTAAATAGTGCTGTTATGAACATTGGGATGCATGTATCTTTTTGAATTAGAGTTTTTTCTGAATATATACCCAGGAGTGGGATTGCTGGATCTTATGGCAACTCTATTTTTAGTTTTTGAGGAACCTTCATACTGTTCTCCATAGTGGCTGTATCAATTTATGTTCCCACCAACAGTGTAGGAGGGTTCCCTTTTCTCATACATGTCCCCTTTGGACATTTGGGAGGTTTCCCGTGGAGTATAATGCCTAGAAGTGGAACGACTGGGTCCTGGGATGCATGCAAGTTTAGTGCCCTAAATAATGCCAGATTGCTTTCTGTGTACACCCATTGAATGTCCTGTTTGCCCATGTACACATTTGGTACTTTCCAATTTTCTAATTTTGGCCAGCCTCCTGAGTGTTTTAGGTTGCACGTCTCTGGTTACCAGGGAGGCTCAGCACATCTTCGTGCATATTGCTTTGCTATTTGTGTTTCTCCTCTGTGGTTTGCCTTGCCATATCCTTGCCCACGTGTATGGAATTTTCTGGATTTGTTGGACTTATTGGATTGGATTTGTCCCCTTCAATTTATAGTATTGCCTTTTATATTCTAAACTTTACCCTGTTGTTGGTTTTAGACATTGCAAGTATGTTTCCCTCAATGTTTTAGCTACCCATTAACTTTGCCTATTTTTTGTTTCATTGACCAAAAATTCTTAAATCCTTAATTGATTTGATACAGTCAGATCAGTATGTTTTCACCTATTGACTGTTGTCTGGGTTTTGTTTAAGAAATCTTCTTCTGTACCCGAAGGCCACAGACACTCTCCTATTAGCTTATGGCTCCGTCACATTCAGGCCTGAATCCATCTGCCTTGTTCCCTCAATGCCACTGCGAAGCAGGGATCCACCTTTATCGGTCTCAGTACTGAGCTGGTTTTCTGAGCACCAGCTAATAAGCGATGCATCATTTATTAAGTTCCCACTTCTGAGTCTAAATTAGTTTACAGCCTAAAACCTGTCTGCTATGTTTAAGGAACCCAACAACTCGTAACTTATATATGTGCTCCTGGGCTTCAGATCGGGGCTAAGATGCAGGCGCCTCGCCAGGGTTATCAATGAATGTCCCACACCTGTGAAGCTCCATGTGGCTGGAGATACATGAACCAGATAATGAACCAGATCTCTTAGACCTCAGATTCGTATACAACCAGCAGACAATCATGTTCACGCTCTTGGCCTTAAAAGATAAATACACGTTTGTTAGCAAATGCCCAAATATCAATACTTATCCTCTAAAACACGCTTTCTGATTCTGGACTTCGCTATCTAACTGCCCATCACTGAAATGAAGGAGAAATACTCTTCAAAGCCAGAACATCAGTCATGCAAAAGCAGAAGGGATATGAATGTCCCCCCAAGATACTCAAGTATTTCTTTAAAAAATGAGGATTGTCTCTGGGAGAATGATGCCTGCTGTCCATACCTCTCAAGAGGAGGTGACAGCGTATGAACATACTTCATCAGTGTAGAATGTGACCATGATTTTCAGACCCACCAACACCTTCCTTAGGTGTACTTGGGGGCTCAAATGGGACTTGTTAACTGTTCCATTCCCTGGGCAGTGACATAAGCTCTTAGTCACAAGGTTTCAATGGGATGGCAGGTCTACCCAGGGCTCCCTCTGCTTCTGTGTTACAGTTTTATGATTTATTTCAGTGATAAATTAATTAGTGCCTGTTGATTGAAAAAGCAGTAGAAATAATCCTCATTTCTTTTTAGGAGTTTTAAAGGTGGATTTTATCAAAAGGACTTATCATTTATAAGAAGCAAACAAAATTTCATGAAAATTGCAATTTTCCCAAATTTAAGTTGAAGTCTTAGTTTAATTACTTCAAAATAGAAATATAATACTTAGCATAATAAATTCCTATGAAGAAGAGGGTATAGACCAGAGGGCTTTTTTGTAAACATGAGAAATCTATGGACTCTTTATTATTCAGGATAAGCCAGGTGTGCATGTAACAAACACTCCCCAAATCTCTGTAGATTAAAACCACAAAAGAGGGACTTCCCTGGTGGCGCCGTGGTTAAGAATCCGCCTGCCAATGCAGGGGACACAGGTTCAAGCCCTGGTCCGGGAAGATCCCACATGCCACGGTGCAACTAACCCCAGGCACCACAACTACTGAGCCTGCGCTCTAGAGCCCATGAGCCAGGACTACTGAGCCCACGTGCCACAACTACTAAAGCCCATGTGCCTAGAGCCTGTGCCCTGCAACAAGAGAAGCCACCACAATGAGAAGCTCGCGCACCGCAACGAAGAGTGGCCCCCCGCTGGCCACAACTAGAGAAAGCCGGGGTAGCAATGAAGCCCCGACACAGCCAAAAAAATAAATAAGTAAATAAAAATTTTAAAATAAATAAATAAAACCCACAAAAGATTAACTCCTGTCTGTGCCACGTGGATTCCCTGGGGGCTCCTCTCCTGGTCACAGGGTCCTCACTCTTTAATCCAGGCTGTCTTAGCAGCCACTGCCTGGACCATCGCAGAAAAGGGGGAGTTCTAGAGGGTCCTGCTTCAGCAATTAAATGCTCACAACTCCTTGGCAAATCTGGGGAGGGGGCCCCACTCAATCACGCAGGACCAAGCACTGCAATCCTATCACGTCCCTGTGACGGGCTGGGGAGGGAGGAGAGGAAACAAAAACATTTTTGGCAAACAGCGCTCGTGAGATGAGTACCACCATAGATCTCTTTTAAAAGAAAAAAAAATTAAGAATACAGAATTCAGTTTGAGAAACACTGACTTAGGAAGATACATGCTTTTGAATGCAAATGATTACTACAAAGTAGCCTTCGCCTTCACAACTGGTTAAAAAAAAATAATTTGGTCAAAGTGTAAACACAATTTCAAAAGTTCTTACTGAAAAATAGGAACTATGATGGCCCATTTCTCAGAGAAACCACAACTTCGGGGCATTGTGAGAGCAGAAAGAAGATGGTACCCAAGGCCCCCAAACTCTCGGAGCACATGTTTTTTTTGTTGTTGTTGTTTTGTTTTTTGCGGTATGTGGGCCTCTCACTCTTGTGGCCTCTCCCGTTGCGGAGCACAGGCTCTGGACGCGCAGACTCAGCGGCCATGGCTCATGGGCCCAGCCGCTCCACGACATGTGGGATCTTCCCAGACCGGGGCACAAACCCATGTCCCCTGCATCAGCAGGCGGACTCTCAACCACTGCGCCACCAGGGAAGCCCATTGGAGCACATGTTAAATAGAGGACAAGGAGGGACAGCCAGGCCTCTCCTCAGTCACAGCCAGCAGGCAGGGCCAGCTCCGCACAGGGATTTAGAGAAAACACCCTGAAAAGATGCCTGTGAACCTAGCTGACAGGGAACACCAGAGAGGACGCCAGGACCACTGCCAGCTTGCTGAGAGGCTGGTAAGAGCTGGACGAAGGAAAACAGGAGAGGGAGCCAGTCCCGGAGAAGAAGACCCACAGGAATACAGGAGGCAGCTGACCCAACCCGAGGGCGCTCTGAGAATACCATCCTGGACTCTCCCTATCACCGTGGCTGGGAGCACTTGTGCGATGGAACTGATGTCGCCCTGGCTGTCGTTGGCCTGTATGGAAAGGGCTGGCAACCCAGAGACAGGGTGGTAGTGCCTTATGCTCCAGGCCCAGGCAGAAAGACACCTGCCGGGGATCCTACTGGGCGAAGTTGCACTTTGGCTGGAATCCTGCAAACACCTGAAGCCCTGGAAAAGCTAGAGCTGGACGCGTGTGCAAGAGCTAACAGAGCCTAGTGGAAAACGTCCCCCGGCTAGTGAGGAGAAAGGCCTTCGTATGAATTTATAGGCTATTATTATCTGTGTTCTTATTAAAATAGTTGCTGAAGCATTCAGGAGACTGAAAAGAAATGATGATAAGAATGTGGATGGGTGGAGATGTGGTTTGGCTTTTATTTGTGACACAGCAGAGGATTTGTTTAGAAAAATCCTTGGCTAACTAGTTACTTACAGATACTCAATTTGCCTATTTAGAACTAAAAATTTGTGTATCTAGACATGTTCCTATGGTTTAAGACACTGGACATTCTTTTTTTAATTTATAATTCTTGGAGTTTTTTATTGAGATAAAATGACATAATATTAGTTATAGGTGTACAACATAATAATTTGATGTTTGGTGTATTGCAAAGTGATCACCACAGTAAGTCTAGTTAAGATCCATCACCAGACATGCTTAATACATTTTTTTCTTGTGATGAGAACTTTGAAGATTTGGTCAGGTAGCAACTTTCAAATATGCAGTATGGTATAATTAACTGTAGTCATCAGACTGTACATCATATCCCCTTGATTATTTTTTTTTTGGACATTCTTTATCATTTGATATTTAGAACTTTTCTGTTTCAGCAGCAATCAGTGACATTGATTGGTGCCATTGGGGAGTTCAATGACATGTTTAATCCCATCCACTCACATCAAGTTTTGGTGTCCGACCCCTGCCAAGTTCTGAGTCTTTAGGATTAGAGTTTTAGAACTGAGAATGCCATCTGTTTTTCCCTCTCTCCGTCATGTGCTTTAACACCTCTCCTCCCCCAAATCCTCGCAGATTTGTTTTTAAGAAACGACGAACTGTTCCACCACGTGACCCACAGCTGCAAGCCTTCAACCTTTGCTGGTATTAAGCCTGCACTTTGGATCCCTGGGGAACTCTAGAAAGATGCACTTTTGCTGTTCCAGGGAGCGAGCCCAGTCGTGGGATGGGAGGGGGACTCCCTCTTGGGCCAGACGCAATCTCTTGGAATAAATATCTCCTCTACAGAGCATCCTCACCAAAGAGCTGGCTGAGCCCAAAGTCCAATACAGGGACCACCAGCCATATGTGGCTGTGGAGCCCTGAAATGTGGCTGGTCTACACAGAGATGTGATGTGAGAGCTGCACCGTGGATTTCAAAGATTTAGTGTGATGTAAACACATCAACTATCTCATCAGTAATTTCACGTTGAGTACATGTTGAAATGATTGTACTGGGGATAGATCGGATCAAATGCAACATAGTCTTAAAATTAATTTTGCCTATTTCTTTTTACCTTTTTAATGTTGCTACTAGAAAATTTAAACTGACGTAGGTGACCCTATATTTTTATTGGACAGCGCTGGTCTAAGTGTCTGGAATTTGATTTTAACTATTTTAATAAGTGTCAAGATGATCATTTTGATTGTGAGCATTGCTTTACCATATGAACTCTGTATGGTAAATATTTTATCTACTCTTGTTTTAAAGTATAATGAGGTTTTTAAAATTTTTCAAGCCACTGTGGGTAATTTCGCAAATTCTCTTTTATGGATGCCAGGCAGCATTATTGCCACCTAGAAGCCAGCCAGCGTTCTATGATGTTAAACATTTGCTCCTGGACCTTCTGGTTCTGGCCTTCATCTGACTGATGGGGGTGTCCGTGAGGCAGTGGCGGATTGGTGTACCACAGCAGTCACTGTGCACTTCCCCCTGGCCTCACCCAAGCTCTCCAGCTCCTGATGCTTCTAGAAATGACCTATATAGGTCGTTGAACTTTGAGCGTGACTCCTGGTCCTCCAAATCAGTGAACCCCGAATCCTCAAGTAATATTTTGTTCACACAGACTTCTTAGAGGGTAAAAGGTTCTAGAGAACAGAGCATGTTGGGAATTTGTGACGACACTAAGTCAGTGTTAGATTCAAGAAGAGATGAATTACCCCTTCTCATCAGTGGCTTCACCTTTCCTTGTGAAATATGACAACTGTTGAAAAATCCACCCACTGAGATCAAGCAGGTGAAACTGCAAGGCTGGAAATGCAGCCACCTGATGCGATTCCCTCCCCTGCCGGCGCCAGAGCCTACTGATCAGCTGGGTTCTTCCACCTCAACCCGGGGGACTCATGTTCCGTCTTGGCCAAGAAGAATAAATACTAGGAGTCAGCAGGTGAGGCAGGACTTCGTGGACCATCTTCTCACACGAGCCTCCAGGGAGGTTGTTAAAATGCAGATTCTGATCCGAGGTAGGGCATCTTTAACAAGCTCCCTGGAGACCACACTGTGGACTCATGGACCACACTTTGAGCAACAAGATTCTCCAAGCGTCATTTACTTATGTTCACATTTGTGAAAAATTACCCTGCCTAAGGCCTGGGAGATCAACAGTGCCAGATGAACATTAAATATACCTGGTAAGCTTAAGAAAATCTAATAAAAAAGAAATCCATTCCTTTTTTTTAAAAAAGGCACAATGACAGTAGTCTTTACAAGGGGATTCATGTAGGACTACCTTGAAAAGAATCTCCCCACCTAGTGCATTGTAGTATAAGGTACAGTTTACTAACTGAAAAGATTTTTGAAAGTGCCAAGTGAATTATCGTCTGGAAGTAAAATATCTCTGAAATGTTGTAAAAATAATATTAATGTCAACCGCCTCCATTTTTGAGCACTCACTGTGCACCAGGCGTGTGTATTGCTGACCTTAAACAAAATTAACAGTAATTGTTATTTAGCAAAAATGAGTTTATTCGGGAATAGCAGAGGAATTACAGTTTGGGACACGCAAACTATGGCAATCCATAGCCCAGTCTGAGGAGACAAAGGGAAGGTTAGCTTTTATTAGGTTCTGGGAAGAAATTGGGGAGGGTCGTTTTGAACAAAAGTTCATTGGAGGATGAGAGTTTGGGGTTGTGACGGTTTCACATTGGTGGCGTTGATAGGCAGTTTGCTGTTACTGAGAGTTGTGGAAATCTTTCTTCCTCTGCTATGTAAGTTGAGGTGAGGTGTATGTGCTATTCGTATGCTACTGATGAGAGTTTAAATAATACATTGGTAAGAAAATGTTCCGACTAAAATACAGCATCTCTAGCCTGACCCTGGCTGGTTGTCTCTCTCTTTTTTAAAAAAATTATTTTGTATTGAAGTATAGTTGATGTACAATGTCATGTTAGTTTCAGGTGTACAGCAAAGTGATTCAGTTTTACATACACATGTACCTATTTTTTTCAGATTCTTTGCTTCTATAAGTTATTACAAAATATTGAGTATAGTTCCCTGTGTTATACAGTAGGTCCTTGTTGGTTATCTATTTTATACATAGTAGTGTATATATGTTAATCCCAATCTCCTAATTTATCCCTCCCTGCCTTTCCCCTTGGGTAACAAGTTTGTTTCTTGACCAGAAACCAATCCCATGTCAGGAGAGCTCTGAACACTATATTTATAACAGATTGTTATTTACAATGTCTTTCTCTTCCTTGGCAATTTAAATTAAAATGTCAACTTCAAGAAGTGTTTCAGAAAGTCACCAGAAAGAATTGTAAATAGAGCTGGATTAATCAAAAAAAGATGACTAAAGTATGCTTTTAACATCATTGTTGATGTAAAACAAAAGTCTTGGCAGAATTAAAAGACGCTTAAGAGCCAAATAGAGCAAGTAGCCGTTAGCTCAGTAAATGAGTGTCAGGACACCAGCGTGTACAGTTTACCTGTGAGCAACCCCGTTTCAACGAGTGTCGTTACTAGGTAACAAGACTCCAAACAGACAGACGTTGCCAGGAGCATTTCCCATCTTCCTTTGCTCCTAATGAAAGCAGGCAGACACCTCTTAGATGGATAAATGTGTGACAAAACACAATGCCAAGCTAGATACGAAAGATAACATTCTATATGGTGCCATTTATATGAAATTCTAGAAAGGCAAACTGTAATGACAAAACTGAGATGAGGGTTTGCCAGGGGCCAAAGCTGGGGGCAGGGAATTGACTGCAAAGAGACAGGAGGAAACTTTTGGGGGCGATGGAGATACTCCACATCATGATGGCAGCGGTGGTTATATACATTTGTATATACATTTGTCAAAATTCATTGAAATGTAACTTAAAATTGCTGAATTCTACTGGACATAAATTATATTTCAATAAAGCAGATTTTAAAATCTATCTATCTATCTATAATAACCTGACATAGCATTTCTATTCTTTTGTATCTGACTCAGACTATGCAAAATCTGGTAACGCTTTGGCAATAGAAAATAAGCATGATTTAATTTAAAAATATAGAGCTAGAAGTTGTTGTCAAAGAATAAGAGCTGCAACAGTTACTACACATGAGTTGCCAAGACTTTCCTGGATGAATTCCATCCGAGATACGGCTTTTAGTCTCTCAAGGTCTTTGGACACCCAGAAAGTGGGTCATCTTTCAGAATATCTGCGTCACTGTAGAGAGCGTGTTAGTAAATCAAAGACCAGCTGGATTTGTTCTTAAACCGGCAAAATACTTGCTTGGAAGCACTATTAATCCTTTCATTTACTGAATGGGGAAAATTGGTTTTATGGTCTCCATTACCTTCAGTTGCTATCAGCACTTCATATTCTGTTGGTGTAGGATATATACTAGGCATTAAACTTGTGCTTAGGAAAAGCAGAGATCATGTGACTGCTTGATTCTAATAAATGTTAAAAGTTTGAAATTAAGACTAATACTACATATTTTATGGAGTAAATTTGAGTAGTGAAACAATTATTTTCATTCTTTAATGCAAAATTATTTTGCCAAAAGTATTCAGTTATTATGCAAAAGCATTGTTCTGGACTGAGTTCTCCAGATAATTCTGCTTTCGGCAACAAGTAACAGAAAACCAACCTAAATGGGCTTAGACAGTAAGCACAGTTCCAGGCTCCTGGATCTGGGATTCTAGAGATAGAACAGCATCCAGGGTTGTTTAGACCTGGGTCTCCACACTGAGCCATGGTTTCCTCCCCTTCTCCACCCTCCACTCGGCTTCTCTCCTGGGGGTAGGATGGCTGCTAAGATCTATTTGAGCCCACCCTTTCCCCATTAATTCCCTGAGGGGAGAGAGAGAAGATTCCTCGGATGCCTCTGATTTACAGGCAATGAAGGACTTCCCCAGAAGCCCTTTTTCTCATTGGTTCAGATTTGGTCACATGTCTATCCCTCATTGGTTCAGAATGGGTCATGTGCCCAGTCACTGACATAAAGGATAGAATTATCCTTAGATGATCAGACATCCGCCTACAATTGGAAACAGCGTCAGCTTCCCTGACAACACGAATTGATGAAGTATGTGTGTGTGTGGGGGGGATGGTGTGGTGGGGGGGTTCTACTAAGAAAAAGAAAGGGAGAGTGATACTGAGTCAATGACAAAAAAAGGTGCATAATGTCTAATTTAAATCCATCGCTTTAAAAGTGAGTTATCTTTTCTTGCTACAAAAGTAATGTAGGTTTAAATTTTAATTTTAAGAGAATATTTATAGCCAAAAAGAAGAAAGTAAAAGCCACCTTAATCCCACTACCTCTGAGAGCCATTAATGATATGATACAAGCATACTTTTAACCAATAAAATAAATATTATACTCTGCACACTGCAGACACAGTACAGCATAATGGTGAGCAATACAGACTCAGGTAGCAACTTCCTGGTTCAACTACTCCTTGTCTGTCTTTGTTGGGTTAACTACTTAGCTTTCCTGTGCCTAAACTTCTTCCTCCCTATAATGGAAATAACAGTACCTGTATAAGTTCATCCAGCACTAACCCTCTAGTTCAGAGGTTGGCAGTCTACCGCCTGCAGGCCAGACCTGGCTTGCTGCCTGTTTTGTAAATAAAATTTTATTGGAATCCAGCCACAGCCATCCATTTATATATCCACTTATGGCTGCTTTCACAGAGCAGTGGCACAGTTCAGTAGTTCCAGCAGAGACCTGATAACTCACACAACCAAAAGTACTTACTATCTGGCCCTTTGCAGAAAAAGTTTCCTGGGTTAGACCATCAGATCTCTATTGTCTTGTCAAAATTTAACATGTCATAATTCTGTGGTCATGTAGTAACTTAACTAGCCTGGAGACCTGATCAGAAAAAAGTGACATCTGCAGAGCAAGAGATATTTATTTTATGAGTTAGAAAGAGTTAAGAACCATGAATAGCTGAAAAATCTACAAAGGTGTTTAAGCGTCACATTATCTATCTGAATTGACTAGAGATCTTGAAATAGGTGAAGTATGATTTCCCTTAAACTCTGGGGTGTTGACGTTGGATGGACCAGAATGAAAGTAATTTGTTCAGTCTTATCTAAGACATACAAGTCATGGCTATAGGCAGAAAATAAGAAGATTGAAGAGGAAATAAAAGAGATTCCATAATAAATTATTTTGAATATTGCTTTTGAAAAGAAAGGATTGTCCCTGTGTGCTCTGAGTGAACAGTGATGTACATGTACCTGAGCAGAGCTGTCGGCTCTCCCTGGAGAGAAACGAACAGTCTGAGATGAACATGACCCAGGTCTAAGTTGTGGAAAAACCCTAAGTGAAAAGATAAGAATCACTGGAATAAGTGATACATTCATGGAGGAAAACGGCTCTCATATGAAGAGTGGTTTTAATCTTGAATTTAAAGGTCCTCAAAATCTAAATTATTTTAATCAAGGCCAACTTTTCCATAAAACAGTGTTTTAACTAAAGATTAAATACTTGGTCAAGTGCATGATGTCCTTCTTTAAAATTATACAGAAGTCACCGTCAACTACAAAGAAGTTTTCTAGAATAAAAAGCTTTTTATACAGTCAGCAATGCAGTGAGAGGATTAAGAACAGAGGCTCGGGGCTTCCCTGGTGGCGCAGTGGTTGAGAGTCCGCCTGCCGATGCAGGGGACACGGGTTCATGCCCCGGTCCAGGAGGATCCCACATGCCACGGAGCGGCTGGGCCTGTGAGCCATGGCCGCTGAGCCTGCGTGTCCGGAGCCTGTGCTCCGCAACGGGAGAGGCCACGACAGTGAGAGGCCCGCGTACGGCAAAAAAAAGAACAGAGGATCTCCATCAACTGCCTGGATTTCAAACCCTAGCTTAGCCACCTTCCTTCTATTGAATCCTTAGTGTCTTAAGCCTTGTTTTTCTTATCTATAAAATAGGATCAATAAAAGTACTAACTTTAGAGAGTCTTGATGAGAATTAAATGAAATAATTCATGTAAAGTACTTAGCCCAGAATCTAACAAATATTGCACACTCCACAGAAGTTAGCCATTTTAATGTGGTCAATATATAGAAACTAATTGTGAAAAACAACATTTTGATAACCAACCATGTAATAAATACAGTCATCCCTTGGTATCTGTGGAATATTGGTTCCACAACCCTCTGCAGATACCAAAATCCTCGGATGCTCGAGACCCTTATATAGAATGGGTCTCAGTTGATGCTCTGTGTCCACATGTGCTGCATCCACAGATTCAACCAGTCACAGGTCCCACAGTTGGTTGAATCCACAGGTGCAAAACCTGTGGATGTGAAGAGCCAACTGTATTGTCGTGATATACTAAGTTCTTTCACTTACGGTATTTCTGCTTTATTTTTGGAGCAGCAAAGGTGAAGGTAGGGGTCTTAGAAATTCGAGGATTAGCTCAGGGAACGTTTTAATAAGGATTGTATTAGTTACAGTACAGGTCGACTTGCTGCTGAAACACCACAAAAATACAGTGACAAAAAAGAGAAAAGTTTCTTTTTCTTTAACATGCCCAGAGTTGAGTAGCCCAGCGCTTAAGGCAGCCCTGTTCCGTGAGGTCCTCTAGGACCCAGGTTCCATTTATCTTGTTTCTCCATCTTCGCCTGCAATAGGTTGTATAATCAAAGCCATTTCACCAACATTGTCTTCTTCCATCCTTCAGGAAGAGAAGAGAGTGAATGAAGAGCAAGCCATTTCCTTTTTAAAGGATGGGACCCAGAGCTTGTACACATGGCTTCTGCTCCCACCTCACTGCTGAGATCTTAGTCACTGGGCCACCCGTGGTTGAAAGAGAGGCTAGAAAATATGACTTTAGCTAGGCTGCCATGCCCCCAACTAAAATTCCATGGGTTCTGTTATCAAAAGGGAGATGAAAAGAATGGATGGTGGAATCATTTAGCAGTTTTCCACCGGCGTTGCTATGGTAACTACTAATATTGCTTCATTGAGCCCTAGATACTGTTAATTTTGAGACACGTCATCATTTTATGCACCACTCAGTAAGAAAAACCATGCTATTGAAACTGGGCACATTGCTTTCTTATCAGCCAAGTTGTAGGACACCTCCTAATTTCGAGATTTTTCAACTGTGAAGAATGTGTGTCTTGGTATAGAAGAAATACAGTACTGGAAAGACTTAGGAAAAGAAAGTGATCTACAGACATCCATTTTGCAGTCTTATTCTGTGTGTGTGCCTTTCCTTGTAGCAAGCATAGGCAGCAGATATGCAGCTTTGGTTGACCTGTTGAGCATAATGTTTAGAACAGGTGATTGACAAGGTATTGTACTATCAGCCTGAATTTAAGTCAAATTCCTATGACTGCTGGTAGAGGGACTTTTGACTCAAAGTCTTAGGGAAAATTTGCCTAGATTTTCACTCATTCTGGACCAGAGCTGGAGTTGAGTAAACAGACAGTGAGGGTCCTGTTTTTGCTAGCCAGGGTTCTCACTTAACAGAAGGACAAAGACCGAGGGCTATACTCTGAGGGAACAGATAATGGCCATGGCACTTAACTTCCTGTCTCAACATTCAGTCATCACCCAAACACTGGCTGAACACCAAGCACTTTGCTTGGTGCCACAGTGCAGTCCCTGCCCTCCAAGAACTCCAGAGCTCATGCAGGGAGAAAAATAAGTAGACCTGTAAAGGCATGCAGTTGCATATGGGCTATGATAGAAGTCTGGTAAGTACAGGCACAGACTGGGGATCATCAGTTCCCAAGACCTCCCAGTGGCAGGGAAATCAGGACTGGGGAGGTGTAAGGACTCTTCAAACAGAAGTAACAGAATATGCAAGTGCATGGAAACGTGAAACAGTGGTCACTTCAAAGGGACTGAGTTATGATCCTTTTGGCACACAGGACTAGAAGCAGTGGGTATGTCCAGCTTTGTTTCCCTTACAGTGCCTTATACATAGGAGGCAAACAGCAATATTGTTTTAATCGAATTAAAGAAAAGACCAACTTCTTGGATGGCCAAATAGAAACGAGCTGAATTTTCCTGGATCAAAAAGATGCTGGATTCCAGTAAATGGACAGAAGCGAAAAGATACCTTTGGTGCCATGCTTTGGGAACTTACCGTTATTCTAGCTTATTTGACAACTTAAGGTTTGAGGATTTAATGGATAAAGGAACTTGTTTGGAAGTGCTTTCACCAGTTTTATGCTTATTTTCTCCAATTTAATAAATGCACAAATGTATTTCACTTTAGAACACACCTTTTATCATTGTTTACTCAGAGCATATAGTACTGCTCGTATTACCGTAAGAATAGATTCTCAATGCAGCAAGCACATCTTTGTGAATTTGACCTATTACAAAGGCTAGAGAATCAAACTTCTTATTCTCAGGTTTTAAGATGTAATAATGAAAGACCCTGGTCTGTTCAGTAAGATCATCTGGTAGCTCTGAATCTGGTCAATGACAAATCTATAATATGCAGATGTTTCTTGCTGTATATTGCTACTGAAATCTGCTTCTCTTATATAGATCACTGTTACAGATGAGGAAGTTAGTAATCCATCCTTTTTAGATCTGGTGAGAACTCCCCAAATGAGGAAGTGCACACTTATACTTATGTTTGCTTGGTAAGTTTGACTTGTGATGGATTCAAAAGCTTGTGTCAAATTTACAATGCATCCCGTTCTTCAGATCAGGTTGAAGTTATCTCTTGTTCTGCCTTGTCTTTCAATGTTGCTCCAGGTTCACAAGTGCTGTGGTTTATCAAGGACTTGTCATGCGCCTGGGAATTACAGGAGGCAACCTCTATATCGACTTTTTCATCTCGGGAGTGGTGGAACTGCCAGGAGCCCTCTTGATCTTACTAACCATTGAGCGTTTTGGTCGGCGCCTACCCTTTGCAGCAAGCAATATAGTGGCAGGGGTGGCATGTCTTGTCACTGCATTCTTACCAGAAGGTAATTGTCCCCTAAGTCTGTTTGGCGGCCAAGAACTTGAAAAAAATCTTAAAATAATCAAGAATGGAGAACTTATCTTTAGAAAATGGTCCATAGCATCAAAATCGTAGTGCCAGTCATGCTCTAGTGATGTCACTCTATTTTCTGCCTAACCAGCCTAACTACTTTGAGTGTAAAAGATTGGTTCTATAGATTTTTCTGTTTTCTCCATTTCTCAGTTCATTTATGGATGAAATAGATGTGTGAAATCTAGCTTGGAGTGATGTAGTTTACTTTTTAAAAATTTTTAATTGAAGTATAGTTGATGTACAATACTATAAGTTTCAGGTGTACAATATAGTGATTCGTAATTTTTAAAGGTTATACTCCATTTATAGTTATTATAAAATACTGGCTGTATTCCCCGTGTTGTACAATATATCCTTGTAGATTATTTTATACCTAATAGTTTGTACCTCTTAATCCCCTACCCCTATGTTGCCCCTCCCCGCTTCCTCTCCCCAGTGATAACCCACTAGTTTGTTCTCTATATCTGTGAGTCTGCCTCTTTTTTGTTACGTTCACTAGTTTTTTGTATTTTTTAGATTGCACAGATAAGTGATATCATACAGCATTTGTCTTTCTCTCTCTGACTTATTTCACTTAGTGTTATGCCCTCCAAGTCCATGCATGTTGCTGCAAATGGCAAAATTTCATTCTTTTTTATGGCTGAGTAGCATTCCATTGTATATATATATGTATATATATACCACATCTTTATACATTTATCTGTTGATGGACACTTAGGTTGCTTCTTGGCTATTGTAAAAACACTGCTGTGAACATAGGGGTACATGTATCCTTTCAAATTAGTGTTTTTGGTTTTTTCTTGGATATAGACCCAGGAGTGGAATTAATGTAGTTTATTTTTGATCACCTTTATCCAACTTAATTTTGTGATATCATTGACCCTGTTTCACATTTCTTCCACATGGCCAATCCCATGTGAAACACTGAGGTTGCAAAGGGAAGGAAAACACGTCTTGACTTCAAAAGGTTGACAACCTAGTGAGGAATATAGACACTTTAATGCTCTCACAACCAACTATGATAAATGAACTAATAGAATGACTTACAAGATTTAGAAATAGGAAAAAAAAGGTGCAAGAAGTGATTAATCCATGGGAATAGTCAGGAGAAGCTTCCCAGAGGTGAGAACTAGGCACGTATGAAGAAGGAAAAGAAATGTGCCCTACGGAAGGGAAGGCTAGGAGTGATTTTACAAAGGAAAGCATGGTTCTCAGAAGTAGGCACCACCTTTGATGGTTTGGGAACCAAACGTTCTTTGTTATCACAGGAATATCCTGGCAAGGAGGCTGAGGGATCATCCATCACCAGTGGAGATGGCCTCACAGCCAAGGCCAAGCCAAGAGCTTGGGCGTGGTCTTGTGAGCTTCAGGTGGAGGACAGGTGGCCTCCAAGTCGCTGTTGCAGTTTGGACAATGGCAATGAGGTGGAGAGGTGCTGAGAGCAGGAATGAAGGTCGTGGCAGTCGGGCCTGAATGGGAGACGGTGATTTCAGAGATGTTTCAGAGATAAATTGGGGGTGGGGGGGTGCTTGATGACCGGTGTATGGTACAGAGGTTGTCAGTGACTCCAAATACACTGTTAATGGAAAGCCGGTTATCTCTGCCTCAGCACACAGCGGGCAGTGGACAGAGGAAGCCTTTCAAACTCCCAGGGAACGTGTGTTTTAGAGCAGATTTATTATTTCAGCATTTCAGGAGGTGTGGGGTGGGAGGTGGCTAGCAGAGCTGGAGTCTCTCTTAGTTCTTTGTGTCAGCACAAGAGAAGCTGCCTTTTCTTTTGTGAATCCTCTGCGGATCAGGGAAGAACTGATAATATTGTGGAAGTCGAAACAGTCAGACACTTACAGATGAGTTTATTAATTAAATAAGGATTTATGACATCCCAAAACATCAGATAGACCCTATTTAAATAAAATTACAGAAATGCCCATCTTCAGAAGAGAAGGGTGGAAAAAAGATGTGAAGTCTTGTCATACTGGAATGGTTGATGAGAAACAACTGACTGTTTACATTTATCTCATTTTTCTTGAGCGTATTAGTTTCCTAGTGCCGCTGTAACAAAGTACCACAAACTGGGTGGCTTGCAGCACAGAAATTTATTCTCTCACACACCTGGAGCCTGGGAATCTGAAATCCAGGTGTGGGCCAGGCCATGCTCTCTCTGAAGGCTCTAGGTGAGGATCCTTCCCTGCCTCTTCCTAGCTTCTGGTGGTTGCCAGCCATCCTTGGCATTCCTTGACATCATTCCAATCTCCGCCTCCATCTTCACATGACCTTCTCTGCATCTCTGTGCCTTAACTTAACCATTATATCTGCAAAGACCCTATTTTGAAATAAGGTCACGTTCTGAGGTTCTGGGTAGACATGAACTTTGGGGAACACTATTCAACCTACCACATTGAGTTAACACATTATAAGAGCTGGGGAAGATATTGGCCAATGCACATCTATTTAGTGTCTATTAATTTCTGCCAGTAAACTAGGAATAGAGATAGTGCAGTGAACAAGACAGACATAATTTCTGTCCTCGGGAATTATGCACAATTTAGTAGAAGGTGACAGATCAGGAACATTGGAGACTTCACTGTTCTTTCTGTTTTACTTTGGCACTTTTTAGTTTTAGGTTTAATTTTTAAATGTAGTTCCCTAAGACAACGTCATCTGTTCTCACTGCATATGGAACAGGAATCAAATATTAATTACGTATTCACTGCATATGAAGTTAGGAAGGTGGAGAGAAAGATTAATGACTTAAGTGTGGCCCATCTTTCCATTATGTAACTTTCCCCAGAAGATTTTCTCTGGCCCTAGACTGACTGGGATGACTTTAATGTGTGTTGCTTTCAGCATGACCCCAGAAATCATTGAAGATCATATGTCCAAACCAATATTGAAGTAACTAAGTGGGTGAGAATCAAGCTATTTTATAGAGAACACTCTCCTATATTAGAAAATAGAAGGCAAAGAATAGATTTTTCTGTTTGGTCGATCAGTTTTATTTTATAGACAGAATATCCCAATTTAAGCCTTAGAATTGTTCTTAGCAACATTGAAAATGAATTGCTCTTATTCTGGATGCATTTTTATTTGTATATTCTGCAGATTCGGCTGCTTTTATAGTCACACGCTGGTCATAATTGACTGCTCAGAATAAGTTCAAATCCCTAATGCTGTGTGTGAATACCAAGTATTAGCAGAGGTTCCTTGCTTGAGCTGACACCCTTACTTCCACTTAAGGGAACTTGGGGACTTGGTTACTTGGGCTGTTGAATTAACATTAGAAAGACTTTTCCTCTCAGCCTTTCTTGACATCATCACCAGGATGACTGCCCCTGAAGAGAAGACTGAGCAGCCTTTTAGGGAAATCAGCTCTAAAATTATCTCAGAGAAAACGGTTTAACCAACTTTCTATCCACGAAGCATGACTTTTCATGGTCTGAAGAATGAAATTCTGGAAAAGAAAGTCTTTCAGGCTGTATCCTTATCTAAGACTCGCTGTTTCTGACCCAAATTTTTTAACTCGAATTAAAGCCTGAAAAAATAAAGAGCTTCCTAAATCCATACTCATCTGCCATCTTTAATTTGACTTTATTCAAGATGGCTACAAACTCAACAGTTTGGGTAAGTCTTTTTGAAATGAAAAACTTGTCTTGGACTTTTCTCTTTAAGTAAAAAGTAAGTCTGTTTATCTTACTTACTAGGAATTTTCACTACATTTTATTTCAGAACTCAAAGCAGATGGTGCATTCAGAGGAGATGTAAATTTGTGTTTGTTTAAAATCCTGCATCCTTTCTTCAAAAATTGAGGTATTATTCTCAATAATCTCTACCAGCTTGACCAAATCCCCATCAGAGGGACTTTCTTTCTCTGTGTTCTCAGGAATTCATGGGAGGTAGTTTCAGGTTCAGTCCTCATTCTTAACTTGTCTTGTTGTTTGCCATTGCTACCGAAAGATGTCTATTGCCACTCCAGGGTGAACTTAGCATATTACAGGGATAATCAGAAGTTTTTATGTGCATACGTAATAGTCATACATAACTTACACCTCCTATAAATTGTTTTCGTTTTACCCTTTAGTTAAAATGAGCAGTGCAGTGCCTTTGGGACTTCTCTTTTGTTACACATTTCAACAAATTCTCTGTCCCAGTGCAGTTAGATACTGGCCCTTACTTCTTAGAAAGAGTTGAGAGTCTTGAGAAAACTTGACAGCATTTTCTTAACGTTTTACTGAATTGACTAGTTATTTATCTGTATTCATTGAGCTAACCACATACATTTCCCATGGAGGCGGGGAGGGTGTGTGTGTTTTAATTTGGTTTCTTGGTTTTTGTTTGTGTTTGTTTTTCCGCAGTCAGTTATAAACTTAAATTGTCATTGAAGTTGTCAGTGGGACTCACTTGTAGAGCTGTCATGATTCAGTAGAAAAAACTATAGCTTCAGAACCTAACCTGGATAATCAAGTTATTTCCACGGGAGCCAACAGCGTTCTTCTCAGCAGCCTGAGAGCAGCGAGAGGTTGCCTGGTCAGGCCAGGACCCAGGGAATCTGAGCACCAGTTGCCACTTTTCCATTCCCCAGCATCTGGCACTGCACCACCTCCTCACTGAAGGAAGGGGTGGAATGCATTTCCTAGTCCCCCTCCCTGGCCTTAATGAAAAAGTAAAGGCTAAATAAAACACTTGTTTACAACTGGGCCAGAGCAGATGGTGGCCCTGTGCATCAGCACGACTCTGCTGTTGTTCACTCCCTGATGTGACGTTAATGTGAGTGCTGCAGGTGTCCTCAGCTGGGAAAAACATCAAGGACACCAGGAGGTCTTCGGCCAGTTTGCAATCAACATATAACAAACTGGAGCCTCCCAGCAATGATCTGGATTCTGGAATCTTCTTTTCCTCTGCTTGCCCTCCTAGGCAATTGTTTTATTTAATGAGTTTTAGCTTTTTTATTGGTTGAATATTCTCTAAAAAGAACACACATAAGGGGAATTCCCTGGCGGTCCAGTGGTTAGTACTCCTCGTTTCCACTGCAGGGGGCACGAGTTCGATCCCTGGTAAGGGAACTAAGATCTCGCATGCTGTATGGTGCAGCAAAAAAACAAAAAAAACAAAAAAAAACCCGTAAATCTACCAAGCTTCATCCTTTTCTCTCATCCTCCTCATTCATGCCTACTTTTCTACTAAAAAATCATATATTCAGGAAAGTGTGATAATTCTAAAAGACAAGAGGACCGTTTAGTGCTGAGCAAGCATAAATAAATATGAGTATAAAGGGAGAAGGTTTCCTTTTCAAAGATGGAAGTCAGGCATATGCTGAATGCCCTTGGCTTTGCTTTGGAGAGCAGATAAGCTGCTGTTCACACGGTCCTATGTCCTCACCCTAGTCTACTAAGAAAGGATGGCATAAAATCAAAACTATTGATACAATGAGATACTGCCTCACACCCATCAGAAAGGCCATCATTAAAACATCTACAGGGGCTTCCCTGGTGGCGCAGTGGTTCAGAGTCCGCCTGCTGATGCAGGGGACACGGGTTCGTGCCCCAGTCCGGGAAGATCCCACATGCCACGGAGCAGCTGGTCCCGTGAGCCATGGCCGCTGAGCCTGCGCGTCCGGAGCCTGTGCTCCGCAACGGGAGAGGCCACAACAGTGAGAGGCCCGCGTACCGCAAAAACAACAACAACAACAACAACAACAAAGCATCTACAAATAACAAATGCTGGAGGAGGTGTGGAGAACAGGGAACCCTCCTACACTAATGGTGGGAATGTAAGTTGATGCAGCCACTATGGAAAACAGTATGAGGTTCCTCAAAAAAATAAAAATAGAGTTGCCATATGATCCTGCAATCCCACTCCTGGGTATATATTCAGACAAAACTTTTGTTCAAAAAGAAACATGCACCCCTATGTTCATAGCAGCACTATTCACAATAGTCAAGATGTGGAAACAATCTACATGTCCATCGACAGATGAATAGATAAAGAAGATGTGGTATATACATACAATGGAATATTACTCAGCCATAAAAAAGAATGAAGTAATGCCATTTTCAGCAACATGGATGGACTTAGAGATTATCATACTAAGTGAAGTAAGTTAGACAGAGAACAAATACCATATGATATCACTTATATGTATAAAATACAACACAAACAAACTTATCTACGAGGCAGAAACACACAGACATAGAGAACAGACTTGTGTTGGAGGGGGAGGGATGGAGTGGGATTTGGGGGTTGGCAGATGCAAACTATTATATAGACAATGGATAAACAACAAGGTCCTACTGTATAGCACAGGGAACTACATTCAACATCCTGTGATAAACCATAATGGAAAAGAATATGAAAAAGAAAGTATATATAGGTATAACTGAAGAAACTAACGCAACATTGTAAACCAACTATACTTCAATTTAAAAACAAAAGGATGGCATCAACTGCACAACTTTTAAGAAATTTAGAGCACTGACTTTTTAGAGCAAAAATTGTTTATGCCTTCTTCCCTTAAAGCACAAAAGAAAGAAAATATTTAGTAGGGAACATTTGGCATTTCCCACTAGTTACTACGTTTCCTCATATAACCAAAGCAGCCCTAAAACAGTTCATTTTTAAATGAATGAACAAACCAGTATTAAAGAATCTGGTGTCTTCTGGATGATTTTGTAGGCAAAGTAGAAAGACTTTGGATGAGGGAAATAAGGAAAGACGTACGCCCTGGTGATGACGCACGGCAGAGATGTCCCCTCCCGGAGATCCCGGTCCTCTGAGCCTTGCTGCTCTTCAGAAACCAAAGTCAGTTTCAGGTCCAGATTTTTCCTGGTCTGTTGGGAACAGTGATTCTGTGTGTCATCACTAAGGGGTATGAACGGAAAGAGGACAAATGGGCGTCAGACTGCTGTGATGGTTTTCAAGGGCACAGGCAAAGACTACCTTCCAGACAGAAGACCAGTGTGCTCAGACCTTCTAGGAAAGCACTTTGGAATGTTGTTTTCAAGGTAGTGGCTTCTCAACAAATGCCTTGCCTTGTATTTCTGTAATCCAACTCTGCTCAGGAAGGCAGCTAGTGCACTAAATACTAGCTGTCCTCCTGGTTGCTGTTGTTGTTGAATTTTGGCTACAATATTAGAAGGTATCTATCATTTGCACTTAAAATTAGCAGATTTACGGCTGGGAGAACACTAAGCAAATGCCCTTTGTTGTTTTGTAAAATTGTATTGAAAGCAGACCCTTCCAAATTTTCTGTTTTTGCAGGAATACCCTGGTTGAGGACCACTGTTGCTACCCTGGGAAGATTAGGCATAACCATGGCCTTTGAAATTGTTTATTTGGTAAATTCAGAATTGTATCCAACAACATTACGGTAATTCCAACATCTGTATCATGGTTTCTCCTAAGTAATTCTGCAGCCGCATGTTTGAAGTTGACTTAAAAACTATGAAATAGTTTTCTTAGCTTGGTGACATATTAGCCTGGGCTGGATTCAGCCAGTGGAAAAGCTAAGTTTTGAGTTGTAGCTGCTTTTTGCATTATTATCATCAATATCTTCATACATAGTTGGGGGTTTGTGGAAAGTCACTAGACCTGAAATCAGAAAATCTGGGTAGTGTGCTTGCGTCATGGGTTACATCTTCCTTCATCAGCAGCGCTCTGTGTAAAGGCTACAGCTTCTGTTCTGACCACACTCCACAGCCGATTATTGAAGGACAAAATGAAACAATGTGCATAGCTAGTGCAGATTGGCCTCCTTTCTTGGGGGAATATTCCTGAGCACACCTTACTGCCAATCTGGGGTGCCAAGGAGACACATAAGTGCCACAGAGCAGGCTGGGTAGTGAGCCGCTGATGGAAGATTGATTTCCACCAATACTGTAGACCCGCCCCCACCCCCAACTAGCCTCACTGTAACTCAGCTTTTACCCAGATGTGAACTGGTGCAGGTTGGAAATGATTCGCTTAGGGTATGAGAGAGTAGACATTTTCAAAGTTAAAAACTAGAGAAGTGGGAAATATTGTTACAATTTCTCTGTTACTTAGATATCTGAAAATGTTACGTATCTTGAATTTATTTAAATACTTTTTGTTTAAAACAATTTTTTTTGTTCTGCAGAAACTTTGGAGTTTCACTCTGTTCAGGTTTATGTGATCTGGGGGGGATCATAGCCCCGTTTCTGCTCTTCCGCTTAGCGGCCATTTGGCTGGAACTACCTCTTATCATCTTTGGTAAGTTCTCACTTTATATCCTATTCTTAAATGCTCTCATCCACATTTTCACATTAATAGAACCTAAAATGATCATCAGGCTTGATATCAATTTTAACCATTTGCTCTTTTTATAACAGCTGTTTCCATTTTGAGGAACCACAATGAAATGTGGACCCTAAACCATTTAAATTTACTTTACATTAAGGGTTGCTATAAAAAAGTGTTCAGTTTAGCTTTCTTTGTTGAGGTTCTGAGTTAAAATCAAATATTATGAAACTTTTTTATAATAGGGTGGAACATAACCAATAATTTTCCAAATAGGACCAAATAATAGGGCCTTCTGTACGTTTCAAAACAAACCTAAAAACAAATTGTATTGTTAAATGCTCCATGTCTCTCAGTATTGTATCTGCACGTGCTTTGATGCTAAGCACGCCATGCCCAAAGACCAGAGGACACAGAAGCCCTTGTAGACACGTACCATGACCTCTTTGATGCCCCCCAAGTTCATACCCTCCTTCCTACCTTCAATCTTCATGAAACTCAGGAAGGGATAGGACTATAGCGTAGGGAGGGCCCTTAGGGTAATTCAGGCCAGTGCACCTCCAGTGCTGTTCCAACCTTTCTGCCCAGACCTCATACCCTCCTCAGCAAGAGAGGATGCCGGCTGGCCCCTTGCTCACTTACCTTTCCTCCACCTCCACTTCCTTACTCCCGGTAGAGGTTTTTCACCCATTGCTCAGCAGTTTAAGCTCCAATGAAAACATTGCGTCCGTGAGGACATACATCCGTAGGAATGCAGGAGTCCTTCAGCTGTGCTAGGGACCATAAAGTCGGCTTCTAATCACTGACACCAGTGATTCCATAAAAGATCATTTCAAACTATTTCACGGGATCTGATAAACAAGCTCAGCGTTGATTCTGGCCCGGCATGAAAAAGCAAAGAGAGGCCACTGTGCAACCAAGACAGAGCTGCCTGACAGCCCGGTCCATCAAGGTCGGGGCTTGCCTGCGAGCCTGGCTGGCAGAGCTGGGCGCTGGTGCCGCAGGGCAGGCCCTTGCTTGGCAGTCTGGCTGGGGAGGGAGCCGCCTTTCCAAACAGCCAGTCACAAGGGAGTGTGATAAATGAGGGTGCACATCTCAGGGATCACTAGCCCCGTGGAGTCAGGGGGAGAAAGTCAGGGAGCAAGGAGGCCATGTGGAGGTTGAATAGGAATTATCCACGTGAGAGGTGTGGGCTGGTGCTCTAGGCAGCGGGACGGCCTAGAGTAAGAGGAAGTTCAAGGACAGAGCGCGTGTGTAAGTTGGGGCCTGAAGAGAGATGAAGCTGGGGAGGTGAGCTGGGGCCGGACCTTGGAGCGTCTTCTCCGATGTGCAAGGGGCCTGCTCTTTATCCAAAAGGCAGAGTTTTAAGCCGGGGTTAACAGTGTCAGGTTTGCATTTTAGAGACATGGCTCTGATGGCAGGTACGCCTATGAGTTAGAGGGGAACGATGCTAGTGGTGAGACGATTCAAAGAATGTTGGTGTAATCAGGTAAGAGGTTTCATAAGGACTGGGTCTCGGGCGATGGCCCTGAGAATGTTGAGGAGTGGATGGACCCAAAACAATATATTGGAGGTTGAGTTGGCAAAAGGGAGTAATTGACGGGGTGAGGGCCTGAGGGACCAGCGGGCTGGCAGCACCGCAGGTGGCGGGGCCGGCCCGAGTGTAGTGAACGTCAGAAGGGCCCACCTGCAGGAGGACGCGGAGGGATGCTGTTTGGGCTGCTTGTAGCATGAGGTGCCTCTAAAAAGTCCAAGTTGAGGGCTTCCCTGGTGGCGCAGTGGTTGAGAGTCCGCCTGCCGATGCAGGGGACACGGGTTCGTGCCCCGGTCCGGGAAGATCCCACATGCCGTGGAGCAGCTGGGCCCGTGAGCCATGGCCGCTGAGCCTGCACGTCCGGAGCCTGTGCTCCGCAACGGGAGAGGCCACAGCAGTGAGAGGCCCATGTACCGCAAAAAAAAAAAAAAAAAAAGAAATCCAAGTTGAAATGGTGAGAGGCCAGTAGGTTTGATGAGCTGAGTCCAGAGCAAAGTGTGGCCTTGTGATGAAGGTTTGGAAGCCATCTGGGTGTAGATAACCACTGAAACCATGGGAGTGACCGAAACCCCATCTACAGGGCACAGGACAGAGTGAGAGGAAAGAAGGGGCCCAGGACGGAGCCCTGAGGAGCGACAGAGCATCCAGTGAAAGCAGAGGGAGAGGAACAGCCAGGGGATGAGGAGGGATGCAAGGGGCGCAGGAGGGAGACCGGGAGCGCGTGGGGCAGGGAAGCCGGGGGACAGCGGGTGAGGTCACGAGCCGCCAGAGCTGCCACGAGGCCAGGCAGCAGAGACGAGAAGTAGGGCCACTGCACCTGGTGGTGGCAGCAACGGGCGACCTGGCTGGAGCAAGGCCAGAGGGGACACTGAGCAGAGCCAGATTAGGGCAGGTGGAGGTGGGAGATGACTCTGGCCCACCAAGGTCAACTGTCCAGTTTTCAAGAATTTTTGAGCCAGTTTAAACACATCCGTCATTAAAAATTGAATAGATAAAATAGATTAAAAACAGAGGTAATAAATACGCACACCTCATCAGTCCCTGATTCACTGAGTTTTACTACATCTGTCCCCGAGGCTGGTGCGTCCACTGTAGTCCATGGCGGAGATGCCCATCTCCCCAGAGCCTCACTCGCGACGTCACACTGCTGGTTTGAATCACTCACATCCACGATGGGCATATTTACACCATGGAAACAGGCAAATGCTGCCGCAAATCAGGACTTTATTTTCTGGAGAGCTGGTTGTTAGACATTTACCAGCACAGCGCTGGGATATGAAGATGTGTAGAAAATAGGAGAGGATGGTGTTTCAAGAATTGCAGTTCTAAAGAACGGAAGAAGGGAGGAGGGTGAGGTTGATAGAAGGCTCTTTAAAGAGGAGAGATTTGAATACGTTTCAAGGCGTCCACTGATGGGTTAAAGGTGCTGGAGGGAGAAGATGAATCACTACAGTGCGGAGCCCACAGAGACGCCAAGAGATGCTCTCGGGCAGATGTGGGCACAAGTCTTGGGTGTCACATGATGGAAGCAGGAAGGGGAGGGGCAGGGTGCAGTGACAGGAGGCTGAGGGACCCCTCACTGGTGGCTTCTATGTTCCCCGTGAAGTAGGAGGTGAGGGCTTCTCGGAGTGTTTGACCCTTGGTAGGTCCTCAATAAATTGTGAAACGAGTGAACGAATGGATGGATGGATGCCAAGAGCACAGGAGCGATGGAACTGTCTAGAGTTTGAGGAAGGCTGAGAACCTGTGAAATCATGACAGAGGAGCGCTGGGCAGGGTGACCAGAGGGCTGCTGCAGGGCAGGATGAGTCCAGGTAGTGAGCACAGCAGCTTCCAGAATGAGCAGGGGGCCATGAGGGGGCGGCTGTGCGTTCCCGGTACCATAACGCCTTTCTCCTGTTCCACAGGTATCCTGGCATCTGTCTGTGGTGCTCTTGTGATGCTTTTGCCTGAAACCAAGGGCATTGCCTTGCCAGAAACAGTGGATGACGTAGAAAAACTTGGCAGGTATGGTACAAAACTCAGCACATCCTAATTAAAAGCAGCATTTCAAACCTACTGGGAAAGGACGGTGCTAAGAAAATTGAATATCCAGGGGGGAAAATATAATATTAAATCCCTATCTTACATCTTAAGCAAAAAATTCAAAGTAGATTTAAAAGGTTAATGTAAAGCAAATCTGTAAAAGAATATGTTTTATTTTTTAAATGTGGTTATGAAGAGGGAAACATTTCCAAATAAGGTGTTAAAACTCAGAAGGAATCTAAAGGAAGGAGACTGATGATTGGACAAAGTAGAAATAATTTAAATGTGCATCCATAGGCAACCGATGGTGAAAAGGGTAATATATCTATAAAATAATTGAGATATATCTATATGGAAAGACATGGAGAGATTTTTCAAGATGGATTACAAAGTGAAAAGTCACAGAACAATGTGTTATAGTATTTATTAAAAAATAAAACCAAGAGTAATCCCTCTCTATAGCTAGATGGGAAAATAAATGATAGTCAGATGATGATAGAAGAATGACAGATCAATCGATAGATAGAGAGATGAGTGATAAGTGATACATAGATAGAAAGAAGATAGGAGAAGGACAGTGAGAAAGAGACTGAATTTGGGAAAAGGGTGTCTAAATGGTGTACAGGGAAAGTTAATATCCAACCAATATATGCATATGAAATATGTTTTTGTTATATCAAGAAAAACCCACAGTACACATATTCTAATCTCCTCTGAAATCTTCCATAATAAAAAGATAGGAAGAGAGAATATGAATATGAGAATGCATAGGAAAAGATCTAAAATGATAAAATGGGGATAGAAATGGTTCAGGAAGAGGGGTGTGGAAGGGAGGACATTACTTTTAGACCCCACAGACTTCTGAATTGTTTGATTTTTTATTTTTTTAATTACAACTCATGGTCTTGTATCATTTGTGAATTTTTTTTTTTAATTTAAAAAATTTTCTGGCTGCACCACGTGGCATGTGGGATCTTAGTTACCTGACCAGGGATCGAACCTGTGTCCCCTGCGTTGGAAACGTGGAGTCTTAACCACTGAACTGCCAGGGAAGTCCTCATTTGTGAATTAAAGAAAAATAATTTAACAGCTAATTTTATTTATTTATTTTTAATTTATTTTTGGTTGCATTGGGTCTTCATCGCTGGGCACGGGCTTTCTCTAGTTGTAGCGAGCAGGGCTGTTCTTCGTTGTGGTGTGTGGGGTTCTCATTGTAGTGGCTTCGCTTTTTGCTGAGCACAGGCTGTAGGCACGCAGACTCAGTAGCTGTGGCTCGCAGGCTCTAGAGCACAGGCTTAGTCGTTGTGGTGCACAGGTTTAGTTGCTCCACAGCATGTGGGATCTTAGTTCCTGGACCAGGGATTGAACCTGTGTCCCCTGCATTGGCAGGCGAATTCTTAACCACTGCACCACCAGAGAAGTTCCTAACAGCTAATTTTAAAAATAAAAATCAATCTTCTTCTAAACAGTGACCTAGAAATTAAGAGTATGGATCTCTAAATTTTTTAAATGTATCAAAAGTATTTACGACAAGACTGAAATGTTAGTAACCTCATGGCAGTTTTATTCTTCACTTGACAGACAGGGAAGAGAGTAGAAACCGACATTTTTTAGGTCCTTATATACGTGATCAATGGTTTCATATATGTCATTTCATTTAATACTCAAAGTGATTGTGTGCAATACAAGTTCTTATCCTTACTTTTTGTATACTAGGAAATCTATGCTCAGAAAGACTTCACAACTTTTACATGCTAGTACTGGGATTGATATTGTCCAGTGTACAGGGGTGACTGTTGTTTTGGGTAGTTTTATTATCTTATGCTGTATCCTACTTGATTATGAGTATTTTCATAGCAAGAATCCCCTGGTAGGATTGGAAATTTCTCTCTTCGTATCCTCTTTTAATGAGGTCCCATCCCCCTCCCCAGAGATAAGCAACCATTGCTCAGAAGTATTTTAACCAGACCTTTAAAACCTATACAGTGATTTTATCGTCCTATTTCTTGATGCTATTTTGAAAAATAAGATTGACGAATCATCTCAGAACTTTCCTGAGAAAGGCTTATCAGTGTACTCAAAACCAAACCACCAGCTGACTTCTAACAGGATTGGCCAATCAAAGGACAGGTGGACATTCATCCCATGAAGTAACCCAATCAGATTCTTGTGCTTGTTTGTAAGTAAACTGATAAGTAATGGCTTATTCCTCAACCGAAGCTGTACCTATGTTTTACCCTAAAACAATGCTACGTGAAGTCTGAGGTGAGGTGGGAGATTCTCTTTAAGACATTGCCATTTTATAAACCAAAATTAAGTTAAGAAATTTATAAAAGGGGGGACTTCCCTGGAGGCCCAGTAATTATGAATCTGCCTTCCAATGCAGGGGACTCGTGTTCGATCCCAGGTTGGGGAACTAAGATCCCACGTGCCACGGGGCAACTAAGCCTGCACGCCACAACTACTGAGCCCCCATGCCACAGCTAGAGAGAAGCCCACGCGCCACAACGAAAGATCCCAAGTGCTGCAACTAAGACCCGACACAGCCATAAATTAATTAATTAATTAATTAATTAATTAATTAATTAATTTTAAAAAAAAAGAAATTTATAAAAGGTATCAAAACTGTCCTCTTGAATGTTACATCATGGAAAGACTTGCTTCATCCAGAAAGGATAAACATGCTGCTAGCTGTGTCATCACAGACAGTTATTTGGTTTGTATGAGCGTATGGGGGCCACATCAGGGTGGGCGGTGTCCAACCCTGTCACCCCAATTGCAGCCATGCTAAAAGACCAAAGGAAAGAAGACTATTTAAGGTTAGATAAAGCAGGGGAAATGGTGAGAAAGGAAATAGGATTATCTTCAAATAAGCTATGCAAACTTTAAGGGCAACTTCTCACGGGCTGATGTGCCCTGCAGGATCTGTTCAGGGCTGGGGTACACAGGAGAGCATCCCGGCCAGGATTGTAGGGTCAAAACTAAGAAGTTCAGTGCTGACTGTTGGTGACACAAGCCTGGGAATGTGTCATTGGAGTTTTCAGACGTCTAACTCTCAGGGGTGCAGAGTTCCTTTCCTGCACATCTGCTGCCCTCTCTTGTGAATGCCCTCTGTGCCAACCCTCCAGCGACAGGGACTGCACTCTTCTTTTCAACTCGACTCCATTTGCTGCTGCTCATTTATAGTGAGGGTGATAGATTCATTCTTGATCCCCGAACCAGTCAGAGGTCAGATTTTCAAACTCATCAGGAAAAAGTGGAGGAAGAGGGAGTGATTTGAGATCAAGACTCTTTGCCAATTCAATCATATTAAAAATAGAATTAAACAATTGGAAGAGATGGAGTTTTGGAGGTGAGAAGACCATCTCAATGGTGTGCAGGGAAAATTAATATCCAAGTGGTACATACACAGGAAGAATTAGTCCAACAAAAATTCAACTTACATGAATTTTTTTCTAATTTTTTTCTGTATTTGTAAATTGTCATAATTAAAAAATTGGGTAAATTAATTAATTATGCCTAGTCCCTCCCCTTGAAAAAACATCTAATAAAAGTCTGATCTATGGTTTTACAAGTTAATCACATTGATGGCATTCTATAATCACTTACTCAGGAACAAACACGACTTAGCCCCAAGTTACGGAAACCTGTTAGCATTTTCCCTTCTACAACAGCACTTAGTCATTTTCTCATTTCTGCCTTCTCTTGTTCACATCAGCAGCTCATTTCCAAACCATCTGTTACGGAGTAGAAATTCATAAAAAATTTTTATGCGCTATAATGCTAATTAACCCCTGCCTAGGGGTTGAGAGCAGGCAAAAAATGACTTGGAGACAGAACTAAGATCCCACATGCTGTGGAGCAACTAAACCTGTGCACCACAACGACTGAGTTGGGTTTTTATGAACAGTTATGCATGAGTGTATTCGATCAAAACCAACTATGAAATTGAGTAGTAACAAAAAGACTTCCTTCTCACTAGCTGTATAATCTTTTATAAGGACTTTCTCTTTTCTCTTTTGTTTTGTTAGTCCACATTCCTATAAATGTGGCAGAAAAAAGAAAACTCAAGTTTCGAGCTCTCACCTTTGAGGCCCCTGCCAAAGATGCAAGGAAAGAGCTCTTCAGGCTGGTCCCCCCAAGGAACCGACGTGCCTTGCAGAGACGTGTGTGTGTCCACTTCAGCTGTGCAGCTCCAAGTGTTTTTAATACTTTACAAAGACATTCAGACTATCCAGAGTATTTTTATACAATGTCGGATGAATCAAGACTCATCGTGCTGTCAAAGTTTCTGGGAACATGTAATATGTGACCGGTTTAGCCAAGAGCCTGTTGTGTGCACAGCTCCTCCTGAGGTTTTTTCTCATGCTGGGGCAGTGTCTCTGACCCACTGGGTTAGAGAGAAACAAGAGAAGCCCCACCCAGTTCTCATGACGGTTCCATCAAGAATGCAAGATGTGCAAACCAAGGATCTGGGGAAAGTGTACAGAAATGGGTTCATCAAATCTGGTCAAGACATTGAGGCTCTGAACTGAGGGTTCTGAAGATTCCAGGGAAGATGAAGATTTGGGAATCTTGTTAATGCAGAGACTGAATCTAAGGACCTCGGGCCACGTGGCTCTGAGCCTTTGCTTTCTCTTCTCACCTTGAGCCCCTTAAGCTCCTGGAGCATCTAGGGTTGCAGGCACTTTTAGGCCTTGTTCCAGAAATAAGAACAAATCTGCTATACAATTCAAGGATTTGGCTCTATTATTTATAAAATCAGATTGGTCCTGAGATGATTCAGGATAATTGTGGTCCTCCTTTAGTGGACACCTACAGCCACATATTCAGTTTTTTACTGATGAAACCCATGGACTATGATTTCATGGGTCTTAAGATTTTAATATTACAGGGATATTTATCTTATATGTGTGAGGTCAGCTCTATGATGATGCCCATGGTCAAGAGTGAAAAATAGGGACAAATCTCATTCAATCTTGACACTTTTGACTTGTCTTGGGAAGAAGCTTACATTTTAGTTTGAAAGAAAGGTCAGTTATATCCATGCTTAAAAGAATTAGCAGACGTTTATATTGTACATGACTTTACAGGTACTAATAAGGGATTTGATCTTTCTTTTTTGTTACTGAGACTTTTTGAAATGTGGAGTTTAAATACAAATATGCTGTCTTTATGATGTTCTGCTTTATATGTTACATTTGTTATATTTTCAAATTCAGTATGTATCTTATGCAGAAATTTTTAATGAATTGTTTTGGGTGGACAGGTAAAATGGGAGCCAAAGGGAAATCTTGCCAGTGAGGGAGAAAATTTCTATGTGAACATGTGACGATATGTACGGTGTACATGCTAATTGTAAAATAAGTTTTTAATCCTTAAAGCACATCAGAATTGAATATGAATATTTTATTTTTCAATGAAATAAACACAGTTCTTTAAGGGTGTAATGCTGCATTTACCCTTTATTCATACACCCTTGCATTTTTGTTTCTTTTGCATTTTTCTCTTTGCTGTGAGATGACTGTTGCTTCTTGTTACTATCACCTTGGAATTGTATTTTGAGTTGACATTTGGGTTCTGATAACAATTAAAAAATGTAAATTGTCAAGAAAAAATCAATTGGTATCCTTTCTCTTCTTTCTGAACATGTGTCACTGTAAAACACTCTTCCCATGTGACAAAGTATACTACATATCCAGGCAGCCAATTACTGATGGAAATTAAATGGTCCACCTTCAATATATGTTCGTTGCTCCTTTCCAGGCTCTTGGCACCATTCCTAGACTCATATGTGACCCAGAATACCATTCAGACTCTTAGCTGGTCTTGTGTTATGACACTTCCATTGCCCAGTTTACTTCTCAGAATACAGCTGTCTGCCCAGGGTCTCCTGTGCTGGGCTGGAGTCAAGTTGTCAGTAACAGATTTCGTTCCCAAGAACAGAATTTGCTCTCATGATTCCCCATATATGCTGCAGCTTTGAAAACATTCATCCCAGTGCCAAAAATAAAGACATTAAAGATGTGTGACAAGGTGAATATATAGGTGACTTACTACTCTATTCATCTTACAGGCTTCTCGTTCCTCTATTCCTTAGGAGAAAGAACAAAATCACTCAGGTCTGTAAGATTTACATTATTTACAATTGGTAGGATCAACGAAGAACATGAAAACAGTGAAAATCAAAAAATAAGTCAAAGGAAGTACAGAGTTTATTTTCAACAAATGTCATAGCTGTATTGCTTCATTATTACAGAATCCAGCAGTCCATGGACAGGAACAAGTTATCCACAACAATACAAAAAAATGTTGAGGTTTGGCGGTAGCTGGTAGCTAAGTACAGTGTCAAACTTAGTTTGATTACTGTCAATTATTTCTGAGCATGCTGAATTCCCTACCCATGTTCCAGCTTCAGATCCATTGATGCTTCACTCTGTCTCCCATCTAATTAATTCTTTCTCACTATTTCTTCAATCCAAGTAACAAACTTTGAAACACGAACATACACACCAGGCTTATTGGGCCGTGCACAGCCAAGACCCCATGAAGTGACTCCTTGTAAAATGTATTTGTCCTTCTCAAAGCAAACCAGAGGCCCTCCACTGTCACCCTACACAGAGGAAGGGAAAAAACCATGAGAGGATTAAGCTTCCATCCTTTTAGTATGGGACGTCGTCCTTCTATTACCCAAATGTAAGTTTTTCCCAGTATTTGAACATCCCTTTCCAATCAGAAAGGAACTTAGTAACATATTATTTGAACATCTGCTGTGCCTTCAGTACTAGGCAAAGTACGTTTAACAAAACCGTACCATTTAGTGTTTCCCGGGGGGAAAAGAAGTCCCTTGTGAAAACTGTATTCATCCCTTCAAGCCTTGGGGTTTCTCTTAGGGAGGGTAACCCCAAGAACAATCTTAAAGGAGGTGTGGGAGGGTCTTTGTCTTATACCAACCTCCCTTCCCTACTAGAAAGGCCACGTCCCGTGTCCCACCCAAGAGCCCCCTCCCAGAGGCGTAGGGGCTTTTGCCGTGATGGTGCTTTATTCCCTTACAACCAGTGTGGAACTCAAGGCCGAAGAAATCACCCTACATGACCTGAATCAGCCTTCAGAGACACGCTTAAAAGGTTTCTGGGCAACATTTAGACTGTGGCCTTCGATTGACAAATCCTTCTCGAATTTTCTCTTTTGGGGCTGAAATGTCTAAGGGGCCAAAACTCGCCAACACAAGATGAACTTTGATCTCTTTAGTCTCTTCTTACCTGGCAACTGTCAGCACCTCCAGCCAGATGCCCCGCACACAGCTCGGTGGATTTGACTCTCCCATTCAGATACTCATAGCGATTGCACACCTTGTTTTCAATCACAGGCAGCCGGGCTTCCTTGAGCAAGCCAGCACCGTAAGTGCCTGTGTTTAAAAAGATGAAAACACACGGTGACTGGATCGAAAACGTGTCCGCAAGGAAGCTTCCAGAACAACAGAGCAGCAATGATAGATCTCATATTCATCCGTGAGGTTGGATAAAACAAGAAGTCAGTTCCCGGTACTAGTAGAACTCTTTCTTTTTTCTTTTTGACCCTTGAAAGTATAAACATTATATAAGATTTCATGTTCCCAAGACCTAGACTTAATTAATCTGGACTTCTTTATGGGATTTTGAGGTTGGTTTGTGTTGTTATTTTTTGGTTTCTTTTTTTTTTTAAGCTCTAAAGAAATTTACTTTTAATGTATAAAGAGAGATTGAGAAATACTAGTGCTACTATTTTCATATATTCCCTTCTAGGATTTTTATATGCTTCTTTTACTACTTATATCATATTGCACATTTTTTCCACACAAAGTTATATCATAAGGACTTTCATAAACCTACAATCTGTATAATTAATATTTTAGTGGGGAGTGACTGCTTAATAGGTTTGGGATTTCCTTTTGGGGTGAGGCAAGTGTTCTGTAAATAGTGGGGACAGTTGCACAACGTTGTGAAGGTGCTAAATGCCACAGAATTGTACTCTTCAAAATAGTTAAAAAAGTAAATTTTATGTTACATATATTTTACCACAATATTTTTTAAAAACACAACTGTCATTTACTGAGAGGTAACTTTTTCAGGCACAAGCTCATTATGTGGTGTAGCTCATTTAATTCTTAAAACAGTCCGATCACCTAGGCACTTTTGTCATTCCTATTGTACAGCTAAGGAAACTGAGGCTTAGGAAGGGTGTGTAGTTTGCCCAAGATCACCCAGCAAGTATGGTGGAGCTGGGATTTGAACTTGGGTCTGCAACATCATGGCCCAAATTCTTCACCACCACGTTCACTGGCTACAACAGCTGCTCTCAGCGTATCACTTCTTTGTTCCTACAGGTTATTCATATTCCTTAGTATTTTCTTAAGTCTAAGTTCTGAGGGATTATATAGACATATTTATGGTTCCCAGTATCTTTGCCAAATATTTTCTAAACATGTGTGACAGTGTAAAATGTCACTAGAAACAAAGCACTGCACAACAACCTTCTGAGTGTGTGGTGTCTAATAATTTTCAAATATTTGCTAATGTGATGGGTGGACGTTGTCTTAATTTATTTCCTAATTTACATTTCTTTTCCAATTAGGGACGGTAAAGATTCTTTGGTGTGCTTGTTTTCCTCACTGTATTTCTTTCTTTGTGAGAAAAACTGCTTTTTTTTTCCTTTGGAAAATGGAAATAGAACCCATGCACAATCACAAGAAGAGATGATGTTTTCCAGATGGACACACCCAGGTACGTCTCAGCATTTTCACAAATAATCCAGTTTTCCAATTTTGCAAGCCCAGCTTTCCTGAGTTTTGCAAAATCTTTGCGTTGCCAGCATGGAACAGCCAAGAAATAAGGTATGCCTTCTTCTCCAAAGACTTTTAATAAAATTGGAAAATTGTCTTGAGTTCAGAAAACTTACACTGGAGTTGACGGGAGCACCTAAGAGGACCACGACCTGGAAAGAAGAGGCGAGTCCCAGCCCTGGGCAGGCAGAGCCACCGAGCACGGAAGTCCTGACCACAGAAGCATTGGGTAGCGGATGCATTTTCTGAATTGAGTGGATATGCAGAGGGTGCGGCCTTCTCAAAACTTTTTGCTGAAAATTAATTTAACTGAGTGTCCTGCTCTTATATCTGCTTTCTGAGCAAGGCAGACATCCTGAGGCTAGGGACAAATCCACTGCTAATTGACCAGACGCCTTTGTGGTCTGTACAGAGGTGCTGCCATCGTGTGGCCACAGCAGAGATGGCGTTTCTGAGGGCCTGAGGCTGAGGGTGACCTAGGGACCTGAAGGGGTGGTGGGGACGTCGAAGCAGGTCCCTGAAAGTACCCAGTGATTGCTGATGAGGGGCTGACGTGAATGACCCCCTCGACATCAACCCTTACCTTGCTTTGGAATACGAAATCAGGGAAAGTCTGGAGACTAAAGGGGAGAATTCTGACCTCACACAGAGAGGCTGAGAACGCTGATTGATCTGATGTCATTATTGACATATAGAAAATTGGTAAACAGACCTGACTCATGTTTTGTGAATCCTGATCCAATGAATACATTGAGAATCATTTTCTCCAGTTAGACATTCAGACGAAGCCTGGAGAGACAGGGGAACCCAGTGCAGGGTGATAGAAAAGTGTGGGTGTTGGGTGAGACAGAAGAAACAGCGAATGGGCTTGGGGGTGTGTGGCAGGCCTGGGTTCCATCAGGGCTCAGCTACACACAGGTTATGTGGTATTTATTGATGACAGTGACAGTGGTGATGACGGGGAGGGTTGGGGGCCGACCATGATAGCGATGGTGAAGATAATGATGATCCTGAGATGGTGAGGGTGATGGTGAAGATGGTGGTGGTGATGATGGTGTCCATGGTGATGGTGGTGATGATGATGGTGGTGATGGTGGTGGTGGTCGTATAATAGTCACAGGAGCTGCTAAAGTACCACCTCCAAAGCACTGAGCTCTTCATATGCATTATCTTAATCCTCACAAGGACCTCATAGGGTAGCATAGATGAGGAAACTAAGGCTAACATGTAGAACATAATTTGAAAACGCGGATTTTATGATGAGGGCTTAAATGCCAAATGGTACAAAGAGGTAAGGTGACTTGTCCCGTTCGCCCCGCTGGTGGCAGAACCAGAACTATTTTCCAGGGCTCCTGACTCCCACTCTGGGGCTCCGACCAATGCTTCTGAGAAAGTGAGGCGGAGATCTAGGACATTCTTATAAGGTTCCTAGGCCCGAGTCTGAAGGATATAATAATAATTTTTATTATACTATAATGCAGGGCATACTGCAAAGAGAAGGCGGGATTCCCAAACTATAGTACAGCTGCTGAGCCAGGATCCTGCAGAAACGTTTCCTCTCTCATCCTCACCCCGTCAACCAAAACCAAACACCATCCTAGAACTGGGACCTTTCTTGCTTTCCCCTGTTGTCAGTCTGCCGTACCCCCAGCAACGTCTCCACACAGAGCCAGGCAAGTGGGTATTTGGGGAGACTAGTTTAACTATAATTTTTGTTGTTGATTTGCACCGTGTTTGGGAACTCTGTGTGCTTAATTCACATGATCGACCATCTAACACCCTTAATTTGTAGCTTGTGTCAAAACCCTACTTACCTGGGGACACAATATTAACCTTGGATTTTGGGGTTCAGAGTCTCAAGGAAACACTACCCTTCCCCTCATCCATGTCCCTTGATGACTGATGATAGAGATGGAGGCAGGTGTCCAGACAAAGTCAGGAAGGGAGTGGACCTCACTCACTGATAGAAATCGGTACACATGCTCATTTTGTCATGTAGGTTGCAGGTCAGAACCAGTTCTTCATGTGAGTCACAGAATTTATCTTACCTTGGGTTTCTCCCCAGCCAGTGATGTAACACACTGTCCGGTCTGCGACCACGTAATTCGAGGATGGCAGACAGGCTGGGATTACCTTTTCGGTGATGACGGCAGGGCTGAAAGGAAAACATCAGAAGTTACATAAGTTACATTTGACTGCCCTGCTAGGAGATTTCTGCCATTCATCTGTTGGTCACCAGATCCCACCTGCCCCAGAGCCCCAGAACACTCTGAGCTGGTATTTCTTCCTTCACTGACACAGTGCAATGTAGACAACAACTTTTCATCCTCACATTTGCCTGTAGTATCTTATGAGTCAAAAAAAAAATAGAACATTTTGTTTTAAAGGCACCAGTTGTGGACAAGAAACTAGAGGTGGGAACAGAGATGGCAATGACTTTTAATGTCTTTTCTTGCACTATGGGAATTTTATACCAGGTGTACACTTCTGGATGAAGTTAAGAGGGCCTCAGTCAGTAGGTGGACCATCCAGCTGAAACACAATCACAGGGCTTTAATAATAGCAAGCGCCTTGTGCCACTAGGAGCAAAGCTGTTCCATCTTTGGGGTCCTCAGATTCCTCACCCATAAATGTTACAGCACCATGGCTGTAAGAATCCAATATAATGCAAGATACCAAATAAAAGAGGAGTAGAAGTAAGCACCTTGCATAAGCAAAGTAGTATTGTTTTCCCAAAACTTTCACATTCGAGCTCCAGAGAATCAAATATTAGAACTTTGATGTTTAGACTTTATTTTAGTAAGCTCAAGAGGAAAACCCACTGAAGAAGAGAAATGCCTGATTCTGATTAAGAATCATCATGGCCTTCAACTTTGAAGCAGACACACCCTGTCAGAGTCACCAGAATAGACCTAGCATTTCACATGGAGTGGGCCACAGTCATCACTGTATAGGGTCCCCTCGTGGAACGCCAATGCCTGAGACTCTTGGGGTTTGGGGGGCCTGGGAGTGGGTACCCGAAAGCTCAAGCGTATCAGTCTATCAGAGAACACATCCAGAACCCCAGGTTTACTAAAGTACTTGCTCAAGGATCAGAGCTTTCCTGATGGCCCCAGGGGACCATGGAGAAAAGTGAATCAGCTCCTTTTTTAGGCTAAGCCAAGAAGGCCCTTTCTTTCCTTTCCAGAGTGTCCAAATTCCCCAGGGAGTCACTCAGTTTACTGACCCAGAAAACTTGTGAAGTGTTTCTGTCCAGACCCAGCGAGCCCCACTCAGGCTCTTGACCGCTGGCCTGGCCGTCCTCGTCACCGTCACCGTCGTCCCCCTGTCATCTGGAGCCCACCACGCATGGCTGATGGGCTCTGCATGCCTTGTTGACTGTCCTAAATGTGTCTATTCTCAAAATAGCTGTCTGTTTATTTAGCTGTCTCCCTTGTGACCTATTTCCAAATACTGCTAACTTCAAATGACGTTAACAAATTTATCATTTTGTCAGACTTAATAAAACACCATTTCAACAGGAAACATAAAACCAGAGATAGGAAGAAGGAGAATTTGCACTTGTGAATTGTGAGTGTGTGTGTGTGTGTGTGTGTGTGTGTTTACATCGCCTTTTATAAAGCGCTTCGAAATATACATAATCCCATTTGATTCCCCCAAATATATTATTACGTTGAAAAGAGAGTGTCAACCTGGAATAATTGAATAATTCTCTGATTACGAATGTATCTTAGCTGACTGGGGAACATTAAGTGATAGAGTTTGAGGGGTAACCTGTACCTCAGTTTTCAACTCACTCTTTTCCCACAAGAGGAAACCGTGTCCTGGTGCCTTTGTCATGACCACGGCTAGTAAGAGGCAGGCGGGGCTGAGCCCAGGTTTTCTCACTTGAAGGTCAATGCCTGTCCCAAAGCCCCGTGCCTTTGGGGTCCTAGACGGGGCTGCCCACACACAACTCTGTTACGGCTCATAAACCCAGCAATGAGCAAATGTTCTCACTGCTCACAGCGTGAAAGTCACGGGCGAGCCAGTACCTGCTCAGCTTGAGCAAGGCGATGTCTGCCCGAGTGGGCTCCCGGAACAGCTTGCTCACTTGTATCTCCTGGACACTGTCTTCAATGGCGGTCTCTTTGTGTGCGCCCAGGATGACCTTGTATGATGCCGGCCCTGAGAAGCTAGAGAAGACAGCAACGTTATGAGCAAAATCTGGGCCAGCCCTTCCTCGGGTGCCCTTCTGAGCCACAAACACTGCGTCTTCTCCCCACTAGGCTACCTACAATCAGAGACCTCCGAGTGGCAAGAAACAAGTTCACGGTTTACCCGAACCTGGCTGTTAAGGAATGTTCTGGGGGCTGCTTCGGGCCTGACCACAGAGGAAGAATGACACCAACACTGAAGTTGGCGCAGGACAGATAGGGGTCTGTCTTCTTCGTTTCTCTCTACAAACACCTCCTCCTCTCTCGTCCAATGGCCCTGGCAATTCTGCCTCAGGCCCTTCTCATCCACTCCCCGGTCCCCAGTGTCACTGCCATGAAAGGAGGGAGGGAAGGAAGGGGACAGGACAGGGGAGGGGAGAGGGGCGGAGAAAAGAGGAAGGAAAGGAGAGAGGCGGAGGCGGAAGTCTCTAAGACAAGTAAGTCTTTGTGTCAGGGGTCCCCTAAACGTACCTGTCCAGGCAGTGGGCAGCAGTCAACACCCACTCTGGGGATATTAAAGTGCCTCCACAGAAGTGGCTTCTAGAAGGAAATCTAGAGGGAAAATGTGCCAGGATTTTAGTTCAAACCTGATGATTTATTCTACAGAAAGCCCGGAAGTAGTGCTCACTCTGCTGTGATATTGCTGACATTCCCAAAGGACAAGGTGGCCAGCCCGTCACCGGGACGGCGGGAGCTCTGAGCTGCGCTCCTGTGGTGGGTTCTCAGGAGGTCACTGCACCACTCTGGAAGGTGGCTGGCACGCAGGCGAGGCCCAGCAAAGCCACACGACTCCAACCAACAGGAGGTCCACACCTGTGGCTTTGACCCTTTGGCCCTGGACTCCAGCTCCTTGTCACTTCTTTTTTTTTTTTTTTTTTTTTTTGACAGATCTATATTCAGTTTATTATGTTTGATTTTCAGAGTTAATTGAGTGTTTTTTCCTTTTTTTTACATCTTTATTGGAGTATAATTGCTTTACAATGGTGTGTTAGTTTCTGCTTTATAACAAAATGAATCAGTTATACATATACATATGTTCCCATATCTCCTCCCTCTTGCGTCTCCCTCCCACCCACCCTATCCCACCTATCCAGGTGGTCACAAAGCACCGAGCTGATCTCCCTGTGCTATGTGGCTTCTTCCCACTAGCTATCTATTTTACGTTTGGTAGTGTATATATGTCCATGCCACTCTTTCACTTTGTCCCAGCTTACCCTTCCCCCTCCCCATATCCTCAAGTACATTCTCTAGTAGGTCTGTGTCTTTATTCCCATCACTTCTTTTTGACAAGACCTATGCAAGACCTGATGAGTCATTCTTCAGGGAACCAAATGGGATCCTGAGTAGCCGTGATTCATGGGCATCTACTAATTTTACCTGAGAAAGTTCGCTCTGGGGGGAATGTCCCCTAAATCATTTACTTTATAGGACTGCTTAGGCACGGGGTCACTCATAAACTTTGTGTGAGCCACTCCGAAGCCCATCATAATGAAAGGGACACAAATAGTAAGTGAATGACCAGCAAGGCAATTATCAATCTGGAAATAGACCACAGCGCATCTTGGGAAAGAGGGAATATGAGATACGTGAAAGGTGAAGGCTCTGTATCTCAAGCAGTTACTAAATGGTAAGACAACTAAAAGAAAAGCCAACTCAACCAGGGAATGAAATAGACTATTTTCATTCATCGATAGCATGTCACAAGCAAAAAGAAGGAAGACCACTGAGCACAGCAATTGGGCACATGCGCACTGGTGCAACATCAACAATCAGATCAGCCTGTTTCCCGCATGTGCTTCGAATGAGACACCAAATGGACTTATTAAAGGCGAGCGCCACTGAAAGATAACCTGAACCTTCTGGGTCATGTAGGATGGGGACTGATCACTCTTAAATTATGGCGATCCTGAGCTACGCTTCACTGAAGAAGATGCGTTTTGCAAATGGGTGAGCACCCTTTGATTAAATTCAGTAGTTCACAAAACTGTGGAAGGAAGGAAGGAAAGAAAGAAAAAAAAAGAAGAGACTCTGTATCTGTGATATATTATAGATAATTTAATCTTTACCCTCCCCCTCCAGGTGTCCCATTTCTAAAAATATCCCTTTCTCTTCATTTTACAAAGTAACAGTGAGTATCTATCTAAACCCTCAAGGCATCTTCCATAGTTTTTCAGCAATATTGGAACTTAGTGTAAATTGCTACATTAACCAATTTTGCTGATAGCTGCCCAGATCAAAAAAAACAAAAGGTTCTAATTCTGACTATTTTCAAACTGAAGAACATAGAAAAGTATATAACAAAAAAAGAAGCAGACTCACAGATACAGAGAACAAACTAGTGGTTACCCGTGGGGAGAAGGAAGGGGGAGGGGCTGTATAGGGGTGGGGAGTAAAAGGTTCAAACTATTAGGTATAGAATAAGCTACAAGGATATATTGTACTACACGGGGAATATAGCCAATATTTTATAATAACTATAAATGGAGCATAACCTTTAAAAATGGTGAATCACTATAGTGTACAACTGTAACTTATACTGTACAGCAACTATACCTCAGTTAAAAAACATAGAAAAAAATTTTTATAGTTTTCCTTACTCCTTTGCAGAACTTAGAGGCAGGTACTGATACTGAGGGTATGTGGATTTAGTGTGAATGTAGCAAGGTTTTGCAAGGAGTACACAGGAGGGTGGAATACACTGTTTCTGGAAATGGTGTTACCTTTTTCGAAGGCTGACTTGCCAGGGCCAGGAGTGTGGGGTGGCCACGCACCCACCTACAACCCTTCCGGGACACTTCTTCGGCTCCACCTGGGGCTTTCCACAATCAAATGAAGAGGAAGCTGTGGCACAAAGTGGGAAAAATGTGCATTTGAAGACGTGAAAGAGAGCAACTCATGATAAATTCATGGCTCGTGGCCGAAGCACTGAATTTTTGACATCCCGAAGCCCAAACTAAATAGTAAAATCATAAACATCTTTTGGAATATTTTTTCTAAGTTTCAAAAGTGGTAGGGGACAACAACACATTTCCTTCTCCTTTCAAGAAAATATAAGTACTTTTTTTTTCTTTTTACTGCTTTCTTAAGGAAGTGATTACATAAATTGGGAAGAGTTAGGCATTAGAATGAGAGCTTTTTGGAGAGGAGCTTGACTGACACAAATTGTTATTCTGACTTGATGTGATATATCTAGAGAGTGAATCATCGTCACCATCATCATTTGAACCATGTAAAGTTTACTGAAAACCATAATTGTCGTACCCACTGAAAGGCACTACGAGTATTTTAAAAATGTGAATCTCTGTGTGCGTGCGTGCGTGCATGCGTGTGTGTGTGTGTGTGTGTGTGTGTGTGTGTAGCAAGGATAACAATCCTAAACTGAAATAATGCCTTCTCTCAGCCAGGTTCAGGACGGCTCTTCCAGGGAGCCTCCCAAGACTAACCCAGTGCCACGGGGATGACTTCCATTCACTTGCCTTTGTCTCTATTCATTCTCCCACCTGCTTTCTCTCTCCACCTGGCCTGCAGGGTTCCTGGAGGTTAGGGTTAGTGCGCCATCTCTGGTTGGTGCCACTTACTAATGGCTAGAACAGTTCAGGGGCTACACAAGGTATTCATAAAGGGCTTCTCTGTTGTCTGGAGCCCTTTAAGATCTTCAAAAATAGAAGCATAAATCATTGTTAATAATAATATTACAAGGAAAAATTTTTTGCTCTTAATCAACCAAGAGGTTCTATCCTCTAGTGAATCTGGAATCTGAATTTTTCAAATACCTTTCCAATTATCTTGGCCTATTCTGAGAATCTATATACAGAAGTTGTTTTTTTTTTTTTTTTAAAGAAGCATGCAATATAATGAAATCCTACTCTCTAACACTGACCTTAATTTCTCTTACTGTGTCTTACACAGAATAGACTTACAGAAATGGGCTAAGAAAAGAATAACTACAGATATTATGGTACCCTGGTCTTAGTATTCAAAACAAAACTGAAGTTCTATTTATTTTTAATTACTTATTATTTGTACTGTTAGTGTTGGTGGAATTGAAAACCAGTTAACAGGGCTTCCCTGGTGGCGCAGTGGTTGAGAGTCCGCCTGCCGTTGTAGGGGACATGGGTTCATGCCCCGGTCCGGGAAGATCCCACATGCCGTGGAGCGGCTAGGCCCATGAGCCGTGGCCACTGAGCCTGCGCGTCCGGAGCCTGTGCTCCGCAACGGGAGAGGCCACAACAGTGAGAGGCCCGCATACCACACACACACACAAAAAAAAACAGTTAATAAAAATTTACAATTTAAAATAAATGAATATAAATAAGTAAAATTATGTTTAAAATGGGCATCTTTCCATTTTTGAAGTTAATATTAAAGAGAAAAACAATGCAATTCCTTGATAAAATTGAGAAGCAGAATACTGGGTTGAAGAGAATATAGTTCTGATTTCAAATTGTTTTACTTATGCTATTACTTATGTGCAATTTGCATGGTGCCATTGTTTTAACAACACAGAATATTTACACAAATTTTTCAGGTGAGTTGCTTGAAGAAGTTTACGTGTAGCCTAAAAAGTTAATCAGTGTTACTTTCTCATTTTAAAGATGTTTTCCATGTGAATGACAGACAATGGAAAGTTTGGACATTTTAAGGAAAATTGCTATTAGGAAATTTCTCACTTAAATAAAGGAAATCCAAAATCTCCCAGGAATAAGCAATAAAAATATTTTTAAAAAACAGAGAAAATGAAAATAACCTAAAAATACAAAGTCATACTTCAAAGAGATTTCATATTCTGAAAAATCTGAATAAACTTATCGAAAGCCATACAAGCACACACACAGAAAGTACCCTTAACCTGGGATAGTCACCCTTTTAAGCACCGACCTGACATTTTGGAGGAACTGTGATTTGAGATTTCATTCATTTATTTGAATACATATTTGCTGAATTTATTCATTCAGCAAATATGTATTCAAATATATATATGTAGTGCCTGGCATGTACTAGGCATTGCTCTAAGCACTAGAAAGAAGGAAACAGCTGAGGTTTGTAATCTTTCCTTCTGATGGGTGGGTATGTAAAAAGATGTTGCACTGGAAGCTTCAACAGAGGCCCCAAAGATGCCCGGGGATGTGTAAGGTAAACCTCCACCTGCAGACTTCAAGGCAAATAGCCTCTTCTACAATGCTGGTATCCTTACCCAAGTCAAGGATGGAAAAGAATCAGGTTCTTAGAGATGGAAGACAGAAGAAAGGATGGAGAGAGGGCTGTTCCAGTGGACTGTGAGGTCCCCGCTTCCTCATGATGTGGGCACGTTATCAGACCACGTGGTCTGATCTTGAGACATATTTCCTGCGGAAGGATACCCAGGCCTGCCTCACACTTGAGAAGCTGATAGCATCTGGTGGTGACTGAGGGCTGCACCTGGGATGTTACTGTACTTCCCTTCAGTGGGAATCAGAGGTGCATGAATCCCAGGCACAGCTGTAGAGGCCGGGGCAGGACTGTCAAGCTATACAAGTTAAAGGCAATCGTGCCACATAGGCAGCCTGTGCAGGATAGCGAAGCCATGCGGTAGGAGGCTGCGGTGTACCAGAAAGCTGCAGGGTGGCAGGGAGGAGTGGAATGGGAGGCGCTATCCCCACCAGGGGCTCTCAGATGGAGGGCCACCGAGAGAGCTTGTGCACGGCAAACACACTGGAGAACGAGTCAGCTATAAATGCCCCCTGAGTCCAGAGAGCACAAGGACAGCAACCAAGTAGAATCTTTCCTGTCACCCTGACCTCTCCCTCCTCCCCCTGCTCTACCCAGCAGTGGCCCAAAATCAAAGCCCGACAGTGTGGCTCCGGAGCTCCCAACCCCTTCCCCAAACTGCCTCCCAAACCATCTCCGGATGTGGACTTGAGTGGCTTTGCAGCAGCAACTTCTCTGCTCCAGCCTGTCTCCCCCAAGTGGCAGACACAAGCAGATGCCATCAAATGGTGCAAAAGAGAAGTCCAGGCTGATCAGCGGGAACCAGGACAGATGGTGTTTGCAAAGATGGGTCAGCGGAAAGTAAAGTAGGGTCCTGATCAAAGTGGTTTACATTGTTCTCCAGACCTATCTATGGATTTGTTACCTCTATCTATCTATCTATCTATCTATGGGTTTGTTACCTCTATCTATCTATCTATCTATCTATCTATCTATGGATTTGTTACCTCTATCTATCTATCTATCTATCTATGGATTTGTTACCTCTATCTATCTATCTATCTATCTATGGATTTGTTACCTCTATCTATCTATCTATCTATCTATGGATTTGTTACCTCTATCTATCTATCTATCTATCTATCTATCTATCTATCTATGGATTTGTTACCTCTATCTATCTATCTACCTATCTATGGATTTGTTACCTCTATCTATCTATCTATCTTTCTATGGATTTGTTACCTCTGTCTATCTATCTATCTATGGATTTGTTACCTCTATCTATCTATCTATCTATCTATGGATTTGTTACCTCTATCTATCTATGGATTTGTTACCTCTATCTATCTATCTATCTATCTATGTATTTGTTACCTCTATCTATCTATCTATGGATTTGTTACCTCTATCTATCTATCTATCTATGGATTTGTTACCTCTATCTATCTATCTATCTATGGATTTGTTACCTCTATCTATCTATCTATCTATGGATTTGTTACCTCTATCTATCTATCTATGGATTTGTTACCTCTATCTATCTATCTATCTATGGATTTGTTACCTCTATCTATCTATCTATCTATGGATTTGTTACCTCTATCTATCTATCTATGGATTTGTTACCTCTATCTATCTATCTACCTATCTATGGATTTGTTACCTCTATCTATCTATCTATCTATCTATCTATCTATGGATTTGTTACCTCTATCTATCTATCTACCTATCTATGGATTTGTTACCTCTATCTATCTATCTATCTTTCTATGGATTTGTTACCTCTATCTATCTATCTATCTATCTATGGATTTGTTACCTCTATCTATCTATCTATCTATCTATGGATTTGTTACCTCTATCTATCTATCTATCTATGGATTTGTTACCTCTATCTATCTATCTATCTATGGATTTGTTACCTCTATCTATCTATCTATCTATGGATTTGTTACCTCTATCTATCTATCTATCTTTCTATGGATTTGTTACCTCTATCTATCTATCTATCTTTCTATGGATTTGTTACCTCTATCTATCTATCTATCTATCTATGGATTTGTTACCTCTATTTATCTATCTATCTTTCTATGGATTTGTTACCTCTATCTATCTATCTATCTTTCTATGGATTTGTTACCTCTATCTATCTATCTATCTATGGATTTGTTACCTCTATCTATCTATCTATCTATGGATTTGTTACCTCTATCTATCTATCTATCTTTCTATGGATTTGTTACCTCTATCTATCTATCTATCTATCTATGGATTTGTTACCTCTATCTATCTATCTATCTATGGATTTGTTACCTCTATCTATCTATCTATCTATGGATTTGTTACCTCTATCTATCTATCTATCTTTCTATGGATTTGTTACCTCTATCTATCTATCTATCTTTCTATGGATTTGTTACCTCTATCTATCTATCTATCTTTCTATGGATTTGTTACCTCTATCTATCTATCTATCTATGGATTTGTTACCTCTATCTATCTATCTATCTTTCTATGGATTTGTTACCTCTATCTATCTATCTATCTATCTATGGATTTGTTACCTCTATCTATCTATCTATCTATGGATTTGTTACCTCTATCTATCTATCTATCTTTCTATGGATTTGTTACCTCTATCTATCTATCTATGGATTTGTTACCTCTATCTATCTATCTATCTTTCTATGGATTTGTTACCTCTATCTATCTATCTATCTATCTATGGATTTGTTACCTCTATCTATCTATCTATCTATGGATTTGTTACCTCTATCTATCTATCTATCTATGGATTTGTTACCTCTATCTATCTATCTATCTATGGATTTGTTACCTCTATCTATCTATCTATCTTTCTATGGATTTGTTACCTCTATCTATCTATCTATCTATCTATCTATGGATTTGTTACCTCTATCTATCTATCTATCTATGGATTTGTTACCTCTATCTATCTATCTATCTATCTATGGATTTGTTACCTCTCTCTATCTATCTATCTATGGATTTGTTACCTCTATCTATCTATCTATCTTTCTATGGATTTGTTACCTCTATCTATCTATCTATCTTTCTATGGATTTGTTACCTCTATCTATCTATCTATCTTTCTATGGATTTGTTACCTCTATCTATCTATCTATCTATGGATTTGTTACCTCTATCTATCTATCTATCTTTCTATGGATTTGTTACCTCTATCTATCTATCTATCTATCTATGGATTTGTTACCTCTATCTATCTATCTATCTATGGATTTGTTACCTCTATCTATCTATCTATCTTTCTATGGATTTGTTACCTCTATCTATCTATCTATGGATTTGTTACCTCTATCTATCTATCTATCTTTCTATGGATTTGTTACCTCTATCTATCTATCTATCTATCTATGGATTTGTTACCTCTATCTATCTATCTATCTATGGATTTGTTACCTCTATCTATCTATCTATCTATGGATTTGTTACCTCCATCTATCTATCTATCTTTCTATGGATTTGTTACCTCTATCTATCTATCTATCTATCTATGGATTTGTTACCTCTATCTATCTATGTATCTATGGATTTGTTACCTCTATCTATCTATCTATCTATGGATTTGTTACCTCAGACTTTTCAGAGCTAACGTCAACTCCCCTTTCGCTGATCCAAGCTTCTCACTCCCTAGAAAAGTCTCAGAGAAATGAGGAAAGAACCCAGCAAGCTTCCTCTAAGTTATCTGGCTAATGCATGGCTAACGCATAGTCATCTTAGGATAAAGAAAGTTGGGGCTTTGTAAAGAGCTGTGTTACTTTTCATTGAATTCTTAGGATGACAGTTTATAGGTTTACAATGTATGTCGTATGTTTAGCAGTTTCCTGCTGTTTGTACTTTCTTTCTTTCTTCTCAGCTGCTGAAAGAGAGTTTCCTATCTGGGTGACTCTAAATTTGTGTTTCGTGCCTCCCATCCCAGACACTGGAGAGGTCAGTGGAACTGTCTGGAGGCTGATTAGATCACCTCTGAACTTGCTCTTTTGGAGGATTTTGCATTTATTTTATTTACGGAGTCAGAGGAGGGGGTGGTGCCTAACAGAAGGAGCCACGAGTAGGACAGATTCAAGAGACCCAGGATGAACAGAGGGCTCCCAAGGGGAGGGGACCCTCTCTTGCCCAGAAGCGCTCAGCCCAAACTCTTGTCTTGCAGATCTAAGACCAGGTGATGCTGCACTTATTTAGAAGTCATTTCCTTCCAAAAAAGAAAGAAGCTTACCACACTGAGGGACATCACAGTAGTCAAAAAGTTTTCTTGGATTTGTCGTGTAGCACCAGGGGCCATTGACATCACCATCAGGATTACGGCAGTACTGGGAAAAGAGGCAGGCATATGGGGATGGCACACACGGGGGCAGGAGAGGACAGGGAATGTCACATGAGGCACAGACACTGGTTTCACTGCTGTCCTTAGAAGATGAAGGGTTAGTGTTCCTTTGGTGGGGAGGCAGGCAGAGTTATCGTTTCAGGTGCTTATCAAGCCTCTGACTCACAGAATGACATCGGTCACTCTCCTCGTTCAAAAGGAGCTCCAACCTTGAGGCCACTGCCCTGGGGAAGGGGTGAAGACCCTGAGGGGTCTTGAGGTAGAGACTCTATAAAGGGGCCTCCCCCCTCAGCAGCCTGTGTCTGTGGGGACCGTAGGGACCCAGCTGTAGGGGACTGTGGACGTGGATGGCTCGTCTTGTCCCTTGCTCATGTCAGTCTTCGGCTTGATGGCGCCTGTTTGCTGTTGCTTCAGAATTGCTTATTCCCCTGGCCTGGGCACCCTCTGTGGGTCAGCTGTGGAAAGACTGTGTCTTCCTTTTCCTTCCCTCTACACACCTATACCCCAAAGGAAACCACCCCAGAGAATGTGTGGGACTAGGGGAAATCCTAGTGGAGTCTTAATTATGCATCCAGTCTTTTTCTAGAAAAATCCAACTACAATGTCATGAAGGTCATCTTTGATCACTGGAAACCATAAACCAGTAACAAAAGCAGACAGGAAATGTCACACATGGAAGTGATAAGAAGCAGGGAGGTTGGCTTGCCCGTGCTAACTCTCCCTCCCACGCCGGTTAGATCCTACGCTTGGTCCCCTGAAATCTCTCGCATATCTTCCTCTCCACCCCACACCGAAGCTCAGTCAGGCTGACTTTCTGTAACAGAGGATCAATTCAGTTTGCAAAGACTGGTCAACAAAAGGCAAAATAGAGTCCAAATCAAAGTGGCTTACATTTTTTTCCAAACCTGCCCGTGGGTTTGTCGCTGGAGTGAAAATGCTGTGTTTGTGGGGCTCCTGGGCAGCCCACTCCTGGCAGGGGACACCGGCCACCGTGGTCGCCTTCTTGCCCCGGTATCCTTTACCAGTCCCGAACATGCAGTCTGTAGGGAAGAGAGAATGGTGGTCTCCTGTCATTACACAGACCCGGGTGACAAGGGACAAATGCAGCAGTGCTAGGTTTCTCTCAGGACAGACTGTGGTCACATCCTTCAGAACACAGGAGTGCTGAAGACTTCAGTGAGCTCTGCTGATTTTGACAAGTTACCAGAAACGCTATTGGCTCAGAAATAATCACAAGCCGAGATGGTAGAATGGCAAGTTTGGCCAGGACACTAAGATAATCAACTTTATAACAAGCTGAGTGGTAACACAGATGCCACCATGAACTGTTAGATGATTCTTGAACACCTCATCAAGGATGGAGAGAAAGAGTGAGGACTGAAAAGGATTTTATAAAAAATATTATTTTGGCCAGAGCTGTGCTGTGAGTTCCCACCTTCTGGGATGAAAGAGGTAATAAAGAGATGACTAGGGCCCCCTTCCCCGAGCTCATCCCTCACCTCAAGCCTCGGGGTTGGGGGATTCGGCAGAACCCCTCAGAGAACTTGATGTGTGTTACATATGGGGACCCAGTGCCCAGTGCTCTGATGGCCACTTGGAAAATCCACAAAGCAAAAGCGGGGCCAGCTGGCTTCCCGGTCAAGGAGCAAGGCTGGGCTAGGCAGCCTCCAGTGTGTGCCAGGACCAGGGTGTGTGAGTTACTCACGCACGAAGCGTGGGGCATCACATGAGGCCATGCGAGGTCTTATCAGGAGTGATCCCCAGCTGGAGCATGGCACTCAGAGTCTCACCAAGAAAGAGTGGGGAGAGATGAGCTGGCCCCGTGTGTACAGCAGCTGTACAGGTGTACAGTAGGCAGCAGTAGGCGAGGTTTCTCCAGCCTCTTGGAGGAGGCAAGTCCACCTCCGGAAGGAGAGGGCGTCTCAACTTGAAACCAAGTTCTCATTTAATCATTTCTGTCTGATTTTGAATTACCTGAAAGTGGTCAGACAAGCCATGGGACCCCTGAGTTTTCATTCCGGGGCAGGGCGAGACTCAGCCCCCTCTGTTTCCTTACCCTGCAGCGGTACAGAGTACTTCCTGCCACCTGACAACCACAGGACCAGGGGCTAAGCACTTAGAGCTACACGCGGGCAAAGGGCCAGGGAAACAGAGGGGACTGTGAGATTTTCATGTCTCCCATCTCCCGCCTCAGGTAACAACCACATCCTTATCCTCAGGCCCCAAAACCCTCGGAGCTATATGTCCGCTTCGCCAGGTGTTTGCTGGAGGTGATCATTTATGGTCCTCCTAGCCCTCCTAACTGTACATTTAAAACCAAATCAGTCGTTTCTATCTCTCCATGCAAAAGGCAGAGACTTGCTCTTCTAGAATGTCCCATCTCGGCCACCATCATCAACCTGTCAGTCCACCCAGGCTCAAAATGGTATCCATCCCTCACAACCAACTAGTTTTCAAATCCTAAAGAAACACCCTACCCCATCATGCCAGCAAGAGCAGCTCTGGCTCCCCCAGGTGATACACTGAGGCTTCCTTCCATATCGCAGACTCAGCCAGCACTCCAGCTCCCTGTAACAGTGAAGCCTCTGCATTCCAAAGATTTTCCATCTCTTATCATCCCGATACCCAACTATATAGAGGTCTGGCCACAGACTTCTTACCTGCTTCAGAAGGATCCTCTACACTTGGACCCTGGGCAACAGTCGGAGATCTTGTGACCTGCTCTTGTGTTTCTGAGCATTTCTTCAGGTTACAGAACTCCCATCTGACGCTCGGATCAGTGGTATAACACCAAGGGCTTTTGTCAGCATCTGGATTTCGGCAGTAGTTTATTGTCAAGCCACTGTAAATTCCACAACAGTATCGGTCATGAGAGGTGAGCGAATCTTCAGGGGGACCCCAGCACCCTCTGAATTTTGTTACAACAAAGTGACTGAAATATTTCCATTAAGGTACCAAAGGTACCAATTATTATTATAATGTCACAAGCACAGATGGTCCTCAACTTCTTACAAAGTGGGTAAGTTTTAAAAAATAGGTTATAGTTTTTATTTTAAAAAAAATCAAGGGACTTCCCTGGTGGTGCAGTGGTTAAGAATCCGCCTGCCAATGCAGGGGACACGGGTTCGAGCCCTGGTCGGGGAAGATCCCACATGCCGTGGAGCAATGAAGCCCGTGCGCCACAACTACTGAACCTGTGCTCTACAGCCCACGAGCCACAACTACTGAGCCCGCAAGCCACAACTTCTGAGCCCACACACCACAACTACTGAAGCCCACGTGCCTAGAGCCCATGCTCTGCAACGAGAGAAGCCACCGCAGTGAGAAGCCCGCGCACCGCGAAGAGCAGTAGCCCCTGCTCGATGCGCTAGAGAAAGCCCGCGCACAGCAGTGAAGACCCAGTGCAGCCAAAAATAAATAAATAAATAAATTTGTTTTAAAAAATCAAAAGGAATATATGCTCCATATAAAAACAGATCATATATAGATGTATAAGAGAAAGTATCAGAATGTCTTCCTTTCCCTGGGAATGTTAAATACATTCCCCAGGGATAACCAATATGGATTTTGAAGCATGTATTTTAGATTTTTTTAAGGCACATACAAATATATCGATATCTCTGTATTTCTCTCGCTATGTGAGTACATAGGGCTACGTAAGTTGGAACCAAAACATATTTATCCAAGGCAGAAAAGACATACAAGATGATATTGACATACAAGATGATATTGATATTCCCAGGCCAGCTCTCTTAGTCTATTTACTCACATTGTATTTTACAATGAAACAAAAACTCATGACAGTAATATTACTGTAAATATCATAGGTAGATCAAGTGGGTTTGGGGTTTAGAAGGCTTCTGGAAGCCTTCCTGGAAAACTAGCTCCCAAGCAGGATGAGGATTCCAGAGGATGCATTCTGGGGCATACGGGGAGGAACCCCAGACCCCTCTAGCTGGAGCCACTCAGGGACTGAGGGGAGGGTGCGTGACTAAAGGACAGTGGGATCAGAGGGATGAAGGGCGACGTCTGGATAGACCATGGGGTCTGCGGGAGCTGAATCAGAAACAATTGGATAAGGACATAGCAGACGAGAAGCCTCGGGCTCACTGGGCAACTTGGACCCCCAGGGCCAGAACTTCGCCCCAGCCTCTCAGAAGTCTCAGCCTTAGACTCCCCTTTGCAGCTTAGACCCATGGCCTGAGGCTTATGAGATAGTTTGAAACATACCATGTATTATGGGAATGCAACAACACTGTGTCTGTGGGTACTATAGACAAGTGACAGTCTCAAGCCCAGGCCCACAATTTGAGGAAGCCCGTTAGCAGGTTTCTGAGCCTCTGGATGTGTTAAAAAGCTTGTCATGTGAAACAGACTCCTGCTCTTTTTTTTTAAAGGTAGTTTGACGAGTTTTGATGAACACACATACCTGTATAACCCACACTCCTAGTGTGATAGAGAACATTTCCATCAGCCCCAGAAACCTCCCTTGGGTCACTGCTCAATCAATCTCAGCTGCCCCCCAGACGCAAATACTATTGATTTCTTTCACCATAAATGAGTTTTTTCTTTTCTGGAACTTCATATGAATGGACTCATACAAGTATATACCCTTTTGTGTGTGGCTTCTCTCCTTGGGATTGTGTTTTTGAGCTTTATCCATGCTATTTGAGAGTATCAGTAGCTTGTTCCTTTTTATTTCTGAATAGTATTCCATGGTATGAATATCCCACCAATTATTCACCAATTATTCATGTTCTTATTGATGGCCACTGAAGTGCTTTCCAGGTTGGGGCTATTTTATGAATAAAGCTGCTAAGAACTTTCTGGTAGATCATTTTGGGGCTTATATTTCATTTCGCTTGGGTGAGTATTCACAAATAGAATTGCAGGTTTGTAGGCAGATGCACGTTTAACTTTATAAGAAAATGTTGGACTGGTGTCCAAAGTGGTTGTTCCATTTTACATTCCTACCAGCATGTGTGAGGGCTGCAGCTGCTCCGCAGCCTGGGCACACTTCTTATTTTCTGTCTTTTTAATAACAGCCATTGCCATTGGGTATTTAGTAGTATCTCATTGTGGTTATAATTCTTATTTCTGTAATGGCTAAAATGTTGAACATTTTTTCAGGTGCTTATGGACCATTTGTATATCTTTCCCTGTGGAATGTCTATTAAAGTCTTTCGCCCCTTTTTATTAGGTTGTTTGTCTTCTTACTAGTGGATGGAAGGGATCTTTACACATTCTAGAGGCGAACCATTTGTCAGGTATATGGATTGAGACTATTTTTCTCCCAGTCCCTGACTTGTTTATTTTCTTAACAGTGACTTTTGATGAGCAAAGTTTTTATTTTATTAAAGTCCAAATTATAATTTTTTATAGTGTTTTCTGGATCCTATCCAAAAATGGTTTGCCTTCCCCAAGGTTGTGAAAATAATCTCATTTTTTTTTTCTAGAAGCTTTAAATTTCAGCTTTAGTTTTAACCTTTACTTTCAGGTCTAAGAGTTTTCTCAAGTGAATTTGACATGGCAGGTAGGAGTCAAGGTTTGGGGTTTTTTGCCTTTATGGACACTCAGTTGTTCCAGAACAATTTGGGGGGAAATTTCCTTTTCCTATTGAATTGCTTCACCAGGTATATTGAAAATCAACTGACCATACATGTTGCGGGTCTGTTTCCAGACTCTCCCTTTTTCCACTTGTATATCATTTTGCCAGTACCACGGATTCCTGAATTCCTTTGTGATTTCTTTTTTGACTCATGGGTTATTTAGAAATGTGTTCTTTAATTTCCAAATATTTGAGAATTTCCTAAACTTTTCATTATTTTTATCTCATTTAATTCTGTTGGCTCAGAAGACACCTGTATATTATTTTAATCCTTTTAAATTTATTGGGACTTATTTCAAGGCCAAGCATGTGGTATACCTTGGTGAATGTTCCATGTGCACTTGCATGTGTATTCTGCAGTTGGGCATATGTTATATTGGTGCATATTTTCCTCCAAAACTTCCGTATCTTCTCTGAATCTTTCATCTACTTGTCCTACTGTATTGTTTTGGGAGCACTTTTAACTATATGAGAGAGAAGTGAGAAAATCTCCAACTGTAATTGTGGACGCGTCTATTTCTCTCTTTAGCTCTGTCAGTTTTTGCTTCATACATCTGAACCTCTGTTATTAGGGTCAACACATTTAGCATCGTTAACGCTTTTTACTTCAAAAATGGCCTTTTTATCTCTGGTATATTTCTTATCCTAAATTTATTTTGTCTGTCTGATGTTAGAAACCATTCTAGCTTTCTTTTGATTAGTGTTTCTTTTTTCTTTTTGGTAACATCTTTATTGGAGTATAATTGCTTTACAATGGTGTGTTAGTTTCTGCTTTATAACAAAGTGAATCAGTTATACATATACATATGTCCCCATATCTCTTCCCTCTTGCGTCTCCCTCCCTCCCACCCTCCCTATCCCACCCCTCTAGGTGGTCACAAAGCACCGAGCTGATCTCCCTGTGCTATGCGGCTGCTTCCCACTAGCTCTCTATTTTACGTTTGGTGGTGTATATGTGTCCAAGCCACTCTCTCACTTTGTCCCAGCTTACCCTTCCCTCTCCCCATATCCTCAAGTCCATTCTCTAGTAGGTCTGTGTCTTTATTCCCGTCTTACCCCTAGGTTCTTCATGACCGTTTTTTTTGTTTTGTTTTTGTTTTTTTCTTAGATTCCATATATATGTTTTAGCATACAGTATTTGTTTTTCTCTTTCTGACTTACTTCACTCTGTATGACAGACTCTAGCTCCATCCACCTCACTACAAATAACTCAATTTCATTTCTTTTTATGGCTGAGTAATATTCCGTTGTATAAATGTGCCACATCTTCTTTATCCATTCATCTGTTGATGGACACTTAGGTTGCTTCCATGTCCTGGCTATTGTAAATAGAGCTGCAATGAACATTGTGGTTCACATTGTGGGCAACATTGAATTATGGTTTTCTCAGGGTGTATGCCTAGTAGTGGAATTGCTGGGTCATATGGTAGTGTTTTTATGGTATTAATTTTCCATACTTTGATTTTTAACTTATTTATGTCTTTATATTCAAAGAGCATGTATTGTAAAGAGACCATAACTGGGCTTTGGTTTTTATTCAACTTGACAATCTCTGCCTTCTAATTGCATTGTTTTATCCTTTTTATATTTAATATACTTATTGATATGGCTGGGTTTAAGTCTAACATCATTCTATTTATGTTCTGTTTGTACCATGCCTTCTTTACTCTTTTTCTCTCCTTTTCTTCTTTCTTTTGGATTAATTGAATATCCTTATTATTATCTATTCCTCTGAGTTTTCATTTTCAGTGGTTACTCTAGGATTTACAATATCCCTCTCTAACTTACCACATTCAAACGTGTATTAATATTATACAGCATCATGGATAATGTAAGAAAACTAGAACAGTAATGTCTACTGTAATGTAATGTAATGTAATATAATGCAATGTAATGTAATGTAATTGTAACAGTAATGTCTTCTGTACTGTCTACCTGATGGTAAAGCCATCCAGTGAATTTTTCATTTAAGATATATAATTAAATATATATATATTTAGTTCTTAAATATATATATATATTTAGTTCTGTCTTTTTCATTTGCCTCTTTTATAGTTTCCTTTCTCTTTAGATTATCCATTTGATTCTTTTATGTTCCTATTTTTCTTTAAATCCTTAAACACAATTATAATATATTTCAGAATTTTTTGTTTGCCAATTCCATCATTTCTATCATTTCTGAGTCTGTATTGACTGATTTTTCTCCTCATTATGGATCACATTTAATGATCTTTGCATGTCTACTAATTTTTAAATTTCTGCCAGACATTGTAGATACCACATTACTGAGTGGCTTGATTTTGTTATTTTCCTCTCAAGAGTGTTGACTTTTCTTCTGGCAGACAGTTAATTTACTTGGAGATCATTTTGTTCATTTTAGGAATGCTTTAAAGCTTTGCTAGGGTGTTTTTCTAGAGTAACCTTTATTCCAGGAATACACTAATCCTACTCCTAAAGTGTGACTTTTCTGGATTCCTTACTGAATGCCCAAGGTGTCCCATGAAGTCTCTCCTCTCTGGCTAGTAAGAATCCCAACTCTGCAAACACAGAATCTCCTAGTGCTGTGTGAGTTCTATAATCTCCGTTTATCTCACTGTTCCCTGGGAGTTGTTCTTTGTCCCACTAACATAGTGGAATCTCTCCCTGTGCATTTGCAGCTTTATATTCAGCCAGAGACTTAAGGAGAACTCTATACATATTTCTGGAGCTCCTTCTCTGCACAGATCCTTCCTCATTATTACCCAGCCTACTAAATCCAAGCTGCCTCACTAATCCCCAACTCCAATCTCTGTCTCCTCAGTTTAGCAAGACTGTTGTGGTCTGCTTTGGTTCCATCTCCTTGCACTGCAGTCCAGGAAGTATCTCCAGGAAGAAAACCAGGGTACTTGTAAATTTATTCTAATTTATTTTCTTTTCTGAAAAGTCTCAGTCCTGTGCTGCCTGTTGTCCATCATGTGAAAACAGTTTTTCCTTAAGTTTTACAGCCATTTATCGCAGGAAAGCTGGTCTGACCAGACCTAGTTTTTGTCCATCTGTATGTCCATTTTGCCTATCAGTATCTGCATACTTTCTGACTCTAATCTGCCTTCTTTCTTTTGCTCCTAGTGTTCTGGTAACTCATATCCCTTTAGACCACTAGTGCTCAGGACCCAATGTATCTATAGAGGTCAGGTGAAAAATACTTATATTTATCACCCGGTGGTGATAAATATTTATATTTATTACTCAATGACAAACACAAAACCCCTTCAGGAGTTGGAGGATGAAATGATATAATTCCATAGTTGAAAGACCACACTGATCTTTAGCAGGTGCTGTGGAATGATGCTATTTCTAAGCTCTTGATCATTTGTTCTTCTGAGCTTTTTACTACTATGACCTCAGCCCCTCTATATCTCCCACCCTGCTTCTGCAAAACTACTCAGGAAAGATAGCCAGCCTCTAGCTTCTCTTTCAGAAATTTTGCTCAAAAGCAAGCTGCCTGAGATATTTTGTCTCATAGTCTGGAGCCAAAGGAAATTTGGTCCTAAGACATTTGTTTAAAGCATGGCCCTTTTTAACAGGAATTTAAGTTGGCTGTTGCTCCTCTAATGGTTAAAAATCAAAGACGTACGCATTTGGGTAGTTTTCTGGGGTCTTCTGGTGCCTGTGTGGTGACATCGATGACCAAGATTGACATTTCCTTCCTGTGACAGTGGTGGATGATGTCCCTCGATAACTCTGCCCATTACCCTGGTAGCAGTCCTGGGCTACAGGAGTTTGTTCAGGTGGTACTGAAATTGAAATAGAAGAAATCAGTAAATAATGACTAGAACAGAGAAATATGTGAAATAATTATTACACAAACAGAATAGTCATCTCTGGGAATTAACACTCTTCTCTTTTACATATTGGCAGGCAGATGGCCATGCAAAGAAAACAAGAGATCCATAACGTTCTAAAACTTTAAGGACCTAACTTTTTGGTAAATATTTAATTTAAAACTCAGAAAAAAAGTAAGCAGGGCAGAGTGCTTATAATTGGACATTGCACTCGTGTGCAAGCTCTCTTCTATGGATCTCCACTGGGAGATCACGAGAACAACGGGGCAGGTCTCCAGAAAGAGACACATTCATTGGTGTCGGCTGAAGGTGATGACAGGGTGACAGTGAGTAAGACATGAAAACCTTGTGCATTTCCCGAGACTCTTTGCTCATACAAAGCCAAAACCTCAAGCTGCTGGGCAGTGGGGCAGGAAATGGTCCTGCATCCAGGACTAAGGCAAAGATCTACTGCTTCTCGGGGAGGTGTAGGGGGAAAACCGTATTACCCTGGGGGAGGGTCAGAAAATTCTCTTGTGCCAGGAGACTTCCCCAACACAAAACAGAAGTCTGCTACTCTTCCACCCAAGACTCACTCCACATACAAGTTAGAGTTTAGCTCCATGGGAAGAAGGAGCAAGGATACTGAGAAACATTACCTTCAAAGCCCAGGTTCACAGAGTCTATCTAAGGCTGAGGGTAAACCAGGAAGATAGAGAACGCCTACCTCCACCAAAATCTTAGCAGGGAGTAACAAGAAACAGTAGTCTATCACAAGGGTCAGGTGAGAAGTGTGGCGTGACCCCTCTCTGTGGTGCAGGCATGCAGTGATTGCTAAAAATTGAGAAGGGATTAGGGATACTGAGAAAACTCTTCAGCACCCCAGACCCTACTCTAAGCACAAAGTGATTGCACCCCATCACTGCAGGGATTTGAAACCTGTGGTTCACTTAAGGTAAAAGCAGCAACAAAACCCAACTTCCTTTTATCTGTTAATTATATCAATTCAATTAGCCACATAACATACTGATAAAAGAAAAGGGTGCCCATTTCAAAGTGTACATTATATTTGCTTCAAGAGTTATTGTTCCTCTACATATATATCCAGCATTTGATTAAAAATTACAAGACACACCAAAAAAAAAAAGGAAAAAAAAAAGCCACTGTGGGGCTTCCCTGGTGGCGCAGTGGTTGGGAGTCTGCCTGCCGATGCAGGGGACACGGGTTCGTGCCCCGGTCCGGGAAGATCCCACGTGCCGCGGAGCGGCTGGGCCCATGAGTCATGGCCGCTGAGCCTGCGCATCCGGAGCCTGTGCTCTGCAACAGGAGAGGCCACAACAGTGAGAGGCCCGCGTACCGCAAAAAAAAAAAAAAAAAAAAAAAAAAAAAAGATATATCATCCAAACGCTAGTAAAAATAGAGCTCTTATGGCTGTATTCATTTCAGTAAAAGTAGACTTTAGAACAAGGACTATTTCTAGAGATAAGGAGAGATATTACATAATGATAAAGGGGTCGTTTCTCCAAAAAGACAACAATTCTAAGTGTGTCTGTGCCTGACAAAGAGCTCCAGAATATATAAAGCAAACACAAAACTGAAATGAACAGCTGAAGCTGGAAACGTCACCATTCATTTCTCAGTAAGCGATAGAACAGGAGACAGAAAATCAGTAAAGATTCAGAAGAGCTAAACAATACTAACCACCTTGACCTAATTGGTTTTTGTAGGACACTCTACCCAACAATAGCAGAAGCCAGATTCTGCATGTGAAACAGTCACCAAGAGGACCTTATTCTGAACCACAAAACAAGCCTCAACACATTGAAAATAAATGAAATCATAAGGCATGTTCTCTGACCACAACACAATGCAACTGTAAACAAAGCTACTGTATATTGTGCTACTACTGGAGTAGAAAAATACAGAGTGCATTGGAGCTCTCAGTAAGTGCTCATTGCCCTTGCTTACCTGGGGCATCCAAATGCTCCGTGGATAATGGAGAGGACTCACAGGATGGTATCGTGCAGTATTCCCACCTCACTTCACTGTTGGTTGTATAGCACCATGGACCTGTTTCTCCATCAGGGTTACGACAATAGTTTTCTTCCAAATTTCTGAAAAAGAAGTGACTGTGAGTTTGGTTTTCCAAAAAGGCTAAAGAAATAACAAAGTGCACACGTGCTTGTTAATAGTGATGTTGGCTATGTATCCAGCTAATTCTCTAGAATTATACAAACTGAATAATGGGTGGGAACTTAAGCAGAGCAGGATTCCAGAGAATTATGGCACAGATGCTTCTCTTGGGTGAATGATTGAAATATATTCCTTGGTTGTGTCTAATGAAGCAAAATAGGTCTTTTCCCACAGCTTTGGGCACTGTGTTGTATGCTGGAAACACAATGGGTATTTTCTACACTGCCTTGCCTCCAAAAGCGTATGTCATAGCCCTGGAATTTAAATGTTCTCGAGCCTGACTGTACATTTAGTACAAATGTCAAAATGTTGCTGAAACCCACTCCGAGGTTACCAATTTAGTAGATCTACAATAGGGTCCAAGAATTTGCGTTTCTAACAAATTTCCTGATAATGCTGATGCCGCTGGCCTGGGAAACCACATTTTGAGAACCAGTGTTCTAGGAAAATCAGTGCTAAATTTCACTTCCCTTGCATGTGACTTGGCCAGTTTTCATTCCCAAATGCTGTAAGCCTAGGTTTCTATTGTCACTGACACTGAGGCAAAGTCAATGGGATTTCACTTTCCATCCAGCCGACCAGGAAGAGACCAGAGCAGACTCACCTGCAGGGAAAGTTTTCTGGGGTCCTGTTGTGCCTGTGGGGTGTCTGCTCACCCCAGCGTTGACAGGTGTGCCCAGATACGGTGACAGCCACTGTCCCTCCATAGTTTTCGCCTCTTCCCTTCAGACACTGATATCTTGGCCCAGAAGATGGTGGTGGTGTTGCTTAAATGGGAAAAATACATGACAATGAATGTTTTTTAAGTAAAGGATTCACAGATGGATATTATGGGGGAATGGATGGATGCAGGGAGTGTCAGCCTGTCTTCTTTTCCACTCATTCTCCAAGATATTGGCATTTGAAAATTTTTTATCGTTTTTCAGAAGAAGTTGATGTGGTAGAGTCGATGTTTCCAAGACCATCTCATGAGGAGCTCCTTCAGGGACAAGACCCTTGGAATAGATGCTTCTTTCTCTATTCTGTTTTCTCTATATTCTCAGCTCATCACACACGCTAAGGATCAACATGTGTCACATCCCACCCCAAATCTGCACGTGTACCAACAATCTGACTTCCTTTATGAAGAATCAATTATTCATTAAGTAAACATAACTGGCTGACCCCCAATATTCCGCAAAGCCAAACAGCAGAGAGAGTCCATGGGAAGAAAGAAAATAGTGTCTCCAAGGAAAATGGTATGCAGTGAGAAGTCAAGAAATTCTTAAGACACACTGCCATATATAAAACAGGTAAACAAAAATTTACTGTATAGCACATGGAACTATATTCAGTATCTTGTAATAAACTATACTGGAAAAGAATCGGGTGAAAAAGAATATATATATATATTATATATATATCTATAACCAAATCACTTTGCTGTACACCCAAAACTAACACAATATTGTAAATCAACTATACTTCAATTAAAAAAAAAAAAGAAAGTCTCAAGAAAAAAAAGAAGATGACAGAAAGAGAAACTGATGCTCATAAAGAAGGAGAGTACCGAGGCGCTCCAGCATCCTGGAGGATGACCATCAGAGCGAAGAACAGGAAGCCGGCCCTCACGGCCTGCTAAGTCCTTTTTAACAGTCTCAGATGCCCTTGTTCAGTGCCTTGCTTCAAATTCTCATAGAAGGAAAATATTATAAAATTGTTGTTTCCAACTCATTCCTGAGCGGTCTCTACCATTTCATCTTCTCCCCCGACCTCTCTTCTCCTGTTGCTCCCTCCCAAGTGGAACATACTGAAAAACTGGACATCCAGAGACACCTCTTTGCTTACAATTAAAAAGAACTCTGGTTGATAATGAAACCCATGTACTAGAAGGCGTGGGTCTGATTTGCCTTTAGCACTAGAGAACCATAAGGGTCAGAGATGGCTCCCAAAAGCCTACATTCATATGTACTCAAAAAAAGGCAGAAGTCTCTGATATGGGACCAAGAAAACCCCATAGTAACTAGATACTCTGATCAATTACTTACAGTATCCAATAAATAGTTTTGAAAGAGTAATCAGATATGGGAACATATGTATATGTATAACTGATTCACTTTGTTATAAAGCAGAAACTAACACACCATTGTAATGCAATTATACTCCAATAAAGATGTAAAAATAAAAATAAATAATAAAAATAAAATAGAAAAAAAAAAGAGTAATCACATCCCATGGAATTTATAGGGCAATTTTCAGGCATCGCACTCAGGCACAGCACTCTTGATTCCAAGAGAAGAACAGGTAAAGATCCCTGAGGACTGGGTATAAGCATACTTACTACATCTCGGGATGTCACAGAATTCCCAGCGTTTGCTGGGATCGGTGGTGAAACACCATGGGCGGGGCTCCCCATCAGGGTTACGGCAGTAATTCATCTTCAGATTCTTGTTTGGAAATCTGAATGTGCAAGAAGGATTTTAACAGCACTGAACATTTACATCCACAGATGAGGATCATTTCAAATGAGCAAATATTGAGCACCTGCTTTGTGCTAGGCACAGTGGGGCACCCAAGGAGGTGCCTGGATGAAGGTCACCCTCCATGTGACGACAATCTCATAAGAAAGATTAACCGAGTGTCCTAAGGATTGTTTTTCTAACAGTTTACATGTGCAGAAATCATAGAATGGGATCAACTTTATCATTTTGGCCATCTGGAAAACCGACGTAAGCCAACTCCAATTATTCAGCTGCAAATAATCGTAATTTTTAAAACACAAAGTACTTACTGGCTAGAGATAGTCGTCTAGTAAACAGTACAGCCTAGAAGTTGGTGTCTTCCTTGTGTAAAGGAATTGTCCTTCTGATCTACCTGGTTCTGGTCCTGCTAGCCTTTAAGCTTATAGAAACTGAGACAGATAAGCTATGCTCCTGTGTGCAAGCCAGAGAGTCCCCTCAACAACAGGGACCCAGTGACTGAGGCTGTGAGATGCACGCCACGCCTCGTGCCCCTCTGGTCTCATTTCACATCCCTTCCTGAGACCGTAAATGCTTAGTCAGGATGGACAGGGCAACCAGCAGTGGCTTAAGCAATCATCTTGCAGGATTGCTTTCCTGAAAGTAAATTTACCCAGTTTCCTGAAAGTAAATTTACCCAATTCTGAGCCTTGAGGCTTTACTGTATTTCTTCTTTGAATACAGTAGGGAAAGGAAAATGGCAACAGCTGTGTTTTAAGACAGCTATTTGGAATGGAAGGTACAGAAATTCAGTGGAGCTGTTTTCTACACTGAAATATGTGACTTAGTCTCTTTGCCTATAAGTTTTTATAAGCCCCGTTATAATCCTATAGTCGTCAAAGAAAGAAGAGAAAGACCGAAACAGCTACAGAGAGGGAGGTGTTTTAAGTACAATTAATGTGTACAATTAGGCACATTGTACAACTAATTAGAAGATGTAGAACATTGTACTGTAGAACTAATCATTACTTTCTAGATCAGGGATTCTTATTTCTATTATAGATTCATGATCCCCTTTGAGAAGCTAGTGAAAGTTAGGAATCCTCAACCCCAGAAAAATGTACTGATATAAATACACATAAAATGTTGAGGGGTTCACAAAGCCCTAAAGCCCATCCACAGATCATAGGCTAGGAAGCCTTGAATCTCATCAGTATGAAGGAAAAGGAAAGGAAGAAAGAGAAGAGGGAAATATTTGGAAAATACACAAGTGAGATGTATCTGTTTTTCTTAAATTTTAATGTGCCTACGAATTAGCCAGGAATCTGGTTATAAGGCAAATTCAGATTCAGTGGGTCTGAGATTCTGCACTTCTAACAAACTCTCAGATGATATCACTCTTCCATGGACCACATTTTGAGTAGTAAGAATGTATCCTTCATTTGCAGTCATGTGGGAAGATTCAAACTTTGAAATTCAAAAGCATCAGGTATGTTCACTTTTTGAGGAATGCTAAAATATCTAAATAACTTTAAATTACCCGTAACACTGCAGAGTCATAAACATCTAATTCCACTCCCAGTGAGACTTACTTGGCAGGAATGTATCCATGAGCATGTGGGCTCTGAGAGTCCCACGCTTGGCAATCAAGTCCAGACACAGTCTTGGAAATTTTGCCCTCATAATTTTCTCCACTGCAATGCATACATTCATCTGGGCAGAATGGACAAGAAGGAAAGGAAGAAAGAAACGGAAATGGATGAAGCGAAACAGAGTAAAAACTAGAATTCCACTAGAAATGTCTGATAACTTTGCCACTTGTTCGATGTACTTTTCCAACAATCACTTGGCAACCAAATTGGCAATAAAGGCTTAATTTTCTAATACAATCTATAACGTCATTCTCTTTTTCAAATGGTAAAATTAGTATATTTTGGTTGATACCTTCTCAACTATTATAGTCTTGACCAAATCCAGAAACTCCATAATGCCATGTCTTCAAAGTGGAATGTGTGGTCCTTGGTGGGCGGGAAGTGGGTGGGGGAGAGGTTGAACATAACCTCAGGAGTCGGTAAGTTCTCTACTAGAATTTTTTAATATTTGGGGTCCCCTTTCCAATAGCGGTCTTTAAAATTTTCTATGAAATTATTCTGATCGTATGGATAACTGCCAAATAAGCCAGCACCCTCTCAGGATTTTAGTGCTAGGGTTTTTGCTTTGCATGACCTCATGCAGGAACAATATTCACCTAAAGGGACAGTGCTTCTGTTTTTATATTATTGAGAAGCATGACTAGCTGTTTTTCTTTCTTACATCACTTAAAAATGGAAACTTTGGAATACTTGAAAGAACAAGGTGCAGCAAAGTAATATAAGACTTTAATTTTTACGGGGTAATAAGGAAAACAGAAGCAGACTTGATGCAAAAATGATGCTCTCATGTCAGTGAAGGGCCAAATGACCTCATAACATAGTGTACAAGCAAAGGATCCCCATGGCTGGAATAGACAAAGTGATGGGGAAGTGAGCCTTCACGTGGTACAAACACTATCCATGTGGTTACACATATCTCACCCTTGTTCATTCCCTCATTGCACCAATAAATATAGCCGGAAATGTGAAATGAACATTTTTCAATAGGATGTTTTAAATCTTTAGCATTGACTTTTGAGGTGCACTATTAAATTGATTGGCCCATTAAAATGACAGAATCCTGACTTAAAAACTGGTTCATTGCATGGTTTCAATGAAACAACAAAGTCTACCATGTTAAATTAATATTGTGTATTTGAATTGTATTGATTTTGTGGTTTTATTTTAATGATTTAATTGCAAATATGTTTTTGGCTTTATACTGTGTCAGAGCTTTAAGCATAAGAAGTTTGCATCTAGAGTTTATATCTAGTTTTATATTAGTCCCTGTTGAAGTACATTTTAATAAAAATAACTTAGATCAATAATGGAAAATATGCAAAATTGGTCCTTTCCAAGAGGTCATGTATTACATGATTCTCTCAAACACAGCACTGATTGATTATTAATATCCCTGTAGAAAATTGATTTACAGCAAATTACTCCACAGACGAAGGGCAAATAGGAAAGCATTTTCTAGAGCCAGCCCTGACCTTCACATTCAGGAATGTCGCAGTAGTCATATCTCGTGCCTGGATCTGTGGTGTAACACCAAGGTCCCTTCTTATCATTGTCTGGGTTCCTGCAGTAGTTCTCCTCCAATCCCGCTAAAGGATATTTTTCAGGTGAAAAGCTGTGGAGGATGAAAAAGAACCACTTTGACTATATTTTTTAAATCAGTATGTTATCAGCAAGGCAGGATAAGACACCCTCTCTTTCCCATCTGTGATTCGAGGTTGTGTCATCCAAATGCATTTTGGCTATGTGCTATAGCATTTGTGTCACCCAATTTTCAGTGTCTCTGCTGATAGCCTGCTTCATTAGAGTAGCTAATATTACTATTATTACTATGTGGACAGCCAAGTCCTGGAAGTAGAGCCAAAGTGTCTTTATGCACAGTAGAAATACAAAGCCCTCAAAAGCCTGCCAAATTCACGATGCATTCCTAACACCTGCTTTTGTCAGTTGCCCTTCTCTCTGTAAAAGTAATAGAAGTTAACACCCTTTTGTCTGTGTGAACTCTGCACGAGGTATTACACTAAAATTTCTCTATACATTCTCTAATGTAGTCTTAATAAAAAATCCCTATCAGGAAGGTGTTATTATCCCCATTTTACAGATGAGAAAACTGATGCACAGCCATGTGAAACAAATCAAATCTTGCCTAAGCTTGAGCAGTTAATAAGTAGTATCTCAAGGGTTTAAACTCAGATCTGTCTGATGCCAAATTCCACATCCTCTCTGAGATGCATCCAGAATTAATGGGAGACTGGGAGGATGGAGTGAAGCTCATTTTCAGAGATGAGTTGCTACATAGTGATAAGAAATTAGATTAAAAACCTAAGACTTGGGACTTCCCTGGTGACCAGTGGTAAAGAATCTGCCTTGCAATGCAGTGGATGCAGGTTCGATCCCCGGTCAGGGAACTAAGATCCCACATGTTGCGGGGTAACTAAGCCTGTGCGCCACAACTACAGAGCCCTGGAGCCTGCACGCCACAACTAGAGAAGAAAAAAAACCCACATGCCACAACCAGAGAGAAGCCCGTGCACCTCAACGAAAGATCCCGCATGCCTCAACAAAGATCCCACGTGCCTCGACTAAGACCTGATGCAGCCAAAAATAAATTAAAAAACAAAAACCTAAGACTTAGAATCTGAAATGGTAGCTCTTGTTTCTGGTTCTTCTACGTACCTGTTTTTGGTAGATTTGGTCCTCCCAAGATCTCAGTTTCCTCATCTGCTGGGGTAGAGATGGCCTATATTATCTCTAAGGCCCTTGACATTCCATGATTTGGCCATTTGGTTTAATCATTTTTAACCTCAATAAGCCTTAATGTGCTGGGAATATGAGACCTGCCCATCTCATAGGGATGCATAAAGGCGATTTGTTTGGGTAGGGGAGGGGGAAGGGTCATAGACACTAAATTCCCACTTGATAAGCATTGTTAATGAGAACTTAATCCACCTAATACCATATTGGGCAAAGCACAAAAAGGATGACACTAAAATAAATAATAGGCAAGTTGCAAGATGATCTGTTTTTCACAATGTTGAGGTGAACACATGGTGTATTTGATTTAGACTAATTCAGTTCTAAGCATAGTCATCTTTGGTCTTTTCTCAGCTTCAGCCTAGAATTCATGGTTTTATAGTTCTTTTTTATTGTTCTCAGTCTTCTAGAAAAGCATATACGCAAGAATGAATGGAAAGCAGCCATTGTCTGCTTTTATTCCATAAATAATCGAACGGTTCTGCCCCAGCATCAGGAAGGTTCTCCCCATACCTGCTAGTCACATGTTCTGGTTTGAGTCAGAAATAATGGAATCATTCTGAGTATAAGAGGTGAACACGGAGATGAAAGAGAAAGTCTTACTTGGGTGTGTGTGGAGAACTGTCACTCCATTTTTGACAGGCGACACCACTTTTTGTCTTGGCCATGGTCCCCCTGTAGTTCTTCCCATTTCCAGTCTTGCACTCTGAAAGATACACTGCAAGGAAGTGCAAACAGTGGTCAAACCCTTTCACAACAAGAAAAATCATGAAGAAGCCCTGCACTACTTGAACACACTGAGAGAAAGGACACCATTGCCCCCTATCTAAAAAGACAGTCTTTTACATCTAAGAGTTACAGTTAACTAAGCCACGTGGGGCATTGATTCCTTTACTCAAAACTACCGCCCCTCCATGTGCCGGGCAGATGCTGGGTGCTGGGGATGCTGGAAACACCATGAGTAGGAACCGCACAGGCCCTGCCCTCATGGAGCTTACATTCCAGTGGAGTCAGGGGGGCCGGTTACAGAAAGTAATCAAGAACACAGATTGTGAAATAGACAACCTTGTGGTGACGCATGTAACAGAGAAAATAAATAGCATCATGAGAAAGTGGATGGAAAAGGGGATGGGGGTTTCTTCACAAGGTGGGCAGCAGGTTTTCAGAGGCTGAAAGAGATCCAAGCCACTTCTACTTTTGGAAGGTCCCAGTAGTATTTTAAATATGAAAAAATGTCAAACAGGGTGATATGACTGTGGTCTACTTTCAATGTTTACAGAAGGTGCTCGCGACCAGCCTCCACTTAACCAATGCACCGGTTGCCCAGTGGACCCCATCCTGCCTTTAAAACACGCTGCCAGGTGCCCACCTGTGGCCCACATGTGGCAGGGTGAGCATCTGTGGCTGGCCGGCCACTTTCGGGTGTGCCCACCCACTCTGTTCCTACCAGTTAGGTTATATGCTTTCCAAGAATCAGTTGCTTTTATTTCCAAAACTTTTTATACAGCTCTATTTGATTACAGATGATCTAAACTGAGAAATAAATGGGGGGAAAATGGAGCTTTTTTAAAAATTAAGTTGAATGGTTTCAAGGACTTGAAAGAGTTGAATAGTTTATTTTATTTTATTTTATTTTTTTTTTATACAGCAGGTTCTTATTAGTTATCTATTTTATACATGTTAGTGTATATATGTCAATTCCAAACAATAGCTATTGTTGATTGAGCACCTGTCAAGTGCTCGGTGCCAGCTTCTTTATATTTATTCATCATAATCCCTGCAATAAATCTGTGAGGCTGGAATAAGGCCAACACGCATCTCTGCACAATGCTTTGTTGCCTCTTGTTCCATTACAAACTCTCAGTAGGAAACAGTAGTGTGGAACAGGCAAAAAAAGAGAAATGGAACCCATGGTGTAGTAGGGAAAAACAAATCTAATTCCATATTGGATCTGTTTCTTTAACTTTTGTATTCTGTTGCTTTTGCTACAAGTTAAGAATGTTGCCTATAGCCTGGAATATATAGGATAGCCCATTCTCAAGGCTCTGACCTCTAAAGGTATAACACTTTTCCATTCACATAGGGACCAAAGGTTGCAGAACAGAGAATAACACTTATCTCTTTGGAGGTTTATAGGAACATGGTGACGGGACTTATGTGGCCAGTTGCAAGAGCAGAGGCTTCCTACACCAAGGAGTCTGCAGCAACCAACCTCACCCCCTCCCCTTTTAGCATAAAAGAAGCCTGAATTCTAATCAGGGAAGATGGTCCTTTGGGACACTAGTCCACCATCTTCTTGGTTGACTGGCTTTCTGAATAAAGTCTCTATTCCTTGTCCCAGCAAATCATCTCTTGATTTATTGGCCTGTCCTGCAGGTAGCAGGACTCGAGTTGAATAGTTTTAAAAATTGTCATCGTATCCATTGACAGCAATCCATTCATATAGTTGATATGAGTTTGAAGAGAAGGACACTAATTATCGTAGACAAGTCACTAGAGTGTGGTTTATGCAAGAAATGTACCAGATAACTCCTGTTGGTGGCCCCAGGTTCAAAGAAAAAAAGCCTCTGCTTTACATCAAAAGATGCCAATGTAAGCTTCCATTTTCGATGAAAATATAAAATATTTAAGGTATATTTGTGTCATCTTTTATGATCCCCACTTTAGCCAAGTTTTTAAATTAATCAATCAATTATCTGGGGAAGGGACTTCTAACACACCTATAGCAGCTACTGCTTTAAACCCAACGCTCTATATAAAGATTGCAGATATATCTTCATTGAGATATATTATTATAGTAGATATATTACACTTATCAAAAAGGTAAACTCAAGGTACTTTGGAGCCCAGGGGTCAGGGGAGACTTTTCAAAGGAGGAGATGCTTGAGCTGAAGTCTGGGAGGTGAGAAGGAGCCGGAAGAACAGAGGAGGGTCCAGGACGAAGAGGTGTGTGCTTGCCCTGCTGGAGGGGGGGCAGATTTAAGCCCCTCACATGAGGTAGACTTAAATAATACAGGGCCCTGCAGCAATTGGTGAGTATTTCGATTGTCTTCTAGGGCATTAAAGGTTTGAAGCAGGGAAGTTACAGACCAGCTGCTGCAGCCAGTGATGATGACGGCTTAGACCCAAGTGGCAGCAGTGGCCATGGTGGCAAAAGTAGAGATGTAACTAATTTGACACTGACCGTTCCCAGAAAAACCCTGGCAGGTAATTTAACAGTGGGTCAATATTCCACAGTAAAGAAGCAAGCACCAAAAAATGACTGATTTTTGACTTTTGACCTCTCTTTTATTTGTATGTACCCACCAGAGTTTATATAACCTTTTGCTCCTTTCCATCACCTTGAAAACAGGCAACTCTTCAATTATCCAAACTAAGCCTAGCGGTCACCCCCATGATCCTCTGGTTAACAATTTACAAAGGACATGTTTAAATGTTAGCATTTTTCAGAGAGTATCCCACCAGCCTTTTAAAAAATCTGACGGACAGTGGGTAATCCCATATATCTCGTCCTTTACTATTTGTAAGAACTAGTAACATCAACAGATAAAATTCAGATTTAATCTGCACTTTAGACTCAAGGATAAGAGCTAAACAGTGGGCTGGATGTGTGTATAGCAGAGGAACAGATAATTAAACCTAAGAAGATGAACCAATGTGTAGATAAAATCCTAACCTTAAAAACCACTTCTCAAAATCTTATTTAGAGTTTTGTAGGGAAACTAGAATGTTGTAAGCCATTGTCAAGAATCAGTGAAATAGGGTGTTTCTGGTTGAGTTCAACACCTCTGATACAGAATATTTGGAGAGCAAAATTGTTATCAAAATAGTCTTAATACCTCGCCAGCAACAGAGAATAGGAAATAGTTTTGAAAGCATCATTATTCACTTCAATCTTCGTACAGACTTAATGAACGTTTACACATCTTAGAAGACATGCAACTTCTGTAGGAATCTAGGCCACACGTGACAACGAAAGATCTACAGTTTTCAAGGAAACTATGGAAAAGGAACTGCAACTTCTGCACATTTTCAAAAGACACCATTCCAGAGTCTAAGGGAAATACAGACCATGACTGAAAAAAAGTGGAACATGTAAGAGTAAAACTAAGGATATTTTCTCTATTCAAATGTTACTGCAGATTGAAAACACCTCAGTTTTGCTATTTCTCCAGGCTTCAGACCAAGGACCATGGTCCCTGCCGAACAAAAAACCAAGATCATAAGAAACCTGTAGACTCTCCCTCTTCTCCTTAAAAATAAAATAAAATTTTCAGTATCTTATTTTCAGGGTCATAGAGGCGGAAGTGATTTTGTAAATCCAGTCCCTTTGTTTTTAAACCAAGAGAAATGAAACTTAAAAGGTGAAGTCATATATACAGGTTGACGTAGTGGGTTAGTGGCCAAATCTTCTGACTCCAAATTCAATTTCACTACACCATAGCATCTCCATTCGCTGGTCTGATAAATTACAGGTGTTAAACGGGCTGGGGGAGGGAAGGGGGAGGGGAATGGGGAGAAGGAAGAAAACATTGTACGTACTTCTCTTTTCAAATAAAACGACATCCCTCATCCTAAGGACTGGGGACAACTTGCTGTTTTCAGCCATTATCACACATTGTTGCTCTTTACTGTGATACTGGAATGCCCTGCAGAAGAGAATCAGAAAACACAAGTCTTTTCCTTTATTTAAGGAAAGCAAAGATTTATTAATAAGGAAGAGACTAAAGATAACTCTCTTGATGAATCAAGGAGCTCAGAATTTGTTACTTCCAATTCAACCTGGCACTGTATCAATGAAGTATCATCAAAGGAGGCAGCAACATGGTAGCTACTCTTGTTTTCTTCTACCTTTACCTTCTCCCCCTCCAAATTTTCTCTTTTTTCCCCCCTCTGTTTCAACCGCTTTATTCTTTCTTCACTCGTTTTCTTAATGAAGTGCCAGAATATTGGCTTTGTGCTGGAAAGAAGCAACTGAGTGTTTTAAACCCATTCCTGAGAGGGCCCACATGGACTCCTGTAACTTCCCCTTGACTACGTCTCTGCATTCTACTCCCTTCCCCCTCACACCTCCCTGCACTGTACCTCAGTCCTGCATGGATGTTGAGCCTGGCATCAAAGCCGTCCATGGCTTCCTTGCCTGCCCCATCTCCTGCGTGAACCTGTGCTTCAGCTGACTTGGTCCTTTCATCATCCCTCTCACAGGTGCCCAGCCATGCTGCCCTCTGCCTAGAATCCCTCCCGCGTGGTCAGTATTTACCAGGATCTCACCCTTCAAAGCCCAGCTCAGTTCCCACCTCCTCCCCGGGCCTTCCCTGGTCATCTCAACTCTCAGGATTGTTCTTTCCTCTGAATCTTCATAGAGCACGTATTGATTATGTCATTTATCAATGTCTCGCATTGGCTGTTTTTATTTAATTTTTATATTTTATCCAGTTTCTGTGACTACACCATAAATTCAAAAGGGCAAGCACTGGCTTTTGTATCTACACAAAAATCTATCATATGTACTGATATATATATATATATCCCCATGTACCGATCACTGTATCAATGCTTTGTGGCTCCTTAGGGTCTAGGACACTTCCAGTCACATGATCCTCAATAAATATTTATCAACGATAATGTTAAAAACTAGAGCTCAGGGCTTCCCTGGTGGCACAGTGGTTGAGAGTCCGCCTGCCGATACAGGGGACACGGGTTCGTGCCCCGGTGCGGGAAGATCCCACATGCCGCGGAGCGGCTGGGCCCGTGAGCCATGGCCTCTGAGCCTGCATGTCTGGAGCCTGTGCTCCGCAACGGGAGAGGCCACAACAGTGAGAGGGCGTGTACCGCAAAAAAAAAAAAAAAAAAAGAAAACTAGAGCTCAGAACAATAGCTGCCGATGTCATGTGTAAAAATAAATAACTTCCTTTGGGGGCATTTTTCTAAAGGGGACACTAATTAACAAGAAACTGTATGGTTTCAGATACAGAGAGCAAATACAGATTCCAAACTCCAATCCCATGAAATTCCTCTTTCCTCTTAAATCCTATTTTCGTTGATAAATCCCTGAGCAAATTTCTCGTGATCAACGTAATAGTGTCTCAAGCAGCAGGATTTCTGCGTAGGCGCAGTGACCAAGAAAATACCTGCAAATGAAGTCTCTTTCCTCCTCACACTTTGTTGCACATTCGTCTATGCCTCCTGTCACCAGGTTTTTCCGAGTCAAACTAAACAGGGAAGCTCCCCGGGTATTTACATAGTCATCCAGGGGGTCTCCGAGACCTACAAATGTAAGATAAAAGTGGGACAACTGATAAATGCATCAACACCATTGTTTAATTCTCATGAATTTGTAAACTATTCGTTTTGCATCAACGAAGTAAAACTGGCTGCTCCATTGGAAGCAGAATGGGTGGCTGTGAATAAAAATGTTTAATCAGGAAAACAGTTCCACGAATAGATGGCACTATGTTAAAAGATCAACTGGATTGTTAGGTTAATAGATTAGAACTACTTAGCAACTTCCATGTTACTACGTTAATGGGTATGAAACGTTAAATAAGAAAAAATTTGACCTGTTTGCTAGTAATTGCATGTCATGATGGAGCAGTAAGAGACAACCAAGGGCAACTTTTGATGTTGATTTGTCCATCCCTGGGTATAAATAGAAACTGGAGGCCACTATTCGATTTCCTACAGTGCAAACTTTAGTTGTGGCACTGTCACTTAAACTGATGGGATAAGCATTCTCTGAATGGCTCCACCACAAGATACAAAAACTTTGGTGAGTTGATGATGTCGAGAATAAATAAGAGCTGGACTAAATCTTGACCATCATACATCGTCATTTTTATACTGGACTTAGTAGAGTGACCCCTCACTATTTATTAAAGATAAATCATTTCTGCCAAGAGGATGACAGCTTTTTGGCATTTCTGAGGAAACTGTACAACAGCAGAGCCCGGGACAAACAATGGCCTTGATTTTCCTTGGACATAAAATCTGAGGCAAAGAGTCTGTTCGAAGGTCGCTCTGCCCCCTTGCTACTGCAGAGGGTGGCCGGGGGCCTCAGCCACGTTCCCACCGCAAGGCTACAAAGAGTACTCCTGAGATACATGGCGCCTGAGACAGCTGTGGCAGCTCTATTCCAAGCCTGGAGACTCAGCCTCTATCCTTTTGGGTTGAAATACCAGCCGTTTTCATAGGGTGAGGGGCTAAAAGAGGTTAATTTAATGGAGACAGCAAAGTTTCCTAAAGTTTGCCTAAATGGGATTAGGCAACCTGGCAACTTTGACCACTTTGAGGGGAGGGGTGGAGATCAAAGCCAGGGTGAGCGTGTTGAAGAGTGACAAAGAGAGGCGGTGGGAACAGCAAGGAAGACAAGTCTCTGCAGAAATCTGGCTGTGAAAGGAGCATTTCCTAGAGGCCATATGGAATCTCAGAAGTTTTTAAAAAATTTTTATTGAAATATAGTTGATTTACAATGTTGTGTTACTTTCAGGTGTAGAGCAAAGTGATTCAGTTATACATATATATTCTTTTTTAGAGTCTCTTCCATTATCGGTTATTACAAGATATTGAATAGAGCTCCCTGTGCTATACAGTAGGTCCTTGTTGGTTATCTATTTCATATATAGTCGTGTGTATCTGTTACTCCCAACCTCCTAATTTATCCCTCCCTCCTCTTTCCCCTTTGGTAACCAGAAGTTTGTTTTCTATGTCTTTAAGTCTATTTCTGTTTTGTAAATAAGTTCATTTGTATGATTTTTTTTTAGATTCCACATGTAAGGTATATCATAGGATATTTGTCTCTGTCTGGCTTACTTAGTGTGATCAGCTCTAGGTCCTCTCAGAAATTTTTGAAGATGAGACATTCTAGAGCATGTTTGGGTACTGATGAAAATTATCTAGTGGGAAGGGTCATGAAGGGTCAGATCCTCATTCCCAGAAGGGCCATCCCTTACCACCTGAAAACACACACGCCACAAGGGCGTGATGCACTTTCCTAGATTAAGACAGAGCTGTTTTCGGAGCCCACCCTCTCCCTGCCTCTGCTCTTCCTTCCTCGACCTGAGATTCTCCAAACTGGAAGGATGGATGGTTCCATCCTTGACTAAGAAGTTGACTGATGTAGTTTAATACACCAAAAAAGCACTTGATACATGTATCAAGAGATTATAGAGAAATAGATATTTTAGACCCATACCCATGTCGTCATCCTGTATTTTTCCTCCCAATTTGCGCTCTCATTTCCAGGAAGCATTGTACTTTGGTAAATCCTATAGATCAGGATGTGACTTTAAAAACAAACACAAGAACTCTATAAAGTATATACTGTAAAGACTGAAATTAGATCTTTTGAAGAGTTCTTAGAAAGTAGAGCAGGCCGGGGTGTAAATGATATCAAAACAAGAAAATTTCCATTTTTACCACCCTTTCATTATGTTATGTTAGTATGTTTCATAGCATATAGCTGCTGAGACCCGCCTTAGGAGCTGATACACCAAAGAAATATCCCAAAAGAGAATAAATTTTTTTCTTTTTACTTTGAAAAGTTTTCCCCCAATAATTTCTTTCTTTAATTCCAGGGATCATGTGACAACGTGGTGTAATACACTTTATTTATTGACCAAGAAATATTAGACAAATTTTTTTAGTAACAAAAGTATTTTTATATTCTATGCTGAATGTACATGTATACTGGTACCAAAACAAGTATATTTTATTAATAATGTGGGTTAGTTTTTTTTTTAAATCATGGTAGTGTGTATATGTACATCCATCTTTGTGTGTTTGAAAGAAAAGACTTTGTGGTTTGTGAAATGCAAACTGCTTATCCACCTCTCACTGAGAACAGCTGTAAAAGGAGATTTTTTTTCCTCTCCCTGGTCATTTCAGTGCACTGGAAAGATGAAACACTTCCACGGAAAGACAGAGTAAATGCCTTCCTTTCAAAAAAGAGCTTATGCGAGTCTTTTTCCCCCTAGGTTGGTGAAGACATATGTTAATCCTGCTGCAGAGAAGTCTGTTCTAACATTTGGGTGTGTCCCACTGTATCCAGAGTTCCAGGTCCCGCTTCCCATAGACTAAAATAGAGTGTGCACAAAAAAATAATAAATAATAAATAATAAAATAGAGTGTGCACCCCTGCGCCACTCCCCACAACCATTTCCCGTGAAAACCTCTTTTTGCAACCTTCTGCTGTTTTTTCTTTGATATTTCTTTAGATGGCTCCACTAAATTCAAATGTATTTGACTCTAATTTAAAGTACAGCTCATAAAATTTTATCTGGCTACTTATAAATTGAATTTCAAGTATCTATACATTGTATATATGAAGAACCACTAACATAATGTATGATTGCGCTTATAAGAAATGTCCAAAACAGGCAAATCAGAGACAGAAAGTAGATCAGTGATCGCCAGGGGCTGGGCGGGGATGGAGGTTAGGGAGAGGGGAGAAGAGGGGTTGGAGGTGACAGCTAAGGGGTGTGGAGTTTATTTGGGGGATAATAAAAATGTTCTAAAAGGTATTGTGATAGTTGCATAACTCTGAATACTGAAAACCTTCGGATTGTATGCTTTAAATGGATGAATTGTATAGTATGTGAATTATATCTCAATAAAGCTGTCAAAAAAAAAAAGAACTACGAAGACATGCTTAGAATATTTTAACAAAGGTTTAAGCAAAGTTGAAAAAGTGAGAAGAAGCATCAGGTTCCTTCTCAGAAAGCCCTGGCTAAAGTCCTAGTTTCTGGGAGTTTGGTCAATAGGCAAATAATGGGATTTTCCTAAGGACAGGTTTCCTCATCTATAAAATGGGTATAAGTCTACTATAATACCTATGGTATCAGCTAAATAAGCTGGACTTCGTAAAGGACACACACATATGCATGTATGAATAAAAATGTGCCCGGCCTACCTCAGGTACTCAGTGGAGATTTGTTGAATTATTGTATGGACATCATCCTGCAAATCGATGCCTGTGATTTCTCCAGGCATAAGAAGCAAAATTTTATGTATGGAAAGCCTTCCTTAAGTCATAACAAACAGAGAACAGGTCAACACAACCACAGACTGGTCAAAGAATATGGTCAGAGATATTTCATTGTTTACATTTGAAAGTCAGAAAAATAGGACACCTTAACAAAAATGGTCTACATTAAGCAGACTAAGAACCAGGCAAAGAGACTAACAACTTTTGGGGTTGTTAGCTACCTGAGCTATTTCTTTTCTAACTAAAATAACCATCATGTGGGCTCCATCTTTTAGACTGAAAACGTCATTCATTATTTTCTCTGCCCACTTGTCTCCAGTATTCCCATGAGGGAAACGAAACACTTCTTGAAGATTTCCTCACTCTTAGATTGTGACCTGGGAATCTCACGAGTCAAAAGCTAAATTCAACAAGTTGCACATGAAACCATCATGGATCTATTTTTAATACATTGCTAGGAAAAAATATATTGATTAAAGTGAAAAAATCTCTATGTCTTACCTGATTTCAGAAATAAAAGAAGTAGAAGGACCACCTCCTTATGTTCCATTTTGGGACTGGCCAGCAGTGTCCGGAAAACAGTGTGTCCCAATCCTAAGATGTTATTGACTTACATGAGAGGAAATGCACCCACAAACAAGATAATCAAATGGAGTTAATTATTCTCCTGGAGGCCCATGGGCACTGTGCTCTGAAGTGTTCAAACATTACCTCGACAGGAGGATCTTACAAAATGTTTGAGAGCGGAGTCTGCAATAGATGCTGGGAAGTGGTGGCGGCTGCCCGCCCCCTCAGCTGCCCCACACTGCCTCCTGCTTCCGTCCTTGCCCCCAGCCCATCATCTTTCCCACGTACTCTTCTTTCCTTCCCTCTTATTTCACTCTCTTTCTTTTGGGTGAAAAAAAAAAAAATTACAACAATAGCTAACATTTGCTGAGGACTTTCCTATGCCAGACCTTCTGCATAGTTTCATCCAACCTTCCAAACAGGCAATATTATTATCATCCCCATTTCAGATGAGGCGACTCAGGCTGAGAAGGTTTAACTTTCCCAAGGTCACTTAGCTCACAAGGGATGAAGCCAATGGACAAAATCTATTTGGCCTCAGATTACAGACTTAAGCTAGAGCATCACTATTAACATCTCCACATCGTACCAGTGTAGAAATCACTACGTAAGTTACAATATTTCATTATTATCAAACTTTACGTCCAATGGACTCATATGGTTTCCATGATTATAGATGATGTTATAAAATGTCGATCTTTTCCCCCAATGAATTCACGGTGCATTATAGTCTCATCCTCACGAAATAAAGCAAGAGTGGGAAAATTAAGTTTAAAGAATATCTTGATTCTAATTGTTGATTCTGTACTTTGCCCTGGCTTTAGGCTAGAATGACCAGGTAGTACATGCTTTAAAACGCTTACATGAGTGTTCAATAATATTCAGGAATTGGCTCTATTTTAATTGTGAAAGAAGAACTCAAAACACTCCTCTCTCCATGCTATGAAATTCCTTTCTATAAATTAACCAGCAAAACGTAGAGGTGGGCACCAATCGTCTTGGATGGACCCTCCTGCAGAATTGCATGGGGTTGAAGTACTGTGTGTGCAGAATTCACAAGAACAGAATGTGCTGGAGAGCAAGATGGTAGCACCATCATGAGGGGCTGGGAGGACCTGGCACATTTCCTGTTTTTCCACCATGTCCCAGCTTTCTCCCCTCCCTCTCACCTAGTGGCCCAGTTTGTTCAAGGGGACACAAGGTGGAAGCAAGTTGAGAAATCAGCCTTGGGAAGACTTTTTGTCTTAAAGTATCTGAAATGTCTCTTAGGGGAATTATGTTGGTGTGTTTCAGAAAATACTTTGGGGGAGAAAACAGACTCTGGTAATACATGATGTTGCCACTACACATTTACTTCCACTTAAAATACTTTAGAACTGACTCATGGATAAGGCACCTCAGGAACAATGCTATCGGAAATTCTACATCTGCATAAACGTCCTTTTCCTGTTTTGTTTTGTTTTTTTGATATGGATGGTAGTGGTATGCCTTTTGCCCCCTTTCCTCTTGGAAGCTTCTAGAATATATTTGGTTCTACAAATGTTATTTTGTTTATTTTATTTATTTTATTTTTGGCTGCACTGGGTCTTTGTTGCTGTGCGCAGGCTTTCTCTAGCTGCGGCCAGTGGGGGCTACTCTTCCTTGTCGTGCGTGGGCTTCTCATTGCAGTGGCTTCTCTTGTTGTGGAGTACAGGCTCTAGGCACGCGGGCTTCAGTAGTTGCAGCATGCGGGCTCAGCAGTTGTGGCTTGCGGCTCTAGCGCACAGGTTCATTAGTTGTGGCGCACGGGCTTAGCTGCTCCACGGCATGTGGGATCTTCCCGGACCAGGGAAGATCGAACCCAAGTCCCCTTGGCAGGCGGACTGGCAGGCGGATTCTTAACCACTGCGCCACCACGGAAGCCCCTACAAATGTTATTTTGTGAATGAGGTTGCCCTCCAATGTCCTTCTGACTATGTATTCTTCACCACCTTCTCAATACATCAGCACCGCGAGAACACAGGTAAACACAAAGCAGAGTTTGGCTATTGTGCCCCATATTCTGTCGTGTGTAAAGAGAAGAGGAAAGAGGAATGTATTGCTTAGGTGTAGACAGTGTGGATGGATACAGACTCCCATTACGGCACTGCCCTACAGGGTTCAGCTTCATAGGTGCAGGGTAGGCACAAAGTGATGGACTATTCTAGATCGTACGTAGGAATCCCACACTGGCACTCTCGGAGGGGTTTTGGGCAGTGGTTTTGCCCAAGGCTGTAAAGACAATTAATTCAATATAAGTCATTTTCTATTTGAAAGAATGGCAGAAGCTGAGGAAAGAGATAAAGAAAAAGATCATCTCAGTATAGTGTTAGCAGGTTGAATAAATTCTGAGATGTGTATTGTCTTTGAGTTCAATTCATTAAATATTTATTGACCAAATAGTAGGTGTTAGATTCTTCTAGGATTAAAGGTACAAATCACAATCTCTACCTTCCCCCAGCCTCCCCCTAAAGGAACTGCAGGAAACGTTTGCACCTGAGATGCGTGGAGTCTGCTGCTGCACTTGTAGTGGGCGTTTGCGGGGGGGCGGGGCAGGGGATTAGGACACCAAAATAAGAGAGAGGCTCTTCCCAGCATGGGGCCTCCAACCAAGATCCACTCAGGACTCAGGTTCCCACAGGAAGGGAAGAATTAGCTACTTCCTCCCCTCCTGGCACTGAAGTGGTGAATTCCTTGCAAGCACCTTGAACACAAGGTAAGGTCAAGCTCACCAGGGGAGTGGGGTAGAAGCCCCTTTGGTCTCACTTGCACCCACCCTGCAGGTGAGGTGGAAGCTGTGGCCATGTGACGTCTTCCCAGGTGAGATTGCGTGGACCTCGCGTTGCTGGCCTGATGTCGTCACCTGTCCCCTTTCCCCCGCTGACTTCCCACCTTCCTGCAGCCATAGCTCTTCTCAGCCCAGGCTCTGCCATCTGGGAACTGTCATTCTAAGGCAGCTCGTTTCTTTTTAAAAACAATTTTTTTAAAATTTACTTTATTGAAATATAGTTAATTTATAATGTTGTTAATTTCTACTATACAGCAAGTCATTTCTTTATCATGATCGTCTCTGAATCTTGCCCGCAAAGACCATGTCATTTCAAAACAAAACAGCACAAAATTAATTCATCTATTAAGGGCTCAAAGTATGCCTTCATCATTGCAAAGGTTCATAGCAAGTTTATCTTTGCCCTCAATGCCAATTTGCAGATTGCTTTCACTGTGTGAGTTTACTAGGGCTTATCATCTAGGAACCGTGCTCTCATTCATCTGAAGGTGGCGTTCCTGTCTTCCTTCCTTTCAGAAACGTGCCCAGGGAGAGTCAAAAGTTACAGAATTTCTAGATCGGGGAGCCTAGGCCAACCTCTGGCTGATTTCTGGGAGCTCACGAGTAGCGTGAGTGGGATGGGAGAGGCCCTCTCCCCCGCCTCCACGGCCCCCTCCCCAGCCCGGACCGTTCTTCAGTCCCGATTGACGCCACCGGCTTAACAGCTGCTCCTACACGTCGACCTGAAATCCAGAGGCTGGAGGAGCCCAGGCCTGCCCGGGCCTCCCGGGTGCTCGGGGGAGACCCACCATCTCTGCACGCAGGTAAGACACCAGCCAACAGAGGCCCCCGCATCACACCTGGACCCCAAGAAACGACCCCTTCCTCATCGCCTGCTCATCCGCTGCCAGACCCGCCTCCGGCGGCGGAGGCGGCCGAAGGTCCCCGAGGAAGCATGGGGTTGGCGGGGGCAGGGACGGGCAGAGTTTCAAGGAAGGTGAGCACTAGCCTGGGCACCATCCTTCAGTAGACGCCTCTTCCGTGCCTGCAGGGCGTCTGGCGCTACGCTGAGCGCCGAGCGGACGAGAGGAAACTCTCCCCGCCCTCCGCGAGTTTCCCACGTGACCGGGTGGGGGCGGTGCGCGTCCGCAAGTCGGACTGTGAGGCCGCGCGGCCGGGCCCTCTCGGAGCGGAGGGACACGCCCTCGGCTGGAGGAGTGAGGACACGCTTCCCGGGGAAGTGACATCGACCCTAGATGACAAGCAGGAGGGGTGAGAAGCAGGAGAAGTGTGTTCTGAGCAGAAAGAATGAATGTGCGAAATCGCAGAGGCGAGGGTTCCATCCAGGCGATTGAAAGTCGGTCAGGCTGAAATCGGAAATGATGGAGAAGAGAGCGAATCCCATCGACGCTGCGGCGAAAACGGCGACCCTTGAAGGGTTTTAAAATGGAAGAGTGGCCTCATCCTGCCTGAAGCGTGGTGAGGGGATCATAAGAAGCACGGAGGAAGGAGGTGAGAGATGAGAGGGGTCTGAAAGGAGGCAATGGGGACAGGAAACAGCACTGGATTAGGGAGATGGTTAGAAAGGAGAGTTGACAGGAGTTTGTGACTGAATCTGGTGAGTGAAATCAAGGCTGGGGCCGGCATTTGTGACTTGGGTATATGGTAGAGAGCGGTGTCTTCACTGAGAAGGAACAGAGGAAAGAGTAAGATGAGTTTGCTTGGAGACATGTTATGTTTGGGAACTTGTGAAAGTCCCCAGTTGCCCAGAAGGCAATTGGATATTTGGGTCTAGAGCAGGCGTTGGCAAATTGTAGCCCATCAGGCAGCCTCCTGGTTTTGTAAATAAAGTTATATTGGCACACAGCCTGGCCTGTTCATTTACTGTTGGCTACGGCTGCATGTGCGTGAAAATGAGTAGTTGAGTAGATGTGACTGAAGCTGTATGTTGGCCAGCAAGCCCATAAAATATTTACTACCTGGCTTTTTGCAGGAAATGCTTGCCGATTCCTGGTCTAGGGCCCAGGGAAGAGGTTTGGGCTGGAGATGTAGAATCAGGTACGTAACACTGAAACAAGGGATGTGGATGAGGTCACCCTGAGAGAAGAAAAGAAGACCCGGGATGGAACAAGGGAAGTCTTTTTTTCTTCTTCTTTTCTCTCAGTGTTGTGTTAGTTTCTGGTGTACAGCAAAGTGATTCAATTATACATATATTATATATATAATATATATATTCTTCATATTCTTTTCCATTATAATTTATTACAAGACTTTTTTTAAAGTTTTTTTTTTTAATTTATTTTATGTTTTTGGCCTCGCCGCACAGCATGTGAGATCTTAGCTCCCCGACCAGGGATTGAACTCACGCCCCCTGCATTGGAAGCTCAGTCTTAACCACTGGCCCACCAGGGACGTCCCACAAGATATTGAGTATAGTTCCCTGTGCTATGCAGTACGACCTTGTTGTTTATCTGTTTTATATATGGTCGTGTGTATCTGTTAGTCCCAAACTCCTAGTTTATTCCTCTGCCCCTTTCCCCGTGGTAGTATGATAAATCTCTAGGCCCATCCGGTTGCTGCAGATGGTATTATTTCATCCTTTTTTATGGCTCAGTAATATTCCTATATTTTATATATATATATATATATATATACATATATATACATATATTACATCTTCTTTATCCATTCCTTAGTCAATGGATGTTTAGGTTGCTTCCACATCTTGGCTATTGTAAATAGTGCTGCAATGAACACTGGAATGCATGTATCTTTTCGAAGTATGGTTTTCTCTGGATATATGCCCAGGACTGGGATTGCTGGATCTGTCTTTAGTTTTCTAAGGAAACTCCATACTGTTCTCCATAGTGGCTGTACCAATTTACATTCTCACCAATAGTATAGGAGGGTTCCCTTTTCTCCACACCCTCTCCAGCATTTATTGTTTGTAAACTTTTTGATGATGGCCATTCTGACCGGTGTGAGGTGACACCTCATTGTAGTTTTTTTTAACATCTTTATTGGAGTATAATTGCTTTAAAAGGGTGCGTTAGTTTCTGCTTTATAAGAAAATGAATCAGCTATACATAAACATATATCCCCATATCTCCTCCCTCTTGTGTCTCCCTCCCACCCTCCCTATCCCACCCCTCTGCGTGGTCACAAAGCACCAAGCTGATCTCCCTGTGCTATATGGCTGCTTCCCACTAGCTATCTGTTTTACATTTGGTAGTGTATATATGTCCATGCCACTCTCTCACTTCATCCCAGCTTACCCTTCCCCCTCCCCATGTCCTCAAGTCCATTCTCCACATCTGCGTCCTTATTCCTGTCCTGCCCCTAGGTTCTTCAAAATCTTTTTGTTTTTTTTTTAGATTCCATATATATGTATTAGCATAGGGTATTTGTTTTTCTCTTTCTGACTTACTTCACTCTGTATGACAGACTCTAGGTCCATCCACCTCACTACAAGTAACTCAATGTGCTTTTCTAAGAATTTGTCCATTTCTTCCAGGTTGTCCATTTTATTGGCATAGAGTTGCTTGTAGTAATCTCTCATGATCTTTTGTATTTCTGCAGTGTCAGTTGTTACTTCTCCTTTTTCATTTCTAATTCTATTGATTTGAGTCTTCTCCCTTTTTTTCTTGATGAGTCTGGCTAATGGTTTATCAATTTTGTTTATCTACTCAAAGAACCAGCTTTCAGTTTTATTGATCTTTGCTATCCTTTCCTTCATTTGTTTTTCATTTATTTCTGATCTGATCTTTATGATTTCTTTCCTTCTGCTAACTTTGGGGTTTTTTTTGTTCTTCTTTCTCTAATTGCTTTAGGTGTAAGGTTAGGTTGTTTATTTGCGATGTTTCCTGTTTCTTGAGGTAGGATTTTATTACTGTAAACTTCCCTCTTAGAACCGCTTTTGCTGCATCCCATAGGTTTTGGGTCATTGTGTTTTCATTGTCATTTGTTTTTAGGTATTTTTTGATTTCCTCTTTGATTTCTTCAGTGATCTCTTGGTTATTTAGTAGTGTACTGTTTAGCCTCCATGTGTTTGTATTTTTTACAGATTTTTTCCTGTAATTGATATGTAGTCTCATAGCGTTGTGGTCGGAAAAGATACTTGATACAATTTCAATTTTCTTAAATTTACCAAGGCTTGATTTGTGACCCAAGATATGATCTCTCCTGGAGAATGTTCCATGAGCACTTGAGAAGAAAGTGTATTCTGTTGTTGTTGGATGGAATGCCCTATAAATATCAATTAAGTCCATCTTGTTTAATGCATCATTTAAAGCTTGTGTTTCCTTATTTATTTTCATTTTGGATAATCTGTCCATTGGTGAAAGTGGGCTGTTAAAGCCCCCTACTATTATTCTGTTACTGTCAATTCCCCTTTTATGGCTGTTTGCATTTGCCTTATGTATTGAGGTGTTCCTATGTTGGGTGCATAAATATTTAGAATTGTTATATCTTCTTCTTGGATCGATCCGTTGATCATTATGTAGTGTCCTTCTTTGTCTCGTGTAATAGTCTTTATTTTAAAGTCTATTTTGTCTGATATGAGAATTGCTACTCCAGCTTTCTTTTGATTTCCATTTGCATGGAATATCTTTTTCCATCCCCTCACTTTCTGTCTGTATGTGTCCCTAGGTCTGAAGTGGGTCTCTTGTAGACAGCATATATATGGGTCATGTTTTTTGTATCCATTCAGTCAGTCTGTGTCTTTTGGTTGGAGCATTTAATCCACTTACATTTAAGATAGTTATCGATATGTATGTTCCTATTAGCATTTTCTTAATTGTTTTGGGTTTGTTACTGTAGGTCTTTTCCTTCTCTTGTATTTCCTGCCTAGAGAAGTTCCTTTAGCATTTGTTGTAAAGCTGGTTTGGTGGTGCTGAATTCTCTTAGCTTTTGCTTGTCTATAAAGGTTTTAATTTCTCCGTCAAATTCGAATCAGATCCTGCTGGGTAGAGTAATCTTGGTTGCAGGTTTTTCCCTTTCATCACTTTAAATATGTCCTGCTATTCCCTTCTGGCTTGCAGAGTTTCTGCTGAAAGATCAGCTGTTAACCTTATGGGAATTCCCTCGTATGTTATTTGTTGTTTTTCCCTTGCTGCTTTTAATATTTTTTCTTTGTACTTAATTTTTGATAGTTTGATTAATATGTGTCTTGGCATGTTTCTCCTTGGATTTATCCTGTATGGGACTCTCTGTGCTACCTGGACTTGATTGACTATTTCCTTTCCCATATTAGGGACATTTTCTACTATAATCTCTTCTAATATTTTCTCAGTCCCTTTCTTTTTCTCTTCTTCTTCTGGGACCCCTATAATTCAAATGTTGGTGCATTTAATGTTGTCCCAGAGGTCTCTGAGACTGTCCTCAATTCTTTTCATTCTTTTTTCTTTATTCTGCTCTGCAGTAGTTATTTCCACTATTTTATCTTCCAGGTCACTTATCCATTCTTCTTCTCAGTTATTCTGCTACTGATTCCTTCTAGAGAATTTCAAATTTCATTTATTGTGTTGTTTGTTTGCTCTTTAGTTCTTCTAGGTCCTTATTAAATGTTTCTTGTATTTTCTCCATTCTATTTCCAAGATTTTGGGTCATCTTTACTATTATTACACTGAATTCTTTTTCACGTAGACTGCCTGTTTCCTCTTCATTTGTTTGGTCTGGTGGGTTTTTACCTTGCTCCTTCATCTGCTGTGTGTTTCTCTGTCATCTCATTTTGCTTAACTTACTGTGTTTGGGCTCTCCTTTTCTCAGGCTGCAGGTTCATAGTTCCCACTGTTTTTGGTGTCTGCCCCCAGTGGCTAAGGTTGGTTCAGTGGGTTGTGTAGGCTTCCTGGTGGAGGGGACTGGTGCCTGTGTTCTGGTGGATAAGGCTGGATCTTGTCTTTCTGGTGGGCAGGACAACATCCAGTGGTGTGCTTAGGGGTTTCTGTGACCTTATTATGATTTTAAGCAGCCTCTCTGCTAATGGGTGGGGTTGTGTTCCTGTCTTGCTAGTTGTTTGGCATAGGGTGTCCAGCACTGTAGCTTGCTGGTCGTTGAGTGGAGCTGGGTCTTAGCGTTCAGATGGAGATCTCTGGGAGAGCTTTCGCCATTTGATATTATGTGGAGCTGGGAGGTCTCTGGTGGACCAATGTCCTAACTCAGCTCTCCCACCTCAGAGGCACAGACCTGACACCCGGCTGGAGCACCAAGACCCTGTCAGCCCCACAGCTTTTGGAAGTCTGAAGTTTTCTGCCAGTGTTCAGTAGGTGTCCCGTAGGAGTTGTTCCACATGTAGATGTATTTCTGATATATTTGCAGAGAGGAAGGTGATCTCCACGTCTTACTCCTCTGCCATCTTGAAGGTCTCGCCCTCTCATTGTAGTTTTGATTTGCATTCCCCTAATAATTATCTATGTTGAGCATCTTTTCATGTGCCTATTGGCCATCTGTGTGTCTTATTTGGAGAAATGTCTATTTAGGTCTTCTGCCCATTTTTGATTGGGTTGGTTGTTTTTTTGTTATTGAGTTTTATGAGCTGCTTGTATATTTTGGAAATTAAGCCCTTGTCCGTTGCATCATTTGCAAATATTTTCTCCCAGTCTGTAGGTTGTCTTTTCATTTTGCTTATGGTTTCCTTTGCTATGCAAAAGCTTTTACATTTAATTAGGTTTAGGTTTAATTAGGTCCCATTTGTTTATTTTACATTTGTTTCCTTTGCCTTGGAAGACTGACCTAAGAAAACATTGCTATGACTTATGTCAGAGAAAGTTTTGCCAATTTTCTCTTCTAGGATTTTTATGGTGTCATGTCTTATATTTAAGTCTTTAAGCCATTTTGAGTTTATTTTTGCGTAGCATGTGAGGGAGTGTTCAAGGGAAGTCTTTTGAGGTGACGAACAGTTAGCTGGAGGGGACTGCCAGTAGGGGTTCAAAGAAGCCAAGGAAAATGAGACCTTTTTTGAAGGTGGGAGTGGTCAGCAGTGCCCACATGCTTCTGAGAATTCAAGTGAGATGTACCTGTGTGTCCCAGCAGGTGAGAACAAATGAGGTCACAACACCTTGCTCAGCCAAATCTCAATGGCCCAGGCTCCTCACAAAGTCTACCCTGCCCACCACTCCCACCAAATATATATGAAACCCAGGAAAATAGCATATTTTATTCAACAAATTCCTGACCCACCTCTGTAATACTTTTGCCCCAACATATATGGCTGCGTGTTCTTTGATTGAATCTCCGTATAACAATGATTTTGTAACGTCATGTTCTATGAGAGAAGAGAAAAATAATTCATTCTTTCTCTACCATTTTCTTCTTGGTAGATTTTTAAACTTTCAGCTTCATATCTTATTATTGATAATGAAAGACAGCTTTTAAGGATTGTTGTCAAATTGAGGGAAACTTCCGTCAAGCTACTATTATGTATGAGCTGTAAGATTTGGAATACTTCCCAAGACTCTCTTCTAGCTTGGTACGTTTCACATCCACATGTCACATCACATTATCGTGATTCAGTCCATGGTCCTGCCCATTCCTGTCAGGTCAGTCCGCACGGTGGATATTAGGAATGTTCTGGAAGCCATTTTGCACTGGGACGGCCATCAGTAACCCACACAGGAATGAATCCATGCCACATAAATGCATCCCACCGAACCCAAACTCAATTCACCTTTAGCTGAATCCCCAAAATGCCCACGCCCACTCCAGTGCCATTTAACCTAAAGAGATGGAGGGAAGGTCAGTGTGGAAGGAAACAGAGGTTTTAGCCAATTTTGTCTAAAATATTTTATTTTGCAAATTTTACAAAAGCATACGATGAATACATTGCTAGTGTAACCGAAAGTGGGGTCTGGCTGCTGGCCGCTCAAAAGCCAGTAAAGAGGCAAGGTTGGTGGAAAGGAAAGTTTGCTCTATTTTGGATGCTTGCAACCAGGCGGAAGGGCAGGTCCGCCCCCCCACCCCAGCCCCCCACCGACAATTGGTGGGCAAGAGCTTTTATAGGCAGAAGGAGGAGGCTACCTGCAGAAACAGCACAGTCAGCTCTGACGGTCATCTTGAAATTAATCATGAGGTGGTCTGATCAGCGTCATCTTGAGTGTTTTAAGTCCAGTTAATCTTCAGTTCCAGGGTCGGTTTGTTCCCATTTCCTTGAGGCCAGTTTTCGGAATTGTGGCAGCTTATGTCACAGCTACAGTCTGGTCATCATGTAGTTGACTTCTTCCACCTGGTGGGTTTCAGTATCTACAAGACAGGTCACAGGATGTGGCTCAGAATATTATCTATAGCCCTTAAGGAGGAACTAAAGGTCCTTGACTTTGCTTAATGACTAAACTATTATTATTTGGTCTCCTTTGACTGTTTTCCTTTGTTTCTGCATTTTCTCATTCCTCTGATTAAACTTATTCTTTGGCTAAAGTTTTTCCACAGACAGAAGGCAGGCGGAGCACATGGGGGGCATAGACCATAGGGTCCTGCTCCGTTTCACTAAGACCCTTCCAGAGCTTCAGAAGGGCTGTTGAAGTGTCTCTTGCTGTGGAATGAATCACCGCAGAACACGGTGACTTAAAATAAGAATAATCATTTCATCATCTCACACGATTCTGGAGGTCGACTGGGCTCAGCCAGGCAGCTCTCTCACTCGGGGTCCCTGGGAGGTCGAGTTCAGATGGTGGCTGGGTCTGGGATCATCTCAAAGGGTTCCTCCCTCGCGTGTCTCAGGGTGGATACTGCCTGTCGCTGGGACCTCAGGTCGCATGTGGGCTAGAGCACCTGTGGCCTCTCCATGGATCCTGGGCTTTCTGGACGTATAGCAGCTGGGTTCCTATCTCCTTTATGACCAAGCCTGGAAAGTCACAAGCATCACCCCCACCATCATCACAGGCTTGCTCAGACCTCCAGGGAGGACACATAGACCCCACCCTTCGGTGGGAGGAGTGTGACCTCACACTGTGGGAAGATCATGCGTGATGGGCGGTCCTGTTGCTGCCATCGTGGAAAACACCGTCTGCCACGGGGCCCGTGGAAGGGAGGAGCCTTGCAGCTTAAGCTTTAGTCATTTCTCTGTACATCTCGATCTATTCACGTGTGTTCCCTAATCCAGCCTTTTCTGTAGCTTCTCAACAGTGCTTCCCTAAAACCTCTTCCTTCTCGTACCTTAACACAGATCGAATCCTTGGAGTTTGCCCAAGCAGCTTCAAGCACATCAGCTTCTACTGAAGGTCAAGCCAGAGATTCATCCTTCCTCCCCCACCCCTGCTGGTGGTGTCAAAACACTCCAACATCACTGTGTCTTTGCTGGGTAAAGGGACTTGTTTATTCTGGGTGGTCCCCTTTACCCAGTAAACTCCAGTCTGTCGTTGTACTCAGAAAGGGCAGCTTTTGTGAAGTGGGAGGATATCCTCCCCATTATGTTCAATCAGGGCTATAATAACACAGAGTTGCTTGGGGGTCCACACTGTTGCAATCTTGAATGGTCATAGTCACGCAATCCTTCTTCCACAAAGCATCCAGAAGTGTGCTTTTTACACAGTGGCGTCAGGGTCGGGATGGATTTCTCGAATTAGCCCCATATTCTGTCTCAAACCAGTAGTCCGTCCCACGTGACGTCATGGTGTTGGGTAGACCTCTGTGCATAAGGGCCTTTTTCCCTTAACTGTACATTTTCTCTCAGGAAGTCTGGGTGGTTTCCCACAGATCGTTCACCCCTTTATATCCCCGTGCTTCAACAGGCATTAGAGTATCAGCATCCTAGTATTTTTCTCCCAGGCAGCTCTTCTGTACCCAGGTCAGTGAGGGGAGGTGGAGGGTTCTCCCAACTTCGTAGCAATGTTCAACCCAGACAGAGCATCCGTCGGGGGACACCTGAACTCTGTTCATCCGCACTGTCTGAGCTCCCTTTCTACTCAACCAAAACGTCACTGTACAAAGATAAAGACTGAAAGTGTTCCTTGACCATAGCAGCAAGGGGGGCAGCAGCATGGAGGGAGGAGAAGACAGGCCACAGCTGCAAACACCTGCTGATAGATGGCAGGGGGGGCGGGGAAGGGGGCCCGGGAGGCAAGCGCCAGAGGCAAGCCCTGATCCAGCAGTGGGAAGCTTGCTGTCCCCCAGGCAGGAAGCGGAGGGAGTTTCCTTCAGGGTCTGTCTCCTCCCCAGAGTAGAAGGTGTGTTCAGCTTCATCTTCAGAGCATGGCCAGGGGCGGGTTGGGATACTGGAGATGAGGAAGTAAGGCAGTCTAGAGCCAGCACCTGAGGAGATTCACAGAGGGATGGAGCGGGGCACAAGCGGCTGGCCGCCCAGAGGTGCGGTCTGGACCCTGGAGCCTGGCGGGCCCTCCAGCCTCTCAGGAGGAAGAGCTGGGACCTGGTTTGATCAAGTTCTCACGGGCACCCTATCCCAGTGGACAGGCCCATTATTTGGCTTCCAGCACCTTCACCCCTGCTGGAAACATCGCCCATCTCTGATGGTTGGAAGGACACTGGCCCCACCTGGCTATGTATTGAATGCCTGGGCTGCTCTGGCTAAATCCGAGTGGAGAGAGTGGCGGGAGCTCAGAGGAGAGAGGGACAGTGAACTTGGCTTTGTATGCCTGGCAGGAGTGACAATGCCGAGTGACAGTGATTCTGTTTACTAATGACTGTGTTTTAAGAATATCATATTTGGCTCTGTCATCAAGAATTCAGTTCACCTGCCTGGCGCTTGGAGGCATCTGAGTTTGCAACCTCTGACTGGACCAAAAGAAGCAGGTGAGGAGGGGCTTCCCCGGTGGTGCAGTGGCTAAGAATCTGCCTGCCAGTGCAGGGGACACGGGTTCGATCCCTGGTCTAGGAAGATCCCACATGCCGCGGAGCAACTAAGCCCATGCGCCACAACTACTGAGCCTGCACTCTAGAGCCCACGAGCCACAACTATTGAGCCCGTGCACCACAGCTACTGAGGCTGCACTCTAGAGCCCGCGAGCCACAACTACTGAAGCCCATGCGCCTAGAGCCCATGCTCCTCAACAAGAGAAGCCACCACAGTAAGAAGCCTACGCATCTCAACAAAGAGTAGCCCCCACTCACCACAACTAGAGAAAGCCCGCACGCAGCAACAAAGACCCAGTGCGGCCAAAAAAAAAAAAAAAAAAGAAGCAGGTGAAGAGCTTTGGGGGAGGAGAGATAAAATTGGAAAATTAGGGGCTTCCCTGGTGGCACAGTGGTTAAGAATCCACCTGCCAATGCAGAGGACACGGGTTGAAGCCCTGGTCTGGGAAGATCCCACATGCCGCGAAGCAGCTAAGCTTGTGCACCACAACTACTGAGCCTGCGCTCTAGAGCCCGTGAGCCACAACTACTGAGCCCGTGTGCCACAACTGCTGAAGCCCATGAGCCACAACTACTGAAGCCCGCACACCTAGAGCCCGTGCTCCGCAACAAGAGAAGCCACCGCAAGGAAGAGTAGCCCCCACTCGCCACAACTAGAGAAAGCCCTCACGCAGCAACAAAGACCCCACGCAGCCAAAAATAAATAAATTTATTTTAAAAAAGTGGAAAATCAGATTGGGGCCAGATGACTGGGGGCTGGGGGGAGAGGGTTGATTGCTTATTAAATATGCAATTAATTTTGTGGATTTTAACTTAAAGAGCATGACGTGCCACTGAAGGCAGAGTGTACCACAGACTTAGGGAGCTCCAGGCTCCTTGAGAAAGAAAACGCTGCCATTTCTGGAGAAGAGGAGGTTTTCCTTTTCTAGGGTCATTTGACTTCCATGGCAACAGAAAGTAATCCCCTGGACTTTACAAAACCCTTTTCTGAATCATTCCCACCTGGTTTCCTGAGTCCCCTGAGAGTGGCCAAAGGGAAAAAGATACCTGCTAAGTTGAGATTCCAGTTCAATGAGTTGGATGGATATAGTTCTAAAAGGCTACATAGGCAAGGGTTAGCCAAGCTATACCTCACTGCAGGCCTCCTGCCGGGTTCTCTACCTCAGTTCCTTTCAGAATCCTCCCCTGTCGCCCAAGGAGTGACGGATTATTATAAACATTGTTCAGTCTTATTTGACCTTCTTTACAAAACCAAGTTCCACCATCTGAATAACTATGGAAACTAAAGGGTTACTGCATTTGGTTCCTCAAGATGCCTTTCCACCTACCCAGGCCAAAATTAGCAGTAATCCCATGGAAAGTCCTGGGGGGCCCTTCTTTGGAAATTACTGCTTGTCAGACACTGCAGGAGAAACACTCTGCCTGAAACAAAGAGCTGCCAACTTTTTTTTTCCTTTTCTTTCTTTTTTTATTAGTTTCTGCTTTATAACAAAGTGAACCAGTTATACATATACATCTGTTCCCATATCCCTTCCCTCTTGCGTCTCCCTCCCTCCCGCCCTCCCTATCCCACCCCTCCAGGCGGTCACAAAGCACCAAGCTGATCTCCCTGTGCTATGCGGCTGCTTCCCACTATCTATCTACCTTACGTTTGGTAGTGTATATATGTCCATGCCTCTCTCTCGCTTTGTCACAGCTTACCCTTCCCCCTCCCCATATCCTCAAGTCCATTCTCAAGTAGGTCTGTGTCTTTATTCCTATTTTACCCCTAGGTTCTCCATGACTTTTTTTTTCTTAAATTCCATATATATGTGTTAGCATACGGTATTTGTCTTTCTCTTTCTGACTTACTTCACTCTGTATGACAGACTCTAGGTCTATCCACCTCATTACAAACAGCTCAATTTCGTTTCTTTTTCTGGCTGAGTAATATTCCATTGTATAGATGTGCCACATCTTCTTTATCCATTCATCCGATGATGGACACTTAGGTTGTTTCCATCTCCGGGCTATTGTAAATAGATCTGCAATGAACATTTTGGTACATGTCTCTTTTTGAATTATGGTTTTCTCAGGGTATATGCCCAGTAGTGGGATTGCTGGGTCATATGGTACCTTCGTCGGAAGGAATCACAGGATTCAGACATGGGCGGGAGATTCACTAAGAACCTGCTGATAAGCAAATGAGTGGAAAAGCGAAATAAGGTAAAGACATTATTACCTCAGGGGCAATTTTTTTTTTTTTTTTTGCTGTATGCAGGCGTCTCACTGCTGTGGCCTCTCCCATTGCGGAGCACAGGCTCCGGACGTGCAGGCTCAGCGGCCATGGCTCACGGGCCCAGCCACTCTGCGGTATGTGGGATCTTCCTGGACCGGGGCACGAACCCGTGTCCCCTGCATCGGCAGGCGGACTCTCAATCACTGCGCCTCCAGGGAAGCCCCTCAGGGACAATTTTTTACTTCCAGTTACCATATTTTGCAGGCTTGTCCAGTCTGTGCCGGGCACAAGCAGCATGATGAATGAAGTACAGTAAAACTCCATGTCATGCTATATAACCAGCAGCTTTGTCTCCATTATTATTACCATCTTATATATCAGGAAATTGGAACTCACCTGCCCAAAATTATGCCAATGGAAAGGATCCCAAGTATCTGAGTCCCAAGTGACTGCTTTTAACTACTGCCTTGTACATTTCTTCTGGGGAGAAGGAATAGCAGCGACAGCAACAAAAATATTAGCTACACTTGACTGGAAAATGGCTGCGTCCAAGGCCCTGTCCTTAGGACTTTACATAGATTATTTCATTTACTCCTCATGACCCTAAGGGAGAGCTATTGTTATCATCATTCATATTTTACTGATGTGAGAAAGGAGGAGAGGTTCCGTAACTGGCCAAGCGTCACACAGTTATGAGGCCGGATGGGGCAGGGATTGACGGGGCATCCAATGCCAGGGCCAGGCCCTTCAGCTTCCTATCATTGCCATAGTCATCAACTGCAGCACTCCGAATGCGCATTTATTGAGCACCTACTGCAATTGCAGAGCTGTTATCACCCTGGAAGCCCCAACAATGAGGCAAGGCCAAGCACTGGTAGAAAGAGCAAAATTCAAACCAGAGTCCGGAGCCTGAAGTGTGCTGCCTGGACGGGCATGAGAGGGATGCTTATCCTTGGACCGCTGTCCAGGGGCTATCTGCCTGGGTTTGCACATTTCAGCGTCTTGTATTGAGCTTGCCGCTGAATTGTGCAGAGTTCTGCTTGCTTTCTGTTTTTAGGATGAACATCACCAAGCAGAGGTTAAACTCCAGGACACACACTGCCCATTGTATTTCTATTGTATGTCCCCAAACCTGCAGAGGGTGTGTTGGTGCTCAAGTAGATGAAATTGAGTGAAACCTCCCCTTTTTGGTCTCTCTCTTTATTGATTGTTCATCCATAAATGCCTTTAAAGGCATCAGCTTTCGATGCAGTCAACAACAGGCAAAGAATCAGGACATCCAACGCTTTCTTCTAAGAAAACTTTGTGAGCCTGATTCTGCAGAGGCTTGCTCCTTTGTACAGATGGGAAAACTGTAGGAGATAAAGTAGATTATGTTACATGCTTAATGTGGAAAGTGGGCTTCATGCAAGAGCTTGGAGTTTCCAGCAGCACTGAAACTGCCTCCCCTCGGGCGATCCCAGCGCCTCAAAGCAATAGCTCTGACGCAGTTAAGACTTCACTAGCCCACAGAAGCGCAAACAACCTTTATTTTCAGCCGTGCCTTTGAAGTGCTAGGCTTGGCGGAGAACTTAGGAGCCAGTTCAATAGAAGCGGGTACCGATAGCGGCCGGCAGGGGGCAGCAGACCCCAGCCTTTTCTGCCGCGGAGGTTGAGCGCCCGCGCCCCCAGGAGAGAATCCCCAGGTCAACCAAACCTGTCGCAGGTTTTTATCCTCCAGCAGATGGGTTCATTCTCTTCTGAGGCTGCAGACTCGGGCTGCAAGGGAGAGAAGAATTCCAAGGCAGAGGCGGGAGCTGGTGAGGGCACGTGGCCAATTCCCGTGGATGATTTATGCCTCGGATAGGAAAACTGGAGATGCTGGCCGAGGCGGCAGCTGCCTGCATTCCGGCAAAGTCACCGGGCGGCGGCGGCCTCGCGGCCAGGGCCCGGGCGGCGGGAGCCAGGACCCGTCCGGGGGAAGGAGGCGCAGGCGGGGAGCAAAGGTAGGGAACCCCTCCGCCTCGATGCTGGGCTGGGGTTTTCTGGCGCGTGGCCCGCCCGGTCCTGGGGTTTGGGGGTGGCGCGGTTGACAATCTGTGTGGAAGAGGAGGGGTGGAATGTTCACTTTCCACGAGTGGTGATGCATAACCCTGGTGCTCCAGACGCTGAACCTGGAATTTCGAAACTGGCCGGGGTAGGAGATGTTTCGGAGGAGGGCAGGCCCCTGCGTTTCCCTGTTTTAACATCTTTTTGCTGAGGGCATGTGAAGAGACTGGGACAGGCTAGGTGAAGAAGAGATGGTCAAAGAGCGTCTAATACCTGTATTTCTGAGCAGAGAAATTCGGAGCCCCCTTAACATGCCCAGTGTGGCTTTGCCATCTTCTTTCTACAGATTTACCTTGTTTTATGCTGTAGCTGTGTTCTTAGAAAGCCATGCAAAACAATTTATTTTTTTTATTGACTCATTTAAAAGACAAGAAGTAGCTTATTGTAGGGTATATTGATCCTAGGTGAAAAGGGGATTTATATGCTCTTAACTAGGGGTATTCATTGCTCTGTGTATGCTTCATGTTATGTAGAACTACAGGTGAGATGACCTTTTCACTGATTTTCAGAGTTGTGGGTTGCTTACTTCATAGTCATGGGTGGGGGTGGGGATGACTTCCTACTTTCCTCTTCAGTTCTCTCTTTCCTTATTTGCAGAATAAGGAATAAAGCAGAAACCTTTTTGTTTAGATCAGTTTGACATTTATCCTCCACCCTTCTGAGGTTTAGGCTTCGATAAATTCATATGAGTACAATAAAATTAGTACTCTAAAACTAGCTAATGTGCTTAATAATCAAAAAAAATTCCAGTTTCTAAAAATTCTATTCCATTTAGTAGTTTGACCCATATGACCTATATGTGTATGTGTGTGTAAGTAGATAGCTACCGTTGTAAGAAAAAGGTAGGTGTATTATACATTGGACTGAGTTTATATTTTTATTGCCCATCACTAAGATCTCCTTTAACTTAAAAAAGTGGATTATAGGGCTTCCCTGGTGGTGCAGTTGTTGAGACTCCGCCTGCCGATGCAGGGGATGCGGGTTCGTGCCCCGGTCGGGGAGGATCCCACATGCCGCGGAGCGGCTGGGCCCGTGAGCCATGGCTGCTGAGCCTGCGCATCCGGAGTCTGTGCTCTGCAACGGGAGAGGCCACAACAGTGAGAGGCCCGCGTACCGCAAAAAAAAAAAAAAAAAAGTGGATTATATAGATCTGTGAAATAAGCAACAAGAACAAAAAGAGTGTATGCTTTTGTGGTTACATAAACAAAAAGCTGAAAGTAACAATTCATGCTGCTGGTCCAGCATTAAGTTGTTGTCAGCGATTGTCATAGTTAAAGTGCTGATAAATGGAGAAGACCAGAACTGAATTCCCTGGAGGTAGGACCTTGGAAATTGCTCTTTTGAATTGATTACTGGTAGTTCGTCTTTCCTACAAAAGTAGAAAACAAGTATACAAAACCGGATTTAGGAAAGTGGACACTTAATCAGTCACAGCACCCTACTCTTCAAGGTGATCAGCAAATGATTTCAGTGACTCTCGTGCCGGGCTGGTCATCACTCACTCCCTCTTCTAGATGACGGTCCTCCAGATTTCTGCAGCCAGCACCCATGTTCCCAGACCCAGCATCTCCTGGTGCTATAGGACTTCCCGTGTTCCCCAGCAACATCCCAAGAAAATGTGACACTTTAGAAAGGACCCTACTGTATCTTCTAGGTGTGGTCCAGAGAACTAAGACAGAGCCCTGTGGGTCCATTATTATGCATCCCTTGATCGGGATGCCTTATTTCTATGAATTCTGCAAACAGTCATTTGCTAAAAGACCCTTCATTTTAAACTAGTAGCTCAGCTCTCCTGTGTGTAAACTGCCCTGAAGCTGGCTCTCTCCCTCCTCACCTGTGTCACTGACCATACAGTTCATCATATTGTGTTAATTTAAGAAATGGAACTATATGGAAAAAGGCAGATTGAACAAATACGGAAGCAATTTACCAACTTTCCCACAACTTGGAATTAACAACTGAACATTTCATCATTTTAACATTATTCTTAAAAAAAAAAAAAATGAAATCCTCTCTATTCTCCTCAGCCCATAACCCAAGCCTGCACAGCACTATCATAACTTAGTAAGTACCCCTCCCGTCAATTTTGGCATTCTAAAATTCTTTTGACTTAATTTAGCTTTTTAAATCAACCTCTGCACATAGTTTAGGGAGTCAAAAAGTTCTGTGAAGTGCCTGCATTTCCCTCCCCAGAGGCCACCACTTTGAACTCCTTAAACTGAGTCTATTTTTATTTACCTTCAAATCTCTAAATAACATTCTGGTCCTTGTACTTCTTGATTTTATTCAGTTTTAATTGTTATCTATTGACTTCCCACTCTGGAATATTAGGATTTAATTCTCTTCAGTGCACCTGTCAACATCACATCACACACACACATCTTTTTCCTTTAGTTATGTAAATATTCAATGCTCTTTTTTTTTTTTTTTTTTTTTTTTTGCGGTACGCGGGCCTCTCACTGTTGTGGCCTCTCCCATTGTGGAGCACAGGCTCCGGACGCACAGGCTCAGCGGCCATGGCTCACGGGCCCAGCCGCTCCGCAGCATGTGGGATCCTCCCGGACCGGGGCACGAACCTGCGTCCCGTGCATCAGCAGGTGGACTCCCAACCACTGCGCCACCAGGGAAGCCCAATGCTCATATTTTTAATGACTATGAAATGCTATTTATAACTGAGTCATGTAGCATACTTTCACATTTTCCTCTAGAATTAATAATTGCCATTTTTGAAAGCATTTTATCTACTTTCACAAATTCCACTCCAAATTCTCTACCAGTTTTGCACATCTTTTATGTATGTCCAAATCCATTCGGCAGTCTAGCAATTTTCTTAGCGATCTCTCCTCTAGAACCTTCTACCCTGCTCCAACCTGGGCTGGTGGATGTACGACAGGCCTGCTGCACAGTTGTCATGTGATCTCCATCTGCTGTCATCCAGCAGGTCCCTCTGCCTCTTTGATATTTGATCCCCTGTTTCTTGAGTCCCACATCTTCCTCTTTTTAAAAAATGTATTACTTCCTCATTTTGCTGGAGCACATCTTCTGGTATCATCCTTAGAAAAGATACATGGAACTTTTTAAAAATTGGGGTTAAATTCACATAACAAAATTAATCATCTTAAAGTGACCAATTCGTAATCATTTAGTACATTCCTAATGTTGTATAACCACCCCCTCTATCTAGTTTCAAGACGTTTTCATCACTCCCAAATTAAATACCACACCTATTTAGCAGTCACTTCCCATTTTCCCCTTCTCCAGCCTGGGGCAACCACTCAGCACAAAGTTTGCCAGGTTCAACCATGTAGTAGCCTGTATCAATACTTCATTCCTTTTTATGACTGAATAATATTCCATTGTGTGTATAGGCCACAATGTTTATTCATTTATCCACTGATGAACACTTAGGTTGCTTCCATATTTTGACTATTGTTATAGTGCTGCTATGAACATCTGTGTACCAGTATTTGAGTACCTGTTGTCAATTCATTAGGGAGCATATCTAAGAGTGGAATTGCTGAGACATATGGTAATTATTTTTTTTTAATTAATTAATTTATTTTTATTTTCTGGCTGCGTTGGGTCTTCGTTTCTGCGTGCGGGCTTTCTCTAGTTGCAGCAAGTGGGGGCTAATCCTTGTTGCGGTGCATGGGCTTCTCATTGCGGTGGCTTCTCTTGTTGCGGAACACAGGCTCTAGGCACATGGGCTTCAGTAGTTGTGGCACTTGGGCTCAGTAATTGTGGCTCATGGGCTCTAGAGCACAGGCTCAGTAGTTGTGGCACACGGGCTTAGTTGCTCCGCGGCATGTGGGATCTTCCCAGACCAGGGCTCGAACCTGTGTCCCCTGCATTGGCAGGCGGATTCTTAACCACTGCGCCACCAGGGAAGCTCGAGACATATGGTAATTCTATATTTAACATTTTGAGCAACGGACAACTGTTTTCTGTGGCAGTTGAGCCATTTTACATTCCTACCGGCAATGAACAATAGTTCCAATTTCTCCATATCCTTACTAACACTTGTTATTTTCCATTTTATTAAAGTATAGATATCTTAATGGGTGTGAAATAGTATTTCATTGTGGTTTTGATTTGCATTTCTTTCATGACTAATGATGTAGAGCATCATTTCATGTACTTGTGAGTCATTTGTATATCTTCTTTGGAGAAATGTCTATTCAAATTCTGTGCCCATTTTAAAAATTAGGCTGTTTGTCTTTCTGTTGTTGAGATGTAAAAGCTCTTCATATATTCTGGATATTAGACCTTTATCAGATATATGATTTGCAAATATTTTCTCCCATTCTGTGGGTTGCTTTTTACTGTTGATTATGTCCTTTGATGCACAACAGTTTTTAATGTTGAATAAGTCCAATTTATCTATTTTTCTTTTGTTGCTTGTGCTTTTAGTGTCACATTTAAGAATTCTTTGTCAAATTCAAGGTCATGAAGATTTACCCTTATGTTGTCTTCTAAAAGGTTTATGGCTTTAGGTCTTCTATTTAGCTTGTTTGTACATTTCGAGTTAATTTTCATGTATTGGGTGAGGTAGGGTTCCAACTTCATCTTTTTGCATGTGGCCCCAGCACCATTTGTTGAAGAGACTGTTCTTCCTAATTGAATGGACTTGGCCCCCTCATTGAAAATCAGTTGAAGCAAGTAAATCTTTTAATATCTTCCATGTCTGAAAACGTCTTAACTCTACGTTTACACCTAATTGACAATTTGTTTGGGTAAAACGTTCATTTTTCCCCAGAATTGTTTTCTAGTTCCCAGTGTTGCTGTTGAGATATTTGATATCATTCTCAATCTTTATGCTTTCCACGTAGCCTGTGTTTTCTCTCTGGTAATTTGTAGAATATTTTCTTTATCCCCAGTATTTGAATACTTTGTTAAGATGTCCATTCACATGGGTTTGTGTTTCGAGTGGGCCGTTTCAACATACAAAGCCATGTCCTTCAGTTCTGAGAATTTTTCATTGTCTTCGTTATACACACACATGTATGAATATTATTTTAATTTTAAATTGTTAGTAATATATAACACTGAAATGTTGTAATGTATGTGTATATATATATGAACAATTTATATATGTGTCCATATTTTATGTATATATATATATACACACATATTTTGACGTTTTACCCCAGAAAATAAGGATGTTCTTTTATATAACCATAAGACCCTTTCAACATACTTTTGAAAACTAAAAGTAATTCCCTGTTACTTAATACCCTGTCTATATTCTGATGTCCATAATTGTCCTCAAAATGATTTCTACAGTTGTCCCTAATTTTTAGAGCCAATCAATGATCACATGTTATATTTGATTGTTGTGTTTCTTAATATACACACACGTACTTTTTCTTATTATTATTTAAATTTGATTTTCCTGATTAGCAGAGACTTGACATTCTTTTTTTTTTATTATTTTTGGTGGCGTTGGGTCTTTGTTGCCATGCGGTGGCTTTCTGTAGTTGCAGCAGGTGGGCTTCTCATTGCAGTGGCTTCTCTTGTGGCAGAGCACGGGCTAGACACACGGGCTTCAGTAGTTGCAGCCTGCAGGCTCAGTAGTTGTGGCACACGGGCTTAGTTGCTCCACAGCATGTGGGATCTTCCCGGACCAGGGCTCGAACCTGTGTCCCCTGCATTGGCAGGTGGATTATTAACCACTGCACCACCGGGGAAGCCCTTGACATTATATCTGCTAGATTTCTTCTTAATAGTCTGTTGCAAATTTTTATATTCTGACTGGTTTGTAAAAATATCACCTATACCTCCCAGTGTTGTTCCACTTCCGAGTCACTGATAGAAGCACTGAGTAGAGCTGAACCAATGCCGGGGCCTTGTGACATGCCCCTAGAAACCAGTCTTAGAGTGGAAAGTGATCTATCCATCCAGAATTTTCAGATACAGAAACTTAACATGCTTAGTTTCACTTCATGTTTCTGTTTTTGCATAAGGCCAGCATGAGCAGCTTTGTGAAATGACTTATTGGGAAACAGATATGTATTGTACCTGTAGCAGGCTTCTCGTCTACCTGCTAAATCCTCAGACTGACATTGGAAATAATGGCTACCATTTATTGTGTGGCTGCCAGGCACTGTGTATTTTCATGTAATATCTCTAGTGCTCACAACGCCCACTAAAATAGAACATTATTACCACAATTTTAGAGATGAGTAGAATGAAGCTCAGAGAGACGAAGGAGCTAGTTTAGGTTACAGTTTTAGCTGATTCCAAAAACCATTCTCCCTCTGCTACTGCCCAGTGCTCATCATGAATAGCTTGCCCTGACTTTTTCTGAGCAATCACCTGTTGCCTTCTAAATCCTCAGTAAGGCATTTAGCAGCCTAATTCTTAATGCCATCATCGTTAATAAACTGAATAATCAGAATTAATTAGTGAATGGTTTCTACCTATCACCCCTTAGGGAAACTTTCTCCTGAAATCTACATAGGCACCAGCTTCAGCCCTTGATTTGAAATAATCATCAATAAGAAAGAATGCAGAATCCTTAATAGTAGAGGTTCTGGGTTGTCGTCAACTATTACTTTTATGCATAGTTATCTGATAGTAAAAAAAAAAAAACAAAAAAACCCACATTAGGTATGAGTCTCTTTCATACTTTTCTTCACCTTTCACACTTTCTTCCCCTTTCAAGAAAATACAAAAATCGTTTTGTATAAGGAACACTGGCCAATAGGCTGAAATCTGTACCGTCATCTAGATGCCTCAATAGAAGGTGCCACCCCACTAGAGGGATGTCAAGGCCTATCTCCCAGCTCCCAAACCGTCTCTGTACCTTTGGTGTCTTCCCATGGGACGTCACCCAAGAAAGCCATAGAAGCTCTTCCTTGACCCCTCTGGGACTTCACTGGTTAGGACAGCTCTCTTCCTTGGTTCAGTCACATAAGGAAAGAATTGATTACGTTGGAAAAAGTAAACATGCCAACTTCCAACTAAAAAAAAAAAAATTAATTAATCTTGGGAAATTTTGCCTTTTGAAAGCCATATTTATATTTACATTATAAATATTGGATTGGCCAAAAAGTTCATTCGGCTAATGAATACATTGTTCAATGAAGTTCTTGGTGAAAACGAAAAAATGTGTCCTTTGTTTTTATTTAAAACCGAACGAACTTTTTGACCAACCCAGTACTTGACATTAGAAATCAAAAGTCATTAGAAAAGTAAAGATTTTAATGCAAGGCAATAAAATATTGGTTATGTTTTCATGTAATCATGCAACAAATGTGTATGGATTGTGTACCAATGTCTTGGGCCTTGGGATGAAGCAAAAATGATAAATAGGCAAGCATGGTCATTGCCCACCCCAAGCTTACAGGTAAGTGAGGGATACAGACGAAGACAGAGGCAGTTACACACCTCTGTGATAAAGCCCATGATGGGGGAGCATGGGGGGTTACAGGCATCCACAGGAGGTATTGAACCCGGAATTGGTGGAGGGTAGAGTGGTCAGGAGAGACTTCCAGAGCCATTTCTAGATTCCAGCTCTCTTGCTGAGATCTGATCAAGGAAGAACGGTAGAGATGGTGGATTGAGGGCATGAGGATGGAAGAAATCATCTTCTAGGCAGAGGAATGGGAACCCAACCAGAGCTCCTTAAGGGCCATCGTTGGAGTTGGGTGTTGCGGGTATGAGGGAAGCTGGGCTGAGCAGTGGGTCTCATGACTGAGAGAATCAGGGTACTCTGGGGTGAATGTCTGAAACCTGCCACCAAGGATTTTGGTAGCAATTCTATTAGAAAAGCCATGAAATTATATCATTGAAATGGACCAAGCTTGTAGCCATTGAGCTAACTGCTTTATAATCAGCTCTTGAAATTGAAAAAGGACATCAACCTAAAAGCAGTTAGTTCACTGGGTAGGTGTCGACCCTAACTTTTCTTTCCCTTTGCTCCTTTGTTTGGTTTTGGGATCTAATCTATCTCTACTTATTTGTCATGTTGTATTAGTAAGCATCACTTTGCCCCCAGCCAGTTAAAAGAGGATTTCTGAGGAGTGGACCCAGAGGCTACCCCATCCTTACGAAAATCCTTTTTTCCCCAGTTGTAATTTATTTCCTCAGCTTCCAGCTCTCCTTCTGATATGCCTCTTCTCTGCAGCAAAACTGAAAGGCATTTTCATTAGAATTAGAAGGTGCAGCAAGTTATACCAGTTTGTTTTCCCTTTTCCTGTTTCTTTATAAAATCTCCCGTTTGCTTTCTTGGAAGCCATTTATGAGCGATCGCTTTGTTCTGCTCCCCTAACATCCTTGCTTGTTTGTTCTATCATTCTTCTATCATCATAGCTTGAGCTGTTCCTCATGTGGATTGCCTATTGAGATATCATTTACACTGCTTTTGTCTTCACTGGACTACTTTTCCAGGTGGCTTTTTAACAGGAGTTCTGTCAAGATTCTCTTCTTATGTGTGCTCAATACAGGCTTCTGTTTCTTTGTAGATTTTGGTTTTACAACCTCTATTTTAACATGTCTCCCCACACACACACACCACCGTGTTATTAAAGGGAAGGTTTTGGTCATAAATAAAAGAGACTTTAGAATACAATTGACAATGATTTGGCTTCCCCCCATTTCAGTAAGAAAATTGAGGACAGCAAATTCTCTGAAGATACATAGAAAATACCACTGGAGAACTGCTTTTATACTCCTGATTAAAGAGATTGGAGGCATTACTGCCATAAACTATTTGCTGTTGACCACTTTGCCTGTTTGGGTCAATATAACTATAAATATGTTGGGAATATCAGAATTTTCTGTGACCTTAAGTATGCATTTGAGCAACTATTAAAACTATATGTAATCTACCAAATGTTTCACAAATGAATTTCCCAAAGCAAAGGAAGAATTTTGACTGGTCTATGTTCAAACCATGTCTTACTTTGTAAAACCTACAGATCAAAGATTTCTTATACCTGGGTCAACATACCAATATCCAGGGGGAAGGTGACAATATTTATCAGTATTTCTAATATATGAATGTTATAGATCAAATAACAGGATATCTTAATTTTTTGTTCATGTCTTTAACAAAACCACTTCCCCTTTCATCACCAATTTTTTTTTTCTAGTCAATAAGAGAGAGGAATCTATGTCACATGTTAAAACTACCTCAAAGGTTCATTTACATTCTTCTTAGGAATCTAGACATCTTAAAATTTCATATTATTCCCAGTTTTTTACCTTAATGTAGTTATTGCCTAATAGTTATGGGATAGATAAGTACAGCTTTATTTTTGTTTGCCGGATTGTGAAAATGATGAGTTAAATCTAAGAGATACTTTTACAGTTGCTTCTAATGATGGTCTTCTGGCCAATTACATTATTATTAAGTTAATTTAATTTCCTTAATTTCAGGAAGGATGTTGATTCACAGATATAGGACTAAGTAAACTGGAAAGGCACATTTATGGGTCAATCACGGTCTATTCTATTCATTAGGAACATAAGTAAAGTTTCTAATTATGCTGTCATTATACCTACAGTGGCATGTCCATAAGCCCTCCATCTTTGCCCCTTAGTTATTTGTGTATTTTGTTTGAAAGAAATGTACTAACAAAATAACATAAAATATTTATTTTTGTAATTTAATGATCTTGGCCAAGTAACTAACAAATAAACTCATTATAGCTAAAATTATACTGAAAATATCTCTTCACTCACTCATCTCACATACTGTTACTACAACACATATATTTACCTGGGTTTTTACCCCCTTTCCTTAAAACAAAAGGACCATCTCACCACACAGCAAAACCCTAGGTAGGTGGAAACAAAACAGTAAGGGAAGATCTAGAAATCAGTTAGATTCAAAAGAGCACAAGATAAGCAGTAATTGAAAAAGAACACATACTAAGGTTTCACAAAACATTTTTTTTTTTTTGCAGTACGTGGGCCTCTCACTGCTGTGGCCTCTCCCGTTGCGGAGCACAGGCTCCAGACGCGCAGGCTCAGCGGCCATGGCTCACGGGTCCAGCCGCTCCGCGGCATGTGGGATCTTCCCAAACCGGGGCACGAACCTGCGTCCCCTGCATCGGCAGGCGGACTCTCAACCACTGCGCCACCAGGGAAGCCCCCTACAAAACACTTTTTAAATGCTTTTATTCTAGATATGAAAGGTCAGATTCATTTTGCTTGATTATATTTTGTATACTTTTTGAAGTTTTGCATTTATGAAAAAAATGATTATTTACTATGTGTACAATTTCTTAAAAGCATTCCAACAAACATTTACATTTTAGGGTTTGTTGAAGAACTTGACCAAAGGCCTCTTTTTAAATTAAAAAAAATTTTTTTGAGCCCAAGTTACCATTTTCCGACCATGAAGTACCACACACAGGCAAGTGCACACAAACACATAAACACACAGCCTTAGTGTTATGGGCAGAAAGATTTTCCACCAAAGACCTAATTTTAGATGAGTTGTGCACCAAACTATACCGTTTCATTTTTTTTTAAGTTAAGAGCAAAATTTCATTTTAAACTGTTTTTTGAAATATGTTCAAGGCTTCTTGGGGATAATCCAACTGTTTTGCCGAGCCCCCTTCTCACCCTTTTGTTTTCAAGGTTACAGAAGTACCAAGTGTGGATTCAATTTGTTACATAAAGGATGTACTTTGACAAGACTGAAGTTACTTCTAGCTAGCAAGTTCTTTGCCATGCAGGTAACAATTTATCACAATTTGACAAGATACACTTTTTAAATTTGAGGTTAAGGAGGAACGTAGAAATAGCTCTGGGCAGAAAAGAACGGCTTGCGTGGAAGTATATAAGGTGTTGTGATGCGATATTTTACTCCACACCCATATTATAAATAAACACAACTGGAAAAAAAAAATCCTCCAAACACTCGCTGTGCTAAAACTGAAGCGTGTGTGCTATATTAAGAAAAGGGGGATATATGTTTGCATTTATAGGGATGGGCGGGTGGTTTTCATGACAAAATGCTTTCCTTGTTCCCCCCCCCGCAAAAAAAGGCTGCAAACTCTGTCATAGTGATTGTGTAGTTTGTAATTTGAAGTTCAGAGTTCAGATTGTATGTAGTTAGAGAAGTACAGTCAATTTTCAGTTATAAACATTCTAGATTGTGCATAGGTCGTTTGCTGTCTTTGGTCATCATTTATAAAATCTGGCTAACCTCTCTTTTCCCTCCCAACACTTATTGCGGCTTCTCTTCTTCCAAAGACCTCCTTAAATTTCCCATCAGTGTTTACAGAATAGTAACTAATTTTGAAGATAGGTCAATCTTTTAGGAGAAAGGAGCATAGGTATTTGAAGGTAAATGCGTGCCATTTGGGTAATCTGCTATTTTGAATGGTGACATCACCAGGCTGTGCCACCCACGGAACCCTGCCCAGGTGGTGGTCTCCTCCCAGTTTGTTTACCTCAGACTATTCTAGAAACAAGTTAGGCTATGACTCAGGACTAGTGTTGTGGTATTTTGTAACACTTAAAATAATTCACCAGAGTATATAATGATTTTATATTTCTTTGGCAACAAAACAGTGTGGATCATTGTATTTTGAAAATACGGACAAGTTTAGATATTATTATTATCTGTCTTGCCAAAATCAGTAATCTTCAGGAAGCTTAAATCAATTGTTCCTTTTCAGGGAAAAGCAAAGCCCCATCATTTCACTTCCACATATAATAATACCACTTTTGATTGCTGGGTTGAGAATTATCCACATGTAAGATCTGCAATCACCATTCTTTCATTAAACAAACATGCATTGACGTCTTGCTGTGGATCAGGCCTGTGCAAGGTTCTAAGCTTGCAAAGCTGAGTGGGGCCATCCTTGTCAGATGCTGGGCAGGGAAACAGCCATAGACACATGATTACAATTTAACGTGGAATATGTGACTTTCAGGATGTGTCCAGGGTACCAGGTGAACGCGGAGAAGCATCAGGTAACTCACGGGGTGACAGGAGGGCCACCAGGGAAGCTTTCCTGAGGTCGGATACCTGAATGGAGTCAGAGAGGAGGAGCCTCAGCAAGGGCGGGAGGGCATGTGGCAGGGGTGGCGGTCACAGCAGAGACACGTGAATGACAACAAAGATGCCTTAAAGAGCCTGCTGCCCTCGCGGGAAGTATGAACGGTTGGCATATGATAGCAGGAGGCAAGGGAGGACGTTGGAGAAGTAGGCTGGGCCGACTCAGGGAGGCTTCGGGGCTGTGTTCATAAACTCGGACTTTATGCTCAGCCGATGGGAAGCCATGACGGATTTTTAAGCAGAGGGCTCACATGGTCAGAGTTGCATTTTAGGCAGATCAATCTGCAGAGGAAGAGAATTGAAGAAAGCAAGACTGAATCCCGGGAGAAGAGTTGCGAGACTTGGCCAGCAGTCGGGCTGAGATGAACGAGACGGTGTTAGGAGTGGAGAGGGGAGACAGCCTCGGGAATGACAAGCATTAAACAGCCAGAAAGTGAAGACGGACGGGTGAGAGGATGAGGAGCAAGAGAGGTCAAGGGTGGCAGGCAGCATCCTCGCTCAGGAGGCCGGTGGATGGATGGAGCGCAGGGCAGCAAGACGGAGGGGAGAGCAGGGCACGCTGCAGCGAGGCTCCGCCTCCACCTGCCACGCCAACACACACACACACACACACGCGCACACACACAATGCACCTCTCTCTCTCTCTTACACACACAGTGCACCTCTCTCTTTCACACACACACACAATGCACCTCTCTCTCTCTTACACACACACACACACACTTTTATTATGTAAGTTTCAGGTGTACAACATTATAATTTGACATCTGTGTACACTACACAGTGATCACCACCAAAGTCTAGTTACCATCCATCACCTTACAGTTCACCCCACACAGACTATTTAGATTTAACTTTTTAAAAATTTTTATTAAAGTATAGTTGATTTACAGTGTTGTGTTAGTTCACACATGCTATTGGAATTTCTCTGTCTTGGGCTTCCCTGGTGGTGCAGTGGTTAAGAATCCACCTGCCAATGCAGGGGACACGGGTTCGAGCCCTGGTCCGAGAAGATCCCACATGCCGCGGAGCAACTAAGCCCGTGCGCCACAACTACTGAGCCTGCTCTCTAGAGCCCACGAGCCACAAGTACTGAAGCCCACGTGCCACAACTACTGAAGCCCGTGCGCCTAGAGCCCATGCTCCGTAACAAGAGAAGCCACTGCAATGAGAAGCCCGTGCACCACAACGAAGAGTAGCCCCCGCTCGCCACAACTAGAGAAAGCCCACGTGCAGCGACGAAGACCCAACACAGCCAAATATAAATAAATAAAATAAGTAAATAAATAAATAAAGTTATATATAAAAAAGTTTCTCTGTCTTGCTCTTGTAGTGCACCGTGCTTCCCCTACAGGAACACCACTGCTCTTCATTTTAATTGCATGTTTAATCGTCTGTCTTCCTCACTCAACTGTAAGCTCCTTGGCACAGGGATTGTGTCTGCCTTCTTCATTATTCATTCCCACGTTAGCAGGCTGCCTGGCACATTGTAGGCATCAATAAATATGTATTAAAGGGATGAATGCCGTTTTCAGATTATAATTAAGAGTCAGCCATACATTTTCAGTTAGTTTCCTGTGTGGATTTTTCTCTCTTTTTTTTTTTTTTTGGTTTTTGGTTCTGTTTTGTTTTGAACAACAGCCCTGCTGAAGTTACTGGCTGAGGAGCTGGAGCTGTCACACCAGTGAACCTGGCTTCCAGTCCCTGCCCCACCCTTTGCCAGGTTTGTGATGTTGGGCCAGGGGCTTACCCCCTCCTGGGTATCGCTTCTCCACGAGTGTAGTTAGGAACAGGGACAGGTCTGATCGCTGAGGTCCTGCCAATCCTGATGTTTTACAAGAAAGGAGGACATTTTATACGACTGACCAGAAAGAGAAAAATAGTAGTAATACATTAAATACTTTATCGAGCAGAAAAAAGCCTCAGGAAAACAGAAAGCCCAGACTCTGGGTCTACTTGCCATTAAAACATCCACTGTTTTCCAACTTTGTTGATGATATGGACTTACTAAATTAAAGAGAAATCAGCTCAAGAGTGATATTTGCTGCATAGTTCCATGTGGCATCGCCACTGTCCTAAGGTCTGATGGTCCCAAGGGTTGATCAGGATGAGGAATGCCCGTCTGCGGTGTGCTCAGCGCGTGCCCGCCTGTCCCCAAAGCAGCTCCCTGTGTGCTGCAAACTCTATTTTGTCGCCAGTGTCTCTCTGTGCCCAAGAAGCCCTGCATTTATTCTGCTTCTAAATGGGCTCCCCGTCTTGTAAAGCGTCATTATACCCCGTAGAAAAGAATGTGAGCTCAGAGGCGTCTTTGTCCGAAAAAACTTTGAAGGCAAATTCCTTGAACTTCTGAGACATTCAACAGACAGTAGCTCCTTTCCTCGTGGGTGCATGTGTTTAACTCTGGCAGGAACCTTTGACATGTTTTCCCAGAGTTCTGTTTATTGTGACTTCCTAGGGACATTTCCCTGTTGAAAATTTAACTAGAAAAGAAAGTTTGCATTACTCTTGCTGGGTTTCAAGCAAGGATGAGAAACCCGTTTGTTTTACACTGATTGATGATAACCTTCTTTTTTCAGAAATTTATTTTATTGAAGTATAGTTGATTTACAATATTGCATTAGCTTCAGGTGTACAGCAAAGTTATTCAGTTATACATATATATACATTATTTTTCATATTCTTTTCCATTATAATTTATCAGGGTATTGAATCTAGTTCCCTGTGCTATACAGTAGGACCTGGTTTATCCAATCTCTATACAATAGTTTACATCTGCTAACCCCAAACTCTCAGTCCATCCGTCCTCCACCCCACCCCCACCCACCCCTTAGCAATGACCTTCTTAAGACAACGATGGGTCTCCCTTGCTTACATAAAAATGTGCGCTGAATGACGTGCACAGGCTAAGTTTCTGTGTATTGAAACCTACATGGTAAGTTAAAGGAACTTACCATGCTTTTGTTTGCATGGAAAAGTCTGCTTTATAGAGGGCAGTCTCCTAACTTACCTATTTGCTGATTCTATTTGTTATTACATCGGAATAACTGCTTCTCCCCACGCCGACCCTGATCCAAGCCAAGCTCCTTCTCCATCTGGGCTATTGTCCTGATCTAACTGGCCCCTCAGTTCCACCCTAGTTCTCAAAACAGCGGTCAGGGCGATCCTTTTAAAATGTAGATATGTTTTAAAACATAACGTCTGCGTTCAGAACCATCCAACACCTCCGTTGCACTCCGAGCGGAACCCCAAGTCCCTACCGTCCCAGTCACCTTTCTAAATACGCCAAGCACGCTCCTCCCCCGGGACTCCGTGCTGCCTGGTTCCCACACCTGGAATCTCCTGCCAGACACACCATGTGGCCGCCGCTCTCTCTCCCTCAAGATCGTCCTCCACTCAGACCTCAGTGAGGCCGAGGGACACCACTCAGCTGAAGACCGTGGTCTTGACTCCCGCCCTGCACATCTCATCGCCCTTCCTGGCTCTGGTTCCGCCCTTACGACCTTCTGACATTCCCTGTATGTGCTTATTTATTATGCTGTTGTCTTCATCAGTAGAAGGTAGCTGAGTGAAGGCAGAGTTGTTTTCTGTTTTGTTAGCTGCTATATCCCCAGTGCCTGGTGTGCTGCCCACACACAGCAGGGGCTCTGAAAACTTGTTGAATCAATGAGTGAATGAATAATTGGGTGTTTCTCAGGTGTAATCTAAACAAAGTCAAAAATTTTTTTCTATATAGTATAAGCCTATAGAGTAAGGGTAAAGTCTATCAAAGTCTATATTTTTAAACTTGTTTGTAACTAGCTGACAAGGACATTCATTCTTTTTTTTTTTTTTTTTCTTTTTTGCGGTACGCGGGCCTCTCACCGTTGTGGCCTCTCCTGTTGCGGAGCACAGGCTCCGGACGTGCAGGCTCAGCGGCCATGGCTCACGGGCCCAGCTGCTCCGTGGCATGTGGGATCCTCCCGGACCGGGGCACGAACCCGTGTCCCCTGCATCGGCAGGCAGACTGTCAACCACTGCGCCACCAGGGAAGCCCAAGGACATTCTTTATAACATAAGGAATCATGATGACAAGGACTAAACTTAGGGAGGCACAGAAGGTGGTCACAAGGGAGCAGGACTGAAGATGTGGCACATATACACAATGGAATATTACTTGGCCACTAAAAAGAATGAAATAACGCCATTTGCAGCAACATGGATGGACCTGAAGATTATCACACTTAGTGAAGTAAGTCAGACAAAGACAAATATCATATGATATTGCTCATACATGGAATCAAAAAAAAATGATACAAATGAACTTATTTACAAAACAGAAACAGCCTCACAGACTTAGAGAATGAAATTATGGTTACCGGGAGGAAGGATGGGGGGAGGGGTAGATTGGGAGTTTGGGACTGACATGCACCCACTGCTCTATTTAAAATACATAACCTTGGGCTTCCCTGGTGGCGCAGTGGTTGAGAGTCTGCCTGCCGATGCAGGGGACATGGGTTCGTGCCCCGGTCCGGGAAGATCCCACATGCCGCGGAGCGGCTGTGTCCGTGAGCCATGGCCTCTGAGCCTGCGCATCTGGAACCTGTGCTCCGCAACGGGAGAGGCCACAACAGTGAGAGGCCTGCGTACCGCAAAAAAACAAAACAAAACAAAAAACATAACCAACAAGGACCTACTGTGTAGCACAGGGAACTCTGCTCACTATTCTGTAATAACCTAAATGGGAAAAGAATTTGAAAAAGAATAGGTACATGTATATGTATAACTGAATCACTTTGCTGTACACCTGAAATTAACACAGCATTGTTAATTAACTATACTCTGATATAAAATAAAAAACTTAAAAAGGCGGGGTGGGAGCAGGACTTAAGGCTTAGCCTGAGCTTTTGGGCTCAGATCTGGCCTCAGGAGCCTGTGCATTGTTGTAAAGGATTTGAGATAATGCATGTAAACTGCCTGACCCACATGGATGTTTACTACACAAAGGGAATAATCATGAGCTTTCTGTCATCATTTGGAACCATCCTGGAGATTGCCTCTGCTGTCCTAATGACTTAAGACTTCTAAGAACGCCACCAAACAAGAGGATTTCCTGCTGGAAACCCGTGGCCCACTGTATCCCGTCAGGGCCCCTTTGGAGATTGGAGCAACGCACAGCAGGAAAGCTATGCAACCATACTGCTCTTAAGAATGAAAAATGAAGAAAGGAATCCATTTGTCCCTTTCCCAGGATAAAGCGCACGCTTCCTCCTGTTGACTTTATACTTCCAGCCTCGTGCCTTTGATGTCTTAGCGTCTTGCATGTTTATTGATGCTTCACAGTGGGCCCATGGAATAGGTGAGGCAGCTACACTCATTCTCAGTACCAAATTCCACGTGACTTGTTTGTGGCGACAGGGTGGCCTGAACTCCAGGTAAGGGTTCTTTTTACCATTTGTTGCCTTTTTAAAATGTATGCAGCAATTATTGGACTGCTCCTTATATGCCAGGCACTGTTCCAGGCACTGGGAATACAGCAATGTCTCTAATCTCATGGAGCCTACGTTCCAGTGGAGGAAAAAAGACAGTAAACAAAGGGCAAGTAAATGTGCAATGTGCCAGGTAGAGATTTTTGCTACACAGGGACATGAAGCTAGGTGAGAGGCGTCGGATGTTTCTGTTCAATATCAGGAGATCAGGTAACACCTCACCGAGAAGGTTACATTTGGACAGAGACTGGAGCCGGCCTTGCAGATACCTGGAGAGTGTTGCAATGAGGGAGCAGCGAGGGCAAAGGGCCTGAGGCAGGACCGTGTTTGGCTACTCGAAGCATGACAAAGAGGCCAGAGTGGCTGGAGCTCGGTGAGCAGGTGGGAGAGTGTGGGCGAGATGGTCAGAGAGAGCGGGCAGCGGTCAGGCCGTTGCAGGACTTTGATCTGTGCTCCAGGTGAGATGGGAAGGCCTGGGGGTCTTGAGGAGAAGAGCGATCCTTGTGCTGCTGTGTTGCGTTGAAAGGACACAAGGGGAGCCAGGGAGAGCAGATGTTGCAACAGATCCAGCTGGGAGGTGCTGGCAGCTGAGACCAGAGTTGTACCAGTGGAGGTGCAGAGAAGTAGTTCGATGATGGATATTATCTTGCAGGTAGACCTGCAAGATTTTGCGAAAAGATTGGAAGTGGGGTTTGAGGGAAATAGAGGTGTCAACAGTGAACTCCAATCTTTTGGCTCAAACCTCTGGAAGAATGGGGTTGCCATTTCCCCAAAAGGGAGAGATTACAGGTAGAGCAAGCTTGTGTTGGTTTAGCTGTGTTTGATGTTTTTTTAAGGATGCGTTAACAATGAACTCCAACCTTTTGGCTCAAACCTCTGGAAGAATGGGGTTGCCATTTCCCCAAAAGGGAGAGATTACAGGTAGAGCAAGCTTGTGTTGGTTTAGCTGTGTCTGATTTTTTTTAAGGATACAGTTGAAATCAGGGGTTCAATTTTGGGCATGTGAAGTTTATTAAACATCCAAGTGAAGATGTCCTGTAGGCACGTTGACAGGCATGAGTCTGATAGGAGACCAGGACCTGTCTGGGTTGGAGACGTGAATGCAGATACATCAATGTAGAGATGCTGTTTAAACCCGTGCGAGTAGATGGAATCATCTGGAAAGTGGGTGTAAACCAGGAAGCATCCAAGGTCAGAGACCTGTAGCACTGCAACATTTGCCATTTAGGGGATGCCAAGGAACCAGCAAAGGAGGCTGGGAAGGTGTGACCCACAGGGAGGGGAGTGGAGAGAGATTCAGTCCAGGAAGCCGGGGAATAAAGTGGAGGGTGAGATCCCCTCTGTCAGGTGGTGTCACTAGGTCAAATGTGTAGATAGATAGATAGATAGGTATGTACAAAATATATTTGTGCATATGTACAAAAATATATATATGTAGTACAGTATATGCCTTCTTAACTTGACATTACTTCATGAAGCATTTTCCATGTCATTAAATGTAATTTCCATGCATGGCTTTTAATGACCCCATAGTATTTCATGTCATGGATGTGCTATAATTTATTTACTATTCTCTGACTGTTGGATGTTTGTATCAATTTTTCAGTATCATAAATAATGCTTATATGTACATCATGCTGTACATCTTTTGATTCTTTGATATAAACTCCTAGAACTGGAATTATTGGGGTGGCCATAAAGTTCGTTCTGTAACATCTTATGGAAAAACCCAAACGAACTTTTAGGCCAACCCAATACAACCCAATCAGAAATGAATATTTATTATAAATGTCCATCCAGAAAGACTGTACCAATGTTTGCTTCTACCAGCTTTGTAAAAGAGGAGTGCTTATTTTACTGTGGGCTTCGCCAATATTGTGTATCAGTTCTTTTCAGTTTTTTTGACAATAGAGCAAAAATGGCTTGTCAATGATGTTTGCATTTTTTTTCACGAGCTTATTATGGCTTCGTGTATCTTTTGTACCTCTCTCTTGTCAATGTATCTGTTGGAATCATGTATTTTTCTTAGTTACTTGGTAAAGCCACTCATGCAGTAAAGATATTGATATTTTGCCATAACTGGGGTAAATATTTTTCCCAGCTGTTTGCACTTTGGTTTTATAATGACATTATATGATTTATAAATTTTAACATAAAATTTAGAAAATTCTTTGCAATTTTGAAAGTAATATATATGTATATAATTTCAAGATTTCTAAGTTTTAAAGTTATTTATTTTTATGTATAGTTAAAGGTAAGGCCCTAACCTGCCTTTTTTTTTTCCCCAGAAGTAATCAAATCTACTCACCCAGGTCAAGAATTTCTACTCTATGTTCCAAATTCAGCCTCTCATTGAACACTTGTAGAACAAGGCAACATAATTAGTAAACAACCTGTTAAACAGTTCTAATAGTTTAAGCTTCATTTGGTCTCAAAACCTGCTGCCGTGTAATTCCTATATCAGTGAGAACATGATAGGCTGTGCTGCTGTAATAAACAGCCCACATTTCTTCTCTGTCTTGTCCAGAAGGGATACCTGTCACTTCCCTCCAAACCCCATTGGCCAGAGCTAGTCACATGGTCCTACCTAACGGCAGGGGTTGGAGAAGATGGGAAGCAAATGGAATGTTTCGGGAGTACCCCTCCATCTGCTGTAGATTCCTGCCACATATTCTATCTAGCATTGGCCTCAGGAACGCAGAGTAAGACTTTTCTACATATGCCTTCAAACAATTGAAAACAGCAGTCACATTCCACTCCCCCGCCATATACACATTCCCATATGCACACTCCCAGTGCCTCTCATGGTCTTCTGCTTTACAGAAGAAGCCTCACTCTTTTGATCATTTTTTCTCTTAGTTTCTTTCTTTCTTTTTTTTTTTTGGCATGCCACAAGGCATGAGGGATCTTAGTTCCCTGACCAGGCATCGAACCCGTGCGCCCTGCATTGGAAGCGCAGAGTCTTAACCACTGGAACACCAGGGAATTCCCATCTAACTTAGTTTCTTATCCTGTTGCCATCCTGGAAACCCTTTCCTGGGTGCATTACCACTTATTAATATCAGTTATTAATACCCAAAATGTCTTGTGATTTAAACAGAGATTTATCTTCCATTTCATTAACTTTCGGTCTTATATTCTTGAAGCAGAGTCTTCATCCTCCTCAGCTTGATGTTCCCTGCTTACGACACCTTCCTGTCCTACCAACATAAGGCTTGGCTTGTAGCTACCCAGTTTGCCAAATGGATTGTACACCTGTAGTTTCCATTGACCTAGGATCATGATGCTAACCAGTTCAAGAAGCCATATCCTAAAGCCATGACCTGTCATCAGTTCATTAAGATACACAACTGTTTTATGATATAATTTGCTCAAGCCATAAATCACATCCAGTTTCTGTGCTTCAGCTTTTCAGTGCTTCCAGCTGCTACATTTTCCCATTGGGTGTGGATGAACCACTGGAGTTTGAGACAGTAGACAGCCTAGGAAAACAATGCCACTGAACTGATAATGAGTGTGAAAGTCTTCCAGTCTCTGCTGACTTAGAATGCGGAAGAGGGAGGGACTTTTGATAGCCCTATTCTCCAACTGCTCATATAATTTTTAGATCAGAACATTTACCTTGATCGGTGTTGTACTTCTTGAACAAAAAGGCTTTGCCACCCTCCCCCTTCCCCTGAGGGTGCTTCATTGTCCCATGGAGTCAGATGGTGACAGTGGGCCTGAAGGGTCTATAAGGGCTAGACCTCTTACAATGCTTCTAAGAAAACTAGCCGGGCTTCCGTGGTTAAGAGTCCACCTGCCAATGCAGGGGACACGGGTTCGTGCCCCGGTCCGGGAGGATCCCACATGCCGCGGAGCGGCTGGGCCCGTGAGCCGTGGCCGCTGAGCCTGCGCGTCCGGAGCCTGTGCTCCACAACGGGAGAGGCCACAGCGGTGAGAGGCCCGCGTACCGCAAAAAAAAAAAAAAAAGAAAACTAGCTGAGGTGACATTTGAGAAGGTTTACTGGGCAAGATAAAGTTGGCTTCTGCATTACCCATCATCTAGGCCTTGTTTGTGTTCAAAACCTATTTCAAATGCTAAGCTGAAAGAGCTGGGTCATCATGTGATAGACAGTTGTGCATATGATAGCATCATGTGTGTGAGAGCCAGTCATACATGTATATTAAATCCTTGTGTGGACCCAGAGATGCTGTTTCTTCTAACAGTCCAGATTCAAACTTTTATTGGGACACTCAGGTATATTAAAGCTTAAGCTTATACATGCCCTTTAACCTACCTAAAATACCCATTCAGCTACCACCATCTCCCGACTTCCTTCACTATCATAATTGAATACTAGGAGTCTGTTTTTCCAGAGTGAGAATACCACGAAGCCTCTTTTGAAACCAGTAGAGGCAGACTCAAGCTGCCACTCATTAGATGCACAATAAACACATCTTAATAACCTGACAATTCCATGTGCTACCCTAAAGGTATTTTCAAACATTATTTCCAAAACACGTTCTTGTTCCAAGTAATGTGAGTAGGCCTCACAATTAACTAATTTCCAGCCAAGTCTGAAATATCAAAGGTTAGTGTCCAGAGATCGTAGTGTGTAAAAGAATGGGAGCTCTTGTTTTCAAATTCAGCTGTGTTGGTTTTACAGTTTCGAGACTGGAAAATGGCCAGAAGACTGTATTACCCTTCTTTTCAATCTTTCTTAAGAATTCCCTCATGTCTAGGATGCCAACTAGACTCCGAGAATTCATGCTTATTCTGTTGTGTCCAGGGGATGCCTTCTGTTATCCGTAGTTACCTGCAAAATGGTGAGGGGTTAGGGATTGAAAGAGTAAAAGTCAAGTTTTTAACCCAAGAATAGGGTATTTGTTTCACCTGGCATCACAGTCAAGTTCAGGGCCACTGGGAGCTCACGTGAAGCCTAGAAAAGAAAGAAGCTTCCATGCACATCCACTGTTTGAGGCTTAGGCCCTGGTTGCTTGATCCGTACAGGAGCTTGGTTTTTAGTCCATTCCCTTGACTGCAATTTTAGTTCCTATTTCCTTGGCCCTCAGATTTATGGGTTAGAATCTTCATAACTGTAGTTTGCTTCCCCATTTCCCACCTCTGAACCTTCTATCCTCGGACCCTAGGCCCCTGTCCCTCAGGCGGGGTCTGCAGAGCTATGCTCCCCAGGTTTAAAATGCTCGTTCTCATCACTCAGAAACATTGCAGAGAAAAATCCAGATACAATATGTTTATGATATGATTGAATCTGGTTTGAATATATTTCAAGAAGAGCATAGTTTCAAGTAAAAAAAAAAACTGAAATTTATTCAGAAATAGATAAGTTAGTAAACTTTTGCATGCAAATTCACAATATGTAAAAATAATAACAATTTTATAATGACAGTGGCCCCTGCATAGCATTTTTGTTTGTTTGTTTATTTTCTGTAGCACAGCAAAAAGCCCAGATATCAAATAGACTGGAGGCTGGGAAGATACATACACTACAAACCTATAAATTTTTAAAAAGTAACCTAATCCCCCCAACACCCCCCCCCCGCAAAATTGTCTCTTACATTCATTTCTCCCTAGCAGTGTTAAATCTGGTAAGGATTGTGTTCATCTTGCCACAATTAAAAGTCTACAAACTAAAAAATTTCCATAAAAGCCAACCATCAAAATGTGTGAAACATCTAAGATGTTGATATAATTGAAACCTGTCTTCAGTATTTGCTAAATACATGTTTTCCCTCCCTTGACATCTAATAAACAATTGTAGAGCTATGTCTGAGTTCAGCATTATAAGATCCGGATTCAAAGTACCACAGGAGAACAGTCAACTCTGGTCTTCTCTGGATTCATGGGCTAGTTTTTAAATAAATACCAGCTACATAACTAATTTTTAAAAAATCAAAACTTCGTAACTGATTGGTTATTTGTGATACAAAACTTTCTACCTGCTAGAAGATGATAAAAAAATGATCAATTTTCCTTGCTCAAGAATTCCAAATTGGGCTTCCCTGGTGGCGCAGTGGTGGAGAGTCCGCCTGCCGATGCAGGGGACGCGGGTTCGTGCCCCGGTCCGGGAAGATCCCACATGCCACAGAGCGGCTAGGCCCGTGAGCCATGGCCGCTGAGCCTGTGCGTCCGGAACCTGTGCTCCGCAACGGGAGAGGCCACAACAGTGAGAGGCCCGCGTACCGCAAAAAAAAAAAAAAAAAAAAAAAAAAAAAGAATTCCAAATAACTTAGCTAGATACACCCCCCCAACTCAAGACGGGGAGCATAACACCCCTCACCTTAGATGTGGGCTCCCATAGGCACTTCCTTCCAAACAGTAGAGGATGGAGGTGGGAAGAGACACCTCCCAGTGGAGAAACCTGACAAGCCCCAGTCAGCCAGTGATCAAGGCCAACATCGACTGTGATAAGGACCCTTGCTGTCCTGTTCACCTCTGTGGTTGTCTTCCCCAAAACCCATAACCTTCGTCTAACCATGAGAAAAACATCAGACAAAACCCAGTTGTTGGACTTTGCAGAATACCTGATCACTACTCCTCAAAACTGTCATCAAGAACAAGGAAAGGGCTTCCCTGGTGGCGCAGTGGTTGAGAGTCCGCCTGCCGATGCAGGGGAAACGGGTTCGTGCCCCGGTCTGGGAAGATCCCACATGCCGCGGAGCAGCTGGGCCCGTGAGCCATGGCCGCTGGGCCTGTGCGTCCGGAGCCTGTGCTCCGCAATGGGAGAAGCCACAACAGTGAGAGGCCCACATACCACAAAAAAAAAAAAAAAAAAAAAAAAAAAAAAAAGAACAAGGAAAATCTTATAACCTTTAAAAATCGTGAATCACTATGTTGTACACCTGAAATACAAAATACTGTGTATCAACTATATGTCAATACCAATATTTTTTAAAACAAATGAAACAAAAACAATTAAGTCTGAGGAGTTATTCCAGCCAAGAGGTACCTAAGAAGATGTGATGACTAAATGTAATATGGTGTCCAGGATGGGACTCTGGAGCAGAAAAAGGACATTCAGAAATCCAAATAAAGTGTGGGCTTTAGTTAATGAAATGCATCGATGTTGATTCATTACCTGGGACAAATGTCATATACAAGGGAAGATGTTCATTAGAGGGGAACCTGGGTGTGGCGGTTATGGGAACTCACTGTACTATCTTCACAACTGTTCTGTAAGCTTAAAACTATTCTAAAAGAAATAAAAGTTTATTTTTAAAAAAGGCTATTAACAGACCCTCCAACTAGGCCAATAGGGTTCTCTCTACAACCTGATTCCAGGACACCCCTGCTTCTGTGCTCAGAGACCCCCTACCTGGTGACCTGTCTGTGGACCTTCTCTAGCACCAAAACATCTCCTAAAACATCTTTTATAAGTCGTTCCACACATCTGGCACCAGGGCTGAAGCTTCCCGGAGTCATCTGAATCAGTGTCTGCCCCAGAGTGAAATCCCGTGCCCATGTGGTAGAAGACATTTGCCTTCTCGTTACCCATCCAGTGTCTGACTCTTTCCTGCTTTTTGAGTCTCCGTGTGGTTTCTCACTACAGGAGTTGAAAATTCCAGACAATGGCCCCAAGACTGTGTCCTCTGCTACATTCATCAGATGCACCCATGGCAACCTTAGGATCAGGAGGCGAGGTGGCGGGGAGTCTTCCCAGGGGACAGCGGTGTGTTGAGGGCTGATGGGGGAGGCACAGGGGCTAGTGGAAGGGTCCTGCAAGCTTCGGGGGGCCTACTGTCAGGCAGTGGAGTCCTATCAGTCATGCTGGGCCAACCAGCTCTGCAGCAGACTTTGTTCCCAGCCTGGTTCTCCAGCCCTCCTAGCAGTACTGAAGCTACACAGTGTTCTTTATGTAAAATTGTTTGTTGAAAAAAAACTTGCATACGTAACACCGCACAGATCATAAGAGCACAGTGCGATTCATTTTCACAGAGTGAACCGATCTACTAGGACTCATATCAAGAAACAAAGCCTGGAAACCCCTCCCACACCTTCACATCCCAGCTCAGAGGAAGCTGGCCAGGAGGGACCAGCCAAGGGCGTGCAGGAGGCGGCAAAGCCTGTGAGAAGCCTTGCGTCAGCCCACAGACCTGCCTTCCATCTCAGCTTTCATTTCCATGTCTCTTGCGTCCTTATGATAAGTGCCATTTTCCTGACTTGATCAGAGCTTCTGTTCCTTGCAGCCCAAATGGCCTGAATAGCAACTGTTTCTACTTAGGCGAACAGAAAACATATAACAGTCCGGTGAAAACCATGACTCACTCATGTCAATATCTCATGGGAAGGAATGCCTTCAAAATCATTGGCTTTGGAGGGATACTTGACACAATAGCATGAAAAATAAGATGTCATTTAAAGGGCAGGCTTAAAACAGTGATATTTATAGAATTAGATATAATCTCAGAATGGGGAATAGGGCATAGGGGTACCAACAACACCCCACTGGTTCCTGAGCAATGATCTTTAGTAAATCATTTCTCTACATTCCTGCTTGTGTGGTCATGGAAGACAGCATTAAGAACCTGGGCTAAAAGGCGCTGCCCTGGGGAAAAGTATAATGATTTTAAATGGCAACGAGTCTCATACATTAATTTCCCAGCCAAGTCTGTGTCAAGCCCAGATGTTGGGGAGAAAGTGAAAATGACAGCACCGAACAAAACAAGAGTACCTTTTGCTGGTGTGTTTGCTGACAGCCTGTATGTGTCAAACTTGAAGAAATGCATTTACAAGCCCCTGCCAGACGTTAAAGAAAGCAACTGTGAGTTCTCATCCCTTGAACCCTACAAGCCACCAAAGCAATTGAGCTGATGGCACTGAGTATCAGTTTATGCTGAGACAGGGTGTGGGCTATCTCCTCTCGTGGGCATTTTGCCTTTTGGACAGCTTGTGGGAACACGCATAAAGACTCTGGAGGACATCCAGGGCATTTTAGGAGAACTGGGTGGGTGGCAGTCAGTGGTGACACATTCATGCGTCCACTCGTAGTGCTTTGAACTACTTTTACTAATTTATTATTTTACTCATTTAGCCTTAGCTAGATGTGTTTATTTGCAAATATTTGCTTAGCACTTGCCATGCAAAATCCAGTAGAGAATTTTCAATTGTGACAGTTTTCTCCACTTTGCATCTCTTCGATGACAAACTCTGTAAGGTTAGAGATTTTCCATTTGTGAATCCCCAGCATTGGGGTCAGGGAGGGAGACAGTGACTGGCTCATGAAATGAGCTCAAAATATAGCTATTGCATGAATAACTTTGTGATGTGTTGAGCTCCGAAAGGAACTTGATCTCTTAAAAGTTGTGGCTTTACATAATTGAAGCAGAAAACATTTAGAAAGTGAGTGGACTTAGAACCTGAGTTTATATGCTGGCTCTGGCCTTTATTAGCTGTACCTCAACTAGTGAACCTGACTGCTGAGCCTCGATTCTCGCCTGTACATTGGGAACAACATAACTGCCCCGCAAGTTTCTTCTGAGGATTAGAAGATGGAGTATATGCGTGGCTCGTGGCACAAAGTGCCATGGTCATTGCTGTGAGCATCATAAGAGTTAAATGGTTGAGAATGAGGGCTTTAGAAGCAGACCTCAGCTCTGGTCTCAGCTGTAGCATTGCCTTGCTGTATGACACATGTAAATCATATGGCACCCTGCCTGGTCCACGGTGAGTGATTGATAAATTATTATTAACAATAGAATGCAATTATCCTTATGGTTGTATTAATGTTAAATTATTCCCCTAAAAGGACACACAAAACAAAGAGTTTCAAATCCATTTAGAAGGAAGAGAAATAAATTTTAGAGGCACTCTGGATGAGAAAATCTCTGTAGTTGAGCAGCAAATTTAGCCTTGGGTTTCCTGGCAACCAGGGTAATAAAAAGAATCACAACAGTTTATATAATTATTATTATCAGTTATAATTAGTCAACTAGAGCTGCTCTGTCCAATATGCTAACCAGTAGCCACGTGTGGCTATTACTGAGTCTTTGAAATGTAGCTCATCTGAACTGAGATGTGTGCTGTAGGACTAAAATGCACTGGATTTTGAAGACTTAGTGTGAAAAAGTAAAATATCACATTAAAAAAGTTTTGTATTTGCTACATGTCGAAATTATGGTATTTTGGTTATTTGGATTGAATAAGATATACTATTAAAATGAATTCCACCTATTTCTTTTTACTTTTTTGGTGTGGCAACTAGAAAGTTAAAAATTCCATACATGGCTCACATTTTTTTTTTTTTTTTTTTTTTTTTTTTTGCGGTACTCGGGCCTCTCACTGTTGTGGCCTCTCCCGTTGCGGAGCACAGGCTCTGGATGCGCAGGCTCAGCGGCCACAGCTCACGGGCCCAGCCGCTCCACGGCACGTGGGATCTTCCCGGACCGGGGCACGAACCCGTGTTCCCTGCATCGGCAGGCGGACTCTCAACCACTGCGCCACCAGGGAAGCCCCCATGGCTCACATTTTTTACTTCCGTTTTGTCCCTATTGGACAATACAACTCTTTAAAACTCTCATTATTCTAAATGGAACTTATATTACTTATATTTTATTTATATAAAATATCAATATAATTCTATAGCATAATTATAATATTTATGACATATTGTAATTATGATATAACACCATATGGTATATAATTATGATATATAATTATATATAATTATAAAAATACAAAAATATAAATATATAACATCAACATATAAACATACAATATAATTATTAAAGTAATAGAAATATAAAACAATATGTTAAATATTAATATATTATATACTTTATATTATTTATAAAAGAGGCTTTTGATATCCATATAGGTAACATCTTCACCTGCAATTTTAAAGAAAATTTGATAGATCCTAAAGGAGCGATGTTGTGATAATTACATGAAGGAGAGACGTAATGATAATTGTAGTGGCTACCGCTTCCTGAATGCCTGCATACGTGCTAGGCACAGTCCTAATTTCTTTTCAGATATCAATCATTTAAAAATTCATAAGTGGTATGATCATTCTTGCATTACGCCAGGAAATTATACCTTAGTAACTGGTATAAGATATAAAGACATCGTCTTCTCCTGCTTCCTTCCTCTTTGGTATCATTCACAGCTGCAGACAGGTGCTCGGCAGCAAATGGTGCTCAATAAATCGGTGTATATAAATAAATACCTAAATGGTGTCTCTTCTCTCCCTGTGTCATTCAGCTTCTCTGTGAGATCTAGTTCTTTTAAATCTCAGTAACAGCAGGACATTTAAAAGTCTATAAAATTTGGGAATAATCTGTCACCCGAAATCGTCTTGTGGCTTGAAATCTACAGGAAAAACCTGGCAACAGAAGTGATATGAGTCCATTGAGAGACCCCCGGGCTCTGCTGTGCTCTGGTCGGAGCCTGGACATAAACTGAATTACAATAACTAAAGAAATAGCTGTTTCCTGCGGGTACAAATCATCTCTAAACTTTCCAAAATTCTTGTATATTTTGAAGACATTTATTTAGCTTTCTTGGAATCTGAGTCTATTAAAAAACCAAATATTTCAAAGAATATATGGTTTTTACAAGAGGCAAAAGTGTAAAAAAGAGTAAAGGAATCTTATCTCTTAAATCCAACCCTGTGTACCCCACTGAGACCAGGAGAAAGAAACTGGAATTTAGGATTTTAAAATGTAACTACAAGTAATAGAAAGATGTGCTCAGCTCTGCGAAGGGCCAAGGGCCAAGAAAAAACTGTCTTTACTGTTTCACAACATACAGAGAAGGGAAACTTGGAAATCGTTAGAAAAAGAGTGTCAAGGGTCATGACAGGTTTGGAAAATAGGCCTAATGAGCAAAGAATATAATAGTTGGTGTTATTTTTCCCAAGGAAAAGAGAGGAGGTTAGTCGTGATTGAGAATCCAGGGACTGCATTGTACAGGCACTAGTACACAGTAGGATCCCAGCTGCACTGATGGGCACAAGTGTAGATTTCGGTTTAAAGCTAAAAGAATTTCTTCACAGTCGGAGCTGTAAACCAATGGTCTAGCCAGCAGGGAGAGGTAAAGAATCTTTCTGGAAGTCCTTCAATAGGCTGATCTCTTAGCTACCTGTGATAGTTTGGGGGTGTCCTGGATTTGCTGATTGTGGAGCAGAATAATCAACATAATTGCTAGTTCACCTTAGAAAAAGTGATCTGCCCCAGATATTTAGACAACAGCGTTCTCAAATCAGACACTTCATTCATAGCTTCGTCATTCTCAGAAGAACCCATACATTGAGAAAATGAAATATAGAAGTTCAGAGACTGGTTCTTGGTTGCATAAGTGGATCCAGGCTTACAAAGAAAACCCCTCACATTAAATCCAAAGATTTTGCTCGAGACCATGAGGCTATTTGCAGGGCTACATTTGAATGTCAAGCTTTCTGAATTGAGGTGTTTATATTCTAATTCAAAACTCCTTTCACTTAACTAGTATAAAAGCACCTGTAGTGATGAGGCGGTGTTTCAAATGTCCACGTGGACACTTTTCAGCAGCTGATGGAGGCGCAAGAATGCACTGTGTTGGGTCATGAGGTCTACAGCCTAGAGGACACCCACACCCTAATGCAAATCAGAACCTGAATTCTTCTGATCATAGTGGCCAGGTTCTGCAGCTTAAGAGCCACCACGGTTGATTCCTTTCAACAAACTACAATATCTTATTCCCCTACAAATATCTCAGTAAAGCCACTACTCAAAAATTTAAAACTATGAGGAATTGAAGCATTTACCACTCAGACATTGGTGGGTTTTAATAGATGCTTATGTGGAAGATTGGTAGAATTTAAAAACCCATTTCCAGCAGACATAATGAACTGCTACTAACACCTCATACCCATGACTCAACTTTGATTCATGAAAATAGGAATGGCTCTTAAGTACTTGCAATTGAGGTAAAAGTTGATTCTTAAAACACACATGTTGAATTAAGGAAAGAACATTGTCAACATCAGAGCATAGAACAAGTAACAATAGAATATTACTCAGCCATAAAAAGAAACGAAATTGAGCTATTTGTAATGAGGTGGATAGACTTAGAGTCTGTCATACAAAGTGAAGTAAGTCAGAAAGAGAAAGACAAATACCGTATGCTAACACATATATGTGGAATTTAAGGGAAAAAAATGTCATGAAGAACCTAGGGGTAAAACAGGAATAAAGACACAGACCTACTTGAGAATGGACTTGAGGATATGGGGAGGGGGAAGGGTAAGCTGTGACAAAGTGAGAGAGAGGCATGGACATATATACACTACCAAACGTAAGGTAGATAGATAGTGGGAAGCAGCCGCATAGCACAGGGAGATCAGCTCGGTGCTTTGTGACCGCCTGGAGGGGTGGGATAGGGAGGGCGGGAGGGAGGGAGACGCAAGAGGGAAGGGATGTGGGAACAGATGTATATGTATGACTGATTCACTTTGTTATAAAGCAGAAACTAAAAAAAAAAAAAAAAACAAAACAAACAAGTAACAATTAAAGATAAACATTAGAGACCTGGCCTTGTCATGATTATATTCACTGAAATGTTTCCTGAATGACAAAGATTTCAAAGATCCCTCATGTCCCCTTCCTGTATTGTCCCACTGGATAGTCTGGGCGCCCTGGGATTAGTAATTGGGGTGCTTTTTGTTTATTTGTCAGAAATTAGTTCAGAACACACAAAGCTGGTTATGATTGGTTTTGATGTGAAAATAGATAACCTACTGACCTTGGCCTTTGGAGCCTCCAGCTCATAACTGATCACAATTATTCACATTGATTACTTCCTGGTCGTTCTCCTCTCTGAGATGCCAGGGAGTGGGGCCTCGTGAAGTCTGAGCCCTGTGCTTTATCTTTTTTAAACTTGACTGTTTATTGAGTCTTGTCCATGTGCTAGTTGCTGAGAAGAATGCAGAAAAAATGTAGATCCTTGTCTCCCAAAAGATTGCCATCCAGCTCAGGGACAAATGCAGCACACACAAGACAAGCAATTCACAAGTGAAGGCTGTGCTCCCGGAAGTGGCCAGGTGGGCTGAGAATGCTGGGCCCTGGTAGGGAGAGACCTGGCGAGGCTGAAACGTTTGTCACAGAGGAGGTAACAGTCTAGATCCAGAAGGATGGTCAGAGAGCAGGGCAGACGCTTAACTGCCTGACATTGTTACTTAAATGTTACCTTATCTCCCAGCCAGATCCCACACTCCCACTTGACCTTTTCCTCTGTGACTAGCACAGAGCCTGCATACAGTAGGTGAATAATAATCTCGCCTGAAATGAGAGTGTCCTGAAAGTGCTCAGAAATAAAGGGGGGGGCATTAATTTTCAATTATTTAAATTGTTAATGTTGATAATGAAGCATCTTTTAAGATCTCTTTGTTTTTCTCCTCTAAACATTTTAATGCCTAGGATCACGATAAAGCCAGAGGTCTCTAACGCTTATCTTTTGTTTTATGCTCTGATGTTGACAGGGTTCTTTCTTAAACTCAACACGAGTACTTTTTAAAAACCAACTTTCATCTCAATCTAAAGTGTCTAAGAGCCACTTCCAGGAAAGGGAGGCTGATTTGCAAGCCACATCCTAGAGGAACTGGCTGAGGAAGTTTTTTTTTTTTTTTTTTTTGGCTGTGTTGGGTCTTTGTTGCTGCGCGCGGGCTTTCTCTAGTTGCAACGAGCAGGGGCTACTCTTCGTTGCAGTGCAAGGGCTTCTCATTGCGGTGGCTTCTCTTGTTGTGGAGCACGGGCTCTAGGCATGTGGGCTTCAGTAGTTGTGGCACACGGGCTCAGTAGTTGTGGCTCATGGGCTCTAGAGCGCAGGCTCAGTAGTTGTGGCGCACGGGCTTAGTTGCTCCGCGGCATGTGGGATCTTCCCGGACCAGGGCTCGAACCTGTGTCCCCTGCATTGGCAGGTGGATTCCTAACCACAGCGCCACCAGGGAAGTCCCATGATTTTTTTTTTTTTTAACGTTAATAATCAGGAGATGAGACAGTTGAATTTGGAAGCCTGAGAGCTGTGGCAGCGGACTCTGGACCACAGATGTAAGGACGCCCCTGGGTGGGGTTACAACGGGTACATGGTGTCCATTCAAGCAGGGAGTATGCAGGGGACAGAGTCGCTGTCCCACCTACTCTGTTGGACTCCGGGAATAGAGGAGAGACAAGGAAGGGGACCAAGCCTGTATTTGGAGGACAACGGTTGTCTCCACACTCAGGCGTTATTCCTTCTTTTTCACTTTCAAAGAGGAAATGGGAGCAAACCCAGAACCCAGATAAAGTAACCAGAATGCTCTCCCACACATCCGCCCTCATGTGGCCAAGGTGTCTGGCCACTTTGCAAATACCCACAGTGAAGGCCTAATCCTAACAGAAGCGTCAGGCCTGGCAGGCAGTGGGGACAGGAGAAGTTTGGTCGGAAGTGCTCTGACATGTCCAAGCCACCTGCTTGGCTTCTGCTTTCACACAGCTCCCCAGCGCCCAGCGAAATGGGACCTGGGGATGCTCTGACAGACCGGGGATCTGGGATGAATGAATCACACCAGGCTGCCAGTGGAGAGAGAGATTCGCAGTCCCTAGGCCTCAGTCCTCTGTGGTTTTAGACATGAATGGGGGCTAACAGTCTCTGCTGAAGTGGCCCAAGCACCTCAGGCTCAGGCCCCTGGGCTGCTGCTGGGGAACCACGGCAACCCCCACATGCATTTTAACCTGCCCTCTCATTGTGACAGTTTGTATTGCACTAAGAATCTAAAACTAAGACTCTAAACTGGTATATAGAGAAAAAACTAGTTACCAGTGGCGAAGGAGGGGGGCAACATGGGGGGTGGGGGGTAGGAGGCACAAACTACTGGGTGTAAGACAGGATCAAGGCTGTATTGTACAACACGGGGGACATGGCCAACATTTTGTCGTAACCAGAAGGAAAGCGATCTTTAAACATTGTATAGGGCTTCCCTGGTGGCGCAGTGGTTGAGAGTCCGCCTGCCGATGCAGGGGACACGGGTTCGTGCCCCAGTCCGGGAAGGTCCCACATGCTGCGGAGCGGCTGGGCCCGTGAGCCATGGCCGTTGAGCCTGCGCGTCCGGAGCCTGTGCTCCGCAACGGGTGAGGCCACAATGGTGAGAGCCCCGCGTACTGCAAAAAAAAAAAAAAAAAAAAAAAAAACATTGTATAAAAATAAAAAGTTAAAAACCATAACCCCTCCCCAAACCCTCCAATTGTACATGAAGTAAAATCTAAAATATGCTAAGAATAAGCACATATAAAATATAAAATGTAATACATTAAAAAAAAGAAACATTCCAAAATCAATAAAAATCACAATATGAAAAAAAAAAAAACCACTCTAAACTGAGGAGAATAACTTGGGGGCCATCGGGGAGCCACTGTGGGTTGCACACAAGGTAGAGAATGGCAGCTGAAAGGCTTCACTTCCTAAGCCCCGCCCATCCCACCCTTATCACCACGCCACCTTGAACTGCGTGCGCCTTTGCTCTCTGTCCTTCTCTCTCCCTCAGTGCCCTCCCAGCCTCCTACCTGTGACAACCCACTGGTCTCTTGAGGCCCTGCTCAAATGCCACCTCCCATCCGAAGTTGTCTCTCATCAGCCTCCTTCCAGAAGGGCCCACATATGTTGCTTTATGACAGTCATGTTTGAGACACAGACGATTCTAGCTCTGCAGTCAGTTGGTCAATATAATGTCTTAAACTTCCCCTGCTGCACCAGGTGCAAAATTAGAAGAAAGATGCAAAGAAAACCAAAGATCTAATGTGACAACTGGCTCTTGTTCTCACACTGACTTATATGATTTCTAATATAAATACATTCTAATATAATATTTATGCAATAGGTTTATATCACATTTAGACGTAAATATTAATTTTATTATAGTATAGCGATATTATATATGTATAATAAATATACAGTATATTTTATAATATTTATAATATACACGTATGACTTATATTTATTAACAAATATAACCCAGGAATTTGTTGAAAAGATGCCTGAGTCCTCACCCAGGGGTCTGATTCACTGATTCCTGGGTGGGAACTGGTGATTTGCGTTTCCGTGTAGAGCTTGCAATGCCGGTGGCCTAAGGACCCTGCTTGGAGAAGCACAAAGCTAGGATGTGCCAACCTGCTGCCACCGCCCTCCTTCCTCCTGCTCTTCTCTTATTTCGCTCTCAGTGCTGGACTTGCTGAGTCCCTGTGTGATGGTTAATTTTGTGTCAACTTGGCTGGGATGCATTGCCCACATACGTGGTCAAACATTATTCTGGATGTTTCTGTGAGGTTTTTTGGGATGAGATGAACATTAAAAGTGGTGGATGCTGAGTAAAGCAGATTGCCCTCCATAATGTAGGTGGGCCTCATCCAATCAGTTGACACCCTGCATAGAACAAAAGCCTGCCCTAAAGCAAGGGAGAACCGTGCCAGCAGATGGCCTTTGGATTTCGTCTGCACATTAGCTCTCCCCTCGTCTCCACCTTGCTAGCCCACAGCCTCTGTAATCTTGTGAGCCAATTCCTTAAAATGAATCTCTGATATATATTTATACATAAATATATATGTATCCTATTGGTTCTGTTTCTCTTGAACCCTGACTAATACACCCTGTGAGAATCTGAACTCGCTTCCCTTTTGCTGCAAAGCGTATGCCATCGAACCCCACGTCAGAGTCTCTCGGTGTAGAGAACAAGGCTCGACCCCATCAGAACCACCCAGGAACCCTAGAAAATGCAGGTTCCCAGTCTGCATCCCTAGAGACACTGACCCAGCAGGGACTGGGTGGGCCCTGAAATCTGTACTTACAGAATACTTGGTTATTTTTTAGCACAGGACTCTAACTCATTTCAAAATGTGAGTTGCACTAGTGGAGAGCATGGTGAATGGCACAAAAGGACATAAGAACCAATCCTTCTGGCAGGGAGTTTGCAATTCAAGTGAGGACTTCGATTCTGGAATGTTTGGGGAGTGACAGGAACCACACTGACACGCTGTACTGGATTGAATAGTGTCACCCTAAAATTCACGTCCTTCCTGGGAACCTCAGAATGCGACGATATTTGGGAATAGTACGGTTGCCAGTGTAACTAGTTAAGATGAGGTCATCGTGGAGTAGGGTGGGCCCTTTATCCAATATAACTGGTGTCCTTACAAGAAGAGACACAGAGACAGACAGACAGAAGACGGCTGTGTGATGACTGAGGCAGAGATTGGAGTGATGCTGCTGGAAGCCAAGGAAGGCCAAGGACTGCTGGCTGCCACCACAACCCAGGAGGGAGCCGTGGAACAGATTCTTCCTCTGAGCCCCCCAGAAGGAGCCAGCCCTGCTGACACCTGGACTTAGGACTCCTGGCCATCAGACCTGTGAAAGAATAAATTTTTGTTGTCTTAAGTCACCCAGTCGGTGGTACTTTGTTATAGCAGCCCTAGGAAACTAATACACCCACCCACTATAAACGACTAGAAAATTGGACAAAACATATCAAACAACTGTTTGCAGATATTGGACAACTGGCAGCACAGGCCTACTATCCGTGGGGAAAGATACATAAATTGAGTAGGGGGCCACCCATGTGGACAACCAGTGCAGTCAAGGCTAAGCTGGAAAGTTCTGTGTGTGGGTGCCTGGATCCCTACTGGATGGCACCTCCCGTGCAGTCAGCAGCTGGTTATCTAGACTTCTGTCTTCCCACCTCTAGCCCATGCAGTGTTGTTCTGACTGAGCCCTCGGTAAATAAGTGAGGCATCCTCTTGGACCATGTTTCCCAAGGTCATCCTGCAGTTGAAAGTTTGGATCTGTAACAGTGGTTCTAACCCTGGCTGGAATTTAGAATTGCCTGAGGAATCTTCTCAGTGTATCGATGCTGGGGCCCCATCCTAGACCAGTTCAACTCAGGTGTAGGAGAGGGGCAGGACCCTAGCATTAAGGTTTTTTAAAACCTCCCCAGGAAATTCTGTCACGCAGCCAAAGAGGAGACCCACTGATCTGTATCTCACTTCCCAAACTGTTTTGAACAACCCTCCTAAAACGTAATGTAAACAGATGCTTCTTCGTGTAGGCATCTTATAAGTTACTCCTCTACTGTAAAGTAAGTGCATTCATCCTCGAATTCGCCCAAGTAGGTGGATGTTTTGTTTCATGGCTGTTGTGTGGGTGTCCTCCCAGCCCACTCTGGGAACTTTTCCTCAGAGGAAACACAGCTTCCTGATGCTCTGGCAGTGATTTCCTGGAGTGGCTGTAGGTCCTCCTGGCCACTATGTGAAATCTAGTGTATTAGTTTCCCAGGGCTGCATGACAAAGCACCAAGACCGAGTGGCTTCAAGCAATAGACATTTATGCTCTCACAGTTCTGAAGGCCAGAAGTCCAAAATCAAGGTGTCTGCAGGGCCATGCTCTCTCTGAAGGCTCTAGGTGAGGATCCTTCCCTGCCTCTTCCTGGCTTCTGGTATTTGCCCGCCATCGTTGGCTTGTAGATACATCACTCCAATCTTTGCCTCTGTTGTCACATGGCCTTCCCCCGTCTCTCCACGTCGCCTTACCCCTGTGTGTGTCTATCTTTGTGTCGATTCTACTCTTCTTAAAAGGATGCCACTTGCATTGAATTAAGGCCAGTCCTACTCTGGTAGGACCTCATCGTAATTTACATCTTAAAGGCATCTGCAAAGATCCCATTCCCAAATAAGGTCACATTCACAAGTGCCAGGGTTAGAGCTTCACCATAATCTTTTTGAAGGACACAATTAACCCACAACACCAGGATTACCACATGTGTGCTGATTGCACCTGGCCAGTGAGGCTTAGTTACCTTTGCTTGAAATTGACACCTCCATCTTTTCTCTTGGTCGTTTTCTTTAAGCACAGGTCTGTTGGCTATCCAAGCAGAATGCTCTATCCTTGCAGTTCAGAGTGTGGTCCACCTTCAGGCAGCATCCACAGCACTTGGGAGTTTGTTTGAAATGCAGACTCTCAGGTCCCACATTAAACTCACTGATTTGGGAATCTGCAGTTTAACAAGATCTCCAGGTGCTGCATATACACGTCACATTTTGAAAAGCAGTGCTCTAAAAACCAAAGACTCACCTTCCTTTTATACTGTTGAATGATTCTGGTTGCTATGAGCACATAATGTCCTTTGTTTAAATAGGACACTTTGTTTAAATTAAACACTCTTAAATAGCTTCTAACTATATTTTGAAATGTATTTGAAGTAAAAATGTTCTGAAGTTATGATTTCAAGTTCTCTGATTAGTTTAATCAAGACTAACCAAATCTGAATTATCAAGTGAATCATTGTAAGAAAAATCTTCCATTGGAATTATCTCCAGCCTATATCACCCAAGTCTGGATGGAGTGAGGGAAGAGGATGATTACTCTGGAAATTAAAAAAAAAATTTTGTTACCATTTTGGAGGACGACCATAAAATAGCTGTTCTCAAATGTCAAACGTTTATTTTGTGTAGCCCTAGCTAGAACACTGGATAGATGTATTAGGGAGGCACTTTGGGAAGTATTATAAACAGTGATTTCCTAAGAATGAGTTGTTAAAATACGGGATAGACTGCCTTATGAAACTGGGACACTGGTGATTGATGAAGAGACAAATCTTGCTCTGAAAAGGCAGATTAGGTAGCTTCCAAGGATGTTTCCAACTCAAGATTTCATGTTGTTGCAAAACTACTCTGAAACTGTAAACTTCAGAAGGATGGCTCTTTTCTTTTTGGAACTTATTTCTGGCCTTCGGTTATGAGTCCATTGCCTTGAAATATTTCTAATGTGCATCAGAGTCAAAGCTCAGTAAAAATCTGTGTTTTAAGCTCCATTTCAGTATTTATCCTGACTACTATCTTACTTCAACCAGAATAATGTAAGAGCCTTTTATTTGTTGGTGTGTAAGTGTATAGATGCAAATAGCCCAAAGAGCCATTAAGATGGTCCACTGTTAACATAAGAATACAGGTTATTTCTTTTCTTTCTAATACTTTTTGTCACTTAAAACCTCACATGATATGAGTTAACATTGCTTTTATGCCTCATACTGAATGTCTATTTTATATAGTTTTTCTTCCTTACTTGTGTCTACTTTGGTTGTGTCTCTTCACAACATCTGTTACCCTTTAAAAAATCTGCCTTTTGATGCTTCTCAGAGTCTATTTATACCACAGTAATTGTTACCTTAGGCTTATTTCCCCAATTAGATCCATCCATCCATCCATCCATCCATCCAGTTTATTTTTTCAACAGACATTTTACTGAACATGTACTATGTGTAGGATGTTATTCCAGGTGCTGAAGATACAGAGATAGCAAGAAATATTGCCCGCTCTGGAGAAGGTCACAGGGTAAGAAATACACGTCATCAACCAAATAGGAGATGTAGATAGTGCTAAATTTAGGGTTTGCCTGAGATGTTACGGGGGCCTTCAGGGGAGCACCTCACCGTCAGGGTAGGGCAGGCTAGTGGTGAAGCTCAGAGAAGTCTTCCCAGAGCCGGTGGGAGGCCCCTGAACTTCATTTGGAGGGAGAGGTGACACCGCCACATGGCAATGGGGAGCAGAAGCCCCTGGTAGAGGGTGCGGGAGCTTGGCGCTTGTTCCACACAAGCTCCAAGCGCTGGTTCCGGGCTGTGTGCAAAGTCTACGCCTCTTGATTTGAAGGGATCTGAAAATAATTTAGGAACTGCAGCTTCACAATTCTCTAAAAGTCACACCTGGATGTCTGAAAGAGAAGCGAAAGGATGAGAATCAGGCAAGTTCTATGGCTGTTTTGGTGGGGAAATAACTGAAATGTTTGGCCAGCAAGAAGAGCGGGCTCTCTCCGAGATTTCATTTGTTTAAAGCCACCCGTTCCGCACGTTGGCAGGATCCTGGAGAGGTGGAATGAGAAGTCAGAGCAGAGAAGAGACGTGGGCTCTCCTGACGTCCGCTGCCTGCGCTTCCTTCTGGAAGCTTCCAGAAGGAGGACTCTTCACCATGTGGATTTCCGCTAATGCCTCTCACACTTTAGAGTCCGACTTGTTCTTTGTTGGAGGCCACTTCCTTTCTCTTAATTAGTTTCATTCACACTATTCTAACCACTGAAAAAAATAGCGAGAGTAATGTTTTGTCCTTTGTTTAATGATTCAGAGCTGTCGGGGAGATGCACTCTCTTTAGATCCTTTGTTTGCACAGAGAAGCACCTCTGAAATAAGGGATGATTTGGGTCCTGGTGGAGAAATAAGAAAAATGGTCAAATCACCTCTCAGAAAAAAACCAAGGGAGATTTTATCTAACTTGCCACTATTCAAAAGAGAAAGACTAAATTTAAATGTTACAAGGACCGTTTAAAAGTGTGGCAACTAATTATCCTTTGTATGTATCCAATTTTTTGTGTGCTTTACTGGTAGGTAGAAATAGGTGCCGTAGTATCATTTTGGAAAAAAAAAATCCATGTATGAAACGCCCAGTTTAGCTTTTCCTTGCTTGGAGTGAGGTTTTCGTTGCTCTGTCACTGAGTTGGCCTTTCTCCGTGTGTGCTGGAGTGAACAGGAATCAATCCCCTCTGGTCATGAGCAGATTGGGAGGTTTGCACTCTTGTCTTTCTGCCTCTTTAGAGCTGCTAAGGAGCCACCAGAGAGGAGAGGGCAGGGCTGGTGAAGAATCTAGGTGGAAAGCTCACGAATACCATAGGGAAGGGAGAAACTTATTCTAGGTAAAGTGCAGCCCCATGCTCATAATAATTAAAAACCTACAGCCTTAGAGGTTTTGTTGTTTTGTGTTGTTTTCTTTTTTTTTTTTTTTTTTTTTTTTTTCATGATTCCTTTATGTATTTATTTCTGCTGGATACATAAATTCATTTTCCTTTTGTTATATATTAGGTGACTCTTTTTTTTTTTTTTTTTTGCTTTATCACAAATTTAATCAGTTATATGTATACATATGTTCCCATATCCCCTCCCTTTTGCGTCTCCCTCCCACCCTCCCTATCCCACCCCTCCAGGCGGTCACAAAGCACCGAGCTGATCTCCCTGTGCTATGCGGCTGCTTCCCACTAGCTATCTACCTTACGTTTGGTAGTGTATATATGTCCATGCCGCTCTTTCACTTTGTCACAGCTTACCCTTCCCCCTCCCCATATCCTCAAGTCCATTCTCTAGTAGGTCTGTGTCTTTATTCCTGTCTTACCCCTATGTTCTTCATGACCTTTTTTTTTCTTAAATTCCATATATATGTGTCAGCATACAGTATTTGTCTTTCTCTTTCTGACTTACTTCACTCTGTATGACAGACTCTAGGTCCATCCACCTCATTACAAATAGTTCAATTTCATTTCTTTTTATGGCTGAGTAATATTCCATTGTATGTATGTGCCACATCTTCTTTACCCATTCATCCAATGATGGACACTTAGGTTGTTTCCATCTCCGGGCTATTGTAAATAGGGCTGCTATGAACATTTTGGTACATGTCTCTTTTTGAATTATGGTTTTCTCAGGGTATATGCCCAGTAGTGGGATTGCAGGGTCATATGGTAGTTCTATTTGTAGTTTTTTAAGGAACCTCCATACCGTTCTCCATAGTGGCTGTACCAATTCACATTCCCACCAGCAGTGCAAGAGTGTTCCCTTTTTTCCACACCCTCTCCAGCATTTATTGTTTCTAGATTTTTTGATGATGGCCATTCTGACTGGTGTGAGATGATATCTCATTGTAGTTTTGATTTGCATTTCTCTAATTAGTAAAGATGTTGAGCATCCTTTCATGTGTTTGTTGGCAGTCTGTATATCTTCTGTGGAGAAATGTCTATTTAGGTCTTCTGCCCATTTTTGGATTGGGTTGTTTGTTTTTTTGTTATTGAGCTGCATGAGCTGCTTATAAATTTTGGAGATTAATCCTTTGTCAGTTGCTTCATTTGCAAATATTTTCTCCCATTCTGAGGGTTGTCTTTTGGTCTTGTTTATGGTTTCCTTTGCTGTGCAAAAGCTTTTAAGTTTCATTAGGTCCCATGTGTTTATTTTTGTCTTTATTTCCATTTCTCTAGGAGGTGGGTCAAAAAGGATCTTGCTGTGATTTATGTCATAGAGTGTTCTGCCTATGTTGTCCTCTAAGAGTTTGATAGTGTCTGGCCTTACATTTAGGTCTTTAATCCATTTTGAGCTTATTTTTGTGTATGGTGTTAGGGAGTGATCGAATCTCATACTTTTACATGTCCCTGTCCAGTTTTCCCAGCACCACTTATTGAAGAGACTGTCCTTTCTCCACTGTACATTCCTGCCTCCTTTATCAAAGATAAGGTGACCATATGTCCGTGGGTTTATCTCTGGGCTTTCTATCCTGTTCCATTGATCTATCTTTCTGTTTCTGTGCCAGTACCATACTGTCTTGATTACTGCAGCTTTGTAGTATAGTCTGAAGTCAGGGAGCCTGATTCCTCCAGCTCCATTTTTCGTTCTCAAGATTGCTTTGGCTATTCGGGGTCTTTTGTGTTTCCATACAAATTGTGAAATTTTTTGTTCTAGTTCTGTGAAAAATGCCAGTGGTAGTTTGATAGGGATTGCATTGAATCTGTAGATTGCTTTGGGTAGTAGAGTCATTTTCACACTGTTGATTCTACCAATCCAAGAACATGGTACATCTCTCCATCTATTTGTATCATCTTTAATTTCTTTCATCAGTGTCTTATAATTTTCTGCATACAGGTCTTTTGTCTCCTTAGGTAGGTTTATTCCTAGATATTTTATTCTTTTTGTTGCAATGGTAAATGGGAGTGTTTCCTTGATTTCACTTTCAGATTTTTCATCGTTAGTATATAGGAATGCCAGAGATTTCTGTGCATTAATTTTGTATCCTGCAACTTTACCAAATTCATTGATTAGCTCTAGTAGTTTTCTGGTAGCATCTTTAGGATTCTCTATGTATAGTATCATGTCATCTGCAAACAGTGACAGCTTTACTTCTTCTTTTCCAATTTGGATTCCTTTTATTTGCTTTTCTTCTCTGATTGCTGTGGCTAAAACTTCCAAAACTATGTTGAATAAGAGTGGTGAGAGTGGGCAACCTTGTCTTGTTCCTGATCTTAGTGGAAATGGTTTCAGTTTTTCACCATTGAGGATGATGCTGGCTGTGGGTTTGTCATATATGGCCTTTATTATGTTGAGGAAAGTTCCCTCTATGCCTACTTTCTGCAGGGTTTTTATCATGAATGGGTGTTGAATTTTGTCGAAAGCTTTCTCTGCATCTATTGAGATGATCATATGGTTTTTCTCCTTCAATTTGTTAATATGGTGTATCACGTTGATTGATTTGCGTATATTGAAGAATCCTTGCATTCCTGGGATAAACCCCACTTGATCATGGTGTATGATCCTTTTAATGTGCTGTTGGATTCTGTTTGCTAGTATTTTGTTGAGGATTTTTGCATCTATGTTCATCAGTGATATTGGCCTGTAGTTTTCTTTCTTTGTGACATCCTTGTCTGGTTTTGGTATCAAGGTGATGGTGGCCTCGTAGAATGAGTTTGGGAGTGTTCCTCCCTCTGCTATATTTTGGAAGAGTTTGAGAAGGATAGGCGTTAGCTCTTCTCTAAATGCTTGATAGAATTCGCCTGTGAAGCCATCTGGTCCTGGGCTTTTGTTTGTTGGAAGATTTTTTATCACAGTTTCAATTTCAGTGCTTGTGATTGGTCTGTTCATATGTTCTATTTCTTCCTGATTCAGTCTTGGCAGGTTGTGCATTTCTAAGAATTTGTCCATTTCTTCCAGGTTGTCCATTTTATTGGCATAGAGTTGCTTATAGTAATCTCTCACGATCTTTTGTATTTCTGCAGTGTCAGTTGTTACTTCTCCTTTTTCATTTCTAATTCTATTGATTTGAGTCTTCTCCCTTTTTTTCTTGATGAGTCTGGCTAATGGTTTATCAATTTTGTTTATCTTCTCAAAGAACCAGCTTTTAGTTTTATTGATCTTTGCTATTGTTTCCTTCATTTCTTTTTCATTTATTTCTGATCTGATTTTTATGATTTCTTTCCTTCTGCTAACTTTGGGATGTTTTTGTTCTTCTTTCTCTAATTGCTTTAGGTGCAAGGTTAGGTTGTTTAGTCGAGATATTTCCTGTTTCTTAAGGTGGGATTGTATTGCTATAAACTTCCCTCTTAGAACTGCTTTTGCTGCATCCCATAGGTTTTGGGTCGTCGTGTCTCCATTGTCATTTGTTTCTAGGTATTTTTTAATTTCCTCTTTGATTTCTTCAGTGATCACTTCGTTATTAAGTAATGTATTGTTTAGCCTCCATGTGTTTGTATTTTTTATAGCTCTTTTCCTGTAATTGATATCTAGTCTCATAGCATTGTGGTCGGAAAAGATACTTGATACAATTTCAATTTTCTTAAATTTACCAAGGCTTGATTTGTGACCCAAGATATGATCTATCCTGGAGAATGTTCCATGAGCACTTGAGAAAAATGTGTATTCTGTTGTTTTTGGATGGAATGTCCTATAAATATCAATTAAGTCCATCTTGTTTAATGTATCATTTAAAGCTTGTGTTTCCTTATTTATTTTCATTTTGGATGATCTGTCCATTGGTGAAAGTGGGGTGTTAAAGTCCCCTACTATGATTGTGTTACTGTCGATTTCTCCTTTTATGGCTGCTAGTGTTTGCCTTATGTATTGAGGTGCTCCTATGTTGGGTGCATAAATATTTACAATTGTTATATCTTCTTCTTGGATCGATCCCTTGATCATTATGTAGTGTCCTTCTTTGTCTCTTCTAGTAGTCTTTATTTTAAAGTCTATTTTGTCTGATATGAGAATTGCTACTCCAGCTTTCTTTTGGTTTCCATTTGCATGGAATATCTTTTTCCATCCCCTTACTTTCAGTCTGTATGTGTCTCTAGGTCTGAAGTGGGTCTCTTGTAGACAGCATATATATGGGTCTTGTTTTTGTATCCATTCAGCCAATCTGTGTCTTTTGGTGGGAGCGTTTAGTCCATTTACATTTAAGGTAATTATCGATATGTATGTTCCTATTCCCATTTTCTTAATTGTTTTGGGTTCGTTATTGTAGGTCTTTTCCTTCTGTTGTGTTTCTTGCCTAGAGAAGTTCCTTTAGCATTTGTTGTAAAGCTGGTTTGGTGGTGCTGAACTCTCTCAGCTTTTGCTTGTCTGTAAACGTTTTAATTTCTCCATCAAATCTGAATGAGATCCTTGCTGGGTAGAGTAATCTTGGTTGCAGGTTTCTCTCCTTCATCACTTTAATTATGTCCTGCCACTCCCTTCTGGCTTGTAGAGTTTCTGCTGAGAGATCAGCTGTTATCCTGATGGGGATTCCCTTGTGTGTTATTTGTTGTTTTTGCCTTGCTGCTTTTAATATGATTTCTTTGTGTTTAATTTTTGACAGTTTGATTAATATGTGTCTTGGCGTATTTCTTCTTGGATTTATTCTGTATGGGACTCTCTGTGCCTCCTGGACTTGATTAACTATTTCCTTTCCCATATTAGGGAAGTTTTCAACTATAATCTCTTCAAATATTTTCTCAGTCCCTTTCTTTTTCTCTTCTTCTTCTGGAACCCCTATAATTCGAATGTTGGTGCGTTTAATGTTGTCCCAGAGGTCTCTGATATTGTCCTCTGTTCTTTTCATTCTTTTCTCTTTATTTTGCTCTGCATTAGTTATTTCCACTATTTTATCTTCCACCTCACTTATCCGTTCTTCTGCCTCAGTTATTCTGCTATTGATCCCATCTAGAGTATTTTTTATTTCATTTATTGTGTTTTTAATCGATGCTTGATTCATCTTTAGTTCTACTAGGTCCTTGTTAACTGTTTCTTGCATTTTGTCTATTCTATTTCCAAGATTTTGGATCATCTTTACTATCATTATTCTGAATTCTTTTTCAGATAGACTGCCTATTACCTCTTCATTTGTTAGGTCTGGTGGGTTTTTATCTTGCTCCTTCTCCTGCTGTGTGTTTTTCTGTCTTCTCATTTTGCTTATGTTACTGTGTTTGGGGTCTCCTTTTTGCCGGCTGCAGGTTCGTAGTTCCTGTTGTTTTTGGTGTCTGTCCCCAGTGGCTAAGGTTGGTTTAGTGGGTTGTGTAGGTTTCCTGGTCGAGGGGACTAGTGCCTGTGTTCTGGTGGATGAGGCTGGATCTTGTTTTTCTGGTGGGCAGGTCCACGTCTGGTGGTGTGTTTTGGGGTGTCTGCAGACTTTTTATGATTTTAGGCCACCTCTCTGCTAATGGGTGGCGTTGTGTTCCTGTCTTGCTAGTTGTTTGGCATAGGGTGTCCAGCACTGTAGCTTGCTGGTCGTTGAGTGAAGCTGGGTGCTGGTGTTGAGATGGAGATCTCTGGAAGATTTTCGCCGTTTGATATTATGTGGAGCTGGGAGGTCTCTTGTGGACCAGTGTCCTGAAGTTGGCTCTCCCACCTCAGAGGCACAGTACTGACTCCTGGCTCCTCAATTTGGGATGATTTGTTGTCTATTCATGTATTCCACAGATGCAGGGTACATCAAGTTGATTGTGGAGCTTTAATCCGCTGCTTCTGAGGCTGCTGGGAGAGGTTTCCCTTTCTCTTCTTTGTTCTCACAGCTCCCGGGTCTCAGCTTTGGATTTGGCCCCGCCTCTGCGTGTAGGTCGCCGGAGGGCGTCTGTTCTTCGCTCAGACAGGAAAGGGTTAAAGGAGCAGCCTCTTCGGGAACTCTGGCTCACTCAGGCCGGGCGGGAGGGAGGGGCATGGAGTGCGGGGCGAGCCTGCAGCGGCAGAGGTCGGCGTGACGTTGCACCAGCCCGAGGCGCGCCGTGCGTTCTCCCAGGGAAGCCGCCCCTGGATCCCGGGGCCCCGGCAGTGGCGGGCTGCACAGGCTCCCGGAAGGGCGGTGTGGACAGTGACCTGCGCTCGCACACCGGCTTCTTGGCGGCGGCAGCAGCAGCCCCAGCGTCCCACGCCCGTCACTGGGCTCCGCGCTTTCAGTCGCGACTCGCGCCCGTCTGTGGAGCCCCCTTTAAGCAGCGCTCTTAATCCCCGCTCCTCGCGCACCAGGAAACCAAGAGGGGAGAAAAAGTCTCTTGCCTCTTCGGCAGCTCCAGAGTTTTCCCGGACTCCCTCCCGGCTAGCTGTGGCACATTAGTCCCCTTCAGGCTGAGTTCTCGCCGCTAGCCCCAGTCCTCTCCCTGCGCTCTGACCGAAGCCCGAGCCTCAGCTTCCAGCGCCGCCCGCCCCGGCGGGCGAGCAGACAAGCCTCTCGGGCTGGTGAGTGCCGCTCGGCACCGATCCTCTGTGCGGGAATCTCTCCGCTTTGCCCTACCCAGGTATGTGGGGAGTTTCTTGCCTTTTGGGAGGTCTGGGGTCTTCTGCCAGCGTTCAGTAGGTGTTCTGTAGGAGTTGTTCCACGTGTAGCTGTATTTCTGGTGTATCCGTGAGGAGGAAGGTGATCTCCGCGTCTTACTCTTCCGCCATCTTACCCGGAAGTCTTCTGTGTTGTTTTCTTAAACAAAGGCATAACCCTATTTACAGCATAGCTTGAGCACAAACATTCTTTTTGAATTATCTTTTCACAGAACCATAAAATTAACTTTCTGCTAATACACTAGCCTTGATAAGATGCTAAGGCATTATAATGATGCCCTTAACACTGATACATATATAGATATAGATACACAGACAGATGGATATCTATACCTATGTTGGCTTAAGGCTTTATCATAGTGGTAGAATGTGTCAAAATTGGGCCTGAAACTAGTAGTAAGCAGTTAAGAATGTTCTGTAGCTTAACCTAAACTGGACCTTTGGTAGAACTTTAATCTGGCTTTTGTAACTCATTTTAAAGTAAAGAAAGTTAATAAGGGCTATGTGAATTCTGTCTCGAGGACAGAGTGAGAGGCAATCCTCTGAAGATCTTATTGCCATTGTTTTTAAGAACATGATTAAAGGCAGTGAGATCAGCCACATGCTAAACAGTGATAAATTTAGAGACAAAAATCTAATTATAATAGTAGTTCATTAATGTTAAAAAAAATCCTACTTTCTGAAAGCAATAATATTTACTGAGTTCCTCTGATGTTTGGGGCACCCAATGAAGCCTTGGTCCCCTCCCTCCAGGACTGTTCCCGTGGTGGTCAGAGGTCAGCGGTGGATGACAGAAGGTGTCTGTCCTGAAGGAGTGGACACCCCAGCAGAGAAGGAATCTGGGGGCTGGAGGGAGTGAAGGCTGTGAGGGCCTGGGCGGGGGCAAAAAGTCATGCACTTTAATTGAACATTTAGTACCAGTTAAGTAGGGTTCCTACACATGAAGTGTTACCTGATCAGCTCGATGTAAATTTGTTTGGTTCCTGCTGAAATAGACAGTACCCTCAGGTGGAAATGAAAACAAGTCTCCCTGACGCTGGTCTGTGTTGCTGAGTGTTTCTGTGGCAGGTGCATGTGTGTGCCTCTCTGTTCCCTCAAAGTCAGTGGTCAAAGCTGGTTGAATACCAACATCGAAGAATACATGGTATAGTGTTGTTTAGAGGAGAGGGATCTGTTTGATTCTGTAACGTGTAAAGCTAATATGTCTTCCAAGAAGGATTCTGGCTTGGAGGATTGTAAAGGAACATTAGGAAAACTAGAATTACAGAAAGCTGGGAACTACTTTGCGGAGTTTTCTTCACACAGTGGCCTTGAATTAGTGTGTAAAGAATAGTTTTTATTAAGATGAAATCAGTTTTTCCCTTTTGGACTATTTTTAAATCACCATTTGAATGGATGCCAATTCGTAGCCTGCAGGAGTGCCTGCATCTTGTTCCTGCCCTAGGGAGAGTGCGTCACCAGGTGAGAGGTGGCCTCCGAAGAAGCAGGCACGGCTTAGACTGGAAAGGGTGGGCCAAGTGGAAAGGTAGTGTGATGGAACAGAACCTCCTTTTGCACAATCCGAGTAGCAGGACCAGGTATGGAGCATGTGAAGAACTCAAAAAGGTCCAGTAAGGACTTTATTGTGACAGCAACAAGATGTCACTAAAATGAATTAGATAAGAGTGACATGTTTAGATCAGATTCAGAAAGGCTACTGTGGCCTGCAGCGTGAGAAGAGATTGGTTGGGGAGTGAGCACTCCAACAGGCAGGGAGAGCTGGAGACTGTCGCGGTTATCCAGGGAGACGTGACAGTGGTCTGAGCTAGCTAGCGAGGGTGGAGAGAAGTGAAGGGATTCCAGAGGGAGGGAGAGTTTGATGGGACTTGGACCCATCAGTCAGGGGCTGAGTGGGTGGTTGTTCAGAGTTCTGACTGGGTGAAGGTGCTGTAGTTCACCAAGTCAGAGAACACAGGCAAGGAGCAGAAGTGAGGTTGGTGTGCATAAGAAGGAAATAAATTCAGATCTTGAAATCTGGAGTACTGAATTGCAGAAACGAAGTGGCGTAGAATAGGAGGAGAATGAAAACAAAAAAGGCTGATACGGGACACAAAATTAACTTGAATGAAGAAAAAATCACAACACTTAAATTGAACACTTAGTACTAGTTAACTTGGGTCTCTACATGCCTTACATGATTAGTGAAGTGTAAATTTGCTTGATTTCTGCTAAAATAGTACCCTCAAGTGGCAACTAAAACAACAGCAAACCACACATCTCTCAAATGCTGGTCTATACATCAAATATTATAGATTTACAAGCGGGGAGACCTGAGGACAGGCCCCGGATTGACTGTCTTCAGGAGTTATTTGTGAACTATAACTGATTCCAACTCTTACAATACTTAAAGATGTGTTAGTGAGGATAAAGTTAAGTGATTTGGTCATACCACTGTTTCAAAAGAAAATTTGAAATTCAATAAGTAAGAAGTTATCACAATTTTCTTTTGAAATAGTGCTATGACCAAATCATTTAACTTTATTCTGACCAATCTGTGTAAAATAGTATTGTCCCCTCCAGCCTCTTCCCAGCTTACTCTTCTCCATAGCAGTTATCACCCGCTGATATGCTAAGTATTTACTTGTTTGTTTTTCTTCTGTTCTCTCTCTTCCCCTTACTCATCTAGGATGTTATCTCTACCAGGAAAAGACTTTGTTTTGCTTACTACTATATCCCCGGCGTCTAGCTTAGTTCCCGGCACATATATGCATTTAGTAAGTATTTGTTGAATAACTGTTTTTGAGTAAATAAAATGAATGTCAATTTGGAAATTCAGCACTATCAGGTCATATAATAATAGACTATCTTAATAAAGAAAAATAGACCGAAAAAGTTTTTAAACTACAGAGAAATTTCTGTAACCTACTTTGAATGCACTATAGCTAATTTCACACATATATGTGAAATACACGAATATGTATATACAGTATAATGTACTTATGAATGCGACATAGCTAACTGGCCTTTAAATATAATCATATTTAAACTTTTCCATCTTGGCCACTTTTCTTACCAACGTTTAATCAAAACGTGTATTTTACATATTCAAGCTCCACCAAATGAGCTTTTGAAAACCAGTGCATTTGACTCAATAGAAATGTACTTAATTTTAAACGATACTGTTTTTGAATTAACTCTGGACTTCACCTTAAGGGAAATTTTGTAAATATTTGCAAATTAAAACTGAAGCCTCAGATGCTCTCTGAGTAAATGAGGCGGTGATATTTCAACAGTATTTTTACAACTCTGAAATAATCTGTAGAACTGTTTTCTTTTTTTTTTTTCCTTTAGTGTAGGAGCACTCCAGCCCGAGTTTCTGGAAGATCAATACCAGATTCCAGAGGTTAGAAGGTTAGATCAGTGTTCCTTCCCGCCCTGTTGATAGCAGGGTAACTTTAACGTTCTGCGTTTCCAGAGTCTCTGTTTACACAGTCTCAGAACCCTGAGTCTTGTGTGTGTGTTGAAGATTACTCTTTCATCGGAGTGCACCCCCGGCCCCCCAGGACTGACAGGTCTCCCAAAGCCTCCACGCCCGCGTGTGAGCTGTGAGCGTTACATCCATCCCTGTTTCTGAGGATGGCATCTACGTTTGGCGACGATCCTCTTGCTAAAGTTCACAAAGCACTTAAAAGTCAGGAGTCGCCGCCTAACCCAGGCCGCGATGCCCTTCCCGGGGCCCTCGGTGCACGCCCCCCGCTGACCACCTGGGAGCACCGGCGCGCACAGCCCACCGCACACTCCTCGCGAGCGGAGCCAGACGGCGGCGGCGGCGAGACCCGGCCCCCGGGGCAGAGCGCCGCTACCCCAACCTGCTAGCTGTCTGACGCCCGGTCTCCCACGCCTCCACCCCTCCCCTCCCCTCCCCTCCCCTCCCCTCCCCGGCCTTCCCCGCTGGTCCATCCCCGCGCCCGCCGCCGCCTCCCTGGGAAGCTTGTCCCTCGCCACCCGCCGTAGCCCGGCGCTGGCCGGTCGCCGTCTCCAAGATGGCCGCGGCGCGAGCGGCTCCTGCGGCGGGCTAGAGGCGGAGGCGGAGCCGAGTCACTCCTGCACTCCGGGGCTCCGGTCCCCCGCGCCAGGCTGCAGCTTACTGGCCGCCGCGGCCATGCGGGGCTCCGTGCACGGATGAGAGAAGCCGCCGCCGCCGCCGAGCTGGTCCCGCCGCCCGCCTTCGCCGTCACTCCCGCCGCCGCCATGGAGGAGCCGCCGCCGCCGCCGCCGCCGGCGGAACCCGAACCCGAGCCGGAGCGCTGCCGGGCGGCGAGGTGAGTGGGGCTGCCGCGGCGGGCCCGGCGCAGAAAGCGGGTCTCGTCCTGGCCCGAGCTCGGTCGGGGGCCCGAGGGGGCGTGGGGGCCTCTGCTTCCCGCCAGGTGGTGCGGGAGCATCCAGGCTGCCGGGCCCGAGGGGCGGGGTGCAGCCCTGGACGGAGGGCACGGCGGCCGGGTCGGCCCAGGGACCCCTGCCGGGGCGCCGCGGGTCCGGCCGAGCGCTCAGCCCGCAGGCCCTCCCTGCAGCTTCGCCGCGCGCCGGGAATGCGGCGGGGCGGGAGCGTAGCGGGGCGCCCCTGGTCCTGCCGGGACTGGCACCCCCCTCCTCCCCCTCCCCCTCCCCCTCCCCCTCCAAGGCTTCCGAACCGGCGCCGCGCTGAAACTACGCTCCTCGTTACTAAGCGAAAATGCTACCTCCCCTTCGCCCCCGCTCAAGTAAAGAGGTAGACGCTCGTGAAGCAGATGCACACTGGCTGTTTCCCCTTCGTTCTCCTCCTGCCCTCCGTTTGTCTCACCCTGAGTGTGCCTGCTGTCTCTCCTGTGAGAAACTGCATTTAGGCTGTGCAAACAGGTTGGTTTCTCTTTCTGAGGGCCCTTTACCGGCCGTGAGTAGTAGCGTTGTGCCGATTGTTGCTCACACGTGCACATCAAGTGAAGGATTGATTTGTCCAAAACTTTGCTCCCACAGGAAGCTCTAATATGGAACTTTGGTACCCAAAGCACTCGTTGCATTCTGTTCCCTAGGGGCTCTATTAATGAATTCTTATGTCGTTTTTCTGATCGGGAGACGAAATTCGCCATAACTAAGAATTTCCCTCTTATATGCCTCCGTTTGTATGTTCAAATGCCCTCTTACCCCTGTCTTTTGCATCCCAGTGTAAACTTGCAAACTGCTGCCCCCTGTCCCTTGTAATGAAAATACTTCCACGTCTCCTCTTGCATCTTGCTGTCTTGCTCTGTAGTTGCAGGAATCAGGGAGTCAAGTGTCCTCTTTCTTTTTCCTCCTTAAAGAAATTTTAAACAAAGTCTGCAGCTGTAGTAAGAACTGAATACAGGAACCACATTCGTGCTTGTTATGACCCAGTCGGCCCAAACAGATGTGTTTTGTTTTTACAGGCTGTGAAGAAAGTCGTTCTTCATTTTCCTTAACTCTGAGGTACTTCGAGATACTCTTGTGAACTTTTAGGGAACAGCTTCTCTAAATAATGGTACATGGTGTAATGAGAATTCATTTTGGTCCTTTGGAATACATCTAACATTTTTAGAACTTTTGTCAGAAAGTTTATTATATAAATTTGATAGTAGATTCATACTTTGAGTATTTTGACCCCTTTACATTTTTCTTTAAAAATAATAATAGCGAACACTTACTAATAGTTTAAAATGTGCCATTTCCTTTGCTTCTATTAACCCATTTAATCTTGACCAACAGCCTTATGAGGAACATACTATTACTGTCTCTTTTTAAGATGAGGAAACTGAGGCACAGAGTTAAGTGTTTTGTCCAAGGTTTCACGTGCTGAACTCAGGTCTGGCTGCACATTCCCTGCCTTTAACCGCCATGAAGAAGAGAGTTGATTTCATTATACAAACGAGCAGATCAGAAGTTATATTCTGTATAACTATACTCTGGGAAAAAATGGATGTGAACATTCTTAGGTAAAAGGAACAGAGAATTGCAAATGTGCTGTAAAAAATGACTGTTTCTCTAATGATAAAAAGAAACCTTGAGTCTTCAGCCAGGTTTCTGTCTTTGTTATAGTAGAAATAGGTCAGGATAATCGGCTTCATCCAACTTTAAGTGAACAACAGTGTACAGAACAAGAAGATCTTAGAAATATTTTTCTTAGCAACATTGCAGTTAATTTTACAATAGCAAATCTGTAAAACATTACTTGACAAAGCTGTTATTTTTTCTTTTATATGCCCTCATTGTCACCACCACCTTTTTAATACACAGAGCTGACCTCTGATCAACTTACTGTAGATCATTAGTAAAAGATGCTTCAGGGGTTCTGCAGTTGTTTATTTGAATTTCTTTTACTTATGTTTTTAACCATTTTAAAGAAGTTCAACATGCATTTTCAAATAATGCTAGATGCCACATTTAATGCATAGGAGACCAATAATGTGACTTGTGCTACTAGGTTAACTGGTTTGGGACAGACCAGAATAAAGCTCCATCTGCCGTCTTTGCTCATGCACTTCATGTCGATGTGTCATTGATTAGGAAGGCTGATCTGATGCACAGGTCTTTTGTGGAAAGCAGGCCCGCACACGTTGCCCAGTGCAGCAGTGCGGCAGGTGCCAGCCCAGTACATCTGCTCAGTGCGTGCTGACGTGAGAGTTATGTAATGACCGGGGAACACAAAACAGGTTGAGAAGCGACAGTGCTCTTATGGTTTTACTGCCTGTTGTCAGTGGTGGATACTTCTTGTCCTTGTTTTTGATAAATAATTCATGATAAGGATAGCAGTTGTTATTGTCAGTGATTAAACTTAGAAATAAGCATGCCTTATAATTTCTTTTTTAAGCTTCTGGGTCAGTTGTAGGAGGATCCTGAGATTACAAGGAGAGCTTTTAAAACTAATTTGGAACAATTTACTTTTGTGATTTCTTGAATCTGCGCTTAAAAAAAACACAGATCTTGGCTATTAAGGCTGATACGAGACTGCTCCTATCCCCTGTAAGCGTTCATAAAAATGTTTGTGTTAGGGCTTCCCTGGTGGCACAGTGGTTGAGAGTCCGCCTGCCGATGCAGGGGACGTGGGTTCGTGCCCCGGTCCGGGAGGATCCCACATGCCGTGGAGCGGCTGGACCCGTGAGCCATGGCCGCTGAGCCTGCGCGTCCGGAGCCTGTGCTCCGCAGTGGGAGAGGCCACAACAGTGAGAGGCCCGCGTACCGCAAAAAAAAGAAAAAAAAAAAAAAAGTTTATGTTAAAAATAGCCTCCTTGGGCTTCCCTGGTGGCGCAGTGGTTAAGAATCCGCCTGCCAAATGCAGGGGACACAGGTTCAAGCCCTGGTCCGGGAAGGTCCCACATGCCGCGGAGCAACTAAACCCGTGCGCCACAACTACTGAGCCTGCGTGCTGCAACTACTGAAGCCTGCGTGCCTAGAGCCTGTGCTCCACAATAAGAGAAGCCACCGCAATGAGAAGCCCGTGCACCTCAACCAAGAGTAGCCCCCGCTCGCCGCAAGTAGAGAAAGCCCACGTGCAGCAACGAAAGCCCAGTGCAGCCAAAAATAAATTTTAAAAATAATAAATTTATTTTAAAAAATAGCCTCCTTGTTCTCATTTATTGACCCATGTAAAGTACTTGTTACATGAAATAACTTTTTTTAACCAGTGACTTTATTTACTTTTTATAATATGGTTCTTATAAGTTCATTTGAAAAAATGGGTTTCACTACTAAAAAAGTACTTCAATGTTCTGTTCCTCCTGGGCGATTTGATCTCTCCCTCTCCTTGAACGTCCCCTTGGAGCCTGCTTGTTTCAGTCTTGCCATGGGATTTCACTTATTTATTCTCCTTAGCGAAACCCACCTTATGGTGCAGCTGCAGGCTCTCCAGCAGCATCAGTGATGGGCGTGGCCTGAGACCCTTACTAGGGGAGATACCCTTGGCAGAGGTGGCTTTAGGCAGAGAAGCAGTGGCCACACAGCAGTAACAAAGGGCTCCAGTGATAGCAGAAGCTCCTTCATGTTCTGAAATGGGGACAGCTCGTCTTTCAAGAAGGACTTTGTGGTGCCCTTTAATTGTCATATTGTTAGAAGTTGCTTCTACTTCTTTCACTTGCGTTCTCTTAATGTCTTGTAAATCTTGTTCTGAGCCCTACCGAAGTAAGGGGATATAAAGTCTTGATTGTTTACTGGATACATTGCCTTAATAACTTCCTATTACTTAATAATTCCTCATTCTTCAGTGATTATCATTTTTACTCATAGCATGCTGTTGTTTTAGCCTTCTCATTTGACCAGGTGGTATGTATTGTTTATAAAGACACTTTGATGCCTCCAGTCAGTAGGCCATTGGAAATAATTTCTTTAAAGAGAAAATGGGGAAAATGTTGGAAAAAGAGTTTGGCCAGTGACTGCTGTGGGTCTTTATAAGCTGGCATTCCCTGGGCAGCATAAGGTAAGCAAGGTTCAGGTACTGTGCTTCAGCTCCTACTTGGCTTTGTCTGTACCTGGTGGGTCAGTGTATTCTCTTGCCTGTAGAAAGCCAAAGTATAATTAAGAGCTTGATTGGTGAGTGTGACGTCAGCCAGGGAAATCAGCTGAATGGTCTTAGTGACTAATGTCAACAGACCAGGTTGGTTTGTATCCCTAACAGGCGCAGCCCCTGCTTCTGGGATGAGAGGCAGGTAACAAGAGTCTTACTCTTAGGTTTTCGTTTCCCTAGACTTCACACGGGCTGTTGGTTTTTTTTCCCCCCTCTGGTCACTAACTTCCCTCAATTTGTTAGGTTATAGTGTGTTTGTTTTTAATCTTCAGTCTTGCTTTAATTAGATTATGACAAACCTTGCTTTTCCTGCTTTACTTTGAGGTATATTGTATCCTTGTCCCTTAAAGCCATCTGTTTAAAAAACCCTCAGTGGTAGATTTTTACTAATGGTAAGTCTCAGAGGATCACCTGTCTTCACCCTCCTCATAATCCACTCCTCTGACCCTGCCCCCGACAAAGAATCCTTTGGCGTAGTTTCTGAAAAAGGTGTGGCAAAGATGTCAGTGGTTGGTCTTTCATTAAATGCTTTTTGACTCTTGTGAGTATTGTGTTCAGAAAAGATCATGATGGTATGTGGTTTTTCTGGATTTGTCATAAAATTAAATTTATTATTATTTTTAAATAAATTTATTTACTTTTGGCTGCGTTGGGTCTTCGTTGCTGCGTGCAGGCTTTCTCTAGTTGCGGCGAGCGCGGGCTACTCTTCCTCGTGGTGCACGGGCTTCTCATTGCGGTGGCTTCTCTTGTGGCAGAGCACGGGCTCTAGGTGCGCAGGCTTCAGTAGTTGTGGCCTGCGGGCTCAGTAGTTGTGGCTCGCGGGCTCTAGAGTGCAGGCTCAGTAGTTGTGGCGCATGGGCTTAGTTGCTCCGTGGCACGTGGGATCTTTCCAAACCAGAGATCGAACCCGTGTCCCCTGCATTGGCAGGTGGATTCTTAACCACTGTGCCACCAGGGAAGTCCATAAAATTAAATTAAAAAAATTTAGACCTACATGAGAATTCTGTGCAGCTATTAAAAACCATGTTTTTAAGGAATATTCAGTGACATGGTCAAATGCTCATGATATAATTCCTTCTAGATAAGTCTTCATACAAGTGGGACCTGAGTATCTACTCTTAAAGAGATTCTCAGGTACTTCAGATTTATACATACCCACCACTGTGTTCAGTGAGAAACGCAGATGTTACGACGACATGTGCAGAAGATGGTGGCCGGTACTTGAGGTGGCTGCTCAGCTCGTATGGATCTCTCCTCCAGCCGTGACTGTCCCGTCCCCTCACCCAACCCCCCCCTCGATTCGAGCTCCATGGTACAGATTGGAGCTGCCCTCGGCTTACGCACTCCTGGCTATAGGGATGGGCGCTTGATGCAAGCCAGGCCATTCGAGTTCTTGCCTAGGATCTTTCAGATTGGAGCTGGGGGACAGAAAAGCTCTTTTCAGTAACTGAAATGTATACTGTGGAGTGCTGAGCCTAGAGCTAGCTCCCTGAACTGTAGTCACCATCTCACAGAGAACTAGTTTGGTTTCAGACAGTGACATTGAACCCCAGAGAAAAGAAGAGACCAAAAGAAGTCTTTGGCTATTGTCCTTTTATGCTACATTCACCCCCATTTTTCTCTTGATTCGATATGTGAATTGATAAATTCTTTATTTCTGCATAAACTATTAATAATTTGAGTTGGGCTTCTTAAAATCCTTATACTTAGTATGAACCCATTAAAAAAAAAGTATATATGTGTCTAGAAAAAAGGTTGAAGGGATACATCCTACTTTTTTCCTAGATTTTTTTATAATGAACGTTACATGTTTTTATTTTACAATAAAAAGCTAGAGAACCCAAATTCCTGTACATTTATAATTTTAAGTCTCTTTGCTTTGCATTGTTCCTAAAATTGATAAGATTCTATATGTTATATAAAGAGACTATTGTTGCCAAATTTTAAATTAATTAAAATTTTCCTTTTTAAAATTTTCCTTTTAAAAATTTTAGTATATATGCACTATCTGAGCTGAAAACCATTTGGTTTTCTTTAATTATTTAGTTCTTCCTGGATAACAGAGTTTGTAGTTGAGATACAAGCAACATCAGCAGTAACAAACAAAGGGCTTGCTCTATGGTGGCCTTTATAGTCATAGAATTATTACTTCGATCTATAACTATATTCTCAACATGTATGTTATGTTAAAATACTTTACCCTTTTTAAGAGGCATGGTTGAAACCACTGTATTTTAAAAGGAACATTATTTCTCTGGAAAGTAGGTGTGGTAGGTACAGTCTTATATCTCCCACAGACCTCACACTCACGTATGGAGTGCAAGTTGCCTTTAGATATTTATTCACTAATGGCATAGGCAAAATGAAAACTTGTTTTTGACCTGTAAGAACACTCATTTGTCGTATTTTGCAGACATCAGTAGAAGTATTAGTCTCATGGATCATATGGATGCCAAATGTTTATAAAGTAGCAGGGAAAGATATTAAGAATATATTAGGCATTCTTTCAAAAGCGTTTCATAAGAGGATTTCATTTCAGCATAATTTCAGAAGAAGTAAGCCTTCTGTGGAAAAAAGTAGATGCTAAGCTTTAAAGCTGATCAGATTTGATGTTTTCAGTGGAGCTTTTTTTTTTTTTTCGTTTTGCATGTGAGCAGGCTATTTGAGGATACTGCTGAACTGTAGAATGTTCTCAACAGGGCTTATTAGAGGACAACCAGTTTGGAGATATAAAATTAATAGAAATTGTCAACCTTTTTAGTCTTTCAGTGGAAATAGTTTGGAAGAAAATTTAATACATGCATTAATTTTATTGTACCATTAAAATTCTGAAGTCTTGTTGTGTAGGAACATAAAAATATAGGTATAAGTTGGTTTTCTCACAAAAATTTTTTTAAATTAATTAATGAATTAATTAATTGGCTGTGTTGGGTCTTTGTTGCTGTGCACGGGCTTTCTGTAGTTGCAGCGAGCAGGGGCTACTTTTCATCGTGGTGTGTGGGCTTCTCATTGCGGTGGCTTCTCTTGTTGTGGAGCACAGGTGCTAGGTGTGTGGGCTTCAGTACTTGTGGCGTACGGGCTCAGTAGTTGTGGCTCGCGGGCTCTAGAGTGCAGGCTCAGTAGTTGTGGCGCACGGGCTTAGTTGCTCCGTGGCATGTGGGATCTTCCTGGACCAGGGCATCTGAGCCATGCCCTTCATTTCAGAGGTGAGAAAAGCAGCCTACAGAGGCTGCAGCTTCCCCAGGGTCACAGCCTAGGACCCAGGTCTCCAGGCTCTCGCCTCCCGTTCCTTCTGTCACTCTGTGCTCCCGTTAGTGTCCAGAGCTAAAGGTGCTCTTCAGCTCAGGCCCACACACCAACCATGGATGGAATACTAGGCTTTCTGGATTAATTGGACTTTATAGGGTGGAGAAGTGATAAAAGATTCGTTTTCAGAAAAAAAAAAAAAAATGCAAAAAGAACACCCAACCCTGAAATCTCCCTCAAACTCATTGTACACACCTTTTTTCCCATGAAACTTTATTTCAAGTTCACAGAATAAAGAGGTGCCAGCGCTCAAACCTTTTTAGAGATCTCGTTATTTTTTTCTGTGCTCAGTCTTTAGGTCAATCAGGCAGTAAGATTGTAATTTCTGTCCCAGGGTGGTGATGTTGAAACTCTGGCTGTGATTGTGACCTATGGTAGGAAATATGTTTTACAACAGTATGTGGGTGCTGTATAACAGAAACAAAAATGTATGAAACAGTGTTTGACCTTGTAATATATGATATATGCTGATAATTCTTGTTTTGTTCTCTTCTGCTAAAAAAGTTGTTCATCATGACTCATTAAATTGATTTTTATTATCCACAAATGGGTTGTGACCCTCATTTTGAAAAACACGGCTCTACCAAAATTTTTAAAAGATGCTATTGCAAATACTTTGTCCTTTGTCCCTTGAGATTGAATCAGGAGAACAAGCATTGTGCTTATCCACTAAATGATCAAAAGGCATTTTGAAGAAGCTAGGCACGATTTGGATCCTACTGTTTCTTCTTTGAAAACAGCATTATTCCCCAAAGGCAAGAATAAGAATGCATCTTATCCTTGTGTCTCAAGGTTGTTCTCTTGGTTGCTTATCCTTAAACACAAGGGTTGTAAAGATGAGTTTAAAATTTGGTATTAATTTTACAGTAAAATTTGTGTTGGAATATATGAGTACATTCGATAATTTGTTCATTTTTCTCTGAAACACTAATATGTATTTTAATTTTTTTTCCAGTAGAGCAGTCCTCAAGAAAAGAAAAAAAAGGAACTCATTCTCTCCTGCTCTGTGTATATGTGTGTGTGTGTGTGTGTGTGTGTTAGGGTACAGCAGTTTTCACTGCAGTGAAGTATATTTTTATTTTTTAAATTTTTTATTTATTTATTTTTTGGCTGCATTGGGTCTTCATTGCTGCACGCGGGCTTTCTCTAGTTGCGTCGAGCGGGGGCTACTCTTCGTTGCAGTGCGCGGGCTTCTCATTGCGGTGGCTTCTCGTTGTGGAGCATGGGCTGTAGGCGCGCGGGCTTCAGTAGTTGTGGCTCACGGGCTCTAGAGCGCAGGCTCAGTAGTTGTGGCGCACGGGCTTAGTTGCTCCGCGGCATGTGGGATCTTCACGGACCAGGGCTGGAACCCGTGTCCCCTGCATCGGCAGGCGGACTCTCAACCACTGCGCCACCAGGGAAGCCCCCCAAGTATATTTTTAAGAAAAGGATGACCTGGGGTGTTATATTTTGCTCTCCTTCTTTGCCTTGTTAATTCTTCCTCCTCCTCCTGGTCTTCTTTTAAGCACTGCTTACTTCAGGGTCAGCCTTCCCTTGACCTCATACCCCTTCACTATAAGTTAGATTAAGTCCTTCTGTTCTGAGTCTTCCTAGTTCCGGTGGTTTTCCACCATGTTCTAGCCTCTACCATTTGTAATTATCTACTTGAGAGAACGCTTATTTATTGTCTCTTGGCCTCAATAGCCATCAGACTCCAGGAGGGCAGGGACGTGGTTGTTTGGCTCCCTTTTAGGTCTCAGTTCCTGGCACAGTGTCTAATGATTGGTAGGCTCTCCACAGGTACTTGTTGGATGGAGGAGGCAGTGGATATATTGGAGGGCACAGAGGTGTTGGTACTAGACAGACAGGCTTTGAATCTTACCTTTTAATTAGTAGCCTCTGATTTGGGGAAAGTTACTTAACTTCGCTCAGAGTCAGTTTGCTTATTTGAAAATCAAATAATAATAGCACCTCCTTCGTAGGTTGTTACTAAATTAAATGAGATAATGGCCTTTTATATAAAGTGCTCAGTAATTGTTAGCTCTTTATTAATTTCTTTTTTTATTTTTTCATTTAAAGTGAAAAGGGAGGAAGTCCATCGTAATTAATTTTCATAAAAAGCTATCAAGTATGTTTTGAGGCTAGGTACATTTTAAAATAGCTGCAGTAATCTTTATTCAAGAAACATTTGTTTTTTCTATGTCTGTTGAAGTCATAGGAGAAAGAGGATTTGGGCACCTGGCTTTTCCAAATTCCCTCTTTTGCTTCAACTGTGATTATTTTGCATGTTCCTAAAGGTGTTTGGAATTTTGGCGCGAGGGTCATAAATCATGCCACTAAAATCAGAAGTGTTAACACTGCAGGTTGAATGACTCCTTTAGGTCATTAGGCACAACTCAGTCTTTTTCTCTGGAACTTCTTTTTAGTTGTTTGTTTAACTTGACATGTCTTTACAGCTTAGATTACTACGGTTTTCATTTTTTTAAATGTTGTGTATTATGTTTAAGAGTAATATTTTCCAAATTGATCTAGCTGTTGCCTTAGAAAAGTGAATGAAATCACTTTTCTAAATCAGTTAGAAATCTCTCTGATTATAAAAGTAACACGTGTCAATTGTAGAAAAATCTGAAAAGTATAAAGAAGAAAATAGCCAGTCATAATCCTACCATCTAAAAATAGTCACCATTAACATTTTGGCATATTTCTTTCCTGGGCTTTACCTCTTTACCTCTGTGTGTGTGTGCGTGTGTGTGTGTGTGTGTGTGGTGTGAGAGATTTATGTATTGGTTTGGCCAAAAAGTTCGTTCGGTTTTTTCCTGTTAAGATGGTTCTAGCAGTGCTTCGTTGTCTTTAATTTCATTCCAGACAATTTTGTTGGGTTGTACTGTGATATATACCCTAACATATCAGCGTGCATTTAAAGAAAAAACTTATCAAAATTGGTGGATTTTTGTGTAGCCGTTTTAATATTGCAGGTGGAAGGAAAAAAGCCACATTTTCAGCATATAATGCTTTATTATTTCAAGAAAGGTAGGAACGCAACTGAAACCCAAAAATGATGTGTACGGTGTGTGGAGAAGGTGCTGTAACTGATTGAATGTGTCAAAAGTGGTTTGCGAAGTTTCGTGTTGGAGATTTCTCGCTGGATGATGCTCCGTGGTCAGGTAGACCAGTTGAAGTTGATTGGTCTCATTAATTGAGAACAATCAGTGTTATACCACGAGGGAGATAACCGAATTCTCAGAATACGTGAATCGAGCATTGAAAATCATTTGCACCAGCTTGGTTACATTAATCGCTTTGATGTTCCACATAAGTTAAGTGTATTTCTGCATGCAATTCTCTACTGAAACGTAAGGAAAACCTTCCGTTTATAAAACAAATTGTGACGGGTGATGAAAAGTGGATACTGTACAATAATGTGGAATGGAAGAGATCGTGGGGCAAGCGAAATGAACCACCACCAACTACAGCAAAGGCCGGTCTTTATCCAAAGAAGGTGATGTTGTGTATATGGTGGGATTGGAAGGGAGTCCTCTATTATGAGCTCCTTCCGGAAAACCAAAAGATTAATTCCAACAAGTACTGCTCCTAATTAGACCAACTGAAAGCAGCACTCATCAAAAAGCGTCCAGAATTAGTCAAAAGAAAATGCATTATCTTCCATCAGGATAACGCAAGACTGCGTGTTTCTTTGATGACCAGGCAAAAACTTACAGCTTGGCTGGGAAGTTCTGATTCATCTGCCATTTTCACCAGACATTGCACCTTTGGATTTCCATTTATTTCTGTCTTTACAAAATTCTCTTAATGGAAAAAATTTCAATTCCCTGGAAGACTGTAAGAGGCACCTGGAACAGTTCTTTGCTCAAAAAGGTAAAAAGTTTTGGGAAGATGGAATTATGAAGTTGCCTGAAAAATGGCAGAAGGTGGTGGAACAAAAGGATGAATATGCTGTTCAGTAGAGTTCTTGGTGAAAATGAAGAATGTGTCTTTTATTTTTACTTAAAAACTGAAGGAACTTTTTGGCCAATCCAATATATAAATTACATATATTATATATGTTTATATATATATATATATATATAAATTTCCCCTCCATACATTTTATCTTTAGAAGCTACCATATCATGAGCACTTTCCCATGTTTTAAACATATTTAATGACAAACAATATTCCTCTTTATTGGAATACTGTAATTTTTTCTTTTTTTTTTTTTTTTTTGCAATACGTGGGCCTCTCACTGTTATGGCCTCTCCGTTGCGGAGCACAGGCTCCGTACGCGCAGGCTCAGTGGCCATGGCTCACGGGCCCAGCCGCTCCGCGGCATGTGGGATCTTCCTGGACCCGGGCACGAACCTGTGTCCCCTGCATCAGCAGGCGGACTCTCAACCACTGTGCCACCAGGGAAGCCCGGAATACTGTAATTTAACTGTTTTTGAATTACTTTGACTAGAGTTCTATAAATCCTGACTCATTCCACTGGTGTGATCTCAGAGTTGTTTAAAGAGGCCATCAGCCTGTATCTGAAAGTATAATACATGGGAGAGTCCTTTTCCACAGGCCCTGAGATGGCCCTTCTTTGTTGAAGACAGTCACCCTGGACTGTAGCTGATGCTAGGTGCTTTCAGGGAAGCAGCCGAATAAAACAAGCACCTATCTGTAGGTGCTGGAAAACTTAAAGTGGGATATAGTGATTCTTATTACATGGTATTGGGGGTAATCTCTGTCTGCCAGTGGGAGCCTCTGTTGTGTAGCAGCTGCCTCCTGACCCCCACTGAGTGTTTTCTGATGTTTCTATTCCAGGAAGCTGCTTGTGATCTTAATTAATTTAACTAGTTCTTTGTTGGGCTTTTAGGGTGTTTCCATTTCTTTAGCTATTATAAGCAACAATGTTATGAACATTCTTTTTGGCTCAGTCTTTATGTATATCCAAGATATTTTATTAGAATAAAATCCTGGAAATGGAATTGCAGTATTAAAGAGTATACCTATATATATTTTAGGTATAATCTGTTCCTCTGTAAGTACAGAATTTTACATATTGAATTATATATAATAGAGGCAACTATATAGGCAATTCACAGAATTTGATAATACAGAGATGAAAGAGAAAGAGAGGCCAATTGACCAATTAGGTGGGACCCGGTAGGTTCCCTCAGGTTTTTTTATTTTAAATTTTTGTGTAATATTTGCTGTTGTATAATGTATCACAGACATTTGTATAATATATATATGAAATGCGTAGCATGATAAATTGCTCTTGTAAAGATCACCTGTGTGAAGAAAGCAGCATCCTAGAGACCCCTTCTGCCCCCCGCACGGTCACTACCCTCCTCTCCTCATTGCCCTGACACTTAGTGATATTTCACATATTTCCTGCAACATGATGTTCGTGAGATTCACCTATGTTGTTCTGGGTGCTAGTGGTTCTTTTATTTTTGTTACTATAAAGTACTTCATTGTGTAAATGTATCACAGGGTGTTTTTATTCACTCAGGGTTTTGGGGGGGGTTGTTTTCTTACCATTGTAATCATTTTTAAGTGTTCAGCTTAGTAGTGTTTAAGTATATTCATTCACACTGTGGCAGGTCTCCAGAACTCTTCATCTTGCAAAACGGAGACTCTGTGTCCAGTAAATAACAACTCCCCTCTCGTCTCCCCTACCCCCTGGTCCAGGGAGCTTTCTGGGTTGGAGATCTCCCTACCCTCAGATTTAGCTAGAACTAGGGAGGCCATGAATGTCACTTAAAGTCTGTCTGTGAGCAGACCTTTCAATACATCCCTCCACAGATATGCTGCTCCACGGCAGCTAAATTTGAAGCTCCTTTAAGCTTAAGGTCCAGGCCAGATAGACCTCATCCACACTGAACATCTCTCCCGTTCCTGAACATGGCATCTTTTTTCTCAGCTTCTTGCCTTTGAGTAGATTGGTTCCTGTGTATCAACTGCCCTTTCTTTTCTACTGCAGTCATTTCAAATGGCACTTGTTTTCTGAATACTCTCACACTCTCCTAGGCAGATAGATAATGCTTGTATTATGTGTAAGTGTAACAGAGAACATGCCCTGTCTTCAAGGAATTTATAATTTAGTTAAGGAGAAGAGGTAAGGTAAATGGAAGCTTTATAATTCATGGTCTGGTGCAGAAATGGGGGTAAATTTACATCTGTCATCTACCTTGTACCATCATTCATAGTATAACATGTTTTATATAATGATTACAACGAACTTGTAAAATAGATGTGCATTTTTCAGATGGAGAAAGTGAGTCTTTAAGAGATGTATTAGTTCAGGGGACTTCCCTGGCGGTCCAGTGGTTGGGACTCCTCGCTTCCACTGCAGGGGGCGCAGTTTCAATCCCTGGTATGGGAAGTAGGATCCTGCGTGCTGTGCAGTGCAGCCAAAAAAATAAATAAAGGGGAGGGGGAGAGAGAGAGAGAGAGAGAGAGAGAGGAGAGAGAGAGAGAGAAGGGAGAGAGAGAGAGAGGGAGAGAGAGAGAGAGAGAGAGGGAGAGAAGGGAGAGAGAGAGAGAAGGGAGAGAGAGAGAGAGAAGGGAGAGAGAGAGAGAAGGGAGAGAGAGAGAGAGAGAGGGAGAGAGGGGGAGAGAGAGGGAGAGAAGGGAGAGAGAGAGAGAAGGGAGAGAGAGAGAGAGAGGGAGAGAGAGAGAGAGAAGGGAGAGAGAGAGAGGGAGAGAGGGGGAGAGAGAGGGAGAGAAGGGAGAGAGAGAGAGAAGGGAGAGAGAGAGAGAGAAGGGAGAGAGAGAGAGGGAGAGAGGGGGAGAGAGAGGGAGAGAAGGGAGAGAGAGAGAGAGAAGGGAGAGAGAGAGAGAGAAGGGAGAGAGAGAGAGAGAAGGGAGAGAGAGAGAGAGAGAGAGAGAGAGAGAGGGAGAGAGAGAGAGAGAGAGATTAGTTTACAATACCTGGAGTCAGGACACATTCATCCTTGTTATGCTTCAGAGTCTGCGGTCCTCTATATTATATGCTATCTCCTTAGGCATAAATGTGAAAGGATGTGGTGAATGATTTAAATAATAGTTTATTATAGCAGTAAAAGACATCAAAAGAATGATTAATTGCCAAGTAAATTATACAGGGGTGAGAAGAGGTCCTCTAGACTGAGGTGGGCATGATATATTATCTGAACATATTGTGAGGGTTTGCCATGTTAGTAAACATATTAAAACATCATTTTAAAATGGCTCTATAATTTCAGTTTATGGTTATGCTATAAACCATTTAAGTTATTACCAGTTTCTTGCTGTCCTAGATAGCACTGCATTGAACCTACTGATACACAACTCTTTCTGCTCTTCTGGCTGCTCTTGTAAAATCATTTCCTGAATGTAGAATTTGAAAGGAGTTTGAACACATTTAAGAGTTTTAATATCTACTGTTAAACATTTTCTTCTGAAAAGATTATATGAATGTATAGGCCACAAATGGTGCTTACCTTACTAGATTTCTAGCTTCGAGTATTATTATAAAAAGTCTTTGCTAACTTAATAGCCTGGAAAGGGTTATCTTGTTTTAATTTGAGTGTCTGGTTACTAAATAGGTGGAACTATTTTCATGTTTTATTGCTACTTAAATTTATTTTGTGAATTATCTTTTTGTATTCTTTGCTTATTTTCCTGTTAGTATCTTAGGGTTTTTCTTGCCAGTTTTAATGAGTCTTTTTTTTTTTAACATCTTTATTGGAGTATAATTGCTTTACAATAATGACTCTTTTATAAATTAAGGACAATTTTTTTCCAGGTTAACTTTTAATATGTTTGGTTATTATTTTTTTATATATTGAAGTTTTAAATGTTCACATAGTTAAATATTTTCTTGTAAATTTTCTTCCATTTCTTTAAAGCTAGGAAGTCCAACACATGTAATTAAGGGAAAATCATTTCAAACCCATTTTTTTCTGGAAAAATACTATAAGTACCATTTTCTATATTTTATGGAAAAATACCATAGCTTACGTAAACTGTAAGCCATAAAAGAGCTTATAATGTAGGTTTTATGTATTTTTATATCACTGTAAATCTTGTTCTAATAGCTATGCACATGGTAGATACTGCATAAGTATCTGTTGATGGAACGAATGGGTTAATTCAATGAATTATCACTGACAAGACTTTAATAATTTTACTGGTTCTTGGCACCTCTTCCTTTGTATTCCCTTTCTGTTCTCATTTTCTGAGAATTTGTGAACTCATAAAAGACAAAGGAGTGTCTTTTTTTAAGGCTCTGTATGCAAGATTTCTATTCCTTTTTGCATCGCTGGATACTACATGTTACATACCTGGTAAGAGCTCTCCTCTTAGAATTGCTCTCTGAATGAGAGTTGATGTAGAACCTGTCATAAGATCCCTAATTCCCCTTGTTTTAGTAGAAATAGGATTGCCTTCTGTTCAAATCCTGCTCATTTGCTAGTGCTTTTTCAAATTATTTTGTTAGAATTTGAATAATAGGTGATTAAAGTAAGGTAATTTGGTTATGTAGAGATCTGTACCATACAGTTTCCCAAATTTTTTGCTGTTCAAAATTTCTTCAAGACATGAACAAGTGAGATAGCTCCCTTTTTTTTGGTGCTAAAAGCTTGTACTGACCTTAAAGTATATATATTTGAATTCTTAAGCATTCCATTTCTAGGCTATCAGAAAGTATTCTAACTGAAACTGGGTTTTACATAGAGAGTAAGAGAACTATAGGAGTAGGTATCTTGTCTTTACGTATTTATTTTTTTTAAAATAGCTTTCTGCCAATCATGAGGTCCCTGGTTCATATCTGAGGTGTCCCCACGAAAAAAAAAAGGAAAGGGAAAAAAAAGAAATAAAATAAATTTATTGAGATATAATTCATATGTCATACAGTTCGCCCATTTAAAGTGTCCAGATTGGTTGTTTTAGTGTGCTCGAAGGTATGTGCAAACATCACCTGGTCAATTTTCGAGTGTTTTAATTACCTCAGAAAGAAACCTGGTACCCTTTAGCTACTGCTGCCTCCCAAGCCCCATCCCTCCCAGTCCTAAGCAACCATTAGTTTACTTTCTGTGTCTGTATATTTGCCTGTTCTGAACATGTTATATAAATTGAATCATATATGGTCTTTTGTGACTGCTTTTTTAATTTTTTTCTGCGATACGCGGGCCTCTCACTATTGTGGCCTCTCCTGTTGCGGAGCACAGGCTCCGGACGCACAGGCTCAGCGGCCATGGCTCACGGGCCCAGCCATTCCGCGGCGTGTGGGATCTTCCCGGACCGGGGCACGAACCCGCATCCCCTGCATCGGCAGGCGGACTCTCAACCACTGTGCCACCAGGGAAGCCCTATGACTGCTTTTATTTAGCCTAATGTTTGCAAGTTTCATCCATGTTGTACCACGTATGAGTCCTTCATTCCTTTATTTGGCTGAATAATGTTTCACTAAATGCATATGCTACATTTTGCTTGTCCATTCTTCACTCGATAGACATTGGGTTGTTTCCACCTTTTGGCTAGTATGAGTGATGCTGCTATAAACATTCAAGTGTTTATACAGTTGTTTGTGTGGACATATGTTTTCATTTTTCTTGCATATATATACCTAGGAGTCTAATTACTGGGTCACAGGTTTTTCAAACTGGCTGCACCACTTGACATTCCCACCAGCAGCGTATGAGAGTTCTGATTTCTTCACATCCTTGCCCATGCTTGTTACTATCTGACTTTAAAATTTTTATTTATTTATTTTTGGCTGCACTGCAGGGCACGTGAAATCTTAGTTCCCTGGCCAGGGATCGAGCCCATGCCCCCTACATTGGAAGTGCGGAGTCTTAACCACTGGACTGCCAGGGAAGTCCCTTTCTGACTTTTTGATTATAACCATCCTAATGGATGCAAAGTATCTCATGGTTTTGATTTGCATTTTCCTAGTGGTGGTGAGCATCTTTTCAGGTGCTTGTTGGACATTTGTATATCTTCGGAGAAGTGTGCATTCAGATCCTTTCCCCATTTTTAATTGGTTTATTTGTCTTTTTGTTATTGAATTATGTTCAGGTATATTTAAAGGAGAACATGAACATTGGAGAAAAATAAAAGATATTTAAAAAACCCAAAATGGAATGTCTGAAGATGAAAAATACAGTATCTGAAATGGCAAATACACTGGTTGGGATTATCAACAGAGTAGACACTGTAGAAAAAATTTTGAACTCGTGGACATAGCAATAGAAAGTATGCAAAATGTAGTACAGAGAGTACACCGACCAGAAAAATATGTATAGAACATCAGCGACGTATGGGATAATATCAGGCCCTCAGCATATCTGTAATTGGAGTTCCTGAAAGAGGAAAGTGAGGGGGGGAAACTGAAAAAAATATTTTAAGAAATATGGCTGTAAATGTTTCACATTTGATGAACAAACACTATAAACCCATGGATTCAAACAGTTCAATGAGCCTCAAGAAAGATAAACCCAAAATTATCACTGGAAAATCACTGCTTAAATCTCTTGTTCTTCCATGGTTTTTTACCCTTGTATGTCAGTTTTATAAATAACTTTATTCTTTTTTTGTTAAAATAAATTTATTTTATTTCTTTATTTTTGGCTGCGTTGGGTCTTTGTTGCTGAGCGCGGGCTTTTCTCTAGTTGGCGGCGAGCGGTGGCTACCCTTCGTTGCGGTGCGCGGGCTTCTCATTGCCGTGGCTTCTCGTTGTGGAGCACAGGCTCTAGGTGCATGGGCTTCAGTAGTTGTGGCTCACGGGCTCTAGAGTGCAGGCTCAGTAGTTGTGGTGCACGGGCTTAGTGGCTCTGTGGCATGTGAGATCTTCCCGGACCAGGGCTCGAACCCGTGTCCCCTGCATTGGCAGGTGGATTCTTAACTGCTGTGCCACCAAGGACGTCCCAATAACTTTATTCTTGTAATTTTTTTCTTCTGTATTCACGTCTCTAGTAATGTATTATGTGAAACATTCTCCTTTTATCTCATTCACGAAACCATTGTGTTCCATGTTTGTTTAAATTTTTTTTCCAAGAGGCTTTTCCTTTATTGCATTTAGTTGTAGCCTTGCTTATGAACCATTTAAGGATTTTTCTAATTATTCCTAAATCAATTGGGCTGTTAAATTAAATGTTAATTTATTTTAATTAACCACTTTTATAAGAAGCATGGAGGACAGTGTCATTCCAAACAAAACAACAGTGTGTCACAAAAGATTGAAAATTGCTGTCTTATTTGGTTAACTTGACATTGATGTGATTTAGAAGTCAGCTTTGGGCAAAGCCAGTGTATGTGGTCTGGAGGGGGGTTGTTAGTCTTGCCTAGTGCGGGTGGAAGCAACCTTGTAGCTTGAGTATTGATTTGAATTACTTATGCATCTGATACCTTTATCCTTTGAATGTCTGTATAGTATATGTCAGGATGAGATATTTTGAAAGGAGAACCCTGCTAAATGTGTGGTAAATATTGTCTAGGTCCATGCTTCTTAACCCTTTTTGGGTCATAGACTACATTTGAGAATCTGATAAAGCTATGGACTCTTGACTCCAAAAATGGATGTAATTTACATTCAGTTTCAAAGGACTCATAGTCTCTATGATGGAGATATAAAGTAATATAGTTTTGATACTTTATTTTTTACATTCCCTATATTTTGTACATGTTGCATTTAATTATATACTGTGAGATACTTCTTTTCAGAAACTGTGAGTGGCATTTATATACTCACGGGCCTTCAGACCCGACATTTCCAGTTAATTTCACATTAGCCTTATGTATTCAACCGCAGTTACCAATTATGTTCTTCTTAGTGAAGAAAACTATAAAATTAAAACTAGGAGCTTTTTTCTAAAATGTTTTTAGGTACTTTAAAATTATTTCCCCCAGTTTATATAGTTTAGAAGAAAGTTATATTTTTCATGAGACCAACTTTTTTTTTTTTTTTTTTTTTTTTGTGGTACGCGGGCCTCTCACTGCTGTGGCCTCTCCCGCTGCAGAGCACAGGCTCTGGACACGCAGGCCCAGCGGCCATGGCTCACGGGCCCAGCCGCTCCGCGGCATGTGGGATCCTCCCGGGCCGGGGCACAAACCCGTGTCCCCTGCATCGACAGGCGGACTCTCAACCACTGCACCACCCCAGAAGCCCATGAGACAAACTTTTTATCTGTGTCTTTAATTACATCTTTGATGTTGAATAGTGTTTTATTTCTTAGATGTTAACTTGCCATTTTTAAGGATTTCATAACTCCTCTCAAGTGAACAATTCTTTATTTTATTTTTTTTTTCCTCCTCTGTTGGCTCCTGGCAGGTGAATTGGTCTTGCTTGTTGGACTAGTGTAGACAGAATAGTTGTTTAGATTGACTTTAAGATTGAATAGTTGAGAGGCCTTCTGTGTTATATGTTTATGCCTGTCTGCTGATGTAAGGTGATATGGGAAATACTTTGACGAGAAAGGTCAGTTCACTCATGCCCTTCCCCTACTTAATGCTCTTTGTGGCTGTACCTTTCTTTTAGGATGAATCTGATTTAGCGTAATCTGATGACTGCCTGCCCCTTTGGGTGCTCTTGTTTGCTCTGCCCTCTACTCTAGGCCATCATGGCCTTTATGTTTCTCAAATGAGCTGTGGGCTCTTCTGTCTCAGCCACTTTCCCCCTCCCTCTTCTGGTCAGTGCCTTCAGAGCTTCTGAGTTTCCGTTTAAGTGTTCCTTCTTTGGAGATGTATTCCTTGTTATCACCCTATGGGTTCTTCAGGCTAGATCCTGTCTGCTGGTATGCTTTGTAATCTTCCTTCACAGCATAATGAAGAACTGCACTTTAAAGACTTGTGTGTGTGTACTTATATGCTAAATACCTAGTTCTTTCTATAGGTCGAAAACTTCAAGAGGGAAGGAATGGTGATTCTCTTGTTCACTATTGTATGTTTCCTCAACTCCTAGCACAGCGCTTGTCCAGTAGGGCCGATGGTGAATGAAGTGAAGGTCTAATGGTGTAGTTGACACACATGCACATGTAGTGCAGTATGAAACAGTTAATATGTGTTTTCAACTGTAAATAAATAAATCATTGGAATAGAGACCCAAGAAACAACAAACTGAAAGGGAATGAAATAAAATAACATACATTAAAAAATTTTATATCGTTTTCTATCTCTTACACAAAATCCATTCTCAAACAAAGTTAATTGTTGTTAATTCCAAATAACTGGCCTCTAATTTAAAAGGCCTGTTTTTCTTTCCCTCTAGTGGGTAGTTTTACACTTTTTTTAGTCTTAAACACACAGATTTACATGAAACGGAAACAGCAGCCTGGTCTGATGAGTCCTCTGTTAGAAGAATAGTGCTTTGGTGTTCCAGGGAAGACAGGGTGTGGTTCCTATACTTGTTAGGGGCAGTAGGAAGCTACCTGAGGGAGAGTGGAGTTGAGTTACACCTTGTATTTGATATGCAGACATAAGCAGGCCAAACAAAACTCTCACTTTTCCCCTTCTCATTTGTATCGTAAGCACGCTATGTCTCCCCAGGCTGGAGTTTAGACTCATCGTCTTACCTAGGCTGACAGGTGAGGAAGTATAGACCTAGAGTGGCTAAAAGACTTCACCGAAGAAGGGAGCCCCAGAGCTGGCCAGAGAACTCGGTCCCTGAACTGTCCCCAGGCTTTTTCTCCAGCCAGTAGGGACCTCCTTCCACAGGGGAGGTACTCCTCTGTGCCTGCCTTTGGGAGAAGGCAGACATCCCAGTGACCTAGGAGTGAGGGGTGGGCTGAAGTTGGGAGGGTCCCAGGCCTTGGGGTCAGACCAGGGCTCCAGTTCTGCGCAGACACTTCGCAGGGAGCAGACAGTTACCTTTGCAACTCATTTTCCTATTCTGCAGCATAGGGATTGTGGTAGTACTTGCAGTGGTGTTGGGATGACCCAATGGCACAGCATTTGTAGATCGCCTAATTGAGCGATAGGTATTGGATAATGAGACTGTGATAATTCTCCTCATCAACGAGGATGGGCCTTCTGGGCCAAGTATCCTTTCCTAAAATGGTGCCATAGTCCTTAATCCATAAGGAGTAAATGAGATTACGTAGGATATTTAGCATAGTGTCTGGCAGATGGTTGGTATTCGGTATGTAAGGTAGTAGTTACACTGTTGCAATGAAAATTGTTCATTACTGTGTGACAAATTATATAGCTGATGAAAAACATAAGTAGAAATCTGATGCATATCCCAGTTGAGGAAGTCACTGTTTTAAATGGCATTTCCTCACCTACCATTTAAAAATTGTTTTACAACCACAATCTTGGTTATACTGATAAAGAATGGCTTAGTTTTATAATTAATGTTACATTTTTCATTTAGTCCTGGCTCTTCGTCTTTTATACCTGTATAGTACCCCAAATTTCTTCAGCATTGTCATGGAACTGTTCCATATAATGTCATTATATTAATTAATTTTTAAGTAAATTTTTTATTTTAGAATAGTTTAGATTTAGCGACAGTTGGAGATCGTACAGAGAATTTCCATATATCCTGTGTCCAGTTTCTTCTATTGTTAAATCGTACATTACAGTGTATATTTGTTACAACTAATGATCCAATATTGGCACATTATTATTTACTTAAACTCTGTACTTTATTCCAATTTCATTCATTTTTCCTAATGTTCTTTTCTTCTTCCCAGATCCCATCCAGGACACCACATTATATTTACTCATCAAGTCTCCTTATCCGTGTCTTGGCTGTTACAGTTTCTCAGACTCTGTTTGTTTTTGATGACTTGAACTGTTTTAAGGGGTGCCAGTCAGGTACTTCATACACTGTTCCTCAGTTTGGGTTTGTCTGGTGTTTTTATCATGGTTTGGCTGGAGTTATGGGTTTTGGGAAGATGACCATAGAGGTGAAGTGCCCTTCTCATCAGATCAGGAGCTCATGCTCTCAACATGACTTGTCACTGATGATGTTAACTTTGATCACTTGGCTACATAAATTGTTTGGGTTTTTCCTGTACAGATTTGTCTCTTCTCCTGGTTATTTATATAGTAATTATTTATATCCATGTGGACTCATGGATTCATGATTAGAATCCCGTCCTTTGTCATTTATTTTCTTGCTCAGATTGTTCCATCTTTGGCCAGTGGAAGCTCTTTCAGTTGCTCCTGTGTCCTTTTAACATGATCCCATTGGTTTTTTTGTTTTTTGACCACTTCCTCACTTGCTGCACTTAAAAGATACTTCAAGCTCATATTACATCTTCCTTGCCCCAGTCCTGGAATCAGCCATTTCTCCAAGAAGTCCTTGTTCTTTTGTTGATGCGTGGTATTGGAAACCAAGATCTGGTCTCCAGATAAATGAGCTCTTTCTGTGCTAGTGTCAAAGCAGAGGTGAGAGACTTAATGTCCAAATTGTCCTAATTGCTTTTCCTACTTTTCTTTCCATTTTTCTTCACTGAAAACCCTGGGAGAGTATCTCATAGGCTTGTATCTTTTCCTTGATTTATCCCCTCAACAGTTGGAGTTCATCTTTTGAAAGTATATGTGTGTCATAGAGCATATTTATAGTAACTTTTTAAAATTTAAATTAGAAAAAAGATAAGACAATGCAGACAACTCATCTGTTTCCTACAGAAAGTGGCTCTTCAGTTACTTGATTTCTGAGAATTACATGGGAAGTAATGACATAAAATACTTTTTCCAGATATAAATTCAGATTAGAATAAGGGGATTTTTAAAATGTTCTCACTTGTAAGAAAGAAAGTAGAGGGAGATCATAATTCTTTTTTGCTATCTTTAAAGTTTTAAACATTCATCTTGTGTCTCTTTAAACTCTTAAATGTTTTGGGTGCACTTGGCATAGGGATAAGCCTCTTTGTTTGTTTTTCCTCCCAGCTTTGACGCAGGTTTTCATCTTTGAGATGTCCCTGCCTTAGTCCCAGAGTTCTTCTTACTTAAGCCTAAAAAAACCTTTGAATGAATCATCATTTTATGTTGCTTTTCTTTAAATATTTTTTCGTTGGCATTTCATTGTAAATTGCATCCACAGTGAGACTGAAGTGGTGCTTATTTTCACTTCCTGTATTGAAAGAAGTGCTCCCTGCATCCACTCCTGTACAACCAGGTGCACCTAAGAAGAGTTTTTATTCCCTTTTGATTGTCTCCTTGCTAACCTGTACACATACAATCTAGTATTGATTTGCAAAGCTTTGGATAAAGATATATCAATAGATATACTCACATTTTTTGGAGGCATTAGAGCTGGCAAAAATAAGAACGCACACTTGAAAATGTCTTTTTCTTTGTCTCTTTGTTTTTTTTTTAATTAAAAAAATTTTTTTTTAAATTTTTGGCTGTGTTGGGTCTTTGTTGCTGCGCGCGGGGGCTACTCTTTGTTGTGGTACGTGGACTTCTCATTGCAGTGGCTTCTCTTGTTGAGGAGCACGGGCTCTAGGCGCACGGGCTCAGTAGCTGTGGCTCGCGGGCTCTAGAGCGTAGGCTCAGTAGTTGTGGCGCACAGGCTTAGTTGCTCCGCGGCATGTGGGATCTTCCCGGACCAGGGCTCGAACCCTCGTCCCCTGCATTGGCAGACGGATTCTTAACCACTGTGCCACCAGGGAAGCCCTGTCCCCTTGTTTTTAAGTACTCAACTGTTGGCAGTAAAATTGCAGAAATAATAGAAATAATCACATTTGTCTTTTATCTATAGCATGACTCATATGTTTTTAAATACCTAAAACTTTTCTCTCTCTTTTTTTTTGTTCTAGTTCTTTTTGGATATCTTCTGGTTAACCAGAAGTGAAGAATAATAATATGGAGTCTTTAAAGCATTTTGTAATATTTGGTTATATGATTTTATTTTCTGAAAGCCTTCATCTGAAAATATTTTTAAAATAACTTATAATTATTTTTATTTCTAATGATGAGTAAAGTTTATCCATATGGGATAATTTTTCTTCATATATATATATATATATATATATATATGTTTTCTATCTTTGTGTTCTATTTTGTTCGACCTACATCAGGACTGCTAAAGTATACCTTGTATAAATCTTTGTGTGAAATAAGACTTCTAGAAGATCTAAGCCAGGCAGGCCTTATACACTCATCTATGTAACCCTTTCCAAGACCTAACCCTATCCATTTCTTCTGTAAGACATATTGACTGACGCTCACAGCATCATGAATGCTTATGACTAATAGGCTCTCTCTAGAATGCCTGTGATTTTCTGTTCCCATCAGTTGAACTATATGCTTATCAAGAGTTCCTGGTTTGTTCCTAAATCTTTTTAGGTCTATTGTATGCTTTAATTGTAATTGCAGAATTTAGTAAACTATTATGCAAGTATATGAGATGAGAATGCAAGAGAGAATTGTAGTTTCTGTATAAACTAATTTGGAATGCTTTGGAAAGTCTCAAGATAGGTCGTGAAAAGAAACTTACCATCAAATTAGGGATAGGAGAGAACTGTTGAAGTTTAGGTAATCCAGAAAAATTACCCTCTGAAAATCTTTAAATTCTTGTTCCATTTTAAAGAACTAGAGAGTGGGGATGGCAGATGCAGTGATTTGGTTGTGGTATATGTGACAAAGTTGACTCGTGACTTTTCTCAGGGACTCACACCAGAAGACAAGGCTATGGCCTCATCAAAGTCGTGGCAGATTTAAACCCATTCACGGGCTTAAAGTAAAAATAAAATGTTTAAGTTTTGTATGTTTGTCAGTTATCTATTGTAATTTAACAAACCATACCAAAGCTTAATGGCTTAAAGTAAAAACCATTTATTATCTGTTATGGTATTGAGTGGTTCTTCTGCTTTTCATGGTGTTGGCTTGGGCTCAGGGACAGCTGGAAGGTCCAAAATAGCCTCACTCACACACTAGCAAGTTGGCACTGGCTGTCAGCTGGGATGGGAGCTTAGCAAGACTTTGACCTATCTGGTTTCTCCTTCATGCAGCCTCTCCACCTGGCTAGTTAGGCTTTGAAGACCATGGCAGTCTCAGGGTAGTTGAACTTCTTACATGGTGGCTAGCCTGCCCTGCAGTACAAAGGTGGCCTTCTTAAGGCTTAGGCCCAGAACTGACCCAGAGTCACTTTTGCTACATTGCATTGGTTAAAGCAGGTCACAGGGTCAACCCACATTCAAGAGGAGGTGATTATACAAGGATGTGAATGCTGGGAGGCCAGCAAAGTAACAGCCAACACAGATGTTTCAGATTTTTTATTTGCATGTCTCATTTTTAATGCTTTTAATATGTATTTCAATAAATGAAAGTGTTTGCAAGCAAACAATAATTTGATTAAAACTTGTCTTCTTACTATTAAGTGTGGGAACGAAGGGATTTCAGCCCGTGATATTCTGATTCCAAAACCACTATTCCTTAGACCAGACTCCATTGCTGTTGTTTTGGTCCGCAAATAGTCATGTTAGCACCTAGGGTTACAGTATCACTTAAACAATATTATTGTCAGAAGTCTATCTTTAATTCTTGTAGCCTTTAAAAATTTACGTTCTTCAAATTATTAAATGTGATTTTATTAAAATACAATTTAGATAATAATTATGTCTGAAGTATCAAAGATAAAATTGTTAACCTTACAAATCCATTTATTCAGCAGACAGTTATTGGGCATGTCATCTGCACCAGGCACTGTTCTAGACACTGGAGAAACAGTGGTAAAGAAGACAGATGAGGTCCCTGCCTTCATGGAGCTTCAGGTCTACTTGGGGGGATAGTTTCTTGTTCATTTCCATAGAAAATCTTGTTTTAAAAATATCTACTTTCGTTTAAAAAAAAGAATTTTAGTTAAAAAAAAGTTTGAGTATCTATACTGAAAAATAATGAAGACATGCTAGGTTTGTAAAGACCCTACACTCTGAATCAACGCAAAAGTTACATAGTGAATGTTGGATAAACTTGAGATTTGATAACAGCTTACCTGGAGGTAGGCTGATAAATGTGCACCTACCGGCCGATAGTAAAGATCAGCTGAGTATTAATTGGCTCTTACAGTACACACCAACCTTGTGCCACCTCAAACTTAGCTTAGCGCCTTTTACTTTATACTGCAGGCCAAGCAAGCTATTGTGTGTCAGTTCTTTACAAGAGAAACTTAGAAAATCCAACCCCCCTGCCTATCCCTCCTCCCCTTCCCACAGTGGCAACAGCCTCCCTTTAATTATTACTTAATAGAGAATAGGTTAATGGGGAGGTGGAGCTGGCGGAGACAGCTTCACACAGCTGAGAACTGCGCTCATGTGGAATGAAATATTTTACGTTTAAGGGCTTTGCTAAAGAACTTTTAATGAAGTATTTTGTTTGTTTGTCTTTTAGGGCTTTTGCAAAACCACCGATGTTCTCAAGCTCATCTAATCCAACTTCATCATTTTATAGATGAGCTATTTCAGGCATCATGTGGTTTTACCTACTATGTCAGAGCAGAACTATTTCACCCCAAGTTACTTGAATTTTTGTCTTTCACGTTTCATTTAAAAACTACACCAAACCCCCGTGGGTTGAGTTTAAGACGTGCTTTTTTAGACCAGATTCTATGTCAAGTGAAGGGTACTTGAGCAAAGTTTTATGTTAAAAGAATGCAACATTGTTTTCTGCGACTGTCAGAAGTTTAGTACCAGAAAGACATTTCACATTTGTATGTTTTCAAACACAAGTAAGAAAAATGTTTCAGGGCAGCTGATGTAGACCTTGTACTACTTTCCCCATCCAAAATAATTGGTATCCATGGGAACATTCTGAACCAGTCAACTGTCCACATTAGCTCATCTCACATGAGCTGATACAGAATGAGGTTTTGGATGCTTTTGGTTAGTTAATTGAAATGATGCAAGTTCTCTTGAGCTTACCACTAGTATTTATTTTCCTAGATTTTGTGTCTAAATGTTTTTTTTTTTTTTTTTTTTTTTGCGGTACGCGGGCCTCTCACTGCTGTGGCCTCTCCCATTGCGGAGCACAGGCTCCGGACGCGCAGGCTCAGCGGCCATGGCTCACGGGCCCAGCCGCTCCGCGGCATGTGGGATCCTCCCAGACCGGGGCACGAACCCGTGTCCCCTGCATCGGCAGGCGGACTCTCAACCACTGCGCCACCAGGGAAGCCCTAAATGTTTTTTTTTTTAAGGAAAAAAAAGGAATAAACTTTAGCTTGATTCCTCTTCCCACCCCTCCCCCCATTATGTATTGTTTCTTAGCTAAAGCTTCCAAACTAAGTTGTTTTTCTCAGGCTGCTTTTTTTTTTTTTTTTTTTGTAAAAACAACTTTATTGGAGTATATTTGCTTTACAATGTTGTGTTAGTTTCTGCTGTATAACAAAGTGAATCAGCTATATGTATACATATATCCCCATATCCCCTCCCTCTTGTGTCTCCCTCCCACCCTCCCTATCCCACCCCTCTAGGTGGTCACTAAGCACCCAGCTGATCTCCCTGTGCTATGGAGCAGCTTCCCACTAGCTAGCTATTTTACATTTGGTAGTGTATATATGTCCATGCCACTCTCTCACTTCATCCCAGCTTACCCTTCCCCCCACCATGTCCTGAAGTCCATTCTCCACGTCTGCGTCTTTATTCCTGTCCTGCCCCTAGGTTCTTCAGAATCTTTTTTTTTAGATTCCATATATATGTGCTAGCATACGGTATTTGTTTTTCTCTTTCTGATTTACTTCACTCTGTATGACAGTCTCTGTACCTCACTACAGATAACTCAATTTTGTTCCTTTTTATGGCTGAGTAATATTCCATTGTATATATGTGCCAAGGTCCATCTTTTTTATCCATTCATCTGTCGATGGACACTTAGGTTGCTTTCATGCCCTGGCTATTGTAAATAGAGCTTCAATGAACATTGTGGTACATGAATCTTTTTGAATTATGGTTTTCTCAGGGTATATGCCCAGTAGTGGGATTGCTGGGTCATATGGTAGTTCTATTTTTAGTTTTTTAAGGAACCTCCATACTGTACTCCACAGTGGGTGTATCAATTTACATTTCCACCAACAGTGCAAGAGGGTTCCCTTTTCTCTACACCCTCTCCAGCATTTATTGTTTGTAGATTTTTTGATGATGGCCATTCTGACCAGTGTGAGGTGATACCTCATTGTAGTTTGGATTTGCATTTCTCTAATGATTAGTGATGTTGAGCATCCTTTCATGTGTTTGTTGGCAATCTGTATATCTTCTTTGGAGAAATGTCTATTTAGGTCTTCCACCCATTTTTGGATTGGGTTGTTTGTTTTTTTGATATTGAGCTGCATGAGCTGCTTATATATTTTGGAGATTAATCCTTTGTCAGTTACTTCATTTGCAAATATTTTCTCCCATTCTGAGGGTTGTCTTTTCGTCTTGTTTATGGTTTCCTTTGCTGTGCAAAAGCTTTTAAGTTTCATTAGGTCCCATTTGTTTATTTTTGTTTTTTTATTTCCATTTCTCTAGGAGGTGGGTCAAAAAAGGATATTGCTGTGATTTATGTCATGGAGTGTTCTTCCTATGTTTTCCTCTAAGAGTTTTATAGTGTCTGGCCTTACATTTCGGTCTTTAACCCATTTTGAGCTTATTTTTGTGTGTGGTGTTAAGGAACATTCTAATTTCATTCTTTTACATGTAGCTGTCCAGTTTTCCCAGCATCACATATTGAAGAGGCTGTCTTTTCTCTGTTGTATATTCTTGCATCCTTTTCTCAAAAATAAGGTGACCATATGTGTGTGGGTTTACCTCTGGGCTTTCTATCCTGTTCCATTGATCTGTATTTCTGTTTTTGTGCCAATACCATACTGTCTTGATTACTGTAGCTTTGGAGTATAGTCTGTAGTCAGGGAGCCTGGTTCCTCCAGCTCCATTTTTCTTTCTCCACATTGCTTTGGCTATTCAGGGTCTTTTGTGTTTCCATACAAATAGTGAAATTTATTGTTCTAGTTCTGTGAAAAATGCCATTGGTAGTTTGATAGTGATTGCATTGAATCTGTAGATTGCTTTGGGTAGTGCAGTCGTTTTCACAATGCTGATTCTTCCAATCCAAGAACATGGTATATCTCTCCATCTGTTTGTGTCATCTTTAATTTCTTTCATCAGTGTCTTATAGTTTTCTGCATACAGGTCTTTTGTCTCCATAGGTAGGTTTATTCCTAGGTATTTTATTCTTCTTGTTGCAGTGGTAAATGGGAGAGTTTCCTTAATTTCTGTTTCAGATTTTTCATCAGTAGTGTGTAGGAATGCAAGAGATTTCTGCGCATTAATTTTGTATCCTGCTACTTTACCAAATTCATTGATTAGCTCTAGTAGTTTTCTGGTAGCATCTTTAGGATTCTCTAGGTGTAGTATCATGTCATCTGCAAATAGTGACAGTTTTACTTCTTCTTTTCTCATTTGGATTCCTTTTATTTCTTTTTCTTCTCTGATTGCTGTGGCTAAAACTTCCAAAACTATTTTGTGTAATTTTTTGTATAATTTGTATATTTTGTATACATATTTTGTATAATTTTGTATAATTTTTGTCTTTTTCCTGATCTTAGTGGAAATGGTTTCAGTTTTTCACCATTGAGAATGATGTTGGCTGTGGGTTTGTCATATATAGCCTTTGTTATGTTGAGGTAAGTTCCCTCTATGCCTACTTTCTGGAGGGTTTTTAATCATAAATGGGTGTTGAATTTTGTCAAAAGCTTTTTCTGTATCTATTGAGTTGATCATATGGTTTTTATTCTTCAATTTGTTAATATGGTTTATCACATTGATTGATTTGTGTATATTGAAGAATCCTTGCATTCCTGGGATAAACCCCACTTGATCATGGTGTATGATCCTTTTAATGTGCTGTTGGATTCTGTTTGCTAGTATTTTGTTGAGGATTTTTGCATCTATGTTCGTCAGTGATATTGGCCTGTAGTTTTCTTTTTTTGTGACATCTTTGTTTGGTTTTGGTATCAGGGTGATGGTGGCCTCGTAGAATAAGTTTGGGAGTGTTCCTCCCTCTGCTATATTTTGGAAGAGTTTGAGAGGATGGGTGTGAGCTCTTCTTTAAATGTTTGATAGAATTATCCTGTGAAGCCATCTCTGGTCCTGGGCTTTTGTTTGTTGGAAGATTTTTAATCAGAGTTTCAATTTCATTGCTTGTTATTTGTCTGTTTATATTTTCTATTTCTTCCCAGTTCAGTCTTGGAAGGTTGTGCTTTTCTAAGAATTTGTCCATTTCTTCCAGGTTGTCCATTTTATTGGTATATAGCTGCTTGTAGTGATCTCTCATGAGCATTGGTATTTCTTCAGTGTCAGTTGTTACTTCTCCTTTTTCATTTCTAATTCTACTGATTTGAGTCTTCTCCCTCTTGATGAGTCTGGCTAAAGGTTTATCAGTTTTGTTTATCTTCTCAAAGAACCAGCTTTTAGTTTTATTGATCTTTGCTATCCTTTCCTTCATTTGTTTTTCATTTATTTCTGATCTGATCTTTATGATTTCTTTCCTTCTGCTAACTTTGGGGGTTTTTTGTTCTTCTTTCTCTAATTGCTTTAGGTATAAGGTTAGGTTGTTTATTTATGATGTTTCCTGTTTCTTGAGGTAGGATTGTATTGCTGTAAACTTCCCTCTTAGAACTGCTTTTGCTGCATCCCATAGGTTTCGTCGGGTCGTTGTGTTTTCATTGTCATTTGTTTCTAGGTACTTTTTGACTTCCTCTTTGATTTCTTCAGTGATCTCTTGGTTATTTAGTAGTGTATTGTTTAGCCTCCATGTGTTTGTATTTTTTACAGATTTTTTTCCTGTAATTGGTATCTAGTCTTATAGCGTTGTGGTTGGAAAAGATACTTGACACAATTTCAATTTTCTTAAATTTACCAAGGCTTGATTTGTGACCCAAGATATGATCTGTCCTGGGGAATGTTCCATGAGCACTTGAGAAGAAAGTGTATTCTGTTGTTGGATGGAATGCCCTATAAATATCAATTAAGTCCATCTTGTTTAATGCATCATTTAAAGCTTGTGTTTCCTTACTTATTTTCATTTTGGATAATCTGTCCATTGGTGAAAGTGGGATGTTAAAGTCCCCTACTATGATTCTGCTACTGTCGATTCCCTTTTTATGGCTGGTAGCATTTGCCTTATGTATTGAGGTGCTCCTATGTTGGGTGCATAAATATTTACAATTGTTATATCTTCTTCTTGGATCGATCCGTTGATCATTATGTAGTGTCCTTCTTTGTCTCTTGTAACAGTCTTTATTTTAAAGTCTATTTTGTCTGATATGAGAATTGCTACTCCAGCTTTCTTTTGATTTCCATTTGCATGGAATATCTTTTTCCATCCCCTCACTTTCTGTCTGTATGTGTCCCTAGGTCTGAAGTGGGTCTCTTGTAGACAGCATATATATACGGGTCTTATTTTTTTATCCATTCAGCTAGTCTATGTCTTTAGGTTGGAGCATTTAATCCATTTACATTTAAGGTAGTTATCAATATGTAAGTTCCTATTACCATTTTCTTAATTGTTTTGGGTTTGTTATTATAGGTCTTTTCCTTCTCTTGTGTTTCCTGCCTAGAGAAGTTCCTTTAGCATTTGTTGTAAAGCTGGTTTGGTGGTGCTGAATTCTCTTAGCTTTTGCTTGTCTGTAAATGTTTTAATTTCTCCGTTGAATCTGAATGAGATTCTTGCTGGGTAGAGTAATCTTGGTTGTAGGTTTTTCCCTTTCATCACTTTAAATATTTCCTGCCACTCGCTTCTGGCTTGCAGAGTTTCTGCTGAAAGGTCAGCTGTTAACCTTATGGGGATTCCCTTGCATGTTATTTGTTACTTTTCCTTTGCTGCTTTTAACATTTTTTCTTTGAATTTAACTTTTGATAGTTTGATTAATATGTGTCTTGGCGTGTTTCTCCTTGGATTTATCCTGTATGGGACTCTCTGTGCTTCCTGGACTTGATTGACTATTTCCTTTCCCATATTAGGGAAGTTTTCAACTTCCCTAACCTGAGTGCTGCACTGTAGTGTTTATCAGAGAACCTGACCTGACCTACCGCATGTCATCAGTGCTCTCTGCTTTGCTGCTCAGGTCATGCTTTCTGTTCTGTGTGCTTCACAAAGCGAAAGCAGTGGGACTCTGAAGTCAGGGCAAGAGTTGCCCACTCAGCAGTTAAGCTTGTCACCAACTGTCATGTAAGTGATGCTTAGTTCTGTTGATTTGTATCTTCTAGTCCTTTGCTCTTTTTTCCGTGATCCTTAAGTTTTTAGTTTTAAACTTCATTTATGTTACAAAGAATTCTCTAAACACCAGGAACTGCACATCAGTTCTCTTTATTCGTGGTGAGAGCAGGAACACGGTCGTTATGTTGAGTTTCTACAAGTACAGATAGAGGAGAAAGATTACAAGGCTGAGGAACAGACATATCCACAGAAAAGTGTTATGGAGAGTTTTTAAAAGACATTTTAAGTAATTGAAACTTGAATTCCCTTTATACATTCCTGAATATTTTCTCTGCTTGTTGTCCTCCATAGACAAGAGTACACATTGGGAGATTCAGCTTGTAAGAATTCTGAGTCTGATCCTGAGGACTTTTCAGATGAAACAAATACAGAGAACCTTTATGGTACCTCTCCCCCCAGCACACCTCGGCAGAGGAAGCGCCTGTCAACCAAACACCAGAGGAATAATGTAGGGAGGCCCACCAGTCGAGCTAATTTGAAAGGTAAGTCTTGTACTTAAAAAGATATATTTGAGAGGGCGTGGCATGGTTGGTATATAATCTTTATGTAACAAGCAACTATTGATAGATGCTTTTTCTACAATAATGTTAGTTATTCCTCTTATTTTAAATTCGATTTTATGCTGCCTTAAATTTTCTTTTTAAATTTTTGAATTATCACCATTAGCAATATTGTTAATAAAAGAGAAAATAATTCTCCAGAGATAGAAAGGTTTGTCCTGAGTAATTGTTAAAGTCAGTGTGTGAGGCATTTGCGTTCCTTTTAGGACGTGGAAGAGGACAAACGTGGATGAATCAGCGTGCCTGTCCAGGATGGTTGCTGGTGTACGGGATAGGTGGCCTTCTTTTATTCTTTGAATCTCTTAGGCTGAAACTTCTAGATTCTGTCTTCCTGACACGATGTATTGGGCACTTCGGGAGAGGCAGGGCCATGCTTGCTTCCCCAGGATTCCCTAGGCGGCCTGAGAACTGTGCTCTGCCGGTGACCGTGATGCTGCCCGCGTGGACAGGGCCCTCGTCCCCTCTAGGCACAGGGCCTGGATGGTATCCCGCCTTATAGTCACACACAGAATCTGTGGTTTACTTTTCTTTCTGTTTGGAATCCCAAAGCCCAGATAGTATTCTGCTCCTAGAAGCTGTTTCTGCTCCTGAGACTGTTCTCCGTTTTCATTTCTTCCTTCCTCTGAGCGCGTCACAGCTGTTCTGTTCTGAGGCAGAGGAATTGAATCATGCTGACCTGCTTCCTTGTACCTGCTTTCTGGCATGGAACCTCAGGTCCCTGAAGCCTTACGGTTTTAGAATTTCTCTGTTAATTTCAGCAAACCACTTGTCCTAAAACTGATCTCATAGTTTCCTAGAATTCATCTACCTATTACTGTGCAAGATAGGGATATCGTTCTTCATCTCCTCTGAGAAATTTCCCCTTATCACATGTTCTCCCTGCTGAAAAGAGACTCATTTCCATTTCTCCCTTTCTTTAGCTCGTTTTCGTCCTCTCTTTCCCTTTCCCACACATTTCTTCCACACATTGATCTCTCATGGTTAACGTCGGCAAGTTCATTCTGTGTCCCTATCATAGCCATTCCTCAAGAAAGAAGAAGGGTAAGAGAAGTGGACTTTATTGTACTTATTTGCTTGAGTGAAGTCTTATCCAAGGAGGAATTCCTAAGTAAGAAATGGTCTTTCTTTCCCACAGGGAAGATGATTTTTTTTTACTTTCTTTTAAAACTGTATTTGTAGTAGGATGTTAACCTATGGTCTGTATTTACTCCCTTTGTAAAGTAATAGCTTTCCATTGCAATATATTATCTTTAAAATCAGTCCTTTTCCATTTTCTCAAAGAAATTTCTCAAATGCCTACAGAAGTTCCTTTTGAAGCAGCATCTACTGAACCAATATTAGTTAATACATATTTGTTTCGTGGTGGTGAAATGCAATGATGCCAGTAGGGCATCTGCTTTGTCTTCACTTGTTCATACTATTTTAGAACCGGAGTGGAGAACACAGTCCCCCCCCCATTTTATAGATTGAGAAAGTGAGGCCCAGGGTTTTAAAGCAACTTCTTAAGGCCAGAAGGCTTGAGATAGTGGCAGGACTAATTTTAGGTACTATTTTTATTTTTAGTTTTTGGCCATGCCACATAGCTTGTGGGATCTTAGTTCCCTGACCAGGGATTGAACCTGGGCCCTCGTCAGTGAGAACGCAGAGTCCTAACCACTGGACCACCAGGGAACTCCTAGGACTAATTTTAGAACTAGTTCTCCTGGTCCTCAGTTTGGACTTTTTTCCCAGTATAAGCAGCAGGGGTTAAGCTTCTCTGAATGTGGTACTTGACATGACTGTATGTCTTTAGTAATCAGTCAGAAAACCCGTCACTGGATACTTGTTGAGCTCTGCTGTCCTTCTGGGCTGTGTCAGAGATAGAAGGAAGAGGGAAGGTTGTTTCTTTTCTTCCTCAACTTCTTTCAGTTGTTTATTTCATAAAATTACAGAATTTTAGATCTGGAAGGGGTCTCAGAGACCACGTTAATTCCTGCCGTTTTGCAGGTGAAGAAAGAATGCTCATAAACCTTTTGATTTGTAGCTATCTAATAGCAGACCTAGGGCATAAGTTCTTAATAACTTATGTTTTTTCTTATTGCAAAAGATTACATGTTTGTCGTAGGGAGTTTAGAAAATACTGACAAAAAGAAAGAAAAATACCCATAAACCCAATATGCAGAAATAACAGCTTTTACCATCTTTGCCTTGTAGTCTCTTTACATGCATATATTTGTGTTGTGATACGATATCATACTATTTTTACTATTTTATAGCTGGCTTCCTTTTTCATTTAATGATTCATAACTTTCTGTGCCATAGAATAACCTGTGCCATTCATTTTAATGGCTGCCGAGTCATTTGTAGCAACATTTGCCCGATTATCACTCACAGTTCTTGAGTGCTTACCTAAGCACTGCGCTTAGCTCCTCAAAAGAGTTATCTTTCAAATATCATAATAACCCAATGAGATGTAGGTTCTATATATTATTATTCAATTTATGGTTGAGGACATGACACAGAGAGTTTCTAGGACGTGTAGTCTTAACTGTCCCAGTCATGCATATACTAGAAAGCAGTACGTTTGCTGTCTGGTGAACTGTTTTTGTCAACATTCTTGTTCAAGAACACCAAAAAAAAGATGGAAATGAAGCAACCGTGTTGGGCAGGTGGGCCGTGTTACTGTTTTGGTGGTGGCGTGTTTGTGTTGAGCTGGTAGAACAAACAGCGCTTGAGAGCTCGCTGGCTGCAGCAGCAGAGCGTGGGGGCCGGAGCACAGACTTGGCTGCCAGATTGCCTGGGTTCCCATCCTGGTTCTACCACCTTCTGTGTACGCCGCCTCCGTGTCTCATTTTCTTCATCTGTGAGGTAATCTGCCTTACGGTGCTGTGGGGGTTTTATGTTCAGTAACGACTAGCTGTCATTATTATTGTGAGCTAAGGCTTTCTTTCTCACTACTTGCCTTAAACTTCAAAGTAGAATTAACTAATTATATCCTCGACTGTACCCTTATTCACTGGGGCCCCTCCTTTCAGGACACTGAGTCTTGAGCCACATAGTTACCCAGGTATGGCGTTGGGACTGCAGCCTGGGTCAGTCCTGTCTGGCTTCTCCGTTTCCTGTAGCTCTTCCTTTCTTCTTCTCACTCTGTGTGTTGCCATCGTAGTGACGTTTTCTCTGGGTCTTTCTGTCCTCACCGCCCTCCCTTTCCTCTTGCCTTTACCTCTCCTTCCTTCCTTCTCCCTCCTCTTCTCATCCCCCTTTTCCTTCCTCCCTTCCATTCCTCCCTTATTTCTCCTGCATTCTTTCCACTGACTCGCGGCTTCAGCGACTCCCTAGGCGGGTATTGCATTAGATGATCGATAAGCCCTTGCTCATCTCCAGCAGGAATCACAGAGATGAGCAGGCAGTCCCATCTTGTGTGGTAGAGCTGGGGTGGAGGGGAGAGGTGGGGGCACTTCTGTGGGTGCCCACAGGAGGGGATTGAGCAGACCTGGGCTTGGGAAGACTTCTGGAACAAGTGACACGTGTGCTATGGCCTGAAGGCTGAGTCAGGGAGACCAGTATTTCAGACTCATTTGTCAATAATGATAGTGTATTGGTCTCTCAGTATTTTCAAGAGATTTTAAAAATTAGATTGGCCAGATTTATTTTAAAAGCTTTCCAAGGAAATATGAACTGATGCATTATTTCTTTCTCTCTGCAACAAGCAAAGGCTGCCTGGCTCACAGGGCCAGCCGCTCCACGGCATGTGGGATCTTCCCGGACCGGGGCACGAACCCGTGTCCCCTGCATCGGCAGGTGGACTCTCAACCATTGTGCCACCAGGGAAGCCCCTGAACTCATCTTTTTAATTAACATCACCAATAATATTTTCGTTTTTCTGCTTACCTTTTGCTTTGTGACAGCCACCCCAAAGCTTAGTGTTATGAAAGCGTCCATCTTATTGGGCTCACGGTTCTGTGGGTAGAGTAGCCACTAACCCTGTTGTCTTTAGTGATGGTAGCCATTGTCATGAGCTATTATATGGATATGATTCTTTAAATATTCTTATTATCCTAGGCTCAAAATAACCAACTACTGTTGTTACAGGCTTATTTTTTATAAATGGAAATTTAGTACCAGGCAACCTTCTGACCAACTGGTAATAAATTGAGGGTTCCCATGAGAGAACTGCTCACAGAACTCAGGAACACACTTTACTTATGTTTATCACTTAAGTTGCCTCATTAGTGTAAATTGAGGTGTGATTGATAGGGGCTCCTTATGAATAAAAAAGATGCTTCTATCAGAAAATTCCAAGGGTTTTAGGAGCTCTGTGTCAGGAACCTGGACAAAACCCAAATATATTTCTTATGTTAAAAAGCAAAATTCAGCCAAGTGAATTTGAAGATTTGACTGGCTTTATTTATGAATCAGGCAGCATTACGTCTAGCAGCTAGAAGGGTTCTCTGGGTGGTTGTGCAAAAATGGAAGGGATTTTATAGGAAAAAGGGTGGAGTAAGGGAGCTATTAGCAAAAAAAAAGAAAGGATTATTTTCTGACCAGACATCTTTTTTGTTTTGTTTTGTTTTGTTTTGTTTTTTGTGGTACGTGGGCCTCTCACTGTTGTGGCCTCTCCCGTTGCGGAGCACAGGTTCCGGACGCGCAGGCTCAGCAGCCATGGCTCACGGGCCCAGCCGCTCCACGGCATGTGGGATCTTCCCGGACTGGGGCACGAACCCGTGTCCCCTGCATCCGCAGGCGGACTCTCAACCACTGCGCCACCAGGGAAGCCCCAGACATCTTTTTTTATGGGGGTGGGGAGGGATGACAGGGGTTTTATCATGCAGAGTACCTCTTCCTCTGGGGGATTGTAGAGGGTCTACTTGATGGATTACTTTATTGGTATTGACCAGAAAATTCTAGACTGTTAATTAAAACTACATTTCTGGGAGAGGTTGGAACTGCAGTGAAGTAACGTATAAAATATAGGTTTGCCATCATGGGCTTTTAGCATGCGACTGACACCCATTTGGGGCCTGTGGTTTTCTTTCTAATACTTACTACACCCTGATGAGCATTATCAAATACTAGCAAAGATATGAGGAGATGACAGCTTTCTTACAGTGAGTGTAAATTGTCTCAATCCCTGTGTGGAAGTAATTTGTTAATACACTCAGACTGAGCTTGGTTATATCCTTGACCCAAGCAAACGCACTTTTGGGAGTAGACTTTAGAGAAGTTCGTGCAAATAAACACGAGAAGTTCTGCAGAAAGACTTGTGTCACTCATTGTGATTTCCTTTCATAATACGCAAGTGGGTAACCACAGACGGGAAAGTTCCAAACAATATGTATTGTAGTGGTTGTCTGAGATAGGGGAGGCCTGAGGAGGGGGCCTAGGGATGTAGGACAAAGGTGAGGTCACCACTGCCCACAGTGTTTTATTTCTTTGTACTGATGGACTTTAGATGTGTTTAAAATTATTTTATTTGACTTTTGCATTTTCCTGATTTTGTTTCCCTGGGAATGTTAAAGATATTTTTGTTTTCAAAATATTAACTTCTGCTTTTAGAAGCTGTGCTAAATATTAAATATATAACAATGTTATGATATCTAGGTAAAGATGGTTAGCTCTTTATTACCTAAAAAATACCAGCTATGTGACATCCTGACAGATGTAACCTACCAGTTCAGCTCTTGAATTAACTCACTGACCAGGCTTGATTTCATACTTTGATGAGTAACAGAATTTAACTGTGGTGTTACTTCAGATCATAATTTTTGGATAATGGTAAATAACTACCAAACTACAGCAATTAAGATTTTGATAAATTTTGGACCATAATGTGTAGCTACCCATGTGTAGCTGTTTCTCCTTAAGGCTGGTTTAAGAAGAGACAAACTATCTCATCCTTAAATTTTTGTTCTTTTTAATTAGCAGAAGGAAGTAAATCCAGTTCATCTCATAGTTTTAAGTAGGTTAAATAAGAATGAAGACACCCAGGCCAAAGCCCTTTTCAGGGTGAATCTGCCTCGTAATCATTATCAGCCCCCTTTTGCAGGAGTAATGTAATACTGTAAGAGCCAGGTTACAGAGAGAGTAATCTGTAATCTGGCATATACATGCGTGCATATACACACACGTATGCATGCACATGTACACACATTAATCTCCCTATCGTTAGCAAATATCTCAAGGTGTGTGTGTGTGTGTATGTAAATGTGTGTGATTTTTTGCTAGCATAGTGAGATTAGCAAGTTTTATTTTTTTTAATATAATACTGCTATAAAACTGATCTGGTAAAATGGTTATGAATCAGATTCAATCTGTAGAGTAAGAGAAATGTTCTTTGTGAACTAGAGTGGACTTAAATCTATATTTCAGTTCTTTAATCCAAACTCAGCCTGACTTTCAAGGTTCTAATTTATATTTCCAGTCTACCCATCTACATGTAGACTCACTATTCCAGCCAGGCTCTCTTCTTTTCTGCTTTTGTGTCTTTTTGTATGTTTATTCTATGGCTTAAAATATTCTCTTGCCTTCCTTGCTACCCTTATTTAAGATGAATCCATTCTTCAAGGCATTCCGTCAAGTACCTGGTCTTATTTAAAGCTTCCACATATCAGTTTGCCCACTGTAATCTGTCTTTTATGGCACTCAGCATCTTAACCTTTCCTTAGTCAGACAGCCCTGCCCTGTGAGCAGCTTGACAGGCGTAAAGGTGGTTGATGGCACAAACATGGGTTAGGATCCCTGTCCCGACATGTCTCATCTGTCTGGCCATCCATGTTCTGCGGGAATCTCCATCACAGTGTTGTTGTAAAGATGATGACAATTTCTGTAAGCCCTTACCTCATAAATGGGTAAAGCAGTGTTTGAATAGAGCAGTGTTTTCCCAAATGTGGTGTCATTCTAGCCAGGTTGAATCTGAGACACTGGGAGTGGGCCCAGGAATCTGCATTGTAGCAAGAACCTGAGTGATTCTTAATGTTTACTAAAGTTTGAGAACCTTGAATTAGAAGATCTCTAAGTCCCTTCAGGTTGTTGACATTGATAGCTTGCCACATCACTGCTCTAAAGATCATCTCACACTTAAAGCGCAGATACCCGTTTCTGCTTTCTCATTTGAGAGATCGAGGAGGGCCAGTGTTTTGAATTTGACATACATGTATGGAAGAATGTAAGAATTGTGAGGACTTGATAAAAAATACATTTTCTACATACTCTAAAGAGCTGTTTCTAGGTGTGAATTGTGGGGAATTCAGTTGACTGTCTTATATCTGTTTAAACAAGTGAACCATATTGCTTGTCATTTGTTTGCGTTCAGTTTCATTATACATTTTTTTGTTCTTTTCCTTTCATGTTTCTCTGATTTGGCAGGAGTTATTGGTGATTGGCCAAAGGAAACAGTAACTTCTTGGAAGGTTTGTTTTAACAGTACTACAAAGTCATACCACTTAATTTATAGCCACTTGGGAGCTCAGATGTTCATTAGTCTTAAGTCATTATGAACTAGTTTTGTAGTACTGTAATTAGAACTTATATAAAACATTCTATATACTTTTGATCCATTCTCCTTTACAGAAACTCTGTGCTTGACTTTCTGTTCATTGCAGAGGGATTTAGTATTAACAGCAAACTAAACAAACAAAGATTGGTATTTTCTTTTTGCACAGTAGCTAGACTGGGGCTTAAGTCCATTTTAAATTTAAATTATGTCATTTTAATGATGTACCTATTTCCATTTGTGTGTTTTTTTTTTAAAAAAAAAAAAACTTGGTTTTTTGTTTTGGAAAAAAAAAAAAAAAGCTTCTTTGTCCCGTCTTCCTCCTTTCCCCATTTGCTTTCCTTTACACACATTGTAGGTCCAAAGACTGGACCAAAATTTTGAATACAGAATTTCAGAAAATTGTGTAATATACCATTTTTTGTGCTGTAAGATAGGCTTCACAATATTTGTGTATAATCTACAAAAATTAGGTTTCTAAGCTTGCTAAAATTCGATTCGGTTTATATAGAAAAATGGGATTGTGGCATTTCCCCCCTTAAGTCCTTTTAATTGTTGGAATAAAGATCAAGGCTCAGAAGCTTCATCTCTTGATATTTTCATGCTTTGACTATTAGCTGTGTGGTAAATTTAGCATAGATTTGGACTTAACGTTCATAGCTCTGTCTTCTGTGTTGTTCAGGTCATCCCAGCTACTCTCAGTTCACCCTTTGTTTCCCTTAGGACCTTTAAATCATGGGTTAGAAGAACATTTATAATTTATATAAGGAAAGTAATACTTTTCCACTGTTCACTTACTTTTAAGTTATAAATTATATGCAGACGTTCTTTGGCCTTGGTCACTAATGCTACCCTACATTCATTTTGTAAAGTCTTCTTAGAATCCTAAACCCTAAGCTAACAGAAGAGTTTTTTGTTACATAAGTTTTTGATTTCTCTGACTCAAAACCATGTGGATGCATGTTTTAGTTAATATAGCATTCTTTCCTAGGCCTGCATTGCCTCTCTCCTGCACACGTTTCTTGGATATTCTTGTGTACTCTCCTGGTATTAAACAACATCTGTATATATTGATAATTTCCAAATTGATACCTCTGGATTTCTCTCCTGAGCTCAAGACTCATATGTTAGTTACCCACAGACATCTCTACATGAATGTCCCATAGGCACCTCCAATTCAATGTATTACAAAACAAACTCATTATCTTTATCTCCAGTCTTACTCCCTGATACCATGTATGTATCATTTTGTGTTTCATAGTAAGAAAGTATAGTATGATTTGATATCTTGAAACATAAAATATAATGGAGTTAAATTTGGAAGTACTTGTTAGCTTTGCTTTCAAATAACCATTGCTTTACTAAGTAGAAATTAGTGATATATGTGTGCTATATTAATAAAAGTGTAAAGAACACAGTTAAACAAAGAGGAGGCAAAGGGCTGGCCTGGACACATTTTTTATAAATGAGGATTGATAAGTATTTGTAGCTAGAAACAATAAAACTGTGAAGAAATTTCTTTTTTAAAAAATTTGACTTTTTAAAAAATTAAAAAAAAATTTTATTGCGGTATAATTTATGTACAGTAAGTTTCAGATGTATGACATAGTGATTCACAATTTTTAAAGGTTACATTTCATTTATAGTTATTGTAAAATATTGGCTATATTCCCTGTGTTGTATAGTATATTGTTGTAGCTTATTTATTTTATGCGTAGTAATTTGTATCTCATCCCCTAACCCTATCTTGTCCCTCCCCGCTTCCTTCTCCCCACTGGTAACCATTAGTTCTCTAGATCTGTGAGTCTGCTTCTTTTTTGTTATATCCACTAGTTTGTTGTATTTTTAATTTTTTTATTTTTTTTGCGGTACGCGGGCCTCTCACCGCTGTGGCCTCTCCCGTTGCGGAGCACAGGCTCCAGACGCGCAGGCTCAGCGGCCATGACTCATGGGCCCAGCCACTCCGTGGCATGTGGGATCCTCCCGGACTGGGGCACGAACCCGTGTCCCCTGCATCGGCAGGCGGACTCCCAGCTACTGTGCCACCAGGGAAGCCCTGTTGTATTTTTTAGATTCCACATGTAAGTGATATCACACAGTATTTGTCTTTCTCTGTCTGACTTATTTCACTTAGCGTAATACCCTCCAGCTCTATCCATGTTACTGCAAATGGTGAAATTTCATTTTTTTATGGCTGAGTAGTATTCCATTGTATGTATATACACACACACACATACACACATACACACACACACTCTCTTTACATCTTCTTTATCCATTTATCTGTTGATGGACAGTGAGGTTGATTCTGTATCTCGGGAATTGTAAATAATGCTGCTGTGAATATCGGGGTGCATGTATCATTTTGAATTAGTGTTTTGGGGTTTTTTTTGGATATGTATATCCAGGAGTGGAATTATTGGGTCAAATGGTAGTTCTATTTTTAGTTCTTTGAGAAACCTTCTATAGTGGCTGTACCAATTTACATTCCCACCAGCAGTGTATGAGGATTCCTTTTTCTCCACCTCCTTGCCAACACTTGTTATTTGTCTTGTTTCTGATGATAGCCATTCTGAGTGAAGAAATTTCCTGAATGGACTGTGTAAAACGTTTTAAGACATTTAGAAGTAAAGTAGATTAAAACTACAGATAAAAGTTCTATTGTTTAAAAAGTATTGCTAATTTAAAAGGTAATAGTAATAATAGTTTTATAGTAAAATATAACACAAATCCTTACAGACAGTAAAATCCTTTTTGATGGATCATAAAAGAAATTGAATATAATGTAAATCAGGTTGGAAGTGCTCATGGAAATACTTGTTTTAAAATCCTTATTTTAAAACTAATTTAATTTAAATTGATTTGGAAATACATTGGTTTTAAACAAATTTTCTTTGGTGAATTGATTTTGGGTATGTTAGTCTGTAACCATATAAATACACTCTATTTCATCAAATCTAAAGGCATACTATAATATTATATACTAAGAAAAAAATGCTTATAATTGATGACACAGTGTGTTCTTACACTTAGAATTTTAAATTTTTATTTAAAGAACTCTTTTATACTTCTTGATATTTAGATAATAGATTTTTTAAAACCATTTATTACTATTGTGCATATATATAAAGGAAAATGAAATATATTAGTGAATATATTCCTAAAAGTTATTTATATCACCATAATTATAAAACATATTCTAATTTCAGAGAAGTTAAAATACAAAATGTGTGTCCTAGATTCAATGAGACAGTGTACCTTGAGTGTAGAGGGGACATGGGGACAGCGCTATAGGCTTGGGCATCATCAGTGTATGACGTGGGTGTGAAGGAGGTCACCCAGGGAGAGGGAAGGTGAGACAGAAGAGACCTAGGAGAGGGGCTTTGAGAAGCATTAACTTTTTAATGGAGTGAGCCAAGTTCCCAGGAGAGAATTTGAAGAGGAGGGACTCAAAAGGTAGAAGAGAACCCTGAGAGTGCTGTGTGTAGAAGGCAAGAGACTGAAGGGGTTTCAGTGAGGTACGGTGGTTCCTAGTGTCAGAAATGCCAAACAGGAAGGAAGATGTGTGTTCATCTCAGAGCTTGGGAATTAAGTTAATAGAACCTTTTACAGTTACGTGAAGGGAAAGTGTGATGTTTACTTCCTTTGCGTTAATTTTGAATGACTTTATGTGCCAGCATAATAAACTAGGCAAATTATACTAAATTAGGCGTATGTCTTCAGTTTTCTTAATGTTAAATTTAAAATGTTATTGTTCACCTGTTTGTGGCAAAGAAGAAATCAAGGAATAGAATAAATTAAGGTAAACATTTTTGCTTATCTGTTTTTCAGTGTTTTATGAGAATAATCTTAAAGTGCCTTAAGTGGTCTTTCCTCAATCTACTTGATTTTACGAATGAGAAAAGTAACCCAGAAAACTTAACTGATTTGCTCTAAGTTGATACTTCAGTTCATGGCAAAGGCAGGAATTGGATGTGTTCTCTAAATCAGGTTTCTGTCAGATCTACCATACTGTTTCTCCCTTCTTAAGTTTAAGGTGATGACTTGTGAAGATTTGACTAGCTGGATGACTGCAATTTGTAGTAGAGAGGTAAGCAGATGGTTTTAAGTTAGTAATGGAGAATATTAGAGAATATAGCAAGTATTATGTAACAGGGAAAATGGGTAAAACCTTTGTAAAGATTCAGAGAGAAATGTTTTGTGTGTGTGTGTGTATTCTCTTAATTTTCAGCATATGATATGATTATTTTCTTCAATAACAGTCTGAAAATATAAGTACATGTGAATATCAGTCATTGAAATATTGAGAATAACTTTATATTTTAGAGTAACATAATGTTCTGCTTATTTTTTTAATAGAAAAAATGAATGCACCAAACCAACCTCCACATAAAGACACTGGAAAAACTGTGGAGAATGTGGAAGAATACAGCTATAAGCAGGAGAAAAAGGTCCGAGCAGCTCTTAGAACGACGGAGCCGGATCATAAGAAGAACGTGCAGTGCTCGTTCATGTTGGACCCAGTGGGTGGGTCTTTGCCCAAAAAATCAATTCCAGATGTGGATCTCAATAAGCCTTACCTCAGTCTTGGCTGCAGCAATGCTAAGCTTCCGGTGTCTGTGCCCATGCCGATAGCCAGAACTGCACGCCAGACTTCTAGGACTGACTGTCCAGCAGATCGCTTAAAATTTTTTGAAACTCTACGACTTCTACTAAAGCTTACCTCAGTCTCAAAGAAGAAGGACAGGGAGCAAAGAGGACAGGAAAATACGTCTGCTTTCTGGTTTAACCGATCTAATGAACTGATCTGGTTAGAGCTACAAGCCTGGCATGCAGGACGGACCATTAACGACCAGGACCTCTTTTTATATACAGCCCGTCAAGCCATCCCAGATATTATCAATGAAATCCTTACTTTCAAAGTTAATTATGGGAGCTTTGCCTTTGTTAGAAATGGAGCTAGTTTTAATGGTACTTTGGTAGAAGGGCAGTGCAGAGCCCCTCATGGGACAAAGGTTGTGGGTTACTCAACGTATCATGAGCATCTCCAGCACCAGAGGGTGTCATTTGAGCAGGTCAAACGGATAATGGAGCTGCTGGAGTACATAGAGGCACTTTATCCATCGTTGCAGGCTCTTCAAAAGGACTATGAAAAATACGCTGCAAAAGACTTCCAGGACAGGGTGCAGGCACTCTGTTTGTGGTTAAACATCACAAAAGACTTAAATCAGAAATTAAGGATTATGGGCACTGTTTTGGGCATCAAGAATTTATCAGACATTGGCTGGCCAGTGTTTGAAATCCCTTCCCCACGATCATCCAAAGGCAATGAGCCCGAAGATGAGGGTGATGACACAGAAGGAGAACTGAAAGAGTTGGAAAGCAGTACGGATGAGAGCGGAGAAGAACAAATCTCTGATCCAAGGGTACCAGAAGCCAGGCAGCCCATTGACAGCAGTTTCAACATCCAGTCACCAGATTGCGTAACTAAGAAGCTCGAGAGGCTTGAATCTGAGGACGAGTCTGTTGGCTGGGGAACACCAGACTGCAGCACAGAAGCAGGCTTTAGTAGACATTGTCTGACTTCTATTTATAGACCATTTGTAGACAAAGCACTGAAGCAGATGGGGTTAAGAAAGTTAATTTTGAGACTTCACAAGCTGATGGATGGTTCCTTGCAAAGGGCACGTATAGCACTGGTCAAGAGTGACCGTCCGGTGGAGGTAGGTGTCCAGTAGGCAATAGTGTGATCTGGTCCTTAGCTCCACTATTACTTGTAAATTACAATGTATGTTGTGTTGTATGTCATATGTACTTTCATGGTCTTGATTTTTTTTTAATTGAAGTACAGTGGATTTACAAAGTTGTGTTCATCATCTTGATATTTTTAAGGCATAAATGGTAGTTATTATAACTTGCAGATTTAAACGTCTCTATAAAGCATTGTGATAAAAGGGAAAGTGGATCTGTGAAAACTGTATGAAACTGAGTGAATTAAGTGTGTGGAGGGAAAAAAATCCAACGATTAAATATAGGATGGAGAAGGACAGGCTAGGTATAAATAAAGAGGGAAGAAAGCCATAATCATGGGTGACCACAAGCTGAATATGAGTCAGTAAAAAGTCAACATGATGCTAAAATATTTTTAAGTGAGTATGGCATCCAAGGTCATGGATATAGTTCTTTCTCTATTCTTTGCAATAGCTTACTTCCTTTTGAGTTGCATGTCCAGTTTGGGTCACTGGATTTTAAAGAGATAAGAATTACAGAGAAGGCCAAGAATGATCAAAGGGGAAAAGTATACACTATTTGGTAAGGTTACAGTGTTTAGTGTAGTTGCTGGAAGTTTAAGGGAAGTATTATTATCAAAGACATGTTTTGATATGAGAAGATTTTTGTGAGAGGAATTTGTCTAGTAGAGGAGTTGATTTGAAAATAGTACAGACTTGGTTTTAATAGCTTTATATCTCAGAAATTCTTTACCATTAAGGGTGGTAAAACTAGAAAGAGGCATACTGTTGGATATTGTTCTTGAGGGTGAAAGAGTATAAGCAATTTTTCTGTTGTGATGAGTTTGCATGTTCATCTGGCTAAGAGCAAAAGCACCCAGATCTTTGAGATCCCTAATTACCTGAGTAAGGCTGTGATTCTAAATTTTAATAGCTAAATACATACATATGTATATACTTTTACTTTTTTTAAACTTTGGTTTATTACACAATCTGGCTTGCTTTGAGTCAGATGATAAAACTGAAGGTATTACTTAAGATGGGAAACATCAGAAAAGAACCCGAATTTCAGTATTTGAAGTTTTAATCTGATGGCCAGATTATGAACCCTTAGGAGAAGGGGTCAGGTGTTCACATAATATAGCAGGATGTTTGCAGAATGAATCAATACTTTGTAGCTGTTAAGAGGTTAGTTTACTTTGAGTATTATTTTGATTAGAAATCTCAAAAATGAATTTTCTTTGAGCAGTATTTTGATTCTGTGAATGATTTTTTATGTACATCTTTTTATTAGGACAAATGATGTTTTTCCCTCTTAGTCCATGAATAACTATTTTATAATAAGAATTTATTATAGTGCAAGTTTCAAAGTCAGTAGAGCAGAACTAGATATGTAGTAAAGATTTGGCATACGCTTCAGATGGTGAATAGCTTACTTTAGTTTAGGTTTTTGGCTGGAGAGTGGTTAGGTTCTAACAAGGACACCTATGGACAGGACAGGGTTGATTAATTGTTATTATGAAGGACTATTTTTGAAGTAATAGCGGTGAAAAAGTCCTGGCACTATTACCTCATCTTTGATTCACTGGTTCTCCTAGGGGATGGGGGCTCATGGTGAGGGCTCAGGAAGACGAGTCAGGGCTTCTTAAAACTGCGTTACGCTCACTCTCCCAGACTGTCTTCCTCTCCCCTGAGGACCCTCTGTGGCAGTGAATCACTGCTGCTGAGCTTTGCATCCATTAGATGTGTTGGAACAAGAAAGAGATTGAGAATGAGCGCACTGCATTTTCTATTAGAACCCTTGCTGAAAAAAGATAATGAGGTAGCCCATAGCTTTGAATTCCTATCAAAGTTGTATGCCTTTGGTTTGACCAGTTGAGATTTAACTGAATGAGAAAGTTATCCTTGTTATAGAAAAAAAAGAAATACATACACATTCAAAGTGTGTGAATTAAACATGTTTATTAGAATCATTTGAGATTGTTTACTTTTCTAAAAAATTGCAGTACAGAAGCCCCTCTTGTTTTAAATTTTGGTTTATAAAATGTTGTGTTTGTAAAATAATGAAAGAGAAACCAAGAGTGAAAATTCTTCTGTATTGGAGATTAATCCAAACTAATAAAAGATAAGGCTCCAAAATTATAATTAACTCAATGGGAAAGTAAGACTTTATTTTTATTCCTATTTCAGAGACATAATTTCTATAAGGTGAAGTGTATGTATACAAATGTAAATGAATATATGTACACTCCCCTTCTGGGTTTGTTTTGTTTCAGTCTTTTTACTAAGTATGTCTGGGAAAGAGCCACAATTTTGAAGTCAAATAACTGGATTCCATTCCTTGATGCTGCTCTTTCTCACCACATATCTTAATGTCAGTGACTTAATCTTTCTGACCGTAAGTCTTCACATCTGTAAAATGGGTATAATAATACTTCCCTACCTACCTCACAGGGTTGTTGTGAGGCTTGAAAAAATACTTGTATAAATAGTAAAATGCTATAGAAGTCAAATATGAACTATTTTTTTTAAGAAGTGTTGTTATACTTTTTTTTCCTCCCTTGAAGCTAACTGTAAGTCAGTAGGGGCTAGACAAGTCTATATTTTTATTTTTTAAATGTATTTTACTTTTTAATCTCTGCCAAATAATCATACATTTTTAAGGGCATACATTTTAAGCAGTGGATAACCTTTTAGGTTTGAGGACAATTTTCATTCTTAATTGTTAGAAACATCTTGACCAGCTGGTACTGTAGATTGTGCCCAATACATATCTTCTGTTTTGCACAGTTTTTATGGCTTACGTGATAATAGTAATGAAGATAGTTGAAGGATTTTGTAGAAAAGAAGAATTATACTCATGATATTTGATTGTTCTTATCTATGACTATATTTTTATTTCTTATGATTGTTACTTACAACTTGTGTTCATAAATAACATATCTAATATTTAATTCTCCTTGGCTTGTAAACATGCTTTATAAAACAGTTTTCCTCTAAAAATTATTAATATATTTCAATATCTTTAAATTTAAAAATGCAACTAGTGATACTAAAAAAAATCTGTTTGCAAATTCTTTTAATAATATGAATACCATAAACAGGCCTTAATACTTTGTTAAAAATTAGATAACGTTATAGCTCCCTAGCTTCTGTAAATTCATTTTCTCAGGACATGTTTCTTTTTTTTTTTTTTGGCTGCATTGGGTCTTCATTGCTGCGTGCGGGCTTTCTCTAGTTGTGGTGAGCGGGGGCTACTCTTCGTTGCGGTGCGCAGGCTTCTCATTGCAGTGGCTTCTCTTGTTGTGGAGCATGAGCTCTAGGTGCGCAGGCTTCAGTAGTTGGAGCGTGCAGGCTCAGTAGTTCTGGCATGCAGGCAGCAGAGCACACTGTCTTCAGTAGTTACAGCACACGGGCTCAGTAGTTGTGGCTCACAGACTCTAGAGCACAGGCTCAGTAGTTGTGGCACACGGGCTTAGTTGCTCCGCGGCATGTGGGATCTTCCTGGACCAAGGATTGAACCTGTGTCCCCTGTATTGGCAGGTGGATTCTTTTCTAATTTAATTTTTTTTATACAGCAGGTTTATTAGTTATCTATTTTATGCATACTAGTGTATAATGTCAATCCCAATCTCCCAGTTTATACGCCCCCACCCACTGCTTTCCCCACGAGTGTCCATATGTTTGTTCTCTACATCTGTGTCTCTATTTCTGCCTTGCAAACCAGTTCATCTGTACCATTTTTCTAGATTCCACGTATATGTGTTAACATACGATATTTGTTTTTCTCTTTCTGGCTTACTTCACTCTGTATGACAGTCTCTAGGTCCATCCACATCTCTGCAAATGACCCAGTTTCATTCCTTTTTATGGCTGAGTAATATTCCATTGTATATATGTGCCACATCTTCTTTATCCATTTGTCTGTCGCTGGGCATTTAGGTTGCTTCCATGACCTGGCTATTGTATATAGTGCTGCAGTGAACATTGGGGTGCATGTGTCTTTTTGAATTATGGTTTTCTCTGGGTATATGCCCAGTAGTGGGATTGCTGGGTCATAGGGTAATTCTATTTTTAGTTTTTTAAGGAACCTCCATGCTGTCCTCCATAGTGGCTGTATCAATGTACATTCCCACCAACAGTGCAAGAGGGTTCCCTTTTCTCCACACCCTCTCCAGCATTTGTTGTTTGTAGATTTTCTGATGATGCCCATTCTAACTGGTGTGAGGTGATACCTCACTGTAGTTTTGATTTGCATTTCTCTAATAATTAGTGATGTTGAGTAGCTTTTCATGTGCTTCTTAGCCATCTGTATGTCTTCTTTGGAGAAATGTCTATTTAGGTCTTCTGCCCATTTTTCAAATGGGTTTTTTGTCTCTTTTATATTGAGCTGCATGATCTGTTTATAGATTTTGGAGATTAATCCTTTGCCCATTAACTCGTTTGCAAATATTTTCTCCCATTCTGAGGTTTGTCTTTTCATCTTGTTTATAGTTTCCTTTGCTGTGCAAAAGCTTTTACGTTTCATTAGGTCCCATTTGTTTATTTTTGTTTTTATTTCCATTACTGTAGGAGGTGGGTCAAAAAAGATCTTGCTGTGATTTATGTCAAAGAGTGTTCTTCCTGTGTTTTCCTCTAAGAGTTTTATAGTGTCTGGTTTTACATTTAGGTCTTTAATCCATTTTGAGTTTATTTTTGTGTATGGTGTTAGGGAGTATTCTGATTTCATTCTTTTACATGTAGCTGTCCAGTTTTCCCAGCACTACTTATTGAAGAGACTGTCTTTTCTCCATTGTATATCCTTACCTCCTTTGTTATAGTTTAGTTGACCATAGGTGCATGGGTTTATCTCTGGGCTTTCTACCCTGTTCTATTGATCTGTATTTCTGTTTTTGTGCCAGTACCATACTGTGTTGATTACTGTAGCTTTGTAGTATAGTGTGAAGTCAGGGAGTATGATTCCTCCAAGCTCCATTTTTTTCTCTCAAGATTGCTTTGGCTATTCGGGGTCTTTTGTGTCTCCATACAAATTTTAAGACTTTTTGTTCTAGTTCTGTAAAAAATGCCATTGGTAATTTGATAGGGATTGCACTGAATCTGTAGATTGCTTTGGGTAGTACAGTCATTTTCACAATATTGATTCTTCCAATCCAAGAACATGGTATATCTCTCTATTTGTTTGTGTCATCTTTGATTTCTTTCATCAGTGTCTTATAGTTTTCTGAGTACAGGTCTTTTACCTCTTTAGGTAGGTTTATTCCTAGGTATTTTATTCTTTTTGTTGCAGTGGTTTGTTTCCTTAATTTCTCTTTCTGATCTTTTGTTGTCAGTGTATAGGAATGCAAGAGATTTCTGTGCGTTAATTTTGTATCCTGCAACTTTACCAAATTCATTGATTAGCTCTAGTAGTTTTCTGGTGGCCTCTTTAGGATTCTCTATGCATAGTATCATGTCATCTGCAAGCAGTGACAGTTTTACTTCTTCTTTTCCAATTTGTATTCCTTTTATTTCTTTCTCTTCTCTGATAGCAGTGGGTAGGAGTTCCAAAACTATGTTGAATAATAGTGGCAAGAGTGGGCATCCTTGTTCCTGATCTTAGAGGAAATGCTTTTAGTTCTTCATCATTGAGAGAATGATGTTTGCTGTGGGTTTGTCATATATGTCCTTTATTATGTTGAGGTAGGTTCCCTCTATGCCCACTTTCTGAAGAGTTTTTTTATCATAAATGGGTGTTGAATTTTGTCAGAAGCTTTTTCTGCATCTGTTGAGATGATCATATGGTTTTTATTCTTCAGTTTGTTAATATGGTGTATCACATTGATGATTCACATATATTGAAGAATCCTTGCATCCCTGGGATAAATCCCACTTGATCGTGGCGTATGATCCTTTTATTGTGTTGTTGGATTCTGTTTGCTAGTATTATGTTGAGGATTTTTGCATCTATATTCATGAGTGATATTCGTCTGTAATTTTCTTTTTTTGTAGTATCTTTGTCTGGTTTGGGTATCAGGGTGATGGTGGCTTCGTAGAATGAGTTTGGACGTGTTCCTTCCTCTGCAGTTTTTTGGAAGAGTTTGAGAAGGATGGGTGTTAGCTCTTCTCTAAATGTTTGATAGAATTCACCTGTGAAGCTATCTGGTCCTGGGCTTTTGTTTGTTGGAAGATTTTTTTTTAAAATATATTTTATTTATTTATTCATTTATTTTTGGCTGTATAGGGCCTTCGTTGCTGCGCGCGGGCTTTCTCTAGTTGCGGCGAGCGGGGGCCACTCTTCTTTGCGGTGCGCGGTCTTCTCACTGCGGTGGCTTCTCTTGTTGCGGAGCAGGGTCTCTAGGCGCGCGGGCCTCAGTAGTTGTAGCTCGCGGCCTCAGTAGTTGTGGCACACGGGCTTAGTTGCTCTGCGGCATGTGGGATCCTCCCGGACCAGGGCTCGAACCCGTGTCCCCTGCATTGGCAGGCGGACTCCCAACCACTGCGCCATCAGGGAAGCCCTGTTGGAAGATTTTTAATCACAGTTTCAATTTCATTACTTTTTCAGTTTCATTACTTTTGATTGGTCTGTTCATATTTTCTATTTCTTCCTGCTTCAGTCTTGGAAGGTTATACCTTTCTAAGAATTTGTCCATTTCTTCCAGGTTGTCCATTTTATTGGCATAGAGTTGCTTGTAGTAGTCTCTTAGGATGCTTTGTATTTCTGTGGTGTCCATTGTAACTTCTCCTTTTTCATTTCTAATTTTATTGATTTGAGTCCTCTCCCTCTTTTTTCTTGATGAGTCTGGCTAAAGGTTTATCCATTTTGTTTATCTTCTCAAAGAACCAGCTTTTAGTTTTATTGATCTTTGCTATTGTTTTCTTTGTTTCTATTTCATTTATTTCTGCTCTGATCTTTATGATTTCTTTCTTTCTACTAACTTTGGGTTTTGTTTGTTCTTCTTTCTCTAGTTCCTTTAGGTGTAAGGTTGGATTGTTTATTTGAGATTTTTCTTGAGATTCTTATCTAGTGAGCCACCAAGGAAGTCCCAGGACATGTTTCTAATTACATACGCAGTCTTTGAATAACAAATGGGTTGGTTTCTGAAGTTCACTTTTTAAGACAGTTGTTTTGATCTCGAAAATAATTATCTAGAGAAACTGCTGTAAATGAATCTTAGGCCATCAAATAAAACTTAGGAAAATCTAAGCAACTGAACTAAGAAGGCCAGTCAAAATTTTATCCGTGGCAGCAAGGACAACATAATGTAAGAGTGAAAAATGAGAGAAAGCGTGTTTTGCTTTTTTTTTTTTCTTTTTTCCCTCTTTGTTTTTGGACCCAGAGAAGGTCCTGGTTCTTTCTCATGCTTACTCATTTATTTCCTGGTTTTCTTATTTCTTTGATATTTAGAGCATCCCGGGATCTTGTTGTTCCTACTTATTTCTCCCACTTGGCTATAATATACATTCCTCTAATCTAAGCATGGTTGATCTCAGGTCTTAGGAATGAATGTGTCTGATAGCCATTTCATAATAATATGTGCTGGTGTCCCTCTATGATAGAGATTTTCTAGACTCTGATTTCTACTCCTTCTCCATCAGATACTACTTGTAGAGTACCTCTCCCAACCTTCCTTAAAAATTAGTAAGAATCATCTCAGTCCAGTACTTCCTAGGTGTCCTTCCCAACAGTAACTGTAGCTGTGGGTTTAGTTATGTTAGTTACAGTTCAATTTTAGGTTAAAGATTAAAACAAGAAACCACATAAACGTATATAAAAGATTTATCCTTCATGTCAAAACTACCTCCATGCAATTGCATTCTTTTTTTTTTTAGTACACTTGTAATCATGAATAATTTTATATTTTTTAGGGAACTTGCAAAGATAGTACAGCGTTTTCATATGCTCTTCATCCAGCTTCCTCTAATATTGACATCTTACTCGACTCTGATACATTTGTCAAAATTAATACACTAACATTGGTACAAAATACTGTTAACTAAACCGTAGATGTTATTTGGGTTTCTGTTTTTCTACTAATGTCCTTTTTCTGTTCCAGGATCGACGTGTCTTCCTAGTCTCCTCTGATCTGTGATAGTTTCTGTTTTTCCTTATTTTTCATGACCTGGATGGCTTGTAGAATGTTCCTGAATTTGGATTTGTCTGATGTTTTCTCATGATCAGACTGGAATACTGGCCTTGGTTACGAGAATCACAGAGTTAAAGCTCCCTCATGGCTTTATATTTTCACTGCTGATGTTAACCTTGATCACTTGGTTAACGTGGTGTCTGCCAGGTTCTTCCACAAGTGACTAGTCCACACTCTGTTCTTCAGAAGTGAGTCACATTCAAGGAGATGGAATTAATCTCCACCTCCGGGAGTGGGGAGTATCTTCATATATTACTTGGAATTCTTCTGTAAAGAAGATTTGCCTCTTCTTTCCCATTTTTCTATTCAATCGCTTCTTTACCTCAGCATGGACTCATAGATGTTTATTGTTTATTTTGGGTTGTAGTCCAATGCTATTGTTATTTTTTATTGTTGCTTAAATTGTTCCTGCTTTAGCCATTGGAGCTCGTTCAGGTGACTTCTGTATCCTTGTGATACGCTCCCATCCTGTGTGTGTGTGTGTGTGGTTTTGCTTTTTGAGCAGTTTCTTACTTTTTGGCATCGTCTTGTATTTTCCCTGTTCCAATCCTGAAATCATCCGTTTCTCTAAGGAGTTCTGGGTCCTTTTATTGGAGAATCGTTTTGGGGAATGGAGATCTGGGCATGGAATGTGTTCATTACCTTTGGGGTGTCAATTGCTTCTAGGCCTTCTCAGTGATAGAGTTAGAAGATACAGGTATGTCTTCTAACCCCTGTACACACACAGACCTGTAGTTACTTCTATATCTGTCTTTCTACCTATCTGTTAAAAATAAACGTGAGTTCATACTGAGGTCTCTGGCGCTAATCCAGCACCACAGGTTTCATCCTAGCCTTGATTGTAACTTACTTCTCTTGCACTGAGAAACCTGGCTCCCATTCCCACAGTGTATTTATATATTTGTGCAACCCTAATTGACATGTAAAGTAGTTTCAGAATTGCTAACCAGTACCCCTGTGAGGACTAAATTTACCAACTAGAGTACAGTGTTGAATTGTTCAGTACAGTTCTTTTTGTCTTTGGCCTTAGAGTATGTAGACAGAACACAGGTTTCCACAGTTAGTTAGGCCAGCACCTTTTCCTTCACCCTCTATAGTGAGGCTGTAACATGCGTTTGTAATATAGTTTAGGTTCATTTATCTCAGTCTACATTCTGTCCTGAGGTCTCCTGGGGTCCTAGTTGATATTTTAAAATTTATATACTATAAAGGTCACTTTTTGTGTTGTTAGTTCTTTGGGTTTTGTGCATTTAAAATGTTAAATACCCATAAAATATCTGAGCCATAGATAGTGATATGGTTACTTTATGCTCCTCCCTTTTTGCTTTACCTTATGAAATTTATATATCTTTAGAGGAAGGGAAAGATAAAATGAAAAATTATATTTTATGTAATATACAAAAAAAATTAACTGTCTGACTTTGACTACATATTACCATGCATATTACTCCAAATTCTAGGAAGATTTTTGCTTACTTTATTAAATACTTTTTTTGAATTAAGAATGATCATGTAATTATTATAAGTTTAACGGCCAATGAAGTATTGTTTGTCTTTGGATCTAACAATAATTATGCTATTTTTTCCCATAAGCACAAGAAACCTTGAAGAGGTTGTCTTTTATGTTCAGAATTGGTAAAGCATGTAGAAACTAGGAGATATATATATATATATATATATATATATATACAGATAGATAGATAGATAATAACAACTATCATTTATTGTCTTACCATGTGCTAGATACAACAACCAAATGAAGTGGCATTGTTGTTATTTCGATATTTTACAGATAAGGAGAGTAGATAACTTGCCCCAAATCACAGAAGCTATAGATTGTTGGAGGGATTCAAACCCAGTACTTGGGGATCCCTGACTTTATGCAAATGGTTTCCAGACCTGGCTGCACATCGGAATTACTCAGGGAGCTTCTAAAGATACACATACCTTTGCCCTTCTTGGGTATAGGGCAGGTCAGAATCTCTCAAGGTAGGACATAAGTACTGACATTTTTAACCTCCAGCGTGCTTTATATGAATCCAGACCAGCACCAGTGCAGTTGAGAGTCAGCCCATTGGAAACACCTTAAGTAGGCTCCAGTACTCCCCTACCCACCTCTTCAAGGTCAGTGTTCATTCATACAGTTGTCGAAGTTAATTTTTTTTTTGAAGTATTTCTTTTTTTTTTTTTTTAAGAAGATGTTGGGGATAGGAGTTTATTAATTAATTAATTTATTTTTGCTGTGTTGGGTCTTCATTGCTGTGCGAGGGCTTTCTCTAGTTGTGGCAAGCAGGGGCCACTCCTCATCGCGGTGCGCAGGCCTCTCGCTATCGTGGCCTCTCTTGTTGCGGAGCACAGGCTCTAGATGCGCAGGCTCAGTAGTTGTGGCTCACGGGCTCAGTTGCTCCATGGCATGTGGGATCCTCCCAGACCAGGGCTTGAACCCGTGTCCCCTGCATTAGCAGGCAGATTCTCAACCACTGCACCACCAGGGAAGCCCCCCAAAGTTAATTTTTATTTGCTTCAATGATCACCTGTCTGATTTCATTAGTAAAGTTACATAAACTTTTTTTTAAAAGCTGCCCTCACTCATTTTTATTTATTATTTATCTTTTACAGTATGTAGAGGGAATTATTTTTTATTGAAGTATAGCTGATGTATAATATTATTTGTTACACATGTACAGTATAGTGATTCACAGTTTTTAAAGGTTACACTCCATTCATAGTTATTATACAATATTGACTATATTCCCTGTGTTGTACAGTATATCCTTGTAGCTTATGTATTTGATACATAGTAGTTTATATCTCTTCATCCCCTTCCACCATGTTGTCCTTCCCACCTCCATTCTCCCCACCGGTAGCCACTACATGGTTTGTTCTCTATATCTGTGAGTCTGCTTTTTTGTTATATCCACTATTTGTTGTATTTTTTAGATTCTTATATAAGTGATATCATACAGTATTTGTCTTTCTCTGTCTGACTTATTTCACTTAGCATAATACCTTCCAAGTCCATCCATGTTGCTGCAAATGGCAAAATTTCACTTTTTTGGTGGCTGGATAGTATTCCATTGTATATATATATATATACCACATCTTTTTTATCCATTCACGTGTTAATGGTTGCTTCCATATCTTGGCAGTTGTAAATAGTGCTGCTATGAACATTGGGGTGCATGTATCTTTCGAATTAGTGTTTTTGTTTTTGTTTCAGATATATTGTATATATATACAGTATATATTGCTGGGTCATATGGTGGTTCTATTTTTAGTTTTTTGAGAAACCTCCATGCTGTTTTCCATGGTAGCTGTACCAGTTTACATTCCCAACAACATACATGAACTTTTTAATTGAATAAGTGGCAAGATAACAAGCACATGCTTCCTCATGTGCCTGTAGGTTTTTTGTTTTCTTAAAGGAAGCATACTTAGGCGAGGCAAAATAGGAAGTTGTACTGTATTATTTTTGACTGCAGTGAGCCAGCTGAATCAAACTTGATGTAAGATGAAAAAGATGAAAGGTAGAGCAGAACTCTTCAGCTTGCAGTGGGGAACTGGATCCCATGAGGACAGCAACAACAAGACTAGTAGCTGGTCTTGAATACTCATATATGGAGTGGGGTTGGTCAGGTAACTTGGTCAGGGTTGCACATCCAGTAAGTGGCAGGGCCAGGATGTGAAACCAGAGCTCACTGTAAAGCCTGCTCTTCATCATTACAGTATACTGCCTCCCCAAGTTATATTTTCTCCCACACAGTGCTTTAAGTATTTTTTGACTTAGTAACTAGCATTTAAAAAAATAGAAAATTTCACATGAAAATCCTGATTTTTGTTTTCCTTGAGATACTGGGAGGTCTGTTCACAGTGGGCCCCATCCCCACGTGGTAGCACCTGGTGTGCTCGCTCCAGCTTTGCACAGTGCCCGTGGTGTCTTACTCTCTTCCCGTCACCCGCCCTTGCGCACTCATTTACAGCCCCACCAGGCCCTGTAGGTGACATGGCCCCCAGTATAGAAGTATAGAAACTAACTTTTGAAGGGTAACATAAAGACTGTTTTGATCTCATCCTTCATTTTATAAAACAATTTGCTTTCTTTTGTTTTACTCATTTCTTGAAGTATATGAGGAAACAAAGTTGCTGTTTATCCTGTACCTCTGCTCAGAGTAATCATTTGGTTTATATCTTCTAAACCTTTTTGTGCTTATATAAATATATATCTTTGGTATATAATGCAGGTAATTTTTTCCCCAAAAAACCCCCATGTGATAATGCTATATTTATTCCATGACTGGTGGGTACCCCCTCCCCCCATATATTCTCTGCTTTGGAGCTGTCTGTATTGGTGTGTGTCACTCTACCTCAGTTCCGTTTGAGAACTACATGCTATTCCATTACATGAGTGTTAACGTCACTTATTTAACTATTTCACTCTTTTTTTTTTTATTCTACCCTCTGCCTCTGGCAACCATCAATCTGTTTTCTGTATCTATGAGTTCATTTTTTGTTTATTTTTTATTTCATATATAAGTGAGATCATACAGTATTTATCTTTCTCTTTCTGACTTATTTCACTTAGCATGACACCCTTCAGGTCCATCCATGTTGTCACAATGGCAAGATTTCCTTCTTTTTTATGGCTGAATAATACTCGTGTGTGTGTGTGTGTGTGTGTGTGTGTGTGTGTGTGTGTGTGTGTTTACATACCACATTTTCTTTATCCATTCATTCCTCATTGGACACTTAGGTTGCTTCCATGTCTTGGCTGTTGTAAATAGTGCTGCAGTGAACATGGGGGGTGCACATAACTTTTTTTTTTTTTTTTTGCGGTACGCGGGCCTCTCACCGCTGTGGCCTCTCCCATTACGGAGCACAGGCTCCGGACGCACAGGCCCAGTGGCCATGGCTCACGGGCCCAGCTGCTCCACGGCATGTGGGATCCTCCCAGACCGGGCACGAACCCGTGTCCCCTGCATCGGCAGGCGGACTCTCAACCACTGCGCCACCAGGGAAGCCCGTACATAACTTTTTGAGTTAGTGTTTTCATTTCCTTCAGGTAAATAACCATTTCCTTCAGATAAATAACCAAGAGTGGGATTGCTAGATCATATGGTAATTCTATTTTTAATTTTTTAAGGAACTGCCATACTATTTTCCATAGTGGCAATACCAGTTTACATTCCTTCCAACAGTGCACAAGGGTTCCTTTTTCTCTGTGTCCTCTTTAACACTTGTTATTTCTTGTTTTTTTGAGCATAACCATTTTAACAGGTGTGAGGTGATATGTCATTGTGGTTTTGATTTGCATTTCCCGCATGATTATAACCATTTCACTCTGAATGGACACTTATATGGTTATAAAAAATAAAACTACAAATATTCTTGTACATACCCCTTTATGAACATAGTCTGTTCTTCTTGTAAGAATGGTTAGTTAAAATGGAATTGTTAGGTTATAGGGTAAGCACGTTTAAATCTTTCCTAGATAGTGCCAGATTGCTCCCCAAAAAGGTTGTAGGACTAATGTGTGCTTTCCCCCACAGTGTAGGAGAAACCCCATTTTCCCTCATTTTTGCAGCCATAATCAGGGAAATCTATAATTTCATTTTTATCGTTAACTTCCCTCATTTTTAGTGACATTGAGGTTGTTGTCATGTTTATTGCCCGCTGACGTTTCTTTGAATTTTCTTTCATTTGTTTTGTTCATTTTCTGTTTTTTTAAATTATTGATCTGTTGGAACTATTTATGTTTTATGTATTATTCATTTTTCTATTATGGCTGTAATTATTTTCTTCCAAACTGTCTTTTAACTTAATGATGCTTTTCACTGGAAAGAATTTAAAAACTTTTTATGTAGTCATACTGTTTTATGGTCACCTTATTTTTTTTTTTTTTTGCGGTATGCGGGCCTCTCACTGTTGTGGCCTCTCCCGTTGCAGAGCACAGTCTCCGGACGCACAGGCTCAGCGTCCATGGCTCACGGGCCCAGCCGCTCCGCGGCATGTGGGATCTTCCCGGACCGGGGCACGAACCCGTGTCCCCCGCATTGGCAGGCGGACTCTCAACCACTGCGCCACCAGGGAAGCCCTACATTGAATTTTTATTAATGTCCCTACATTATTGAGTCTTTTCAGTTTGATAGGATTGTTCAGGGATTTTATCCTACATTTAATACTATCTTTCTCACTGGAATGAAAGAATAACAAATGGGCCATTCTTGCACCTTATTACCCCTTTCCTCTCTCCCTGTGTTTTATTAAAATAATTGGGAGTTTAAGATCAGGTTTTTCCTCACAGTATGCTTTTTTATTCTTTTCAGTTTCTAGTATTCCTTTCGCTAAAACTGGAATTATAGTCCTTAACCAAGTTATCATCATGGAGTTAAATCTGCCTGTATACGTTCTTCGAGATTCATGGCTTCTCATTTCCTTGGGCATTTTTCTTTTTCTATCTTGAGGTCTTTATTCTGATCCAATTTTCATTTGACCAGACTCTCCTGTTCTTCCTCGGGTAGTTTTTTAGAGAAGGTAAATGAATTGTACTTTGGGTTCTTCCCTATTCAAAGAGGTTTTTTCCTTCTTTTTTTACGTAGTAGTGATACCTTGACTGTGCAAAAAGTTCTCCTGCACCTCTTCCTTTTGTTCTTTCTGGAACTCCTGTTATTCTTATGTTACAGCTCCTAGATCTGCCCTCCTCCATTTCTCTTATTTTTCACTCAATTTCTATTCCTTTTTCTTTTGCTCAGGGTTATAGTGATCATTTCTGCAGTTAATTTCTAAATTATTAATTCAGACTTTGACAGCATTCATTCAGTTTTCACTCCCTTTATGGAATTTATTTCAGAAGTCTTGGTCTTTTTTTTTTTTCTAGAGGACTTTAATGAGATCTTGCATTAGAGTATTTTTGTTGTTCTCTCCTGTGTCCTACATTCAGTCACGGTCAGCTCTTCTGATTCTTCACGTTGGTGTCCCTAGTTAAAACTGCTGTCCCCTCTGCCATGCTCAGGAGTTTTTTAATGTCTGTTCCTCTTTGTCTGGGGGATTGACGCCCCAGGCAACACCAGCAGGAATGTGTCTCCTCAGCAGCTGTGTAGGCCTGCCTGGCTGCTGGTTCTCCAGGCAGTGTTGTCTTGCAGTTGTTGAGAAGGAGGGATTGTCCCTTCCCAGTTAGCCTGAAGCAGATGGGTCAACAGGCTGGAACTACAGAGAGTGCCGAAAGAATTCTTTAGAATTCTATCCTAGAAAGCTTGCTGACTTTTGTAGAGCTCTAAATAAATATTTTATCTGATGTCATTCTCCACACCAGAAGAAACAAGCATTTATACTGCCTAAAGCTTTTAAACAGACATGTCTTAACCCTGACCACATTTATCACAAGTAATCATTTTTAAAATTATGCAGCTATTTTAGAAACTCTTGCCTGTTATGGGAAACTAAAGTATGTATTAATTTAAATGCAAAAATATGTGTTGAACATAAAAGAATGTGAGTGGGGGAGACCAGTTAAGTGTTCACTAAATGACAGGGAGCACAGATATGAGTGACATTTGGAGGCACTGTAACTAAGTTGGTGATGTTTTAAGTTGAAGAAAAGTTGAGATTTTCAAATTTTGATGGCTTCAGTTTTCTCAATAGAAGGAGAAGGCAGGACCTTTGAATGATTGGTCAGGATGACGTTGCCAGAGGTTTAAGAACACTGAGAAATCTCCAAATCTTCTGTTTTATGAGGAAAAGCATAAGGAGTTTGATGGGGATGACTGTATGAATGGGTGAGCAACAGTAGGATTCCTAGAAAACATCAAAGAACATATATTTGAGTGGAACCAGCCAGGTTAATTTTATGGATTTTTCTCTTTCAGCCTCCTTTGGTATAGCTCAGGAGAACAAATGGACAAAAGACTTGGTTAAACCCACTAGTTTTTATGTTTACACAAATGGCTACCTGGTTTTGTAATCTTTTCTCAAATTTAATAATTCTCTGGTTTTGTCAGTCTAGAGATAGTTGTGGATAATACTGTGTATAGCCTTAAAACTAAATGCTCCAATTATTTTAAGTATGATAAACAAAATGATGAAAAAGGTGAACTTGGTTCTTTTCCTACTATACTTTTTTGATAAAGATATTAACAATTTCATTTTAGTTCTTGTTATGGTTTTCTAATACTTTTAGAGCTTTTTAGGTCTTAGTTAAAAATGGTGAATTATTCTAAAGATTATTTTTCCTGTAAAATTATGATTTTTATAGGTTTGTCAGCAAACTATAGAGAATACTAGTTTATAACTACAACTGTGGGAAGTTCTCCTGGATGCTCTTTTCAGCTTTGTTGAATTTGTGTTACAGTTTTCTGAATTTCCGGATCCCATGTGGGGTTCTGATTACGTGCAGCTGTCCAGGACACCACCTTCCTTGGGGCAGAAATGCAGCGCTGTCTCTTGGGATGAGCTGAAGGCCATGGATTTACCCTCATTCGAACCTGCCTTCCTCGTCCTCTGTCGAGTCCTTCTGAATGTCATACATGAATGTCTCAAGTTAAGGTTGGAGCAGAGACCTGCTGGAGAACCATCTCTCTTGAGTATTAAGCAGGTTTGTTTCAAAGACTGTTTAAAAATATTGAGCATTTATGACATTTTTCTACAGGCTCAGCACTTTTATTTTTAGGAGTTTCCCCCTAATTGTTCTTTTTTCCATGCATTCTTCAAAGATGAGATGATGATTCCACCTCTCTGTCTTCCACTTCCTCATTCGAAAAGGTTATAAAAGTGTGGTGCTGGTATGACCCTCTATATCCTATTACCATCAGTCTTTGAAGCCTGGAAACTTAAAATTCATTCATAAGAGAGAGTTTAAATTCTTAAATTTTTATTGTTGTTGTTGTGTAAGCAGGTAAATGCCTGCAGTATGCAGGGGTGGGATGTGTTTGGCCATTTTGCTTGCTTAGGCACTTGTATGGTTTAAGCAACAATGACAACTTCTGCTTTCTTAATTATTATTAATTTGGGGTGGGATTTTGTAGTGAGTTTGCTACTCCAAGGGTAACAGAGAAATGGCTAGAAGCAGTTGTATCTACCAGAGTGTGTGCTGAAGAGCGTTTATATTTATGCCTTATGATATTACCATATTGAATTTCACTATATAAAATAACCATTTCAAATTTTGATGAAAAACAGTTACTATGTTTTTTGTGGACTGTGCTTGTCCGTCCCCATGGAGTTTGAAGGGCTGGGAGCTCCTTGGCTCTGAATGACAGGATAGGCAGAGGGGATGAGTGCAAGTTGAAGGACAGGCAGTGCGAGAGGTACGAAATAGGACTTGACGTTGTTGGTTAAGTTAGGTGTGGAGCGGGGCGACTCATGGAACTGGAGGTGGAGTCCGGCGCCTCACCGTTGTCGCTTCAGTTCCCATCCAGCACAGCCCGAGCTCCGCGTCCACCTTCGCACTACTTCCTTCTCACCATCTTGGTTCTAGTGACTGTCCTACTGTCCACTTGGGCCACACTTTTCACTTGTCCTCCATGTTGTAGCGGTTATTTAGGAAGTTTTGGTGAAATACTTACCTCCCCTCCCCACAAAACAAATACATACTTCAGGAATATAAGCTGCTGAAACAAGGGGGAGTTTACCTTTTACTTAATGGGGCTGTTGTGAGGATTAAACAGTAATTTATGTTAAAACATTTTGAAAAGTAAAAAACCAATACTTAGATTAAGATAGCATTACTAGAGTAAAAATAACATAGAAATTTTGGCTTTAATGCATTCAGATTGAGTTGTAAGCACCTAAGTGACATCTTTAACAGAAATTTATGTTAACACTTTTTAATGGATTTAACTCTAGCCACTGCTCTCTTACTGTGGGTAATTATTTTAAAAACATTTTGAAGGGGATCTTGTGGTAAAAGCAATCCATGTTTATTTTAGAAAATTTGAAAAGTACGGAAAATGATAGACAAAAATGAAAGTTATCCTATTATTCTGCCATTCAGAGATAAGCACTGTCACATTGTGGTGTATTTCTATCCATTTATTTTTCTGTATGTACATACTTTCTGCACATATAATTTAAAATAAAAAAGAAAGAAAAGAATATGAGTTTTCATCCTTAACTTTTTTTCAGAAATAAGATTTTAAGTGGCTGCATTAGTGTTCTACCATATAAGTGCATCATAACTTATTTAGTCCCCGTTGTTGTTTTGAATAATATTGTGATAAATATATTTGTATGTAAGTTTTAGTCGGCATCTCTGATTATTGCTTGAGTATAAAACGTAAAAATTAACTAGTGAGTCATACATTTTTAGATTCTAGAAAGTTTGTACCAGTTTACTTTCCCTGTAGCAGCACCGTGGTTCCTTTTGTGTCTTGATAATGTATCTGAAAACTAGTGCAACTGTGATCTTGTCTCACAGTCCCTGCTGGTTAGAATTTGAGGGCGTGTGACCAGCGTGTTATTGATAGAAGGACAGTAGAGGTCCTCTCAATGCACCTTCCCTCCCTTCTCACAGTGCCTCCTGGGCCTACACATGGTGGTTTCACTCATCCTTTTGTTTTCTTTCATTTTTCCCCCCTTGACTTCCATTTAATTTTATCAGATTAATCTTAGGTTTGTTTGTTTTTGTGATTGAGTTTTTTGATGGTAAAAGCCACAAATCACGGTAGGTAAACTTTGCTAAGTTATTACAAAGGCCACCAGGCTCTGTGGTATGTAAGTATATTTGAATCTTTATTATGTTTTTGGTTAAAAATGACCAGTCTCATGAGGACATTTTTCTCTTGTGTCCCTTGTCTTATAATGTAAACTAGTAGAAAAATAGATCTTTTTCTGTAGAATTTATTTTCTATAAAAACTTATTTGTAGAACAATGTATTTTAGCAAATCAGTTTTCTGCCTGTATATTTTTCTTTGTGTAGTCATACTATACTGTTAAATACTTTTGTTTTCACTGATTTGTTTTATTTTAATTATTCAGTTGAGATTACTGAGATATTTATGTGAAATGAACTGACCAAGAATCTGGAAAATATTTTAGGGTTTTCAGAGGCAGGGTTCTCTTTTCCTGAGCTTTTTGAGGATTTACGTGGAAAATGTGTGAAAACTGACAAATAATCTGGTCAGAATGTGTGAAATGGTAGAACTTGTGCCTGTTGTCTTGCAGCTGGTGAGAGAGTGTAAGGAGGTGCTGAAGGGTGGCCTTCTGATGAAGCAGTACTACCAGTTCATGCTGCACGAGGTCCTGGACCACCTGGAGGAGACCGACTGCAACATCGATGCCTTCGAGGAGGATCTGCACAAAATGCTGATGGTCAGGACAGTGGGGAGAGATGTCTGACTTGTGTGTCTTCTCACACACGCCGTGCTTCCCTGTGCTCTTCTAGCCTCTGTACTTCTGCTCCGGTTATTCTCCGGTTGTACCTTCCTGCTCACAATGTCTTCTCTCCTCCTTATCTGCCCACTGAAGATTTACTTTCAAGTTTTGTCTGACAGTTTTCACCCTTCATGTGCATCTATCTATACCTTCTCTGAACTCTTACAGGGTTCTAATTATAACCACACTATTTAATACTTAGCGACGTACCACCTCTCTGTCCTCAGGTTTCCCTAATTGGGCTGAAAGCTGCACAAGCCAGGGGCTGTGATTGGAGTGCTTTTGTCTTCTGTGAGGTTTGGTAGAGTGTTAGTATATAGTAAATCCATGTTAGAGTCATTAGGGTATATACACAGACGATTGCTTAATGTGGCAGGTTGATGAAATAATATAGAAAACAGCAAAGCTTGTGGGCATATTGTTTTTGGAATGCTTTCACCCTTGCTTGACACCTCATTGTGTCCTGCCTCAGGATGGCTGCAGCACCTCCAGACACCACCCTCACTTTCTAAAGAGAAAGGCAGAGGGGAAAAGTCTCCTTGCCAGCCAAGTCCAGAACAGCGAAAGCTCTCCTGGAAGCCCCACCCAACAGGTGTCCCCTACATCCTACTGACCAGACCTTTGTGTGGCCTCTTCACTGTAATGGAGGTTGGGAATGCAAAGATTTAGCGTTTCAGCCTCTGTAGTAGAAGGAGAGAAAGAAGAGTGTGGCTGGGGAGGGACTTACATCTGGCATCTTACGAGAAATAATTTTGAGTCTGAAATGATCTCCTAATCGTTTGGGAGAATACATGAAAGACCAGAATGTGTAAAATGTGGCTACATTTTGAAATACTGTATATATTGCTTATGTCAGAAAAGTCTTTATCATTGAAGAGTTACGGTAAAAAAACAGCAAGAAAATTAATTTTTCTCTCTGTGGATGATTAAACCAGAAGTTTAAAAAGACAAAATGTGCTTTGCTGTCCAAACTGCCTCAGATGGCTTTGCAGAGGCGCACGCCACACCTTTTACCATGTAATCGCTGAGGCAGGAAGGGTGAGAATTAGGCTGTGCCTTCCAGGTCATCCACCTCCAGGGCCCTCAGTGTGCCTGTGGGATGTCAGAAGGCTCAGTTAAGGGAAGTACCAAAATTCTCAGCTAGTTAGAGCTAGAAATGCTTACGATTTAGTTTTGACTCTGCTACCAATTTTCTGTGTGAGGCATCGTCTGCCTTAGGTCATCTCCATAATTTCACAGATGAAGAACTAGAAATTATCAATAGTTTTAACACTGTGCCCCAAAGTGTGCTAGATGGATTAGTGCAGGGGCCTATTTTGCAAACTGGTGGAGCCCAAACAAAGTCAGTGTTTTTGTCAGGAAGGAAGGAGAGTGTGGCCTTCGGAGAGGCAGTCACGTTGTTTCCTGCTCCACCTGCCCTCCTTTAGATGCGGAGGGCCCGTCCACGGCGGGTGAGAGCTGTGGTCTCTTGGGGTGTGAATGGTCAGGAGGCAGCAGGGCACGCCCCCATAGAGGACATACCGCCAGACAGTATCCTATCCCGTACGCCGGGGAAGAACGCCGAGTGAGAGCTGGGTTAAAAGGGCGAGGAGAAGCGGTGATCAGCAAATTGTGATGCAGGGTGTCTGTGACTGAGGGGTCTTTACTCTGTGCTGCGTCATCCTTCTGACCCGAAAAACTGAGGAGCTCATGCATGCATGCACTTCCAAGGGAGTAACTGGTGAGTGTTTGTTTGAGCCAGCAAAACCACATTGAAGCTGTGAGCTTTCTTAGCTCATTTCCCTGGCCCTGGCCTTTAGAAATAACTAAAACAATAAACATAATATGTGATGTAGGAACATGTGATAGACAGATTGAAGGAAGTCACATAAAAAGAACTTAAAAGGAGTGAAAAGATGAAAATGATGAATAAGATGTGATCGTTGTAGGAGACACACAAGGGAGAGCTCAGACCTGCACAGTCAGTGTTCCTGTAGAAGGACAAAGGACAGAGGAGGAGAAAAGCCTCAGTTTTCCTTTTTAGAGGTACTAGTGGGCGTCTGCTGTGTGCCAGGCAGGCATCGTGCCCGGTACTGAAGGCTCAGCGAGGAGCATAAACTCCCTCATGGAGTTCAAGGACGATGGGGAAAATGACTATTAAATAATGGTACAGATGTAACATTACAGTGGTGAGAAACAGCAGAGGAGAGACACAGGTCTTTTATGGACCCTCCCATGTGGCGGTGAGGCAAGTGTCTCAGGAAGGGACAGTTGGAATTTATCTGAAAGTTGCTGTGTGTATTATAATCCGGTTTATGTAGTAATAATTTGAGAGCTTACACAAAACAATACTGTATCTTGTAATTTGTGTAATAACAGATTATTAAAAAAAAACATATAAACCAGAAGGGGACATACTAGATGCGTAATTGTTACCTCTGAGGAGGGAGGAAAGAGAGAAGTGAAGAAAGAACCCAAGGAGAAATTAACTCTGTGATGTATTATTTCTCATCGAAAAAATATCCAAAGCCAATATAACCAAATATTAACATTGGTTCATTCTGGATATTATTGGTAAAAATATTTTAAAGCCACTTTACTTTTTAGTTAAAAAAAAGAGAGAGAGAGAGAGATGGAAAGGAACACTTTGCTGACAGAGAAGGGAGCAGGTGCAAAGTCTCTGTGATGATGCAGGATAAGGGAAGCAGCTTTGGAACAAAGGTTCCCAGGAAAGCCTTGGGAAGGGACCACTGTGGCTGCAGTTAGAGGAGCAGCCTGGGGGGATCCAGAGTCAATGGGAGAAGACCAGGCAGAGACTAGTCTAGTGGTGCACACGCTAGTCCCTGGATTCCAGTGGAATAGCATAAATTTAGGAAAAAGCATAAGGATGCGAAAGAAACGAAGGAAGTGAAGTTGGCAGGACTCAGGGATGGATTGGATATGGGGGCGGGGAGGTATCGAGAGTGATTGCTGGCTGTCCAGTTTGTGCAGCAAGATGAATAGTGAAGATGGTAGGTCCAGTGGGAGTTTTTTAAATCGAAGATACCTGAGACCATTGGAAAGCCTTTGGCATTGATTTTGTTAAGGGAAAGAGATGAAAGAAAATCTCATGTGTGTGTATATATGTATGTGTGTGTATATATATATATATATATATATATATATATATATATATATGAGAAAGGAGAAGACTGATGGTTCAGGTTCCTTGGGTATCACAAGGAAATGGGTCTCAAAACGCAAGTGCTGGGCTTAGCAGGAAGCAGAGCTCCTCTACTGTGAAAAAGGGAAGGATGGTAGGTAACAGCATGTAGGTTTCTGTTATTTGTTTCATGACGATGAGAGCTTTTATATCTAATGACTTAAAGTTTTTTTGTGAAGAGAGATGAGATCATCTGCTGAGCGTGGGTTAGGATGGGTTTTGGCAGTTTGAGGAAAATGGAGAAGTTTCAAACTTGTGGTTGTAGAGAGAAGGAAAGTGAGCTGAGCAGAGGTACAGGTATTACCAGAAATGTGTGCCGTGTGGTTGGTGAATGTGACTGTGTAGAAGAGTGACTCCCCCCTGTCGTGTGACTCGTGGCCCTCAGCTTCTGGACTGTGCAGATGGGGAAGGGAGCTGGGCTTATCTTGACAGGCAGGTGAGAAAAGGCAGGTGGCAAAAGGCAGTGTGAGCATTCCAGGAATGGCAGGGTGTAGGACGGTGGCAGGGACATAAGCGTACTGACAGGAGTGCTGAATAAGGACAGGGACCCAAGGAAGAGAGGAGTGGGTTGGAGGAAGAAGAGGAACCAGTGGACTGGAGTTCCAGATAAAGTGAAGAGACCGGTGTAGAGGGGGGAGTTGGGCAAACAAACTGGAGCGAGGAGAGGAGGTTCTGACATCAGTGTGTTTGAATTGGGCTTTGAGCGGTTCTGGTATTGGCAAGACCAGAAACGAAACCTTGTCAGAGAGGAGAAAAGGTGGTTGGAACTGGAGGCCACGGGGGAACGGAACTGAAATGGTGTCGGGGCGTCGTGCACCTGATGTTAAGTCACACAGCTGGTGGCTGAGCCTGGGATGGAGAGAAGACTGAGTCACAGGCTGGAGTCTGACGACTGACGGGTAGTTGAAAATCAGTAGATGATGGTGTGCAGAGGGGGCGTCGATGATATATCTGATGACATCAGTCTTAAAGGGCTAGGGTATTTCTTTTCTTTTGTTTTTAAGTAAGACTGTGTAAGAGTGATGGTTTGAAAGTAGCAGTGGGGTGCACGAGGATGCCGACTGTTTGCAGCCCTTGAGATATACTGTAAGATAGTTGTCCCTTGAGAGGGTTGTCAGGGAGAAGTGCAGCTCTCAGGACAGCCAGGTTTCAGGGAAGCCAAGGAGGTGAAGGAGCATTCCAGGAATGGAAAGGGAGATCCTGGGCCCACTGTACAAAAGACTTGTTTCATTTGGATGAGATGGTCATAGACCCATAAGTTGCAGGTTCCACACACACAGCTGTATTCATAGTGGACCCAGGACTGGAGATTAATGCTGCACAGCCTGGATGGAGGAGGACCCAGAATTATCCAAAGATAATTGGCAGTTTTCTTGAAATAAAGACCCCAGGTTTTTGACTACTGAAAGTTATTGTTGGATCTCAGAAAATATTCATTTCAGTGAACCCTAAGATGTAGCCTGGTGAAATAATTGAAATCCAAGACTAGAGAAAGGGTCCTGTAAACATCTAAACAGGGAAAGGAAGCCACCTTCAGGGAGCCGGGAGAATGGTGATTAGTCTGGCATCAGTTTTCTTTATACTAACAGGACACACTGCGTTAGAAGGTAGTGGAGTAATGTCTTCAAGGTTCTGAGGGAGAGAATGTGTAACTGAAATATTTTATACCCAGTCAAGTTATCCTTTCAGTAAAAGAATCCACAAACAGTGCTGTTTCATAATAGAACAATTGTTAACCTGTCTTGAGAAAATCTACTTGATAGTAAAACCCTGCTAAGCAACAGATAAATCAAGATAAGAATTTAGGACTGGGGAAGCTGTTGTAGAGGACTTGTGATGGGCATAAACCCCACCTTAGAAAGATTGGGTATTTTGGTTATAGATCATAATCTATATGTCATAAACCCTGAAAAATTATATCACGAAAATCTGGATGTTGGGAAGGTATAGTGGGAAGAGGTGTGCTCCTTTCCTCCTCTTAACACATAAGATACCATCTAAAGTTAAAATAAGTAATTAAAGAAATAAAGGTCCCAACCTCTTAAAGGAATGTTATTCACAATATATTAATAATGAAAATTTCTGTATGCTATTTTGATTTTTTTAACTTGATCATACTTTTTTTTTTTTTTTTTTTTTTTTTTTTGCCGTAGGCGGGGCTCTCACTGTTGTGGCCTCTCCCCTTGCGGAGCACAGGCTCCGGAGCACAGGCTCAGTGGCCATGGCTCACGGGCCCAGCCGCTCTGCAGCATGTGGGATCTTCCCAGACCGGGGCACGAACCCGTGTCCCCTGCATCGGCAGGCGGACTCTCAACCACTGCGCCACCAGGGAAGCCCCGATCGTACTTTTCTATACAGTGCAAATATTGTAGTTATTTTCTTAGTAACTTGCAGCAATTGTGAATAATGTGTTAAATTGCTGAGGAGTTAAGTTACACAATTAAAGAAAAATGCTATTTACACATCAGTCAACAGTGATGCAGAATCTCGCTTCTCTCCGAGCTTCATGCCTCAGTGGTCCCTCTTCCACTTGCCCTTCTGATTTATAGCTTTCATGTTAACAGAGATGAAAGTTGTGGGTTGTTGAATTCTATTCTCAAATATCTCCTTTTACATTTTTGTATTTTAAGGTATATTTTGATTACATGAGAAGCTGGATCCAAATGCTACAGCAATTACCTCAAGCATCTCATAGTTTAAAGAATCTGTTAGAAGAAGAATGGAATTTCACCAAAGAAATAATCCATTACATCCGGGGAGGAGAAGCACAGGCTGGAAAACTTTTCTGGTACGAATCCTTATACGCCTATCTTCCTTTCTCACTTGTACTCCTGGTTGGCTCGCCAGTTGTGTTCTACATGTTTGAATGTTTAGTTACGTGACAATGACAACCATTCATGTCTTTTGTGGGCCCCTCTCCCGAGTTTTGTTATCCTTAGAGCAGTGGTTCTCAGCCAGGGGTGATTTGCCCTCTGGGGACACGTGGCGGTGTCTGGAAACAGTTCTGATTCTACTGACTGGGAGGGGCTACTGGCATCTAGTGGGGACAGGCCAGGGATGCTGCTGAACATCCTACAATGCGCAGAGCACAGGACAGCCCCCTCCAAACAAAAATTATCCACCCAAAATGTCAATTTTGAAGTTGAGAAATCTTGCCTTAGAATACACCCTCTTGGTTATACAAAAGGAGGAGAATTTAAGGCCTCTGACAAGTGGAGTAGACCTGTAGACCTTTTGTATCAGTCTTGGTGGGCACTTCCAAAGCCTAACAAGTATGTATTTTCACTGATACTGTTTTGGGAATGTAATACTAATCACAGAATCTCTTTATAAACTGAGTATTTATATATGGTGAAAGAATTGAAACGTAAACCAAGGAAAAGCATTAGGGAGGGGGGAGTGCTCACTGGTCTGTCTGTTCTAGGAAATGAATGTATCTTCTCGAATACAGGCACCTGAATGTTGAATGTGGGGTGCGTGGTGTTTGCTGGGGGCCACTCCCCTGCTGACTGACTGAGGACCAGGCCTCTCCTTGGCTCTAAGCTCTGCTGCAGTTCTTTGGTGCTGCCTTCTCTCACTTGCCCCATCAGCCATTTTATTTCTTCATTTCCTTTTTATGAGTTCTTTTATACCCAGCTCATGTTTCCTTCCCCTCCCGTTATGTGCACTCTTTAGGACTTCAGCTTTTACAGAGTTCTCTTCTCACTTCAGAAACTCATTGTCCTCACTCTGATGGTCTTTGTTCCATGCTCAGTATCTCAGGATGTTGTATTCACTTTTCTACCCTAACCACCCGTTCTTTTTATGTTTTCCTCTGTCTTTATTTTGAGTGAACAGTGAACTTGCTCTTGTCTCAGGACTCATCCAGTCCTTCAGGCCGCGGTTCCCAGTCTGTCCTGTTTTCCTATTCAGATTGGTTCTCATAGTCAGCCTTATGAAAAAATGCATTCATTACCATCTTCAGCATCTCTCCCCCTCTTAATTTTCCATTGTTCTGCTTTGCCTGTAATTTCTTCTGTTTGCATCTTCTGTTCTCAGGCTGTCAAGCTTTGTTAAGGAAATTTTTTTAAAAGGTTACTGTTTCATTTCACTACCAATGCTTGTTATATAATTTCTTTGTACCCTCACTTTGTACCCTGTCACTCTTTTTGTTTTTATCTTTTGCTTGTCCTTCAGGTTCCGTTCAGTGCAGTCTCTGGCCTTCAACTTCATATTCGTGTTCTGAGAAGCTCCAGAGCTTTTTCATTGCCTCTGCTGTGGGACTGTCCACCTGCACTGTTCTGGTTCTGGGCGTTTGTTGTGTTAGTGCCACATTCTGCTTCATACACGATTTCTCCCAGGTTCAGTCAGTCTTGGCATTAACCCTGACTCCTTTCTCTCGCACACCACCTCCAATTCCACGTGGCTGTCCCTCAGAATACATGCAGAATCCGACCTCTGCTCACCACCGCCCAGTTCCCCTCTTCCCAGCCTGTTGTTTCTTGTTTTGCTGTCGTAGCTCTGAAGTCGTCTCTCCTTCTGTGCTTCATCTTCTGTGGGTTATCCTCAGTGATCTTGTTAAAAGGTACATCAGACCATTTTTACCTCTGCTCCAGATATGCCAGTGGCCCTCCTCCTTACTCAAATAAAAGTGAGAATGCCTAAACAGTGGCCCATAAGGCCTGGTATAGTCTGGCTTTTCATTAAATCTTTGTCCTCCTCTCCTAGGTTCTCCTGTGCTTGCTCTGCAGCCACAGGAGATTCCTTCCTGTGTTTCATAGGCTGGGCCTGCTCTGTCCTCAGGCTCTTTGCACTTGCTGGTCCCTCTACTTGGACGGCTCTTCACCAGTTATTTCCATGACTCATTTCCCCACTTCCTGTAGGTTTTTGGCCAAGTGTTACCTTCTGCATATTAAAAGTTGAAATTCCTACCTGCAAGTACACCTTAGCTTTCTTCCCTGTTTTATTTCTCTCCATAGAACTTATCAGTATCTGAAATACCGTATATATTTTTTTAAATTTTATTTATTTGTTTATCTCCATTCACTGGAGGCATTTTATCTGTTTTGTTCAGTACTGCTTACTCCATAACAGATACTGAATATTTGTTGAATAAATTGATCCTGAATATCCTTGTATACTACTGCTCTTAAAAGCATGTTTCCAATCAGGACATTTTTGCACTCGGTTTTTTTTTTTTTTTTTGCCGTACGCGGGCCTCTCACTGCTGTGGCCTCTCCCGTTGCGGAGCACAGACTCCGGACGCGCAGGCTCAGCGGCCATGTCTCACGGGCCCAGCCGCTCCGCGGCATGTGGGATCCTCCCAGACCGGGGCACGAACCCATGTCCCCTGCATCGGCAGGCGGACTCTCAACCACTGCGCCACCAGGGAAGCCCCCACTCGGTTATTTTTAAAGCCCACCCTCTTTGCCTACCAAAGGAAGATCACACAGTTACATGACGCCTGTGGCCTTCCACAGCACGGCCCGGTTACCCTCCTGGTCTTATTCCCCCCTCCTCTGCTCTTTCCAGGTTGACAGTTTCTTTTCACAGACATGCCTCTTGCTTAACACATCCTCATGCCCTTTGATCATATTTATTGTTCTTCCTGGACTTTCCTTCCCCCCTCCTCCGTTCTCTTCCTGTCAGAGCCACTCTTCCCACTGTTGCAGTTGCTGCAGTTCTGCATTGCCTGCAAGGCCCATTGGACTCCTCCCTTCAGCCGGGTTTGATCTCGCCCCTCAGACAGCTCCCCTAGCGGTTACCTTCTGCACCATCCGATGTTGGTTGTCGACTTACCTGCTCTGTGTTACTAGGTTATAAGCTCCTTTTCAGCATAGAAGCCAGTAAGCTGCTGTTGAGTTTTTCCTAGACTCATTTAGATTTATTTTATACGCTTGGGTTTGCATTTTAACCCTAGTATTTAGATTGTATACTTGATGAAAAGCATCAGCTGATTAGAGTAGTTTATGTTTATGGACTATGAAAGCTAACGGTAAGGGAAGTTTTTAAAAACAATTACATTTAAGGAATTCACTTTATTTCTTATGCCATCGTTTAGTTCATTAAGCTTTTAAAAAATATCTTGTTGTAGATATATGTTTGAGGCCATTTTATACCATTTTGAACATTTGTTTAAGATGAAAATAACACTTGTGTGATAATTACATAGCTACTGTGAATGTAATTTAAGATTTGAAGGTTTATAATGAAAAACTGGTTGTAGAACAAAGGTACATACATTCCATAATAGAGATTTCTACTTTTTTCGCATTAATCATGATTTTATATTAAAAGAAAATTCTCACTGTCATTGATTTTTAAACTATGAAAATAATAGCTGAATCTTTGAGCTTCTCATTCAAGAATTAGAATGAGTGAGGACAGTCTTTCTTCTCTGGTTTACTCTTGTTGTTTTTGTTCCCTTAGTGACATTGCAGGAATGCTGCTGAAATCTACAGGAAGTTTTCTAGAATTTGGCTTACAGGAGAGCTGTGCAGAATTTTGGACCAGTGCTGATGATAGTAGTGCTTCGGATGAAATAAGGTTGAAGTTGCATTTTCTTTCCTCTCCCATTTTTTATTTCATGTAGTTTTATTCTTGGGAATGAGCCTGAAATGAGCCTTGTTAAAACCAAATCATCTTAGACTTGAAGAATTTGGGTAGTAGACATAAAGGGGTTTATTTCTGACTACTGTATTGTCTTTTTGTATGATCCCTTAGTTATGGTTTTATGTAAACTTGTCTTTGAAGGTGATTTTTATTTAGCCTAATAAAAACAGTGTCCTTAGAGAAAATGTTGTTTAAGTTGACTAAACATGAGTAGGGTAGAATTCGTTCACATGTTCTGGAATGTCTTTAATTAAATAATTGTTTCTGTCCTTTAAAGACTCTGTAGCAGTCCATGAATACCTTTAATTGATATGTGGTAGATTTTTATTGTTTTTGTACTAAGCTTATCCCTTCTGTTGAACTTTAAGCTTGAGTACCTGAAACCATGGCTTGCACATCTACTGCATTTCCTCCAATTCTGTGCAGATGGCATGGAGGATGACCATGTTAAAGTGCTGTTTTTGTGGCATATGTAATATTCATATAGCTACTTTGTGACCAGTTATCAGCAATATCCTATGAGTCAACATTGGGAAGTGCTCAGGCAGAACTAACTTCTCTAGAGATGTTTTCTCTCACTTTCCAAAATTTGATAAAAAACACATTTTTGGGTTTCAGACCACTGGGATGTCTTTAGGCCAGGATTAGAGAAAGACGTGACCACATAGGCTCTCACCTGGGAAAATACCTAATAGCTGAGAAATGGGGTGAATTAGTTTGTAGAAGGTCTTGCAGTTTTGAACGCAAACATGGAAGATTCAAAATACGAGATTTCAAGAATTAAGATGGTGAAGTAGAGAATGGGTCTGAATAATGCTCTGATTGTTTACCAGGGATGGATCTAGATGTGGGTTCACGTGCAGTGGTTTGTGGGGTTGACTTGTCTTGGCTGCAGAGAGGCCACGGGCCTTGTGCCCGTCCCTTCCCAAGTCATAGCTCAGTGATGTCCTCTTGGTGGATTGAAAACAGCTGTGATGGGAGTATTCACACCATGAAAATTGGCAAACACCACACAAGACAATATTTTGGGAGGGGGCAGGTTGTTAAACGTTTCCTGGTTCACTACTATTATATATATATTCCTTTTTAGTTAGATGATGAGCTGGGAGTCAAGAACTTATTTCAAACTCCAAGAATTATCCTGAAGAAGCCTTTAGAAGATTGAGCGTACTCTTATTTGGAGGTTATCAAGTGTGCCTTACTTATTTAAAAAATACAAGTACTTTCTAGAAAGCTGTGGGGAGCAAGGTTCTGAACATTACGAATCCATTCCCAATAATTGCTTGCTTCTAAAATCTTCGGTCTTTATTAACGTGATTTGGAATTTGCTTCATCTGTATTGTTGTGTATTTCTTGGCACACCGTAATGTATTCTAACTGGATTTCAATCACCTTGGCAGGAGATCTGTTATAGAGATCAGTCGAGCACTGAAGGAGCTCTTTCACGAGGCTAGAGAAAGAGCCTCCAAAGCCCTTGGATTTGCTAAAATGCTGAGAAAGGTGAGTTAACAATCCTGATTAATTATTATTTTTTTCTTATTTTTCTTTTATCTTACTTTTTAAAAAGCTAACCCTAAAGAAGTTTCTTTGTAACTGTGATCCTAGGACCTGGAAATAGCTGCGGAGTTCATACTTTCAGCCCCAGTTAGAGACCTTCTGGATGTCCTGAAATCAAAACAGTACGTTAAGGTATGTATTTAAGGTGGCATAATTATTTTACCTTTCTTACTTTACTCTAAAACAGACAGACTTTTTCTTAAAGGTCTAGATAGTAAATATTTTAGGCTTTGCAGGCCACATGTGGACCCCAGTTTTAAGACTGTCCCATAATTTCCCAATGCAACAACTAGAAAAAGGTTTTCATACTTGACTTACTAACTCGTTTTAAGAACGCAGAAGAAAAACCCCAAACATTTACTCATACAATATAATTTATCAAATTATTTACACATATATATTTAAAATAATGTCAATAAAGTAATGTGTTGCTTTTAAGTAATTGTTTTTTCACCCTCACATTTCCTGAAACAATTCAAACTTTCTACGTGAATCTTTGATGTCAGTGTCCTGGCCATCACTAGACCCACTTTTTTTTTTTTGCGGTACGAGGGCCTCTCACTGCTGTGGCCTCTCCCGTTGCGGAGCACAGGCTCCAGACGCGCAGGCTCAGCGGCCATGGCTCACGGGCCCAGCTGCTCCACAGCATGTGGGATCTTCCCGGACCGGGACACGAACCCGTGTTCCCTGCATCGGCAGGCAGACTCTCAACCACTGCGCCACCAGGGAAGCCCTAGACCCACTTTTTGAGTCACCATCTTTGCTCCCATCTAAGCTGTTTGAGCTTAGTACTCTTAGAATCTGTGTATGACGTCACTGGAAGTTTTATCCCACATGTGTTTATGTGTGATTTGTACAACGTAATCACGTATGTACCCCTTGTTAAAGTGATCTTTAAAAGGCTTTTTACGGTGCCCCTGTCAAAAATAATTAGTGGATCTGTATTAACATTTTTTGCCTTTCACTGAGTCAGGTGACTTTCTGTTTCAAAGCCATCGTGCCCGCGTCCTCCCCAGGGATCCTGCTCCTGGTGCTAAAGACCCTAATAGCCACCGGTGCCCGCTGCAGGGCATTGCGCTATGGGAGCAGCTTTGCATAAAAACTGCACTGCAGAGTGGCATTCACTGAGGTTGTTTCAGGCCGACATTCTTCCCCTGATGAGTGTTCTCTTTGTTGTTGAAAATAAAGAAATTGGAGGATTCCCTGTACACAGAGAACCTTTACCAAGCCTCTCCCCCGGTAGAGTCACACTCTCCCTCCTGCAGTCACACTAAACTGAGTTCCAGTCGGCTCTCCGTATCTGCGGGTTCTGCAGTCGCTGATTCAACTAACTGTAAATTGAAAATAGTTAGGAAAAAAACATTCCTGAAAGTTTCAAAAAGCAAAACTTGAATTTGCAACATGCTGGCAACTATTTTCATAGCATTTACATTGTATTTACAACCTTTTACATAGCATTCACATTGTATTTGGTATTATAAGTAATCTAGAGATGATTTGAAGTATACGGGAGGTTGTGTATAGGTTACATGCAAATACTACGCCACTTTATATAAGGGACTTGAGCATCCATAGATGTTGGTATCCGAGGGGGTCTTGGAACCAGGCCTTTGTGGATGGCCAGGGACGACGGGACTTGCCGCCCCCCTCATAGCTCTAATTAATGCCTTTCCCACATCTCCTTGCCCAAACCCACTTGTCTTTTTCTAGTTTTTTTTTTTTTTTTTAAATAACATTTCTATAACACACTGTGTTCTTTAATTCAAGATTTTGGATTGTTTCTTTTCCAGGTACAAATTCCTGGCTTAGAAAACTTGCAGGTGTTTGTTCCAGACAGCATTGCTGAGGAGAAGAGTATTATTTTGCAGTTACTCAATGCAGCCGCAGGAAAGGACTGCTCGAAAGACTCCTATGAGCTACTAATCGACGCCTATCTGCTTCTCACCAAACATAGCGACCGCGCTCAGGACTCAGCTGGCAGCTGGGCCACGTGGGAGGCACAGCCTGTCAAAATTGTGCCTCAGGTGGAGACTGTTGATACCTTGAGAAGCATGCAGGTCTGTCTCACTCCCAGTCCCTGCCCCACTGTTCCCCACCCTGCCTGGAAGCAGTACTGCTTACTTAAAATAGTTTTAGGAAAAAGGAATTGTGAGCAGCTCATGAATGATTGGTTTAAGCAGTCTCAAGTATCCACTTCCCCAAAATAGACCTTGATGTTTTGATAGATAGTTTTGTAGTATTATTGTACTAAAATATTCTGGCAAACTCTTTAAGTATGTTCAATTACACCAAAATACTTGAAAAGTTTCATTTATATCTTTCCTTACTCCAGCCATGTATGTCATTAGATCCAACCACCCCTGATCTGAAAGGAGTTATCTCCTCCTTTAATCTGTAGTTCCAGAAACCCCAGTTCTCCAAGTACTCTGATTTGCTGGCTACTTAAGTTTTCATTTTTGTAGTCAAGGTTGTCACCTGCCTACCTAACAGGGATCCCATGACAATCTGTGTAACTCAGTAATTCCAACTGTAAGAAGCCTCCTCATGCCTCTGTGTTCAGCTCTGGAACAGCAGTGGTGAGTGCACATGTGCACCTCGAACTCAGCCAGACCAGAGCTGGACACCCTGGGCAATTGTCCCCTCAGCTCTACGAATCTGCCTTTTCTCTTGTATTCCCTGTCTCAGTGACTGGTGCTCCGTCCACTCAGTTGTTTAAACCAGGATGGGACAGTTCATAGAATTTCGGCCTCCCCCCACTTCCACTTAGTCACAAGCCCCCGCACCGAAGCCTTTCTAGTAAATGAGCCTTTCTCTGCATCCCCAGAGCAGCTGCCGTGGTCAGACCTTATCATCCCTTTCCTGGACTGTTGCAGGGCCCTCCTTGCTTCAACCCTTGCCTTCCCTCCCTCCAATTCTGTATTTGTTTGCTTGTTTTGGTACTTCCAGAATGATCCTTATAATTCATACATCTCATCACAGGTCTACTCAAAATACTGCAATGACCATCACTTAAAGAATACAAATAATAAAGCCTTGATTTCTGTTTCATGCAAGGCCCCTCTTCTCATCCTACTTTTATTCCTGCATTTTCTGTCTCCACATGCTGCTTCAACACACACACACACACACACACACACACACACACACACACACACACTCTGCTCCAGGAGTAATGAATTTCTTGGAGTTCTAGCATACTTCAAAGACTTCATGCCCACATAATTCTGGGGGACTCCTCCCCGTTGCGCTGAGATCGAACCGTCCATGCCCCCTGCAGTGTGCTGCTCCATGGGAGCAACTGTGCTTGACAACTACTTTCTGATCAGATGGTTGCTGGCCTGGTGGCCCTGAGGTTGGTGTTGTTTTGGGACTGGGGGTTGAACTACAGTGGAAAACTAAGTGGGTCTGTGTTTAAGCCCTGTGCTTGCTTTTCCTCCCAGGTGGATAATCTTTTACTAGTTGTCATGGAGTCTGCCCATCTCATAATTCATAGAAAAACTTTCCAGCAGTCCACTGAAGGACTCATGACTCTACGCCAGGAGCAGACATCCAGTCAGCCCGTCATCGCCAAAGCTTTGCAGCAGCTGAAGGTATTTCACCATCAACTCTACCGTAACTAATTTATTTACGTTTGGTGTAATGCTAGGGAAGAATCAGTTTGTTATAACTTAAGTCACTCCAGGGACTTGAACTCTTAAATCGTCCTTCCTATTCTCCCTCTCTTCCCATTTTTCCCATGTCTAAATTAAAAACTTCCTGGATCTTTCTTGGAACTGTGTAACATTAGAATTGGAGAGGATAAAAATTTGAATCGTTACATGACTTCTTTTTTTTTTTTTTTTTTTTTTTTTTTTTTTTTTTGCGGTATGTGGGCCTCTCACTGTTGTGGCCTCTCCCGTTGCGGAGCACAGGCTCCGGACACGCAGGCTCAATGGCCATGGCTCATGGGCCAAGCCGCTCCGCGGCATGTGGGATCCTCCCAGACCGGGGCACGAACCCGTGTCCCCTGCATCGGCAGGCGGACTCTCAACCACTGCGCCACCAGGGAAGCCCGTTACATGACTTCTTAATGGTCACGTGGTTGGTTAGTATTGGACTTTTAGGTCTCCTCATTCCTAATCCAAGTTTATTTCTCCTTTAGCAATTACCAGTGTTTACTAGAGGCACCTTAAGTCAAAAATGTGTAATTTAAAAGAAGAGTTATTTATTCTTTCATTTCACAGATGATTCAGTCAAATTAATTGAGAAAGCTAGTTGCAGACAGGCGGAAAAGCCTTCCAGTTCATGACAAGGCAGAGCCTTGCCTTCTCTGCTATTATTTCCCATTTTCTCCTGCTTCCTATGTTGCACTCCATTTATCAGTCTTGGTCTCATGCACACTTTCCCGCAGCCCGCCAGTCTTCTCAGTCACATTCAGGCTTGACTTCTTGAAGAAGAAGAACTTCTTGAAATTACAAGTAGTTTTGATAAGCGTTTGTTTTCCTTTTGTCAATCTGATGTGTCTTATTTATCTATAAACATTCTTTCTTACAGATTGTCACCCCACTCAGATACCAGGGCAGGGGACTTTTGTTTTTTCTTTTAGTTTGAGTTAATGAATTCCGGAGAGTACAAAACTATATAAGATATTGATTATTCTTGAGCTTAAGGAATTTGTAGCCTTAAGGATCTAAACTGTCACACTAAAGTACAGAGGAGGGAGAGATTAGATCCTCCTAGTAGCATCTGGGAATTGCTGCCATGGAGGCATTTCAGCTTGGGAGTATTTCAAAAGATGCAAATTGGGAAGGGACCAATAAGAGAAACATTTGGGCATTGGTGTCTGTGGATCAGGGTTATGAGAACGCTCACTGAATATCTAGCAGTCTGATTTGGTTGGATCTTGGTGTATACAGTGGAAAGTAGTGAGAGATGAGGTTAGTAAAATCAGGTGGGCAAAAATCAGGCTGTTGAGAGATTTTGGATTTCATCTTCTAAGCTCCAGAGAATTGTCGAAGATTTTGGAAGAGTATTTTGGAATACTGTGTAGAGGAACTACCTGATAGAGACATGTGTACATATGTGTGTGTTTAAGGGTGGGTGGAAAGGGAACCCAATTTGGAGCTGTTGTACTATTAATTAGGGAAGACAACAAAGCTTGAGCTAGGGCAGGGTTTCTCAACCCCCATACTGGTGACATTTTAGGTCAGTCAGTAATTCTTAGTTTGGGGGAGCTGCCCTGTGTGTTGTAAGATGCCTGGCAGCATCCCTGGCCTCTGCACAGTAGACGCCAGTAGATTTCACAACACCCCATCACCTCATGTTTGGACAACCAGAAATATCTCCAGACGTGCCAGTGTCCCCTGGGGTGGTAACATTGGCCCCGGTTGAGAACCCCTGAGCAGGGGGATAAGAAGGACAGTACGACTAATGACACTGGAGGTCATTTAGAAATCATAGTTCACTCTGTGGAATTGAAGCCATACTTACACTTGAGCAACCACCGAGGGGAGAAAACAACTGGTGGTTGATAGGCAGCAATATCAAAGCTGTAAGCATCTATTCAAAGACCACCTTGTAATTCGGCATTATATTTTAAATGGACTGTTTTCCTCTTGTATTTCATAAGTTTTTAAGAATACCTAATACAAATAAAAATGAAAATACTCAATTTTTTTCTGTTTTTGGTCATTCCTTTTGAATAACCAAAATAAATATGACTGGAATATATTACAATGGTCAATGTCTGTGTGATGATGAAAGAAATCTTCCTCTAAAATACAATAAGTATTGTGTGATTTGTTTCACTTTGGATTAATTATGGTTTGGGATTCTTTAGAATGATGCACTAGAGCTTTGCAACAGAATAAGTGATGCAATTGACCGAGTGGACCACATGTTCACCTCAGAATTTGACGCTGAAGTTGATGAATCTGAATCTGCTACGTTGCAGCAGTATTATCGAGAAGCCATGATTCAAGGGTACAATTTTGGGTTCGAGGTAGGTACAAAATAAGAGGAAAAACACAGTACAATTTTGCAATTGCTTTGTAACTTACTTATTACAGAAAGCATTAGGAATCTTGTACAGCAAATCTCATGATCTCATTATTGTAATCAAAGCTTAGTCAAGAATGTCACCTTACATCCCTGTTGAATATCAGAAATGCTGGGTTACTTTTAAACTGTCAGATATTTACCCAGTTTTTATTTTGTGTTAACAGCTATCTGCTTACATTTAAAAACCTTCTTTAAGAGATGTTTAATATCATAAAAGCATATTCTTAATTTCAACTTATGAGGAAGACATTTGTGAAATTGCATTTTAAGACATTATTTTCTCTATAACTCTTCACACTCTTTTTAGAATATGTGAAGTTCATTGGCTTTTGCTTTTCGCTTTTAGAAAAGTGACATTTAAACAGCATTATAGTGTTTAGGTATTTGTGTAATTGTTTTTCTTGATATACGTGAAATCTTCTTACAGTATCATAAAGAAGTCGTTCGTTTGATGTCTGGCGAGTTTAGACAGAAGATAGGAGACAAGTATATAAGCTTTGCCCGGAAATGGATGAATTACGTCCTGACTAAATGTGAGAGTGGTAGAGGGACAAGACCCAGGTAATGACCACGTAGGATGGCTCCTTCATGAGCCATGTGGGGTTGCTGATGCTTCATTCTTATATTTTATGTGGGATTTCTGAGCAGATGACACAAAAAGCATTTTGAACTCTTCGGTGATCAGTTTTTTTCTTCCTTTTTTTTAAAAACAAAGCTATTTACATAGAAACCCCCATAATTCTTGGAAAACTTTTTCTTTTGTAATTGTTCCAAAATGAATTATCTTTAAGCAGTTCACATTCTCCCTGGACAGGTCTTCCTGATTGCTAATCTTCTTTTCTCCTTCATGAAATTTACGCCTGTTATTTAGTATAAATGGAAAAGAAATTGGTAACCTGTTCCTTTACTAAAAAGCTATTTGTCTTTCTCAAAACATGCTGTAAACTTACTCAACATGAGGCAGATGATAGAGACACAAATGTGCTTTGTCCTAGATGGTAATTTTCCAATCAGATTACTTTTCAGTATTGTATAGACTAAAATGGCTGTGGCATTTGCTTGATTGTTTTGTGACTCTTGAACTTTTCCTCGTGACAGGTGGGCAACTCAAGGGTTTGACTTCCTGCAAGCCATTGAACCTGGTTTCATTTCAGCTTTACCAGAAGATGACTTCCTGGTATGGGATATTCTAAAGTGTTTTTCCTTAAAAAAACCCAAATAAGTGGATCACGCTCTATTTCTGATTGTGTATCTTTTTATTAATTTAAAAGTGGTTCTTAAATATTTTCACATAATTGTAATGATAATGCTGAGAGGTTAAAGCACTAATAGCAGAGTAGGACATTCAGTGCTCTTTTTATAACAGTATTGTTCAGCCGACCAAGTCAGTGTACAGTTGTTTGTGCAGCCTGGCACTTACAAAATACGTGTCAGTTTTGTATTTTATAAAGTGCTGCTGCTTTTTAGCAGCTTAATAAAGAACAAGGAATAGCTGTTTCACTTCAGTGTTAGCCGCCGTGCGGCATGCGGGATCTTAGTTCCCCAACCAGGAGTTGAACCCACGCCCGCTGCAGTGGAAGCACAGAGTTTTAACCACTGGACCGCCAGGGAAGTCCAGTGCACATCATTATAGAGCATAATGGCAAATATTAAATATTATCACCAGTATCGAGATAAATTCCATCAGATCAGAAAGATGTTGTTCAAATGTGAATTCATTCATTTAGCCTCCAAATAGTAGAGGAGATTACAGGAGTCCTTTGCTTATGTACATCATTGCATTATGGGGAGCTGATAAAAAATGGAATTGTATATTATCTTAAATTATGTACAATTTATGTTTATACCTATTTTCTTTTAAACTAACTTTGAGAATATTTACTGAAGGGTAGCCTGTTTCTTTTAAATATACCGAAAGCCTAATTTGTGCGACTTATATAATTGAGTGTACATTTTTTCTCTTTTCCTTTTCCATTTCCTTTGGTTTCTAGAGTTTACAAGCCCTGATGAATGAATGCATTGGCCATGTAATAGGAAAGCCGCACAGTCCTATTACAGGTTTGTACCTTGGTAAGAAAACAGAGTGTCTCTCCTAGAACCTACTGTTTTGGGTGAGCACATTGTCTCATCATTGCAGTTCTTTAAAATGCTATAGAGGTTCTCTAAGAATATTCAGGAAAATGACAATGAAAGTTACAGGAATGAGGTGTATACCTAGAGAACGCCACAGTAGTCTTTCTGAATTTAACAGGAAGCTTAAAATGCGAGCACAAGGTGGTCTATGCTTGCCCACAGTATTAAACTACAGGTTTTTTCTTGTTACCCCGACACTCTCATTCTGTTCTCCCCACTAAATTCTTTTCCCCTGGGGAGGAGAGGCTTGGAGAACTAGCTGTCTGGTCAGAAGCAAGGCCTTTCTGGCTGCGGGTGGGTGAGTATATTTGTTCTGCTCTTCCTCCTCCCCTTTGGAAGGAGAATGAGTTTGTTTTCTTCACAGCTTTCCAAAGCACCCATTCCTCACTCATGTAGAAAATCCCTAACCGCTCCCCCCCATTCCTATCTGGTGTTACTTAAAAAAAGAAAAAAGTTCAGTTCTGCTATCATATACTTAAATTACAGTTTTCAGTTCCAGTTGCTATGTAGCTTTACAGTGTATGCTGAAACTTTAAAGCAAAATGTGTATCAGAAAACGGCTGTCTTACCCTATTCTTGAGATAGTAAACCAAAGCAAAACTATACTTATATGTAATAAACAACCAAAAATGAAAACTTAGAAATTTTAAACATTTCATTTACACAAAAGAAAATAATTCATAAATGGTCACTTTATTGAGCAGCAGCTGTATCTTAAAGGGTACTTGCTAGCTACTCAAAGTTTAGTAGACCAGGTCTTTCTTAATGCTTGATTTCTTTATCTTTAAAATTCACCCCGTTTATACCTCTTTTTCTCCCAAGGCTGCTATGAAATGAAAGTTACCATTTATAAAACTGTTTGAACATTTTATATAAAACGTGCTATATTCTCATCAATCTTTTGATTAAGCGTATTATCATAAATACTTTGAGTTTCTGATTTCCCAAAATGTTTCTCTAAGAATACATGAGAAATAATTCAGTAAAAATTACTTCTTTGAAGTATTTTATTACATAAGGAATCATTTTCATTGTAGAAAAAAATTACAACGTAGGAAATGCATGTAGTAAACATACATGTAGAAAAATATTACAAAGGGAAAAAAACCTCATACCCACATAGTCCACAGGTAGTCACTGCTAGCATGCGAGCCGCTGACTCTGCCTTGCCCCACGCTGCGGGTGGGACAGTCGGTTCGCAGAGCTCTCCGTGGGCAGGAGTTGGCCTTCGTCCTCTCAGCCACTGGGGTGGTGGAAACTGCACTGGACGGAGAGCCAGATGGCCTGGCAGTCGAGTGACCTGGGGCTGCTCATTGAACGTCTTTGAGCCTCCCTTACGAATGCTTAAAATCAGATGCTAATGAGGGTTCAATAATGTAATGACGTTTTGTAAATTGTAGCGTTCTACGCATGGCAGGAGTCATCATTTGGTTTTGTGCTCTTTCCTTACAAGAGAAATTAATGAAAGTGAGATCACATTGTTGTCGTTGCTGCTTACTGTTGTCTCTCCCTCTGCTCTACCCTCAGAAGGATGGGTAGGTAGACACTCTGTCATTGTAAGCAGATGGTAAGAGTCTGGTGTAGAACCTTCTATATTTTCTGCATACTCATATAATTACACGGATGCATTCTACCACACCTTTCTTTATGCCCATATAATCACGCAAGCACAGATGCCATTGTTTTTTTTCCTGCCATTTACTGTATAAAAATTGGATCACATTGGATATTAATCTCTGACAATTGTAGAAATCCCTCCATGTCAACAAGTATAGATCCAGTTCGTTCTCTTTAGTGGCTACCTTGTGTCCATTGTGGATATTCTACAATTCTTTCCACCATTTCCTTATTTGTTTGGTTAGTTTTGCCATGAAAAACATCTCTATGATGAATGTTCACCACTGGTGAAATTTGAGCATCTATTTTATGTTTATTGGCCATTTGGATTTCCTTTTCAATGAAGTAGCACAGTTTTGTAACAGTTAGATATACATACTCTTAAAAGAAATGTTCTGTTTCATGAATGAGGAATGTTAAACTTGTGTGTGTGTGTTTTAACAGAATGTCTTTATGTTTATACCTTCATGGGAAATTTTTGTAGTAATTTTTGACTCCGTAGTTCTCAGTACGTTTGCTGAATTAAAGACATCAGCATTCTCACCAAATCGTTTTTGTTTTTTCTTTTTGCCTTTGAATTTGCCTATTGAATTACTTCCATTTAAGGTTGTGATAGTTGAGATAATGAGCCAGAGATACAAATTGCCTGGATTTCTTCATAACAATTACTTGATTTTTGTTTTGCAAGTTTTCCCTTCAGATCTCCCCGTTTTTGGTACTCCTCTCTCTCCTGTGTAGTGTTATTAAAAGTAAACAAAAACCATGAAGAAGTATTTTCATTTAGGATAAACATATTTAGAATAAAACATACGTAGACTAAAATTATTAACATGTGAAGAGAAAATATGACATTTTAAAAAAAACTAGGGAGGGTTAAAACAAAGTTAAAAATCAGAGGAAAACATGTTAGGGAGAAATAGACCAAATATATCATATTCATGACTAGTTACATTTAGTCATTGGGGAAGTAGAATTGTCAGCATTTTTGTAATTGCTAGGTAAGGTCTCTTTTTAAATTTTGCTTAAAATTTTATCTAGTTTTTAAATTTTGTTTTAAATCTTATCCATATTTACCTTCTACCAGAATATTTAAAAGAAGAAGAGAAGAAAACATGTTCTGAAAAGAATAATCAATTTAAACCACTGTCCATCCTCCTGATTTGGTTCAAAGGAATTAAACAAAACTCCCAGTACTCAGGAAAATGACAGTGACCTCTCCCCAACTCAGGACCTATTGAAGTATCACCCCTGACCAGAATCTTTTTAAAAGTTCAGACAACATAAAGAACTCCTTTTTAGTGGAGAAATGCCACGTAAACCACATTTTCATCTGTCTCTGAAATGTGTAATATAATTTTATTAACTTTCAAAAAGTGACATTTTCCCAGCATTTCTGTATGTAGTACGATTTTCTTACTTATATAAATGGTTTTATTTTGATCACCAGCAAAAGTAAGCCACCTCCCATTTCCACTGAATTGCCTGGTTGGACAGTTTTCTGCTGACCCCTTAACAAGTTGCGTTTGTCGCTCTTTTCACTGGCAGCCATTCATCGGAACAGCCCCCGTCCTGTGAAGGTACCACGATGCCATAGCGACCCTCCTAACCCACATCTGATTATCCCAACTCCAGAGGGATTCAGGTATTTGTTGCTTGTCTAGTTGTTTGCTTTATGGATTCTTCTCTGATGTGCGTGCTGACGCTCCAAGAGCTGCTGATGCTTTGCTCTAATACCAAATACTGTTTTCTGTGTTCTTGTTTATACATTGTAAAAAGCTCTTATTTTCGTTATCTTGAAGACACACCACAGTGCCTTAGTTACAAAAGAAGACTTGCAAGTTTAAAACAGACTTGTACCTTTCAGGATAACTTAGTTTCTCAGCTTATTTATAACCTCAAGCTACTAAATGCTTTCCAGCTTTGGAATAATTCTTTCTTTTCCTTTCTTTGAAAAATAACTTTAGGAAAACAAATTTGAGTGTGCATAGCATGGTAAACATTTGAAAAAAGGAGCTAAATGTCATTTTAAAACTGGAGAAGAAACTGGAGTGATCCTTCCAGTCTTGACTTTTATGTGTGTATGTAACTACGAAGCAACTTAAATTCTAAAGTGAGTTTGGAAACTCTAATACATTCAAAATACTTACTTTGAATGTGGTGGCATTTCTGCATCTTGAAGTAGTGAGCATCTTTTCTCCCCTGTATAATCAGTTTTTACAAGTTTGTTTTTTTACATTACTTGCTAGGAAAGGACCACAATTATTGTTAAAAATAATTAGTTCGAAATTAGTTATTTTTCTTTTAAATTACCTAGACCTGAATCTCAAAGAACAGTTTGCATTTTATATTTGACAATTATTTTTGGCTTCCTCACCCGATTTTATTTTTAACGGACACCGTGGGAGAGCCCATCCCCTGTCTCACCTGTGTTCCTGAAGTTCTTCTTCTCCTCCCAGCACCCGGAGCGTGCCTGCGGACACGCGGAGCCTCAGCAGCCCCGCCGCTGCCACTGTCACTGCCACCGCCGCCAGCGGTCGCCCCGGCCCCTCCGGCAGCGACTCTGCGCCGCCCAAACCCATCAGCAGTGCCCATGAGACCAGGTAGTCTCCCGACCAGCGTCACGTTTCCTCCCCCTGCCCCTGGGTGCGCGGCCGCCGTGACCTCAGCTTTGGGGATGTGTCCCGGGACACGTGGGGCCTGCTTCCCCGCGGTGTGTGACGCTCAGGGGCCCTGCGTGGGGGGTCGTGGTCCCAAGGCTCCAGCACAAGTTGGTAATCTGCCTGATGTTTACATTTCTTTGGCACAAATGTTAACCAAAATGGCCAGAGTCTCTGCTCATAATAACTATGAAGAGGGTGTCAGAGGAAAGGACCCGGTCACTGATAGGAGAGTTTTGGCAAATAGTGCCTTTCCTGAGGAGTCGCTCAAAGATGACTTCTAGGTAATACCATTAGGTGGTGATTTGTTTTTCTAAGAGGATTACTTTTCTCACTCGGTTTCCTAATTTATACAGTTGTTGATTAGAAGTAGTTTATAGTAGTGGAAAAATGAGTTCATGTGGTTTGCATCTCATATGGAGACTGGATCATTACTGGAGAGAGGTGTCAGACATTTGGCAGCCTCCAGAAAAATGTAAGTCTCTTGCATGAAGTCTTTTGTAGAAGTACTGAGGCTGTGGCAGTTTTTCCCGTTCTGGCTGTTTTTTTTTTTGGGGGGGTGGGCAGGGAGGGTAGAAGATTTCATCCAGGTCTCATATGCTTAATGGAGAAAGGACATTTGGTGGTTCTTAATTCCCCCCCGTGCCTGGTAGAACGGACACCGTCACTATTCTCATCTTCCCATAAGGATGATGATAGAGTCGAACAAAACTGACCAAAAAAGATGAAATTTTGAGAGAACTCAGTGCTCTTATGCTGCTCCTAAGAAAAAATATTAGTATGTTGGCAGAAACATGACACGTGCTTTTAGAATTCAAAATAGACTAAAATATTTTTAGACTTAGTTTATAACAGTCTAAAATTTCTACAGATATTTCCATTTTTCTCATTCACTAAAATAATATTCCTAATTTTTAGCGACAATTGTCTATAACCTAAAAAAAAATGCCGAAGTACTTTACAGCTTAAGCAGTCAACTAAAAAAATTAACAATTAACATTGAACAAATTCCCATTTACCCTCGTTTTCTCATGTTTAGAACATTTCATGGCAGACATTTCCACATGCGCTTCTTGTCCCTGCGGGGGGTTGAAACTGTCTTTTTTATTCATGCAGTACGGGAAGCGATGTGCCCTAAACACTGTCATAGTTGAGGAGAACGCTCAGCCAGAACTCTGGTTCACACACAGTGTCTCCAGAACCGGAGGTCTCGTCAACTCTGGTTGAGAATTTTATAAGTTGGTGGTGTGTGCGTTGAATGTACTTGAGTCTAGAAGTTAAAATACCTGCAGTCGGCCTCTCCCCGCGTTTTGTCCCCCAGGCTTTGCATTAAGCAGTTTCTCAGCATGTTTTGAGCAGCATTTCAGAAGTGTTCTTCGTTTATGCTTTAGGACGATCCTTGAGATTTAGAAATTTTACTTCCATTGTAACATGCCATCTTGAAGGCCTTTGTTCACAGAGGAATAAAGTGATCTGTCCTTCCTGGCGGTGTGTGTGGCCATAGGTACAGAACAGCAGAGCCGTGAGGGCGTGCAGAGCCGCGGGTTGTCAGCCTCCCGGCCGCCTCCAGCCTTAACCCGGTGGCCCAGCCTCCCGCGCCTGTGCAGGGGCCACACGTGCCCCTCAGCCGGGGTCTCCGAGCAGCCCTGGGCCGTGAACAGGCTGTGAGGAGGCAGGGTGGTACCTGCGCTTTCTGACGTCGGCAGGCGTGTGTGCAGCCCTTGCCTGTCTTAGAGATACGTCAGCCACGGTGAAATTTTACTTTGCCCCACAGCTTCTGATAACTATTTTGATTCGATACAGTTTGACTTAGGAAATAGTCTGGGCTTCAGTTATTTTACTGTTGTTTAGAAAACATTTCTGCAGCATTCTGCTCGCTGGAGCTGCCTCTTACTGGTCTGCAAGAGCTGATTGTTCATTTTCCAGGAATCCTGCAAGCCAGTTGTTACGCCACGGAAATTGTTGAAGTCTGTACCCTGCCACTCCCCCTGCAACTGCCTGTTAAACGTTCACCCGTGCATCACTTCATCTAAGTGTGTTTTCTTGCCTGTTGCACTGGCAAAAATGTGAGGATGTCGAATTGGCTAATCTTCCTTCTGGGAAATCAGGAAACTAGAAATGTTGAGTGGCTTCTCCGTGGTCCCAGGCTTTGGCACAGCTTAGGAGTGGGGTGTGTTTCTTCACTTCAGCATCAGTGATTTTTCCAGGAAACACTGCCAAGACTCTTTGATGAACTAACGGCAGTGGAAGGTGTCCCCCTCACTTCAGACTTAACAAGTACTCTACCAGATTTGAGAGTTTAGGGAAATAAAAAGCAGTGCGTACTTGATAATTTGTGAATGTCTGTCCAGTAGACCATGATGCTTTAAACCTACTCAGCCTATAATAAAAAAGAGCATAAATGCTACCATACTTCATTATATCATTCATTTAAAAAAATATGCACTAAACTTGTTAATAAACTAACACTGTATTTATTTTGGATGATTTGAATTATAATTTTAACACTTTCCCTTATTTAATTCTGGGCTTTATTTAATCTTTATGGATTCATTCTGGATTGCTGAACACGTTATTCTGGAAAAGCAGCAAATTAACTTTGCCCTTTATGTGTTAAGCTTCCTGCCCTTCTGCACTTTTGCTTGGCTACTGCTTGGGAAATTGCTAGGTACTCCCTTACATTTGCTTATTAAGAGATTTGAGCTCTTTGAATCACGTACTGATTTTAGCACTTCAGATAGAATTAAGTACATAAATATAATGTGATGATTTTAAATATTAGCCAGATTTGGCTCATAATTTTTATCCATCCTGGGCTTAAATTATGGAGCTTTCAGCACATGTCAATAACACTTCTGTAAATACTGTTATATTTTTATTTTTGTTGCTGTTTTTAACATAAAACGATATAGGATGCAGTCAGGTTCTCATGCGTTCTCCTTCCAAACTCCAGGGACAGGTGTCTCAGTAGGAGCACTGCTACTTTGGGAGAATAATTCTTTGTTTGAGACTGTCCTTTGTGTTGTCCTTTACCCACTAGATGCCAGGTGTTCTTGTGGGGGGAAGTTACCCCAGTTGAGAATCACTGCTCTGGAAGACTCTCACAGATCTTTCATTTTGAGTTCCATTGAATTGATAGCTTAATTTTTAAAAATATTAAAACAGGGGTTCCAGCGTCCCTGAGAATGATCGATTGGCTTCCATAGCGGCCGAATTGCAGTTTAGGTCCCTGAGTCGTCACTCGAGCCCCACGGAGGAGCGAGATGGTGAGTGTGTAAGGTGTCACCTGCATCTCTAGCCAGCCTAACCGTTTGTCTCAGTCCACCGGTTTCTGCTGTTAAGTCCTTTTAAAAGAAATGAAGAAAAGGAGTGACAGAGCCCTGTGAGAAGGATTAGTGCTGAACACGTCGGCTTTTTCATGCCTTTTTAGCTATATTTGCATTTCTTCTTTTTGTTGCCAAATAATTTAAAAAAGTTATTATTCCTGATATTTTAACTGTTGAGCACGCTTACTCACTTTAAAAATATAAAGTGGCACTGTGCTTGTTGATGATATGCTGAAGTTTTATTATAATGTAGAACTAGGAGTCTTTGCTCAGAAACCCCACAGTTGTTCCTGCTGTAGCTCTGCTGGGCTCCTGGGCAGGGCCTCGGGAGGGGACCCCCAAAGAATCCAGCTTCTGCTCAGTATTCTAAGGTCTGTTACTTGTGGAAAATTTTTGTGGTTAAAGTCCTGTAACTCCATTAACAACTTTTTAGCTTGGTGAAATTTGCTATAAATGATTGTAGAGACAGCTTTTCACACTCACCTCAAACAGAAATTAACCACCAGGAATGACAGGTTGATGGTAACTAATCATCGCTACTCACCATTTCAGTCTTGCTCTGAATTAAATAAGCTTATTTGTTTTATAAGTCTTAATTTGTATGAAAAAATACTTTCTGCAGAACCAGCATATCCAAAAGGTGATTCAAGTGGGTCAACTCGAAGAAGTTGGGAACTTCGGACACTTATCAGTCAGACTAAGGGTAAGAGAAAGAATGTTGAACTTAACACGTTTAAGCATAAGGTGGGCAGTTTCAGCTAAAATATGCTTTAGCTTGTGAATTATTAGACCTTCTACATTAATGTTTTGTGATCTTTTTTAGACGTCTGACACCACTTTCTGTCTGTGATGTGTTTGTGTGCATTTCCTATTTCTTATAAACTCCTTTGGAGCAGGAATATGTCTTACTCAGTTTTGTATTCTTTAAGCAGTATGATGGTTCATTTTATATGTCACCTGGGTGGGCCCTTAGCATAATTCTTTATACATGGTAGGAATATAATAAATATTTGAGAAATGAGTAGCCATGTATTTCTTATGCTAAGAAGCTGAGAGAAAGCATTCATCTTATAAAGCAGTCAATCAGTATGAGCCAGAAGTGATCAATATAAACCCGAAGAATAAACAGCAGAAAAATCCGTGGTCTAGCACAAAATGCTTTCACATATTCTTCGTCACAACAGTCTTGAGTCATGGGCAGAATAGAACCTGTTCTCTTTCTGTAAACGATAAAAGCTTCTGAGGGGCTAGATAATTTGGCCGAGGTCATCGTAAGTGAGAGCTGGGACCAGACCGCACTCCTTCTGCCTTAAGGCCATGCTCTTCCCACCACAGCTCCCCTTCGGAAAGTGTGAGACTGAGCAGCAGAAGAGCCGTCACCGGGCCTGGAGCAGCCAGGAGGGATTCCAGGGAGGGCTGAGGCTTGGGCTGGCCCCTGAAGGAAAGAGGTCTGCCTCAGGCCAAGAGGAAAAGTACCCAATGAGAAACACATCTGGAGGCCCAGGGACTGAAGAATAGACCAGCCGGCCTGGCCCTGCCCGGCCTGGATAGCATAGATGTAAATGGAGGTGGAACTGAAAGGGTAGGGGAGACCTGATCGCGGCCAATCTTCAGCGATGGGCTAGGTGATTAAGGCCTTACCCAGAGATGGTGGGCAGCCCCTGAAGCCTCTTGAGCTGGAAAGCCTCTTATGTTCAGGGAGTGCGAGGGTGGGGGTAAGGAAGACACTGAGGAAGCTTAACCTGCTGGCCTGCATTGGGGAGGAAAATAGGGAGGAGGGCTAGAATGCCGTCGTAGTAATACAGCATAAAGTAAGGTACTGGACTAAGGTGGGATTTTTAAAAAGCCATGGAAGCAAAAACAGCTGTGATGCCACATTTGACAGGCCTGGGCAAGCTAGGCGTGGTAGAGGGTTTGGAGTTGGGCGGAGATTTCCTCGGCTTGAGTCTGGTGACAGGGAAGAGGGTCTCTCCAGGGGCTCTCACGTAACCGGTAGTTCCCATGGATACCAGGTCTTCGTGATAATTTTCAAAACAAATACTTTGTTGTCAAGTAAACTTGGGAACTCTTGGGAGACTTACAGCTGACACTGACATATCAAAGACTGGGAAATCTTGAGAAATGTTTACTGTTAAAAAAAAAAATAGGCCTTTCCCAGAAATATTTGACAGTGGAGTCCATGACCTCACAGCTATGAAATTTTATTCAGTGCTGAGTAGACTTGATGTGTCATGTATTGAGGTAAGGGAAACAAGGATCCATGTTTTCAAGAAATGATTGTAGTCAGACCCTGTAGTTGGACCGTTATAAATCTCTGGGAATTTCTCTTCTCAAAGTAACCTTTCAATCATCCCAGTCCTCAGTGATCTCTTAGACAGAAAATTTAGGCTCTTAGATGGCCAGTTAGGGTACAGTATGAGAAATATGGTAGTAGAGGTGTATATAAAGAAAGCAGTGCTTTTCACATTGTGGGTTTTGACCCTTTAGCGGGTTGTAAAGTCAGCACTCAAAAAAAAAAACTGGGGCTTCCCTGGTGGCGCAGTGGTTGAGAGTCCGCCTGCCGATGCAGGGGACACGGGTTCGTGCCCCAGTCCAGGAAGATCCCACATGCCGCGTAGCGGCTGGGCCCGTGAGGCATGGCTGCTGAGCCTGTGCGTCCGGAGCCTTTTTTCCACAACGGGAGAGGCCACAACAGTGAGAGGCCTGCGTACCGCAAAAAAAAAAAAAAAAAAAAAAAAAAAACACACACACACACAAAACAAAAAAAAACTAGACGAAATCCTAGTCACATGTAGAAAGAGTAATAGTGTTTCATGAAACTGTAGTTTTAGATATCTATATGTGTAAAAGATATTTCTTACTGTAAATCATGATAAAATATGTTGGAGAAATAGAGATAGCTTGATGGGAAAATAAGGAATAATAATAACTAAATAACTAAATAATAGCTAAAATTTACTAAGTATTTTAATATTCCGGGCACTGGGCTAAATGCTTTATGTGCGTGATTTCATTAAATTCTCACAGTGTCTCTGAATGAGGTATTATTACCTTCATTTCACGGATTAGGAATTTGATGTATAAAGAAGTTAACTAACTTGCTGATTGTCAAACACCTAGAAAATGGTGAAGCCAGGGTTTTATTCCAGGCATTCTGCTTCCAGAGCCCTTACTCTAGAGAAAGGAAAACTTAATTTCCTTCCCAACAGAGACGCTTCCTGGAAGATGCGTAGTACTTCTGCAGAGCTCTGACAGCAAGAAGACAGGAGAGTGTGAGCAAGGGGATGGGGTGAGAAGCGGTTTAGGGTGACCCACAGAGGCTTTTCAGCTGGGCTGGTCCAGAGCCTGTTGTAGGAGAAGTGAACCGGGAAGGAGCCTGCATGCACAATGGCCTCGGACTTCCGGTAAACAGGTCATGATGAACTGTGAAATAAATTATGCAGGAGAAGAACACAATCAGATTTTACATTTTAGTAAGAGAATTCTGGTCACTGAGAGTGGATTGGAGAGAGGAGACAGGCAGGTGATTCCTGCAGAGTCTAACCAACACGCTTGCTACAGGAAATCATTGATTCTGAGTAGCTTCTGTTTTATGTGCATATTTCTGTAGTGGGTGGTATACTCTGAAGTTGCTAGGTTTTAATGGACTTTAATTCATCTGCTGTGTATCTGAATAGATAATGCTGTGCTGGAGTGCTCATGTCTGTTGCTCTGTTCTTATTATTATTTACTGGAAATGGACTTGATTATAGTGGTTGGGATGACTGAGTTTGCACTTCTCCCTGCAGATACTGCTTCTAGGCAAGGACCCATAGAAGCTATTCAGAAGTCAGTCCGACTGTTTGAAGAAAAGAGATATCGAGAAATGAGGAGAAAGAATATCATTGGTCAAGTTTGTGACACCCCTAAGTCTTATGACAACGTTATGCACGTTGGCTTGAGGAAGGTGACCTTTAAGTGGCAAAGAGGAAACAAAATTGGTAAGGAAACTAAAGAACACGACACAAAGGTTGTCTCTGTTAGAAATAGCAGTAGTTATACTTCTTTAGGTTAAATCTTACAGTGGTTGGTCCTTTTCTCTCAGAGAGGTGGCAGATATACATTGTATCTTTTGCAGAGGGGTTTGGTTTTTGTTTCATTTGTAAAGTGTTTTCTAAGAACAATACACAAGAAACTTTAGAAAGAGAGTTTTCCGTGGTTCATTAATGGAATGGTGTTGCCTGATAACTCCAGAAGTTGCTAGTGGAGAACCACGCACCTTTTACCCATTTGTTCTAGTCCGTATTGTTTTTATCTTATTCCCACAAGATCATTATTGAAGCGAGGCTGGAATCAAATTAAGACGGGACAGTCTTTTCTAAAACATCAATTAATTTCCAAGTGAAACAGTTTCTTGTAAACTAACTAGCGATAAGATTATGTGAGAGAAGGAGATGATTACGTTTCAGATCTTTCCCCCATTTAAATGCATTTATCTGGACTTCCCTGGTGGTGCAGTGGTTAAGAATCCACCTGCCAATGCAGGGGACACGGGTTTGAGCCCAGGTCTGGGAAGATCCCACATGCTGTGGAGCAACTAAGCCCATGCACCACAACTACTGAGCCTGCGTGCCACAACTCCTGAAGCCTGCTTGCCTAAGCCTGTGCTCCGCAACAAGAGAAGCCCGCGCACTGCAATGAAGAGTAGCCCCCGCTCGCCATAACTAGAGAAAGTCCGCGTGCAGCCACGAAGACCCAACACAGCCAAAACAAACAAACAAAATCTCATTTAAAAATAAATAAATGTATTTATCTGTTGAGCATTTAGGTCTGAAGAAGCAAACAAAGTTGTAATACAGGACTCTGGGAGCCTCAGGACATTGAAGTTTTCATAGAGCTATCAGGGAAGAAAACACTGAAAAGAATCAAGTCCTTTATAAATTGTATTAATTCTTGTTTTCAGTCTTATTCAGCCATATATCCCCTTAGTTTAATGTCCCAAAAGGTGTGTTAGTAGAATATCCCACTAATATCCCACACGCCTGGCCGTACAGCAATGAGGTGCATTGAGACGACAGTCAGGCTTACTCCTGGCCACTAGCCTTGTCCGCCCACCTCGCCCAGACCTCCTTGAGGGCCATAGGGGCTCAGAGGTGTGCACTAGGGGACTTAGTACTCGCCTTCATGCCTCTTCTGGGATTTGCCGGTCAGTTCTACTCTATTCACAGGCATTTACAGGTAAGACAGAGTGAAAAGATCGCCTAAGACTTCAGTTATTACGGTTATTAGGGAACATTCAGAAATAGCTTAGATCTTGCAGTAGTAGACTATAGTAAGCATGGTTGTAGATATATGAACACAGATTTGGAACTGGAAGAGATTATTGTACGTTTCAATGAGTTACGATGGCCTGGCTTTGGTGGCTGAGAGCAGCTCGTTTGTTCCTGTTCACAGGGGAAGGGCAGTATGGGAAGGTCTATACCTGTATCAACGTGGACACCGGTGAGCTGATGGCTATGAAGGAGGTGGGTGCTCCAGCCCTCTGGGGGCCTTTTTGTCTGAGGCCTCCGTGGGGTAGAGATTTGGAAACGAAACTTGTGTTTATGAGGTTAGAGCTGGCCTAAGTGCTTCCATAGTGAGTCGTCTAGGCCTGAGGTCTGCTGCTTAGCATTTACACCATTGGGACCAAGAGGGGACTTGGTTGTGGGGGGGGTTTGTGATAAGTTCAGAAACGAACAGCTTTTTATCTGCTGGAGGTAGAAAGCAGGAGCAGGGAGCGCCTGAAGAAGGCCTCGGCGGGGGGCACTGAGGGCCGAGGAGGGTGAGGCTAGAGCCGCGCGACCGTTGGTCCCCGAGTGGCTGTGAGGGGGCAGCGGGCGCATGTGGCCCCCTCCTCAACCCCTGCGGCATCTCCCCATCTTCCCTGTGTGGCACTTACCCGTGCTGCTTTATGGCCTCATTCCCGCGTGGCTGTAAACTTCGTGAGGGCAGAATCTTATCTCCTCTTTATCTTGCCCAGAACCTAAACACCTGTGATTGCTTCCTGAATGTTTCACGTTTTGGTTAATTCAGTCTGTAGTTATGAAAATGATCCCATTAGCTGTTATCTGACCACATATTCTAAAGCAGGCATGTTTAATTCAACAAGGAGAAGAAAGCCTGGCAGTGAAGTCACAAACACTGACCATGGTGCCACGGACAGTGGACATGTCAGCATCCCCACCCTTGCATTCAAACTCGGCGTCTTTCTAGCTTGTGACATTGCCGACGGTAATCAACAGTTTTCCTTTTCCAGATTCGCTTTCAACCTAATGACCACAAAACTATCAAGGAAACGGCAGACGAACTGAAAATCTTCGAAGGCATCAAGCACCCCAATCTGGTTCGGTATTTTGGTGTGGAGCTGCACAGGGTAAGCCGGCTTTGATCACACTGTTTGGTGTGAGCGGTCAGTGAGGGCACAGATGGAGTCCTGTCCTACATCACAGGTCTTCTCATTTCAGAGCACAGTAACTTTGCCTAATTATCAGGAAATCTCCATGAGTTACATCATTTCTGCCTTCTCTCTGAAACTAGAGGAGTTCTTCCTAAAATGTAAGTTGTAGACTGTAGTCATTAACCCGACATTATAAAGCACTGAAACCCATCCTGCCAACCAGAAGATTTCTCTAATGCCCCTTACACAGCTGTGTGTCGCTTTTTTTTTCTTCCATTTTTTGCTGAACCACTGTTGAGTACGTTGTTCGGTAACGTTTTTTCTCTTATGTGTATTTAAGGAACCATTGTGAAATGAGAGAAAATTAAGACCTCAGATTATTTCCCCCCTTGTGTTTAGAGATAAACACTTTGAGGGAAAGAGGATAACTTGGAGCATCTTGGTGGAATATGAGCTTCTGGGGAATTTGGATATTGGTGATTTTTTACGTTTTTCACAGATAAATTCATATCTGAAAAGGATGTGTTTCAGTACTTAATAATATACTTATAGGGACAGCCCTGTTGGTCCCTGTCTGAGATTATATAGCGGACTGAATTTCAGAGGATTGGAGACATTTGTCACCTGTGAGTTGGAGATGTTCTTATTCCAACTAGCTGTATAATTCCAGACAGAGGAGGCAGGCAGAGACACGGCTGTAGGGGAGTTAGAAATGACCGTTTTAAGACGAATTCAGTAGTCAGGATGGCAAGTGTAGCATACCATTAGAAAGGGGCGTGGCCAGTGAAGCGTTCCAGGTTCTTCACTTAGTGTCCACGTAAACACAGGGCTGCATTTGATTCCTCCCACAGGAAGAAATGTACATCTTCATGGAGTACTGTGACGAGGGTACCTTAGAGGAGGTGTCGAGGCTGGGACTTCAGGAGCACGTCATCAGGCTGTATTCTAAGCAGATCACCGTTGCAATCAACGTCCTCCACGAGCATGGCATAGTTCACCGGGACATTAAAGGTAACGCCCACGCTCAGCTCCCCGCCAGAGCCAGCTGTGCCCAGCACACGGTCGCTGCCCCCATGTCGCTTCTTCCTGCGCCCTCACATCACTTCTCTACAAAGAAATACCTTTACTTGAAGTAGTCTTCTGTAAAGAACCCAGCATTAAGAAACTGTGCAGGACACACGTCTCCGTCTAGGAGTGTATGAGTCCGCTGTTCTGTTCAGCACTGCTCTTAGCCAAATCTGTTACCCCCAAAATGAAACTTGCTATTTTATAGGCTGATTTCGCCTGCCCTGTGTATTTACTAGACATTCGCGATCAGAGCATCCGTTCTTTTCCTTGTGTCAAGAACCTCGTGTATTTATGTATAAGCGTCGTGAATATGTAAAGTGACGGTGAATCAGGAACGCCGGTGTAAGTTATGATGTGCAGCTGGGCCTGGGGGGACGTGGACAGGGCTTATTTGCACCACCCTCCTCCAGTGTAGAGTTCTGCTAGAGATCGATTTGGTCATGCTGACTGACTAAAAGTGCTGTTCCCTTCCCACGAGTGGTGAGTAGCCATGCTTCTGTCCCAGAACTGTCCCTCTTGCGTTTACCTTAACCACACCGTGCCCCTGACCTCTGTTATTTGGGAGCCTTGGGGATAATTAGAGTGACAAATTAGCTTTGTCTCTAATGGCCCTAGACTGAAGGATTCCATTCTGTCCCATAATCTGAGGCCTGAACAGGTTGACTCTAGAATGGCCGGACTTCAGACCAGGCATTCGCCTCAGAGGGGGCTGGGTTACCCATCACCTGCTTTGCTGGGTGGAAGAATTGTCCGCACTCTCTAAGGTGGCTCCTCCTGAATCCCCAGCACACCCCAGTCTTGCTGCCTGCCCGCCCGTCCACTGCATTGCTTTGCTGTCTGGGATCATTCTGGGCATTTGCTTAAATGGCTCTGGGTCAGGCCATGGCACTGCCTGTTTCCAGTTGTTCTGACACACATTCCATACTCATGGAATGGTCCCTTCACGGCGTCGGCCACGGCCGTAAAGAGAACCCCTCAGAGTCCTTGAGTCAAGTCCGTCCATGTGCATCCTTGGGATATTCTTTATAGCCCATCGTGTCTGAGAGTGTGGGCCCGGGAGCTAGCTCCAGAATCATGCAGTTAGCGCCGTGTGCTCCCCGGGGGGACCGCCTGCCTTGGGAGCACTCAGGCTGTGAGGACCAACAGATCGCAGCTCATCGTGTGGCTGGTTGTCTAAAGTGAGGGGCTCTGTGTCACTTTTGGAAGGAGGTGCCGTCGACACGTAGCGCTGAGCTGTGCGGCCTGGTTGGAGTGGCCGCGGCCGGTAACCTCTGGAGGAGGCAGAGCCGCCCTGGGAGACGAGCGGTAACCCCGGGTTCCAACTGGAGTACAGGCCGGGCCTGGGTACCGCTTGCGGAGATGTGAGACAGTCACAGAACGTTCTTTTCAGGCAGTCTGAAATCGGTCCAATGGTGGCCTCGGTTACAGCTCTGCAGACCAGCAGCGTGTGCGCCAGGTCTTGTCTGCACGTTGCTTTCTGTTGCAGGCGCTGCTGCTCGTATACAAACTCTGAATTTTCAGGGACTGCCGCCACAAGCATTTGTGTTTTATGTGTACTTTCTCTTTAAGTATCTCCCTGGGTTTTTAATGTTAGAATTTATGCATGTATTTCAGTTCAGAATTTATTGGTCAGAGCTATCTGCACTGATACTAAAATTTCTTTGCTGTGTATTAACATTTGTGAATAAGTCTTAAAATCTTTCTATGATTACACTTTGCAAGTGAAGTTTCATGTCTTTATAACTTTTGTAAATCAAGTTCCTGATGGTTTAGGTTACCATGTAAGCTTTAAAATGCCTGCGTTGTGTTTTAGAGGCTCACAACTGCTTATTTTTCGTTAGGTGCCAACATCTTCCTTACCTCATCTGGACTAATCAAGCTGGGAGATTTTGGATGCTCAGTAAAGCTTAAAAACAATGCTCAGACCATGCCTGGTGAAGTGAATAGCACGCTGGGGACAGCAGGTGGGTCCGGCTAGATTTGTCTTAGCATTGGGGCTCACTCCAGTGTGCTGGGACCCCAGCTTTCCCTTTTCCTCCTGGTCAGCGGACATGGAGAGCAGGTGAGGGCTTCTAACCGGGCGGGGGAGGAGCCACCCCTGAAAGCGCTTGTCAGATTGGGAAATCACATTTCTCCCTTAGACTTAAAGGAGGGAAGAAAGGCCTCTTTTCTTCCCAGAAAAACCTTGTCATTCACGTTGGGTTTATTAAAACTATTCTAGTCAAAACAGCATGTTTAAATGGTGATTATTTGATTGTTTAGAAACACATCATAAAATTTTACATCCTCCTTTGCAGGTTAAATTTCATATTCTTATTGCAAATACAATTTATCTGAATATTTGCATATTCAAAATTGTGTTTTAGAAGATAATTTGGCTCCTAAAATGTCCATCTGAGAAACTGATTTGAAATATTTATTTTCAAGTTTTGACGTTTTTTAGTATGTAATTCAGAGAAAGTTCCTCCCCCCACCCCCCGAACAAATTAGTTGTTTCTTCTATGTGGAATATTAGGCGATATTAGTGTATTGCTTGGCTCTAGTACTACATGGTGCTATGTTCATAACCCATTCTTATCACCGTATCTGTGACTTTTAAAGCATACATGGCCCCAGAAGTCATCACTCGCGCAAAAGGAGAAGGCCATGGGCGTGCAGCCGACATCTGGAGTCTAGGGTGTGTTGTCATAGAGATGGTGACTGGCAAGGTGAGCAGAGCCTGCGCCGGGGGCAGGGGGACTTGAGGAGGGCACTTGACGTTAACAGAGCAGTAACTGTGGTCTTACTGTCATTATGAATACTGTGGACACATTTCCTGCAAAATAGAGAACATGACCTGTCAAAAGATAAGTAAGTTAAGACAAGTGACAAACTAGGAACCAAATATTTATAAGATACATGACTTAGAGAATTCCTCAGAGGAACAAAAAAAGCATAATTCTCAAATTAAAACACAGAATTAAGCAGCTGTGAAAAGAAACAGGAAGTTAAAAACTTACGTCTCCACAAAGACTGGCCCAAGAATGCCCATATCAACTTTATTCATAATTGCCAAAACTTGGAAGCAACCAAGATATCTTTCAAATGGATAAACTGTGATAATCTACATGATGGAATATTGTACAGCAACAAAAAGAAATTGGGCCATGAAACGACATGGAGAAAGCTTAAAAAAGCATATTGCTAAGTGAAAGAAACCAATCTGGGGAATTCCCTGGTGGTCCAGTGGTTAGGACTCGGCACTTTCACTGCTGAGGGCACAGGTTCGATACCTGGTCGGGGAACTAAGATCCTGCAAGACTCGAGGCATGGCCAAAAAAAGAAACAAGCCAATCTGAAAACACCACGTACTGTATGATTCCAACTATATGACATTCCAGAAGAGGCAAAACAATAAAGGCAGTAAAAGATCAGTGGTTGACAGGGGCTGTGGGAGAGGGAGGAAATAGATAGAGCACGAGCATTTGCAGGGCAGTGAAACTGTTGTGTATGACACAGTACCTGAAAACTGATCTTCTGATGAAGATACCACCAATGAACAATTATACAAATATATCGAGGCACAGTGTGTGTGTGGGGGGGTGTAGCCATTACTTATAAAGCAAAAAAGTTAGAAACCTCTTAAGTGTTACTAGTAGGAAATTATTATACAGCTATACCTCGCAGCTGCTGAAAATAAGTGCTTACTAACTATTAGCTAATATTATTTCTATTAGCATTAACATAGAAAGATGCCCATGATATCTGTTATTTCAGTCAAGCCATGCATCAGAAAAAGAACAAGTTCTCACACTGAAGAACATATCTCTCAATAACTAAATGATGGTACACATATTAGAATGCCATACAAACTCAGTTCTTTCCCCCGTGAATCTCATTTCCCTCTAATCATAATAAAATAAGCTTTGCAAATTAACAATAATTTGATGCCGATTATTCAACAAGGTAGCATATTAAACATCCCTGTATGATAACTGTTGAATTTTGTTTGTTTGACATTTTTATATTATTTTATATGTTACATTTCTTATTTACATGATGATGGCATCTAGATAATACTGGACTAATTGGACACCTAAATGGGGTAGGCAGACTATGCTCACCACCTGGTTTTGTAAATAAAGTTTTATTGGCACATGGTCATACCCATTCCTTTATTATATTATAGCCTAAGGCTGCTTTCATGCTACAGTGGGAGAACTGAATAGGTGTGACAGAGACCATATGGCCTGCGAGCCTAAAATAGTTACCGTTTGGCCCTTTAAGTAAAAGTTTGCCAGCCTCAATATGTGTCAGCATTGAGATGCCTAAAAAGAGATTGGGCAGTTGCATTTCTGTATGGCCATGTAGTATTAAAACCTGATTTTTTTTTTCTGTTTTTAGAGACCTTGGCATGAATATGAACACAACTTTCAGATTATGTACAAAGTGGGAATGGGGCATAAGCCACCAATTCCTGAAAGATTAAGCCCAGAAGGAAAGGACTTCCTTTCTCACTGCCTAGAAAGTGAGCCCAGGATGAGGTGGACGGCCAGCCAGCTCCTCGACCATTCCTTCGTCAAGGTTTGGCAGTAGTCCTCTCCTTGTTTAAATATTTGAGTTCTGTTCGCATCTGGCACTTAAGGAAATTTGGAAACTTAAATATAAAATATCTATATCTGAAATGGGAAGGAACTAAATGTATTATGCTGGGGAATTTTGTACGTTTTTTCTTTTGGAAAATGTTCGTCGAGGTTCTCCTCCTTGATCCATTTGGATGGTTTGAGGTGCACTTGGGACTGTTAAATCGAGTTTTAAATGGGACTGGATGAAAGACACAGTTTTCCCTCTTATAGAGTACACAGTCTCCTTGAGTACAGGTTAGTAACAACTAATCTCTACTGGGAGAGTAGAGACGGGGAGTAATGACTAAGCATTATGTTAAGAGCTGTGATAATGGTATATATGCCATGTTGTAGGGTCACTGAAAAGAGGAATTTAATCCAGTCGGGTAATCCCAGCTATTACTCTTTTTTTTTTTTTTTTTTTTTTTTTTACTCTTTTTATTTATTTTTGGCTGTGTTGGGTCTTCGTTGTGGTGAGCAGGGGCTACTCTTCGTTGTGGTGCGTGGGCTTCTCATTGCGGTGGCTTCTCTCGTTGCGGAGCCTGGGCTCTAGGCACGTGGGCTTCAGTAGTTGTGGCACACGGGCTTAGTTGCTCCTCGACATGTGGGTTCTTCTTGGACCAGGGCTCGAACCCGGGTCCCCTGCATTGGCAGGCGGATTCCTCCCTGGTGGCACAGTGGTTAAGAAAGTCCCTATTAACTTTCTTTAGAGTGAGATGCCTGAGCTGTTTGGGAGGGTTTAGCCAGGTCAGGAAATGCAGGGAGGAGTATGGCGGACAGAATGGAAGAGACATGGAAGGGCTCACTGCTAAGAGGGTAAAGCACCCAAAGAACTGTGTATAGGTACATACTGATGGAGCACAGGATGTGGAAAGTGGCAAAACATAAGGCTGGGAAAGTACGCAGGGGCCACATGAAGGGATTTCAGTTTTATTGTAAGCATGACATGATTAAATTGTGTTTTAGAACAGTCACTCTGGAGGTAAGAGACTACTTGGGAAGCTGCTGACACAGCTGCTGGGCTGGGAGTGGGAGGTCAGGGGTGAGTTACCAGCCGTATATAGGAGTTAGAATGGCCGTGAGTGAGTAACTGATGGGATGTGAAAGGTGCGTGATAGGGAGGAGTCCAGGACGGCTCCCGGGCTCTGGCTTGTGTCACCAGGTTATCGAGATTCCATTCGCCAAGATAGGTAAAGAGGGCAGCTGGTTGAGGGTTGGGTCGGGAGGTGATGGTCTCCTCTTTGGTAGATTGAGTTCGAGGTGTATTTGGAATGTCTGTTGGGGGGATTTTAGACAGGCATTTAGACTGGCCATCTCTTGAGGACTGGCACTCGAGAGAACTGGGATAGGATACGGATTTGAGAGAGAGAAATATTGCTGGGAGAGCATTTAGAGGAGACATGGAATGAGAGTGGAAACCTGGAGAGAACATTTACAGGGTCCTGCAGAGGAGCTCCTGATACAGGAAAGGAAGATGCAAGACAGGGGCCACATTATTCCTGGGTGAGTGAAATTAAGTAATCAATAGCTGGATCTGCTGCATAGATATTAGGGATTTGTAATTAAATAAAAATGTATTTATTCTTTATAAAGTACATAAGCAATTTTCATTGACTTGATATTGTACAAATACGGTTGTTTTTGTTTTTTTAATATTAATTTATTTTTTTATTTTTGGCTGTGTTGGGTCTTCGTTTCTGTGCGAGGGCTTTCTCTAGTTGCGGCGAGCGGGGGCCACTCTTCATCGCGGCGCGCGGGCCTCTCACTATCGCGGCCTCTCTTGTTGCGGAGCACAGGCTCCAGACGCGCAGGCTCAGTAATTGTGGCTCATGGGCCTAGTTGCCCCACGGCATGTGGGATCTTCCCAGACCAGGGCTCGAACCCGTGTCCCCTGCATTGGCAGGCAGACTCTCAACCACTGCGCCACCAGGGAAGCCCCACAAATACGTTCTTAAAAATGCTTTCAATAGTCAATTCATAGAGCAGTAACTTAGCACTGATATTTCATTGCATTGATTACGCCTTTGCTCTGTGCCAGGCACAGTACTGGGAGCATCAGGATGCATTGATTATGACTTACCTATAAATCTTCCATGTGGCATGAATAGGGTTCAGCTCTCTCCTGCCTTCCTCACAGGTTTGCACAGATGAAGAATGAAGCTAATCAGTCTGTGGCCTAGTAGTGTGTGTACTCGGAAAATTCTCTTAATCACTACTGTATGTAATATTTACATAAAGACTGTGCTGAGAAGCAGTATAAGCCTTTTTAACCTTCCAAGACTGAAGGCTGCACAGGTGACAAGCGTCACTCCTCCTGCTGCTCCTGTCTGTTCGACGTGGCATGGGGCCCTCCTGAGTGATGGTGTCCACGAGGCAAAGAAGCTGCATGTTAAGTGCCATTACTACTGTACACGGACCGTCGCCTCCGTCCCCTCTGTTTCTCGGGTGACTGAGAACCGTGACATCAGTGTAGTATTTTTGACCTTTCTAGGTTCAAAAGCAGTTGTAGTGTTATCAGGCGTCCTGGGCCTTGTTAATCTCTTGTTTGTCGAGTGCACTGACTGTGAAACCTTACCTTTTGTTGTTGTTGGCAAGCCACAGGTTTGTTATGCAAAAGGCTGATTAATGAAATTTAAGAAAAAGGTTCTTTTTTCAATAAATGGTTTATTTTAGGAAAGCTCAGTTATATTGTCTTTTAATGGTTGTCAGCTTCAGAGCCAACACATTATCTGATACAGAGGTCTCTCCTTGTCACTCATGTGTTCCTCAAAGGAAGGGGTACAGTCAAGTGTGCTGAAGGTGGGCGCTGGGTTAGGAGTTCCTTCAGGGTCTAGAATCTCCTCGCTGCAAAGGGAAAGAGATAAATGAAACAACACTAAGGATGTAAGAGGCCCTTTTAAATCTTTGTATATTAACTGCAAGTTTATAACAGATAAAAGTTTAAGCCTTGTTATCACATGTTGGGGGCTCAGTTTATTTTCATATCAAGATGTATAGGTACTGGGTCAGTGTAAATACTGCTGAATAATCTCTTGACAAGAAAGCATCTTTTTCAGAATGTAAATATTTCAGCAGTTAGTTTTCTAAAATAGCCCAAATTATATGTCATTGATGGTGTTCTTTTATTTCTTTCTGCTATTAAATTTTTTTAAAGATTGACCTTAAAGCTTCCTGAACTCTTTTTAGAAGATATCTCATTCCTTACACATAGCAGCTGACTCTGGACAAGTAATTGCTCAAGCAGGTTCTGTATTCACCTTCGCTCCAGGGTAGTCGATCCCCTTGCATAGAAATTAATGTCCTTGAGAAAGCTGGCATCATGGAAGGATCTGTACAGACACTTAGAATTTTTTTTTCAGTAGAATTCTTTTTTCAGTTTTTTTAAATAGCTTTTTGAGGTATAATTTACCAATATGTAATATTTAAAGTATACAGCTCAGTGATTTTTAGGATGGTTATATAGTGTACAGCCATCATCATAATCCACCTTAGAACAATTCCATTACCCCAGAAAGAAAGTTCTTGTCCATTTGCAGTCACTCCTCACTCCTACCCCCAGCCTTAGGCAGCCACTAAGCCACTTACTGTCTCTATAGACTTGCCTGTTCTGGACATTTAATATAATGGTCTTTTGTATCTCTTCTTTCACTTAGTATGATAATTCTGAGGTTTATGCATGTTACAGCATTGTGTTAATACTTCATTCCTTTTTATTGCTGAATATTATTCCACTGTATGGATATGCCACATGATTTATTTATTCATTTACTACTTCCACTTTTTGGTTATTATGAATGATGCTGCTCTGAACACTTGCATACAAGTCTTTGTGTGGACCTATATTTTCCTTTCTCTTGAGAGTGGAACTGCTGGCTCATATGGTAAATCCATGTTCAATTTTTTAACAAACTGTCAAACTGCTTCCAACGTGGCTGCATTGTCTTAATTCCCAACCAGCAACGCAAGAGTTCTAGCTTCTCCATACCTTTGCCAACCCTTGATATTGTCTTTTTGTAATAGCCATTCTAGTAGATGTCAAGTGTTATCTCATTGTGGTTTTGATCTGCATTTCTCTGACCATGGTGAGCATTTCTTGTGCTTGTTGGCCATTCATATATCTTCTTTGGTGAAGTGTCTATGTGAATCTTTTGCCCATTTTTATATCGGGTTATTTGTCTTCTTATTGAGTTGTGAGAGATTTTTATATATTCTGGATACAAGTCCTTTACTAGATATTTGATTTGCAAATGTTTGTTTTTTCCCCCAGTCTGTGGCTTGTCTTTTCACATTTTTAATGGTTTCTCCTGAAGTACAGAAGTTTTAAATTTTGAAGTCTGGTTTATCAACTTGTTCTTTATTGCATGTGCTCTTGATATCCTATCTAAGAAATCATGACTTGACTCAAGACCATGAAGATTTACACCTATATTTTCTTCCAAGAGTTTTTTTTTTTTTTTTTTTTTTTTGCAGTATGCCGGCCTCTCACCGTTGTGGCCTCTCCCGTTGTTGGCAACATTCATTCTTTTAATTTATGGTGTTAGTTGTGGGGTTTTGGTAAATGCCCTTTATCAGGTTGAAGATGTTTCCTTCTTTTCCTGGTTTACTGAGTTTTTATCATGACTAGATGTTCGATTTTGTTGAATGTTCTTTCTGCATCTATTGAGATGATCAGATGATTTTTGTGCTTTATTAATATGGTGTACTACATCAGTTGATTTTTGGATATTAAACCAACCTTGCATTCCTGGGATACATCCTAGTTGATCATTCTTTATAATCTCATCTGTGTATTGCTATTGCAATTTGTAATGTTTTGTTGAGGACTTTTGCCTCTGTATTACATGAGGGATATTGCTGTGTAGTTTTCATTTCTTGTGATTGTCTGGCTTTGGTATCAGGATAATGCTGGCCTCATACAATGAGTCGGGAAGTTTTCCTCCTCTTAGAGATTGTGAAGAACTGGTATTATTTACCATACTTCTTTAAATGTTTGGTAGAATTCACTACTGAAACCAACTGTGCCTGGGTTTCTCTTTGTGGGAATTAATTAATAATTCAGTAATACTTTTAAGTTCTGTAAGGTTGATAGTGATGTCTACTTTTTTATTCCTGATTTTAGTATTTGTGTTTTCTTACTCAGATCTTTTCAAAGAATCAATTCTTGTTTCATTAATATTCTTTATTGTTTTTCTGGGTTCCATTTCATTTTTTTCCCTCACACTAATCTTTGTTATTTCCTTCTTTCTGCATGCTTTGGGTTTAATTTGCCTTTTGTTTCGTTTTGTTTTGTTTCTTAAGATAGAAGATGGTGAAGGTAAAAATTATTGTAAAAATAATCCACAAGACCATTTCCTTTTATATATATAGTTTACAAATAGAGCATATATCTTGAACATATTGTAAGGATAGTTTAAAAATGTAATGTAAAAGGGGTAGATTTTCTTTTTTCTTCTAAAATAGCAGCCTCAACTACTGACATATTCTCTAGAGTGAGGTCAGCAAACCTTTTCTGTAAAGGGCCAGAGACTGAATATTCTTGGCTTTGCAGGCTATAGGATCTTGGTTGCAACTACTCAACCCTGCTGATGTAGCATAAAAGCAGCCATAGCAACACGTACATGACTAGATGTGGCTGTGTTCCAATAAAACTTTATTTACAAAACAAGCAGCAAGTGGGTCTTAGTTTGCTTAATGCTGCTCTAGATCACTAAGCAAAGTTAAGAAACATCATTTTCCTAGGCCAGTAGAACTTATACAAAAGAGTATTAGCTTTCAAAGGCCATGTGTAATGCTACCTTATTCATATGTCTGTATACTGCCATGAAAAGGTGAATTATTCACTCATCAGGTCAAAACTGAGGTCGGGTGGCTGTGAGCTAACAAGGCTGGCTCCTGTGGGCTTATACAAAGGTGCTGAAGGCAGCTCCAAGAGGAGTCTGAGCTGGCTGCTCAACAGTGCATGTCTGCTTACACAAGGGCAGCTGTCCCTTGAAGCCTGCCTTTTTTTCCCCTAGTAAGTGGAGGATTGCATATTTTTTCAAAATCAATGAGCTTGTTCCTACCAGCATGTTGAAGCAGGTAACAACTCCCTTATTAGTTGCAGTGTCTAAAGTCACTGCCTTGCAAATCACTCATTTAATGGCATGATAGAAACTTCTGTGCTGCTTGGAATGTTTCACCCTCCCTGTAGCCCAACAGCCTCTTAAATTCCCAGCCTCATCCTGATTTAACATCAAAAGGGTCCCCAGTCTTCTACTCTGGGACGGGTCCTCTAGTCACAGGCTCCAGCAGCCTGCCGTTTCATCACATCACTTTCCTTCTTCTTGAGTCGACTATTATAAATTCTAGAGGCACGGCTCTTTTCATATATTAGGTGATTTTTTTCTTATCCATTTAAATCATTCCTGTTTGAGAGTGACTTCTTCCTAACACATGTGCAGCTTTAGTGGTTTCCTACCCACCTTCCGAAGGAAATTATTATTTTTCAGCAACCCTAACTTTTTGTTCATACTGCTTTTACCTCCTTAAAATTCCAAAGAACATAGTTGCCAGAAATTTCAAAACTCTTTAGTCACTCCAGCATGTGAAACAAGACTGTATAAAAAAAATATTAAAGGTAAAAATTGTATGAGTCTCGCTCAGTGAAAAGCTTCACCAGTACAGCCCCAGGAGATATTTTCTAGATACTGAGAAGATCTAAGTAAGGGCTTACTGTTGTTTTTTAAATCTGTTCATAACCTTAATATTCAAATAGGACAAGGCTGCCGGGGCTGAGGAATGCCTGCTTTAGAACTGCTTACCCTTCACTGGAGAAACGCTACGCTTTCTTCACTGATAGCTGAAGTTCAGAGTGTTGACCAGTTTTACTTTGGCCTAATTGTGCTTGAGAAAGATTTTGATTTTTACTTTAGGAAAGGGAGTCAAAAGAAGACAATTGAAATTCGATTATTAAAGCCTGTAAATCAGGGTCCCTTCATGACTCCTTACTGTGGCCCTGTGTGAGGGGCCCAGGAGCCCGCCCTGCCCCCGCGGAGGTGACACTCTGAGGGGACATACACTAGCTATTGAGCTGAAGTTCTGATATTCTGCTCTTTCTGACCAAAATAATGGTCATTTCCAACAGCTGAATGTCATAAACAGATACCAGTTGGTGGCAAATGCTGTGAATGGTCTCAAACGTCACAGATCAAGAGAAACAGGAGTGTGTGCTTAGCCGCCTCCTGTCAGGTGTCCGCCCGGTGCTTTGGATGCCAGTGTAGCAGGGCAGGAAGCCTCGGGGCATCCGAAGTGCTTGGTTTTCATTTAAATTTATTGGAAGCTCTGGAAATACTCAAAAACCCACGCCAGGGATGCAGGAGTGTGAGATGCAGCCTCGGAGAGCTCGGGGCACCCGCTCGTCTGTAGTTGCCAGGTTCGGCGCTGCAGCTCGGGTGACCCGGTGAGAACCGAGCCCCTCAGCCTTCTGTAGGGGGTCGGGGTCGTTTCGGAGGGCAGAGGGACTGGCCCTGGGAAGACTGCTTGCTTGTTTGTTTGGAGAAAGACCGGCTGCCCGATCTGCAGCTCCTGGCAGCTCAGCCCCGTCCCACCCACCGTAGCAGGAAGGCAGGGCCAGCGCGTCAGTGAACACATGCGTTCCAGCTTCTTTATTTTGTGCTCTGTAAACAGCGCGCTGGAACTGCACGGTTGAGGCGTCGGAAACACTGTTGCTGAAGGAGGTGACACTGAACAGGACAACCTGAGTGACGTGTCACAGAGTAAACAGGAGGGTCACACTGGTGGGTGCCCTTCCGAGGAGCTCTGGGGCAGGAGGGGCGGTACACGGCCAGCTGCAGGCACAGGCAGGCGCAGTCGGGGCCCACGCTGCTTCCGTGGCAGGGAAGAGCGGCACTGGCAGCCCTCCTGTGTCACCCAGCAGACTGGCGGTCGCCAGAGGGTTTGTTCCTCCCGCTCTAACCCGGCAGCCCTGAGCAAAGTCTGACTAGCGCTTTAGACAGTGCTGGATGAAACCTCTTGTTTTGAACAGGTCCCTCCACGGATGCCTTCTCGTTTCTGTCCATGTTTACGAGTAAGTTCCTAAAGCCTCTGAAAGCCTAATCTGTTTGGCTTGGGGACCAGCCAGGCCACTGTTCCACTTCACCAGGAGAGAAACCGGAAACCAGCGGGGTCTGGTCTGTGTCTGTCACATCAGCTATTTCTACGTTTTGGCTGCACAGTTACTGGATACTATTACATCTAAATCACTGTCTTTCAGACCCACTTAGCATATATTAGAAAAACACATTCATCAGTAGCTACTTTTTTTTTTTTTTTTAACAAGGGTTTCTTTAGAGAATACAGCAGTCAGGAGATACTCCAGTACCACTGTGTGATCCTAGGAAAAAGGCAAACTGTGGTCTCGCTACAAAAGGTAAACAAGGTGGCCGACTAGCTCCGAACGTGCATCTGCTTTTCCTCCATGTCAGTCACAGAATTAGTCCACCTGCCTTAAACTCATCTCAGGTGGTTGGTGTTTTCTAAAGAAAGTCCCTTTATGGGCTTGGTTCCTAGAAGAAGTGCATTAAACTCCCTGCCTCAAAGCTGCAGGTCTCGGACATGGCCCTTAACACCTGGGAGGACCCTGCACTGATCTCCAGTCTGCAGGAAACTTTGCATTTTTCTCTTCCACATTGGGTTTCAGAGCAGCCTCTGAGCAGGGCTGACCTAAGCTGCCATGGGATGGAGATGTCAGACAGACAGGATGTGATGCTCGTATTTCATCCCGCACTGCTCGGGGACAGAGAGCCGGCTTCACATCCACAGGTTTTTAATTCTTAGAAAAGTAAACGCCCTGGGAACCAGCACCGTTCTCTGCTGAAGAGATTGTGGCATCGGCAAGACCTGGACAGGGTGAAGGGATTCGGGGAGGGGTGCTTGTCTCTGCCATTACGGTAACGGGCAGGAGGAACACCACGTCCCTGTACCACCGAACGAAATGTCTTTTCATGGAGGGAGCCGAACAACTGAAACGCCGTTAGGATCTCTCCCCAGCAGCCCACGCTCTCTGGTTTCCTAAGGAGAATGTTTTGCCCGCCTTCCTCCAACCTGGACCCTTAGGTCTGCACTGGTGAGCAGCTTTGTTTGTTTGCTTGTTATGTTTTGTGTTTGGTCCCAGAGCCAATTTAGGTTAAATGTCTATGTGTCCCTTTTATGTTCCAGGCAGAAGGAGTGGGTGTGTTATTAGAACTTAGATTACTGCTGTTGGATGGGAAGATGACACCGAGAAAAAGGACACATTTTTGGACACTCCAAGGTAATTTCTGAGCATTTTTGAGAAGTAGCAGCGTGGAGGCAGCTTTCTAAGCTTTCCCCCTTATTTATTTAATGCTTTAGGAGTCTTAAAATGTGATCACATATACTGCTTCATTTCACCCTTGAGACAATCCAGGAGGTAGGTGTTATCACCCCCATATTACAGTTGGGAAAACAGAGGTAAAATGGCTCGCACAAGGCCTTACAGGGACGTAGCTGCAGGGTTCCATAAGGGTGAACCTTGTAGCTCGGAGCACGGCCAGTGCTTCTGACTGCTGTACTCTGTCTTCTCCCATGGAGCTAGGAGACCCCAGGGTAGAACGGCCCAGGTGTGAGCCGACACACAGGAACACGGGTGCACACCTGAAGTGCTTATCCCCGGGCTGCTGCCCACAGAGCTCTGCTCTTGAGGGGAGGCAGCGTTTGGAACTGGCATGTGGCTTTATGCACGTGGCCTTAGGCAGGGCGGGAAAGGCCCCACCCTGCCCTCGGGGACTCCAGTAAGAGTCCACTCAGCCCAGCCTCACCGACGCTCTCTTCCCACAACTACACCAGGATGCTCCCCTTTTCACTTCTGCTGATGTGTATCAGTGGTCCCGTAAGCAGAGAGCTTCTCTTAAACCCTCTTGTAACTTCACTTGTGCTTGGTAAGCGCTCAGTGGCTAAGAGCAAACGTGGGACATGATTCGGAATAGAATAAGCCTTTAAATAGTATTTGGCCAACTTTTATATGGGACCGTTCATCCCTTCTTACATAATCGCAGCAAACTAGGAGGTAAGTACCGGGTGGCATGGGGCAGTCCAGGGAGAAAGGCTTCTCCAGCTCAGCGCACATATCCATCAATCAAGCCCACCCACTGCTGTGGCGTCTTGGCCTCTGAGATCACATGGTGTCTGGTATCTAATTGTTCTCCTCCGGAAATATTACTGCTTTTCTCTGTTCTTGTTTTGCATCTGGCGTCTGTTGACTGGCAGCAGTTTGCTGAAATCCTGCACGTGGACCATGACTCCAAAGACCGTCCTAGATGCCAAGGAGCAGAACTCTTCCGCATCGTGGCAGTCTGGGCTTCCAGAAAGAAAGCAGAAGCCCAGGGGGACCACGTACCACAGTGTCTGCTCAGCCTGACCCTGCTCAGAGGAGCTCCTGGGCTCCAGCGTGGTCCTCTGTTAAAGTGAGCCTGCCTTTGTTTGGGGACCAATTTCTGCTTGCTGCCGAGATGAGCAGAGGTTGTAACGTCATCTCTCAACTCGCTGCAGAACGCCCAGGCTTTCTTTTAATGTTCGGCTTCAAGATGAGGTTCTTCAGGAAGCTGGGCACATCTTCAAGACTTAGGCCAGAGACTCCACTGCAGGGAGACTGGGGAACCATCGCCGCCGCCCAGGGGCCCCGTCGCCGTGTCCTGCGGACACGGCTCAGCTAGCCTCCTGGCTCCTGCCGTCTCCACGCAGACACTCGCGGGCTCCTGCGTTTGCAAACCCACCTCGTCTAGCCACCCCGGCCCGCGGGCCCTCTTCCCCCCAGACCCCTCCTGTGAGCGCCCTCCAGAGCACCGTGGTCCAGACTCCAAAACGTAAGGCAGGGGCTGAATGGAAGGAGGGAGCGGGCTGTGTGAACACACCACACAGGAGCCATACACTTTAATTTTCTCTTTTTTGGAGGCATAATTTAGTCATCTTACCTAAAGTGACTTGCACTCTGTCTGTGGCAATCCAGGGTTACAGAAAACTCAGCACCAAAGGATGGAAGGGAACTCCCCCAGTGTTCCCCATTTCTGCCCTCCCCCTGCACCTCAAGTACCCTCTGAAAGATCACACTCACCCGCACCTCATTCTCACTCACACGTGTTCTTTCTCATCGCACATACACACGCTCGCACAGACTCACACGGAAAGAAAGAGAACCGAAGCCCACTGAAGCACGGGGGGAAAGGATTTAAGCACATCTTCCTCCCCATCTGGCGCTGAGACCGTGCCCCTGCCTCCGCAGCAGGGGCTCACCCAGCTCCATCACTGGGTCCCTCCAAGGATGATGGCCGCGTCCACCAGTCCCCCAGGGTCCCCTCTGGGTGGTGGTGCATCCTGGGTCAGTCGCTGTGTTTCTGTTTGCTGTCCATGTTGCCGTAGGCGGAGCCCTTGTCAATTTCTGTGACACCAATCATCCATCGGACCCCCACGGAAGCTGCGGAAATAGGAAGGGCAGGTTAGAAGCCCGCAGGGACTCCGGTGTGATTTGCCCGACGGGAACCAAAGAAGGGAGCTTTGTAAATCTCAAGCATCAGCTGAGAGCTGGCTGACTTGGGTGCACTTCATAATCCCTGCCTCAGTTACCCTTGAGCATGGGTGCCGGGCTCTAACTGGACTAGGGGACACTAAAACAGAGCAAGGCTGTTCCAGTGGCAAGTTTTAATCCTTCGGTGCTGGAGGTGAACACAACGTGGTGCGCTGTACCCCGCTGTACCCAGGGGCTTGCAGAATTCCTCTGCTTCCTGGGCCGATCCCTAAGGCAAAGAGGACTCTTTGGTGACTGCAGTGCAGTAACTTACAAGCACCCTTCAGCAAGGCTTAATGAAGGACATACCAGGCCCTGGACAATGCAGCAGCTCAAATTCCCGTTTAGCGCCCAGCATGTCCCAGCATTGCTTTTGGTGCAAGTTTTAGAGCAGCAGACAAGCAAAGTCCCTGCCTGCCTTTTCTCCGACAGCAGGATTTGGCCCAAGCAGAGAAAGTGTAGGATGCACACCAGAGCCCGGTTTAACCACTGGGAGGCTGGAAAACATGGTCTAGTGCTCAGAAGCTGCAGTTTAAGTGCTCCCTCTGGAGACGACACACACGGTGAGCTCCTTGGGCACAGGGGCCACGTCTATCTCAATCACCTTGGTGTGCCCAGCACCAAACACGGGGCCTGGCAACAGTCTGTTTACAGCACGCATGTAAAAGTGGATAGATGGGGAGTGGCTGAAACTGTGAACTGTCAGACCGGGGAGCCGACTGGGACGGAGAGTCCGCCCAGCGTGTGGGGCTCATGGAGCCCGTGGGTCAGCTACAGTGGGCTGCCTCCAGCCTGGGGCCAACTCCAAACAGGCTGGGACATGAGCCCCTGCCCCAGCATTAGAACTTTGTGCAGTGGAGTTGATGACACTGTGGAGAGTGAACCTCGGACTCCAGTGCAAAAAGGCTTCGTGAGAGGACCAAGACACAGAGCAATTCCGGGCAAAGCGTAGCAGGGCTCGGACTCACGGGTGATGAGGTCTTGGGGAGACAGCAGTCACTTCCTCCAAAGCTGGAGACGCCCCATGTCTCCCAGGGAGAGTGCTGGGCCTCTGCTCACCACACACCCGGGCAGCCCTCCCCAGCCGTCATCTGCAAGGAGCCCCAGCTTCCTCCAGAGGGCGCGGTCTGCGTCTCCGCCTTCCTGCTACTGCATGCAGAAAGGCTGGGTCCAATCCTCCATCCCCATCCCACTGGGGGCCTGGCAACCACAGCTCCCCTGGACCCCCGGCCAGCCGAGCTGCACACTGGCCGTGCACAGTGGTCACTGGCTGCCCCACTTCAAACACAAGTGGCAGTGCCCAGGGAAGCTTGGGGCTATGGAGAAACGTCCGTCGTTTGAAACCACATACGGGTCAAATAAAGCCCGTAGGGATGAGTGAAAAGACTGAGTTACGCAACATCGCCACTCAGCGCCGGTGGCAGCCGAGGAGACGCACCCACACTTACTTCCCCAAAAAGGCCTGGACCCACTTTGAATAGCAAAGCGCCTTTGTTGGTTCCTGCTAGGACCCAGGAAATAGTTTTCTTGCTGATGAGCAGAGCCCGGGGAGGACGGAGCTCGTCCCTGGTCCCCGGCGGGGCTTGCAGGCGCAAGGGGCGCATGCGCACGGGGAGGGGGCGCCCGGGCGGAAGCCCTCCAGGCTGGGGTTTCCGGGCCCGGCTCGAGCTTCTGCCTGTCCGCCTGCGGGATCTGCAGCCGGGCCTTGTGCTCACAGACAGCACGGTGCCCCCGTCCTCCCTGCCCCTCCCGCAGATGCTCCGCCTCTGCCCAGGCCCCGCTGGCCCCGCACTCACCCACGAAGAAGACGAGGACGAAGCTGGCCAACGTCAGGGAGGAGCCGCTGCTGACCATGTTGACGAGGAAGCGGAAGAACGGGTAGAGCAGCAGCGAGGCCCAGAACAGCCAGTTGAGGAGCGTCCAGGGCCGCCGCGGGGGCACCATGGGCGTCCCGGGGAAGGTGCCCGTGCGGGAGTACTCCTCCTGGAGGGCGTCCTGTGGGCAGACGGCCGCCTGACCTCCCGCCGCCCGCCCGCCCCCGGGCCCCCCACCCCTCCCCGCGATGAGGCCGGGCGGCCCGCTGGGCCGGAACCTCCTGAACCCGGTAAATGGCCAAGGGGTGGGGGTGGGGGGGTCTCCCAGCTCGACTCAAATACCCTAACATGCTCCCAGGGCCGACAGCGAACAAAGAGCATCTGCGGCCCTGCGTGGCTGGCTCACCCCGTCGTGGCCCAGTTCTCCAGAGAGTTAGTTGAGTTTTCTGGAAAACAAGCGTCCATACACCCAAAACGTATACCTTAAGTGCTTAATTTTCCCTCTAACAACTTGAGATAGAGATGTCTAAAGTACTTGTCTTACTTCTTTCCCGATCAGGATGTACTAGGTGATGCGATTTTCTGACCACTCAAGGTCATGATTAACATGAGTCCTCAAAGGGCTGCTTTGGAAGGAGAGCCCCTGGCCCATCCTGGGCACTTCAGGGGCTCTACTCTGCAGCCCCTTCCCGGCTGCCCCTCCAGCCTGGCGGGTCTCAGGGAAATCACACAATCAAGTAATTGTAGGACAAGGTACCATGTGCAGGGTGCTCCCAGCCTCAAGAGGTGAGAGAGACACAGCCAGTCGGCCAAACGGAGGACGTCCCAGGAAGTGACAGTGTGTGGATGCCCAGAGAGATGGCACCTAACCTGCCAAGGCCTCCCATTCTGCCTCCTGGCCAGAACTTGGGTGACTTTTCTCATCCCAGCGGGGCCATCAGGAGCCTGGTAACTAGGTAACTGGGGTGCAGTGGACTGGATATTTGCACCTAACCCCCTGAATTCCTACACTGAAATCGTAACCCCCAAAGATGGTGGTATTAGGAGGAGGTGCCTTTGGGGGGTGATTAGGTCATGAGGGTGGAGCCCCCATGAATGGGATTAGTGCCCTTATAAAAGGGACCCCAGAGAGCTCCCTCAGCCCTCCCACCATGACGACACAGCAACATGGCGGGCTGGGACCAGAATCTGACTGACCATGCTGGCACCCTCATCTCTGACTCCTGATCATCCAACCTCCAGAATGTCAGAAGTAAGTTTCTGTGGTTTATAAGCCACCAAGCCTGTGGGTGGCACTTTGTTCCAGAAACCTGATTGGACTAAAACAGGAGGTGATACTTTTGTGCCTTAAAAAAAACACCAGCTTTACTGGGGTGTCATTTACATACCATAAAATTCACCCATGTAAAAAATGGGCAAGTTTTCTTGAATTCTTTTCCTTAATAGCCTTGATAGTGCTTTTCTATTGTAATGTTACAGTGGGGAACAGAGGATGCTTTTTCTGTCTCATTTCCAGTGAGACATTTGCTAAGCCAAGATTTTGTATCCGTAACCTCTAACAAGAGGAAAAAGTACTCCCTTTTCTAGGAGTCAGCAGGATTCTGAACTTTGTATTCACTCCAGAGTTTTCTTTTTCTCTGGTTTGATTAGAAAACTAAACCTCACCCAAGACCCCCACTGCTCCCCAGTGACGTGGTGGCCACTGTGACTCCTGCCAGTCTCGCGGGCTCCATCCCTGTGACTTTGCCGGGTGGGACACAGACGCCTGGCTCAGGGCCAGACGTCAGCTCCAGCAGCAGAATGTTTATGGCCTCTCTGGGCTGTGTTATTTCTTTTGTAATAAAGTCCGCCTGTCAGGGAGGGGACTTTGTTAATGATGCGTCCATTTTTTGGTCTCCACGTGTTATCATCCTGTGGCATGTTATACACTGGAACTGGGAACTGTATTTCCTAGAAAGAAACAGCACCCCAAAAGTCTACAGGAGCAGGAGAACCTGTTGACAGAGGACAAGTGCCCTGAGTCCACACAGTGTGCAGCTGCCACCAATGCACTGGACAGGAGGGCACAGAGGCCGAGCGACCCACGTACAGCTGGACTGACTGGGCTTTCCCAGCGTTCAGCTCAGCAAAATAAAATTTATCTTATGACCCTGGGTAGAAAGGGAAGAAAAGGAGAGGAAAAAGAAGGGGGGGACAGAGAGAAAGAGCTGGCGCCTCTTTGTGTCAACAAAGAGGGCGGGGGAGCCTTCTGGGAACAGCCCTCCCAGGCATCAGCCAGGGCTCAGGCCTGGGAGTGTGTCCTTTGAAGAGGACCGTGCCTTGGGGCCAAGCCCACCACTCTTCCAAGGCGTGTTAAGTGTTACACTTTGCCCTCAGTGTAAACGGAAAACCCACTGCCAGCTTGAAAACCTCTTAATTCCGATTCCTGAAAGAGTCAAATGCGGCCCAGGTGGACCCGTGTGGGCCTTCGTCCTGCTTTTACGCTGGTGATGTTTTAGAGACCAGACAGGCAACCACACTGCGGACCCAGAGCCATCTTTGCCAAAGAGAGCACCCACACCCCCCAAGAATATTTTGCCTTCAGACCAGCGGCGGGAAAATGGACAAAGGGCTCTTGGGGCCATAACTTCCTCTTTTGTCCACTACACCCATGAAATCCACTACACCCATGAAATAGTCTTCCATTCTTTCTGTGAAGGCCCCTTTAAAAACATTTTGCAACGCTTTTTTTCCCTGTCGCCAAGTAGAGCGTCGGCTCTGGGGTCATTAACATCCAGGGTGTGAGGTCTCGCCCGGTGGGAGAGGCTCACGCTCCACCATCAACTCCCGGAGGTCCCAAAGCACCACAGCTGCCGCTTGAAAAGGACCCTTAGATGGCGCAGAACCCACCCCGTAGCACTGACCTTCTCCTGGTAGAGCTTGTGCAGCCAGGCCGCACACCTGTCCTCATCTTCTGGGACTTCTCCTAAAGGGATCCGCCTGCCAAGTAGAGAGCAGCTAGCAAGGAGGAGGCCCGTGCCGGGTGCCCCGAACACAGGTTCAAGCTAACAATGCTTGCCATCCTTCGGCTTCTATTTAGGTAGTAGTCTAGATAATGTGGAAGTCAGAGGGGTAATTCAGTTGACTGAAAAGAGGGGAAATCCACATCTATATGGGAGGAAATACAGGCCCACATGCAGTCACAGCCGACGAGGGAATGGCCCAGAGCCTGATTCAATGACTCAGACAAAGACCTGTCAAGGAGGACACCTGCCTCTCTGTGCTCCCTGGCTTGGAATATAACACATAAGTGAGATGCTGCTGAAATGTTCTCCATTTGCTTTGAGGCCTCTTTGTAAATTACAGATGCACTTATCTGTGTCCGTTTCTATGGAGTAGACACATCCTCCAAGAAAGGGGGTCAATAAAATAAACTCTCACACTCAGTCTCAAAAATGGCTGTAAAATACAGTCATTTGTCGGACCTGAGCTCTTTGATGAGAATGAGTTGGTGAGAGAGAGTCACGAAGTATCTGGGAAGAGGCTTCACCTACTTATTTACATCAGTGCACGAGTCTCTATTAATATAAACATGACTGTGAACACATTCCATTTAGTACAGACTGCAGACAAGAAATTATTAATACGTTCATACATTCCCCTGGAAGAAGGTCTGCAGGTCATTTGTGATTTATCTATTTGGGGAGGGCGCCCTACCTTCTGGAAAGGAAACGAAGCCAGCTTACCTAACGTATAAATCTGCGTGATATTTCTTTCCATTTAGGACTCCCAGCAGTGTTGGATTTTCATTATTTCTGAAATTGAGTGTACAGTCATATACAGCTGAAACTATAAAAAATAAAACAAATACAAAGCAGTATATAGCGTGTGAACCCAATTTCATTTTGTAGATATACATATTGGAAAAACAATAATTGAGTTGCTAGCTGATTATCTTGGAATGAAGGGACTACTCATTTCTCCTTCATGCTTTTCTATATTGTCCAAATGTTCTACGTTGAGTACATACCACGTTCCATCATCAGAAAAGCACACAGCTTAGTAACAGAAAACAGTTACTACTGAGGTCAGATCAGTGTAAAGCAATACTGCAATGGCCCATCTAGATGATGTACTATAACAGATATCAATATTTAAACAAATATCAAAGGCAAGGTAAATCAATCCAAAGAATACTACCTAAGGAGGTTTCTGAGTTACGGCAGCATAACCATTCTATGTGCATTTTTCCCCTAGAAAAATAAGATAGCTATAAAACTAGAATAAGATGCTGGAAACTTCCTAAGGGACTGAAACATGGTTTAGTCAGTTGACACGGAGCTGAGAAATAAACAAGCATGTGTGATTTTTAACGGGTCTACAAGCTGGTGAGTTAACCTGTCAGCGTATTGAAAGTTATGTCAACATTCGCTGCTGCAGCCCCGGGGCTTGGCCCAGGCTCCATGAATGCTTCTTGGATGGCAGGATGGCAGGATGGGAGGAGGACAGGATGGCAGGAGGACAGGATGTGTGAAGGAACAGTGAGGGAAGAGCTGGGTAGAAATACGCAGTGGAAACAGGTGGCCCCTCCCGCAGAGTCAGTAAGGCAGGACTGGACAGTGGGAAGAACACAGGTTTTGTGGTCAGTCTGGGTGCGAATCCCAGGGCCACCTTTTTCCAGATGCGGGATCTTCTCTTGAACAGCCCACTCAGTCTCCCTGAGCCTAGTTCTCCCGGGGAATGGGACTCAGGATGCTGAATGTCAGCCCTTCCCAAAGGCCCCAGCACATCGTCTGTGCTCAGTAGACTTCACTGAGAGCCCTGCATACCTGCAGTTACTACCAATCGAGTGAGTGGGGTGATGGGCGGGCAGAGAGTCACTTGGTCTGGCTGGGAACGTGGAGAACCAAGGTTCAAAACCACTGCCCATTTGCTTCTACCTGCTGCCTGCCCACCACGGGGGGTCCACGGGGGGTGCTCTGGCAGCTAGAGCGCGTCTTAGCCAAAGGGAGAGGGTCCCTCGCGCTGACCTGCAGGAGTGCCGGCAGGTAGCTCCCCACCCTCCACCCAAGCACCCGAGACCACTCCCCTGTCCTCCCCGGTGGGGAGAGGTGTCCCCCTCCCTAGGAAGAGTGAGGCTGGGGGAGAATAACCTTCCCGTGTAGTACATCGTCCAGCCATTTAAAGCACAGAATTATGTAGAGTGAAAGGCCTCAGGCTGCATGGGGTGTGGCTGTAGAGCCCCAGGGTGTGAGAGCCCATGTCCGTCAATGGGTTTCACATCTCCTTTCTTCAGCCTGCCCTTACACAGGAGCCTGACGCTTCCAACAGAGGTGGTGTTACTTCGATTAATCAAGGATGGGGCTTCCCCAGAGAAAAGCCTAAATGTGCACAGATCCCTCCTTTTCCAGAGAAGAAGCCCCAAGGTCTTGAAGTGATAGAACTGGGCCTGGCACTAGATCCATCTGCCTGCAAAGCCCAGAAGGAGGACGGTATGGCCCTGCCAGCCCCGCCAGCCAGGCAGCCCTGGGTGTGACCCCAGCCCGCTGTGTAATTGTAGAGTCACTTGGGATAAGCTCCTCGCCCTTCAGCACCAACTTCCTCATCTGTAAATTGGAAGTAAAAAAACTGTTTCCTTCACTGCATCTGGCGGGCACGTGCTGCGGCCACGCTGTGTGTGAGGTGCTTGTGCTGCCTGGCGTATTAGAATTGCCCTGCTACCATCATCATCATCATCATCATCATCATCATCATCATCATCATCACCATCACCATCACCATCATCATCATCATCGTCACTATTCGTGGGGGTGGGACAGCCTGTAGAGCTGGGCAGTCTTTGACCCTTCGGCCTGTAGGCAAAGCTCAGGCAGGGGGAAGAACCTGCGGGAGGGACCCAGAGCCACCTGGAGCAGTCAGGGACCTTCAGGGTCCCCACGTGTTAAAGTCAGACTCGGTGCCGCCTTCGCTCCATCCACAGGAGCCGGGTGGCCGGTCTGCGCGATCACAAAGCCAAAGCTCCTGGTGGGGCCGCCGCCCCCCGGTGTGGGGACAGCGCCGGAAACGCCGCACGGTCCACACCCACCGACCCCAATCCCCGGTGCAGGCCGGGGAGGAGCTGGGGGCCTCGGCCTCACGGGGCAGAGAGGACCGGGGACTGGGGCCGCGGAGACCGCGTTGGGCCCCCGCCAGCTCTCCTGGCAGAATGCTCGGCCTCGGGGCCTCGGCGGGCGCAGAGCCAGCGCGGGGGGTCCCCCAGCTCCGCCCTCCCGCCTCCTGGGAGACGAGGGACGGGGCAGTGGGGCTTCCCGGCACCTGCAGGGCAGGAAAGGGTAAAGCACGTGTTTCCAAACTAAAGGGACCAGAATTCAACAGGAGACAAAGAGACTGCAGCAAGCTGGCCTTGTTGCTACTTGCTTCTTGTCCTTACCTACAGTAATTTAGGGCTCCGGACTCAAGGCCAGCCCGACAGACGGCAAGGTCACAGAGATCATCGCCTGGAGGCAGCTGGTGCCCAAGACGGGCAAGAAATGCCAAATAAAGCAAAACCGCAACAAAAACCTGGGCTGACCCGGCGTGGGCCCCAGGCACGCAGCACCGCCCGCCGACTGCAGTACCGGCGCCGAGCAGCAGAGGGCAGTGTTGGCCTAGCGTGCGTGTGCGTGCACTTGTGGGCGTGGTGCGTGTGCGCACTTGTGCAGGCAGTGGCCACTCCTCCAACGCTGGGTGCCCGGACCCAGGCTAAGCAGGGGTGACGTGCCAGCCTCCGTCCCTGGCTCCCCTCCGTCGTGGAGGCGGGGGTCGGGGGGTGGAGGCACGGGGAGGAAGCTATTCCTATGGGTGCCAGGGTGCCCTTCCCTCACTGCACGGGGCCCCGCAGGGTCGTCCTTACCTACATTTCTCAAACTCCTCACGGTGATGGCGAAGCCCTTGGTGCGAGGCAGTAGGTGGTGCTTGAGGCTGGGCAGCCCCTTGGCCTGGGCCACCTGCATGCTTATCTGGTGCTTCTTCTCCGTGAACCGCGTGCCCTCGCAGTGAATCAGGAACTGGAAGGGACAGGGTGGCCGTTACACACGTCCCCGAGGCCACTTACACACCCCATGGTCACTCAGCTCTGAGGTCGCACACACAGCCTCGAGGTCACACACACAGTCCTGAGGTCACTCAGATAGCTCCGAGGTCACACACACAGTCCAGGGGTCACACAAGGTCCCGGGGTCCCACGCACCATCCCCCGTCAAACGCCGCACACGGTCCCACAGGAGCCTTAGGAAGTGGCCCGAGCAGGGATGGCCTGGCAGCTGTGCCTGCCCTCCCCTCAGGCAGGACCTCCAGCCCCCGGTCTGCTGTGGTCAAGGGTCTGTGAGCTTCAGAGAGAGGGTCTACATTTGCGGAGGCTCAGGAAGCAGAGGCGTGAGCGAGTGTGAGTGTGTGACCGGGGCACCCCGAGTGTGAGTGTGACGGGGCGCCCGAGGGCCGGGTGCACGTACGAAGTACTTCTCGGGGTAGTCCTGCAGGTGACGCAGGCTCTCCGAGACGGTCTTGCGGTCCTGCTCCCACTTGCGCGTGCAGAAGACCATCTCCGTGAAGTACCACATCCAGCCGATTATGGGGACGTAGGCCAGCTCCTTCTTGGCCAGGACCTTGGAGCCCTGAAACAGAGGGGGCCCGGGACGTCCGTGAAAGGGGGCGTGGGGTTCTCCCCGACGGCCGCCGGAGATCTCTAGGAGGAGTGAACGTGTGCTCCAGGCACGGGGACAGTTCCCAAGCACGCGGAGGCAGGGAGCCTCCGACACCGTTCAGTTGGAAGTCAAGGTCAGTTGGAGGTCAAGGTCGTGCGAACCCTGCCCCAGGGGGCAGGGAGCAAGGGGGCCGGGCTCTCCGCGGGGAGGGCGGGCAGCGGAGCCGTCGGGAACCGCTGGGGGCCATGGGATGCCGCATCACCCTCCACCAGCTCACACAGGCAGGTGCCCACCCCGGAGTGCTGCTCGCTAAGCCCACCACGCAGACCTCACCCGGTCCGCAGCAACGCTGCTGGCTCTGCGGGTGGGCGGACCCTACCCTCCTTACAGGCCAGGAAACGTGGCCCAGCGGGTTCTCTGGGTTCCACAGCTAGGAAACGGTGGAGCCGAGAGGCGAACCGGGATCAGCAGAGGTGCTGGGAGAGCCCCAAGGCTGCAGGTGCTGCAGGCTCCGAACGGGCGGGGGACAAGCAGGGATCCAGTGGGGCGAGGGAGCAGGGGACACACAAGAACAGCTTTTGATCAGTGGACTGGGTTCTCTATTTTTCGCCCCTAATTTTGGAATTGGCCAAGATGCTCCTAGAAATAGCGGTCATCCATCAATGGCACAGATGATGGAGGCAGTGATGTGGACAAGTGGTGGCCTCAGCTGTGCCCCTGGTGACAACTGTCTGGTCATGCCCCTGAACCCACGGGGCCCGGAAGCAAGAGCCATGCTTCAGCATTGCCCTGTCTCTTTTCCCTGTCACTCCCACAAAAACTACAAAGCTCAGCAGAGGGGCAACAGGCCATACCCCCCAACCCACCCACGCAGGCCAGAGAAAGGTGTAAACAGCCACTAGTTCCCTTGACCTTAAAAAAGACCACAAGCATCTTCCCCATTGGGAGAAGGAAAAGCACAGATACCTTGCAGGAGTAGCATCTCCACGTTTCGGCAGGTTTTGGTTTTGTTTTTCCCACACACAAATTTCCAACATGCAAATTCCCTCAGACAGAACCAAGCCTGGGGAATTCCCTGCTGGTCCATTAGTAAGGACTCCGAGCTTCCACTGCAGGGGACACAGGTTCGATCCCCGGTCTGGGAACCAAGATCCTGCATGCCGTGCAGCGTGGCCAAAAAAACCCAACAAACGAACAAAAAACCCCAAACAAAAAAGAGAAGAAAGAAAAGAACCAAAACCATAAAATCTGAGGACTTGCCCCAGAAGGCCCAGAGGCAGGTCCCCAAAGATCAGAGTACTCGCCAAGTGAGGGGTGTGGGCCCACATGTGCCAGGCACAGGCTACACTTTCTACGCATCACCACTCCCCCACAGGAGTCATCTAAAGGCCATGCGCTTGGGGCTTCCCTGGTGGTGCAGTGGTAGAGAGTCTGCCTGCTAATGCAGGGGACACGGGTTCAAGCCCTGGTCTGGGAAGATTCCCACATGCCGCGGGGCAGCTAGGCCGGAGAGCCACAGCTACTGAGCCTGCGCGTCTGGAGCCTGTGCTCCGCAACAATGAGAGGCTGTGATAGTGAGAGGCCCGCGCACCACGATGAAGAGTGGCCCCCGCTCGCCACAGCTAGAGAAAGCCCTCGCACAGAAGTGAAGATGCAACACAGCAAAAATAAATAAATAAATTAATAAACTCCTACCCCCAACATCTAAAAAAAAAAAAAATCCTTAAAAAAATTAAAAAAATAAAAATAAAGGCCATGCGCTGAGTCCACGGGTGGGTTTCAGGCTGTGGGAGGCCTCCTGGCCCTCTCCTCAGCCGTCCCCTCTTGTCAGCAGGGATGTTTTCATGGTCCCTGCCCCCTGCCCTTCAGTCACCTCCCTGATCACAGCCTTGAGGATGAAAACAAAACAAAAATCTTCACCAAAGAACTAAACTTACTTTCTCAGCAGGTTAGGATTATTTTAAAAATTACCTACTCCCGAACTCTTTCCCAAATTAATTTGTGGCAATTTGAAGGAGCTGTGAATGGTGATCTATTGTATAGCCAAGAGAAGGATCATACACTCCAAAGTAGCAGCTGTTGGGTCTGGAAGGTGAATGGTCCAATGCAGTCAATCACGGCTGTCTGCTGTGGAAAAGTACTCTCAGGGGTATTTCCTATTAATGGATCCATCCCACAAGACCCAAGTGGGTCTTAGCGGTTGGCCCCTGATGACCTGCTGCTAAAAGGAAATGGCGACTTTGACACTGATGTGGGATGTACATGTAAACCAAAAGACGTGACCGCAACAGTCTGTGTGTCATCCCTGTCATACTGTTACAGCACTGAAAACCATCTAAATGTCCCACAGTGGAAGAGTTCTATGAATTACCACAACATTGTAAATTAACTATACTTCAATTTTTTTAAATTAAGTTAAAAAAAAGAGTTCTATGAATTATGTCATATATGATATCAAACAAACATAGCCGGTGGGCCGAATCTACTCTGCCACCTGTTTTTATAAATAAAGTTTTACTGGGACACAGCTGCTCTCTTTTACATACACGTTGCCTACTGCTAGTAGGCTGCTAGTAGCACGGCTGCTTCCACGCTCAAACAGTTGAGTTGAAAAGTCGTGACAGAGGCTATATGGTCCATGAAGCCTAAAATATTCACTATTTGGACAATTACACACAAACTTTGTCAACCCCTTGATCTACAGCCACTAAAATTTGTTTTCTATGAATATTTAACGGCTGGGGAAATGCTTTATGTTAAGACTAAATTTTTTTAAATCTGTAATCAAAGCTGAGTTTATAGTATGACTAACTATATGGAAAATGATAAAACAGAAAAAAATAACAGTAGCTATAGCTGGATGGTGAGATTAGAAGTGCTTCTTTAATTTTCTTAGATTCTCCTGTTTTTTTTTTTTTCTTTTTTTTTTCTACTAAATATATAAAATACCTGAATGGGGTATCTTAAGTGGAACTTTGAAAACAGGTAAGACTTCAATAACAAACAGGCTAGGGCACCCACACTCTAACACTCTGAACTTTTCAGAAATCTATTTTGCTAGTGTCCCTCTAACAATGCGCTTCTTAAGAAGTGGTTGACATCAGCACATTTTCACCCATTTGCTTCTGGAACACGAGGCTCTGGATCCAAAACAGCCTGTCTGTTTTTAATGAGGGAAAGGAACAGAGGAAGCCTTTCTGTTTTTATGTTGAATTAATCCATCTTCCAACCTTAAAATTCTGGATGTGATGATTAGGCCTAGGCCTTGGTGTTGATTATGTTTACATGGTGAGCCTCAACTTTCCTGTCTGTATTATTATGAGCAAAGTAATACTTAGCTGAAAGTGTTGCTGTAAAGATCTAGGAACACATGGAAACATATACCAAAGCTCCTAGCTGAGAACGGGACACACAAGTGTTCAATAATGTGTAGCTATTATTATTACCACAAAGTAGCCACAGCAGCTGAATGTCCCTTTTAATTCAACCCATTTCCTAAGCCAGCTTTAGAATGTAGTAATAACAATAGTTACACGTAGTAAAGCACTCCCTGATAGGCACTGGGCTAGGAGATTTATAGGAGTTAACTCATCTATGACCAAAAACTAGAAACGTACTATTCAAATATGCATACAGTCCTCCAGGAAACTTAATATGCCAACAATGCCATGACTCCCCCAGGTCAAGCAAAGGTCTCTGTGTGTGGATGGTAGTGCCTTTAAGAGAAAACGTACAAGAAAATATACTGGTTTCATTGATTCTAGATTAATTTTGAAGGTAGATCTGAGAGGATTTACTTACTGATGAGTTAGATTTATCAATAGAGCCATCTAGGCACAAGCGTATCTAAAAAACAAAAAATGTTCCCAGGCAGCACAGAGCAATCCACAACTACAGGGGCTGAAATGTACCCCTGGCCACTTTCTAGCTGCTGTAGGGAGTCAACGTCATCATATCACATCCTATGGTGAAAAGTTTATGAAACCTTCTAGCCTGTGTGTATGTGTGTGTGTGTGTGTGTGTGTGTGTGTGTGTGTGAGAGAGAGAGAGAGAGAGAGAGAGAGAGAGAGAGAGAGAGAGAGAGATTGAGAATTGTCTTACCACAGCTGCCCAATCAATCTAATTAAGCAGCCCATAACCATTTTCAGGACTACCCAGTTGCTCAGGGAAGCAGCCACCCCCATGAGTCCCAAATTCAGCACATCCAGCCAACTGGTCGACCCCTGGGCAGAGACCACAAGGTGCTACAAAAACCTGTTCTAAGGATGCAGTATGATCTGGTGCATTCCATCCAACCTGAGATTACGTGGCTCTCACCTCACTTCTCTCAGCTCTACAGCCTCTGTGGTTAAAAAATGAGCAGAGTCAGAACTTCCTAGTTAAGGTTTTTCTCCAACACGGCCACATGCCAACTGATAAGATGAAAATGTTAAGTGTTGATGCTGGGTTTGTAGGATAGTTGGGAACAGTAGGGCATCCTCTGCAGTCACCTTTCCATAATGTCCCCTCCCCCTCCAACCACTCTGCAGGGACCAGCAGAGAACACGAGTAGGGACTGAGACTAGTCAGCAAGATGGCACCCAGTCAAGGGGTTATTTGCATAAATATCTCTTCCTGGCTTCCCTCCTGAAGGTCTGCCATCATGGTTACCAGTTGGGTTCACCCAAGGTCACTTATTTCCACTAAATATATAAAATACCTGAATGGGGTATCTTAAGTGGAACTTTGAAAACAGGTAAGACTTCAATAATAAACAGGCTAGGGCATCCACACTTTAACACTCTGAACTTTTTCTTGACTGTGAGCTAAAAACACAGTCGCAAATGTTTAAGATTAGTGGAGACCAGCCAAGCTGTGCAGGCCCATCACCATAGAGGACCAGCAAGTCAACCAACAGCTCAGCCGCTATCATGAGGTGTGATATGTGAACTTGAACCTCAAAGCCACTCTGGTTGTGCAGCAGGTATTTGCCAAAAACCTCCTTGGTGCTGGGAACACAAAGATGGCTAGGACTGTCCATGGCCTTCAGGTGTCCAAAGCATAGTGGGAAGAGAGAAACAGAAATCTAGCAATTGGACTTCCCTAGTGGCGCAGTGGTTAAGAATCTGCCTGCCAATGCAGGGGTCACGGGTTCGATCCCCGGTCTGGGAAGATCCCATATGCTGCGGAGCAACTAAGTCCATGCACCACAACTACTGAGCCTGCGCTCTAGAGCCCGCAAGCCACAACTACTGAGCCTGCGTGCCACAACTACTGAAGCCCAGGCACCTACAGCCCATGCTCCCCAACAAGAAAGGCCACTGCAATGAGAAGCCTGCACACTGCAACAAAGAGTAGCCTCCACTCGCCGCAACTAGGGAGAAGCCCACGCGCAGCAAGACCCAACGCAGCCAAAAATAAATAAATAAATTTTTAAAAAGAAAAAGAAATCTAGCAATTTCAGTGTTATTTCTGCCACTAAATTCTGCAAATAAGTTGTTGGACAGACATGCTCCCCAGCAAAAGAAATGGGTGCAGGAAAAGATGAGATTAGAATATGTCTCTGAGACATAAGTCCCTGGCCATAGTAGAACACAGAGGAAAAGACTGGAGCTCAAAATAATAAACCAGAGGGGTGTGTGTGTGTGTGTGTGTGTGTGTGTGTGTGTGTGTGTGAGAGAGAGAGAGAGAGAGAGAGAGAGAGAGAGAGGGAGGAAAGGTGAGAGACTCAATCTGTGCCAACTAGGGTACCGCATGTGACCTAACTCACTTACACTGCATTTCTTTCTCTTGCTTTCTCCCTTCTCTGATGCTAAGGAGGAAAATGCTGGGGACCTTACACTACCAGAAAAATCTCAAGAGAGTCCCAAAGAAAAACGAACACTGTCCCACAATTAGTCACAGCCACAGGGGAAAGGCATAAAACAAACACGGAGCAAAAGCAGTCTGAGAATTCATCTGCTGGAAATAAACAAACAAACAAGCAAACAAACATGTCAAAGTCTGGAAATAAATAAACATGTCAAAGTCCAGCAAAATGCCTGCAGCTCTTTGGATCTCGATCACGTCTCCCCCGGACCCCAGCTTACAGGCTTCCAAGCCCCAGACTGCTCTTGGTTTGACCAGAGCACAGACGTGGAGGGAAAAAGAAGGGCATTTGGGGACAAACTAGGCCGTTCTTAGGTTCAGAGTAAGTCACAGCTGCCTGTGGTCTGTGGGATCAGGGCTCCAGAGGAATTCGCGGCAGGATGCTCTGCCCTGCTTCCTGGGCACGGATCTTGTGGTGCTGCCTGGCCTCTGATCCGAATGGCCAGCCCGAGTCCATCCTGGGTGGGCCTGGGCCGGGGCAGACAGGGAGACGGAGCCTTCCGGGGAGGGAGCAGACGGTCACGGAGTCGCTTCCCTGTGCTCAGTACCTCTAGCCAGTGGGTGTTTGCGGAACAGTCAACGGAAGCCCAGGAACACGGGGGCACGGGGGGCCCTGGGCAGGTGGCAGACGGGAGCGACAGAGGCAGCAGCGGACGGGGCGATGGGTGCACAGTCGGCTCCCAGAGCAAACGTCACAGGCCTTTGCCAAGCTGCAGGAAGAGGAGAGAGGACACCCAGCGGCGTCACTGCTGTAAGCCAGCCCGGATCTACCGCCGGTCAGTGGGATCCGACTTCGGCTTGTTAAAGACAAGCCAGAGGATCTTGTGCAATAAAAAAGAAGACTTGGCACGTCTAACTCGGGACTACACTCTTAAAAATAAAGTGCAGGGGGCTTCCCTGGTGGCGCAGTGGTTGAGAGTCCGCCTGCCGATGCACGGGACGCAGGTTCGTGCCCCGGTCCGGGAGGATCCCACATGCCGCGGAGCGGCTGGGCCCGTGAGCCATGGCCGCTGAACCTGCGCGTCCGGAGCCTGTGCTCCGCAACGGGAGAGGCCACAACAGTGAGAGGCCCGCGTACCGCAAAGAAATAAAATAAAATAAAATAAATAAATAAAGTGCACGCTACCACTTCCAGGAATACACTTGGCCATGAACTTAGGATGCATCTGTACTTCCAGAGACTCCTTTCTGTGGCCAACACTTCTCCCAGCTCCCAGGGTTGTAAGGGCTTTTCCCCCATCTCCACTCTCTCAGGGTTCTTACCTGTGTCACGCCAGAGCCTGCCTGGCCCAACTGGGGAACACACAGAGGCAAACGGTGGCCCCGCTGCTTCCTCCCCGAGCTGGCGGTGCCTGGCAGCAACGCCGACAGAGCTGCGGATTAACCGTTAACCGATTAACCGGGGTGGGAGTGGGAGGTGTAGGAGTCCCCTACAGACCCACCTGAGGATGCCGGCATCCAACTTAACGGGGCTGACAAAACCATGGCTGCAGGTGTAGCCACTGGTAAGGAAAACAACACTTCTCCACAGCTAGAAACGTCTAATCTCTCTGTAGCCAAAGAGAGAGCCTGACAAGCACCTATGAAGAAGCCGGGATGAAGGCAAACAAATGCCACGATACCTTGCAGTTCATAAAAGTGATGGGGGATTTCAGCCGCACGGGATCCAGTGCCAGAACAGCTGGTCAAATCGCATTTTGAGAACATTCCATCTCTCTTCCACCCTCTACACTTTATCCTACTTTTCATGAGAAAACACTGAATGAAGGGAAACGGATTAGGGTGGAAGGAGCTAACAATGATGGCACGCCTACTTTGTGCTCGGCGACTGACGAGGTGTTTTACTTATATTCATGAAACCCTTAAACAGCACGAAATGGGAACGCTTAACTGAGCTTCAGAAAAGTCAGATAACCTCCCCACGGTCCCACAGCTGGTAAATGCAGGAGCCAGGGTACAAGTCACATGTGTGGGTCTCGAAACCACTGGGGAGTTTTGCCTACACGTCTGTCTCTCCCCTGCTACGCTCAGAGGGAAACAGAAGTATCTGTTCTGGAGACCTGAGCACACATTCATCTTTCAGGGCATCCACTATATTGCATAGTTTTACACGTTTGAAAATAAAACACAGGAAACCTACAATTTGGGAGAATGTGATCATCGATGGGAGGTTTATAGGAAATAACATTTGTGCAGCCTTTGTAAACAAATCTGTATCGACATTCTTTTCAGAAATCTGTAGTTAGAAAACTGGTCCTTGTATAACCAAACTTTAAGAAATGTTGGTTTTTAGATCTGTGTGATCTTGCACAGAAAGAACCACATTTCCTGTTCATAACCAGAAGCATCCTGGCAAAATTAAACCGGAACATTGACAGGTTTGGGTTCAGTTCTTGATTTTCTTGGGTTTTATGACATCTTCTTTCTGATTTGGGTTAATAAGTCCAAAATCACCCCACAGTGATCTTGAGCTGGCGGCCAGCGAAGGAGGCAGTGGGAGGGCTGAAATGTACGCTTGGCAGATGGAGAAGAACTGGTCAGCAGAGCCCAGGACCACGGCAGCCGGCCACATCCTTGCTGGGTGGCCACATCACTCATGATCTCCCTCCAGGCACCCCTGTCCCTCGCCTCATAATTCTCCCTTTACCTACACCTCTCATCCCCTCCTAAGACCACCCCCGTTCTTCAAGGCCTCAGCCCTGTGTCCACACCTTCTGGGAAATTTCTGCATCGCTGGGTGCAGCGGTCAGTGTGCTAATAGCACTGAAACATTATTCCCCAGTTGTTGAAACACTGAAGTCCTTCCCCATATTGGTAAACAGAGCTGCCCCAAACACCAAAACTCGCCCCCCATATCCTACCTTTACTACGGTGGCCCCAGCTCCTACCCGGACCTCTGGGCCCTCCCCTGTATGGCTGAGTGGTCTGTGGACACACACAGGGTGTCCCCAACGGACACGTTCCCCACCTCCCATTATTGCTCAAGCCCTGTGCTGTGTGACTGGCTCATATGCCCCTTCGTTGCCTCTCTCTGTAGGTTATAAAGTCACTGGGAGCAACGACTGGACCTTTCAGTCTGTCCTTGTGTCTCCACAGCACCCAGAGCAGCGTCTTCCACAGAAAATATACCCAACACGCTTGCCGGATAAATATTTTGAAGATGCATCAACTGCCCTCATCATCCTCTGAGGCCTCGTGCCTAGAAGGCACTAGGGAGCTTTGTGGGCGCCCTCTGCTCAGGAATCAGCCTTCTATTCTCCACTGCACCTCGATGTACGCAGACATGCGACAGGAATTCAATCTACTTTCAGGCAGAGCTGTGATGGATGCCCTAGATAACTGTTAACTGAACGGAAACGCGAGGTCTGAGGCTACACGTCGTGCTGTGGGTGGCAGGCACCCTCCACGCTGGCCCCAGCGGTCCTCTCCTCTTGGTATGTCCCTGCTGCCTGGGGCATGGGGTGGGCTCCTCAGCTCACCTCCAACAAATGGAATACAGCAGAAGTTTCAGGTCCAGTAAGGCTGTGGCTTCTGCTTCAGGTGCTTTTTTCTCCCACTCACTCTTGCATTGCTCCCCGTGGGGTTCAGCTGACACCTGAGCAGAGGCCCAGGCGCGAGAATCAGGCTGGCAACAAACAAGGGTGAGCCTGGAGGCAGGTCATCGCGCGGCCAGCCTTCAGATGAGACCACCATCCAGCCTCGGAGGGACCCCTGCCAGGACCCCCGCGGAGCTGAGCTTTGATCTCAGACCACACAAACGGTGGTAACTGGAGTTTGTTTTGAGCCACAACGTTTGGGGCTTGTCACCTGCTGTAGATAACTAACACATAGGGCTTCTTTAAAGACCCAAAGAGAACATCCCACTTGGCCTCCGGGGTAACTGCCAAGCCACACGTACCCAGCAGATAAAAATGGACAAGAACAGCTGCTGTTACGGAGTCCTTACCAGGCCCTGGCACTGCTCAAAGACCCAACAAACGTGATCTTAGGTAACCTTTCATGCCACTGTGCAGGAGGACGTGCGTAGTTCACTGGGGCAGAGAGAAAAGTAAACAGCCTCGAAGCTTCGGAAGCCGTGACCCTTTGCATTGCGTGCCTTGGCCTGTCCACTGGTCACACTCACACCAAGGAGGAATGACTCAGTGAATCCCTTAAAGACCACAACCAGAGCCTTTGGTGCCTGGCCCATGCCAGGCAAGGCCAGCTCCGAGGGAACCAGAGCCTGGCAGACAGGCCACCAGAATGACCACACAGGGTAAAAGCTTAGAAAAGACTAAAAACCCTCCCCCTTTTTTCTTTTTAAAAGAATCCCATCACTTTCTCTGCAAATCCAATTTCACATTTAATAATCCTCCTCTCAAGGATTTCTGCAAATTTCACTTGCTTCAATTTCAACTCACCTCCTCTTGGGTTGTTACATGTTAAGATGAAAAATGCCCCCTCAGGAACCTTCTTTATAACTCTTCTTCTCTAAAAAGCAAACTCCTCAGACTCCGAAAGGATCTCAACATCATGTGTTACTTTAAAAAAAGAGATCGGGGCTTCCCTGGTGGCGCAGTGGTTAAGAATCTGCCTGCCAACGCAGGGTACATGGGTTCGAGCCCTGGTCCGGGAAGATCCCACATGCTGAAGAGCAACTAAGCCCGTGCGCCACAACTACTGAGCCCGTGTGCCACAACTACTGAGCCTGCGCTCTAGAGCCCGCGAGCCACAAATATTGAGCCCGCGTGCCACAACTGAGCCTGCACTCTAGAGCCCGCGAGCCACAACTACTGAGCCCGTGTGCTACAACTACTGAGTCCGCGCGCCTAGAGCCCGTGCTCTGCAACAAGAGAAGCCACCGCAATGAGAAGCCCGCGCACCACAACGAAGAGTAGTCCCCGCTCACCGTAACTAGAGAAAGCCCATGCGCAGCAACGAAGACCCAACGCAGCCAAAAATAATAAATAAATAAGGAACGAAGTAAGTAAATAAATAAACAAAAGAGATGAATCAGGTGAGTTTTTTTTGAAGGTCAATTAAGACAAAAGCACTGCTAAACAATTCATATAACAAGATGCTCCTTGGTTCCTTTCAAGGGTAGTAGGAATGGATGGGCCGCTTCAGGAAGGGGTCAGGCAGCTCCCCTGGCCTCACGCCCTCCAGGTAAACCTCAGGTGCTCCAGGAGACACACGTGGGTGGTAAATCATGCCCTGCCACATAGGGAGAACGTTCCCCCGTGAGAACACAGTCTGGAGCTTCCGCCTGAGCTGGCTCAACCCCGCGAGGTCACGACGCCGTCTCCCTTCCCTGCCAGTGCCTCTGCCAGCTCACGGCTGCATCAGAACGTGCACAGACGGCCACGGCCCCAGCACCGCTGCTTCCCCAGTGCTGGGGGGTAGGGAGCTCGGTGCTCACATGCTGCCCCGCCCACTGTCCCTCCACTGCTGGAGGGAACATGGGGGCCAATCTGGCGGCGCCCTGAGCAGGGCTACCCAGGCTCCAGTGAGAAGGGGAGTGGTGTCGTCCTAAGGATGTGAGACCTGCCCACCCCCCGCTGGGTGGAGCTCCTAAAACTCCAGACCAAGAGGCAAGGCTCGTGCCCTTGCACACGACATTAGTTGTTTGGTTTTTAAGAGGAAGAAATGAAACCCAATAGCTACGGTTCTCATCGAGGAAGTCAAGGCTGGAGACGAGCAGCCCCTGTGCCGTTGGCGGGTGGCCATTCTGCTTAAGAACTTTCGTGCCCTGCACCCCGTGTGCCGAGCTGTAAAGCGATCGGGATGTCAGAGCCTCTGCCTGTAAAATGCTAAAGGGTGCTGACACTCATCACTCCACGAAAGCCTCCCCCTCTCAGTCCCAGGTCTCCTGTCCAGTCCAAGGTCCCCCCCTCCAGTCCCAGGTCCTCTCTCCACATGTTCCTTCTCCTCTGAGCACCGCGTGGGGCCCACGCTCTTTACCGTGCAGCGCCTGGGGGCTGCCTCTGGGCGTCTGTGAGTTTCCCCGAGCATCATCCCTGTTCGTGCCCCTGCGTCCTTGGTCCTGCTGCTCCATCCCTGACCCCATGGTGGTACTGAGGGTTTTCCTTCCTCAGAACGAGCCCTGCACAGACCGGGGTAGGGGGTGGGGGTGGAGGGGACTGTGGTAGGACTGGAAGCTCGGTCCCTCCAGCCCTCACCCTGGTCATTCGCTGACACAAGGCACTCCCCCAGCTTTTCCTCTCAACACCCTCCCGGAGGGAAGAGCAGCAACTCGGAAATCAGAGTCACTAGTTCCGATCCTGGGGCAAATTCTTTACCCCAACTGAGGCTCTGGCCTTTTACCTATAAAAAGTAAACAATAACGATACCATAGAGATTGAAAATAGCACAAATAAGGTGAAAGACGCGCATAGAAGAAGCCCGTGGTCACAAAGCCACCAGGGGGACCACGGCCACTGGAAAGTGCCTCTGAGTCCAACACACCTTCTGTTGCCCCAAATTACACGTTTCACATCCTGAGCATGAACGTACCCGAGCTGCCTGCGAAGCCCAGAAAATCAGCAGCTGCCCCCAAAGTACACTTGAAGAACCAGTGTTCCAGGAAGCCTAGCTTGCAGGCAGCATCAGCACTAGTTCCGGTCAGGATGCAAAGACACCCCGTCCCCTTTCTCCTCTAAGGGAAGAAGGATCCGATCGTCAATCATCTGTATCCGTGATGGGGTTCGGATTATGACATTTTTCTCTCCTCTCAGAGACAATAAAGCCACAGAACTGTAGCTAAGATCTCTGTCCGAGGCCTCTACAACAGAGAAAGGTAGATGATAGAATTTCTGGTTTTGTTCCTGAAAATATGTTTGAACACACACACACACACACACACACATGTGCCTGCACAGACATCACGTCAGTACTGGAAGAACAAATAGGAAAGCAAAGGAGAAAACTGTTGGCAGGGCGGCCTGTCCATTCCTGGAAATCCTTTCAGTGCACTCAGCCCCAGGCATTCCAGTTTTCAGTGCACTCACCCTCAGGCATTCCAGTTTTCTAGAAGTCTTAAGGTAGCAACAACAGTGATTTAACACACTGTTTCCATCTCTTGAAAAACTGCTAATGATCTTAGTTGCCTTTTGATAGTTTAGCTGTACAACGACCATCATTTGTCCTAAAGACATTATTGGAACCTGTTTCTAAGCATATTTCCTTCTCTCACCTTTGGCCCCAAATTTAAAAAAAAAATGTTTAGGACTTCCCTGGTGGCGCAGTGGTTGAGAATCCACCTGCCAGTGCAGGGGACACAGGCTCGAGGATCCCCTGGTCTGGGAGGATCCCACATGCCACGAGCAACTGGGCCTGTGCTCCACAGCTACTGAGCCTGCTCTCTAGAGCCTGTGAGCCACAACTACTGAGCCCATGCACCACAACTGAGGAAGCCCGCACACCTGGAGCCCATGCTCCGCAACAAGAGAAGCCATCTCAATGAGAAGCCCGCGCACCGCAACGAAGAGTAGCCCCCGCTCGCCACAACTAGAGAAAGCCCGCACGCAGCAACGAAGACCCAATGCAGCCAAAATAAATAAATGAATAAATAAATTTTAAAAAAAGTTTAAAAAAGCAAATACAAAATGTGTCCCAAAGCTATTTAGTCTCTCTTAGCCAAGGCTCTTCCCAACAGGCAGAGGCCAGCAGGACCCCAAGTTCCGTTGCCAACTCTGGGACTCCCAGGCACGTCCAGGACTGTACACACTGAGACCATCCCCAGGGAATCTGACCCAGGACTCTTGTCACATCTACTCTGCCTGGTCTTCAAACTCCTGCCTTCTACACACTATGATTCTGTCTACATGGGCCACCAAAAGCAAGTGCGACGTGCGCGGGCCCCGTCTGTCTGCGGGGGATTGTTCCCGGGGGCAACACAGGATCCCCAAGTTCCGGTGCGAGTGGTCTCCGACTTTCCCAGCCCCGGGCTGGTCCACGCCGTGATTCCTGTTGGGCTACCTGAGCCCGAGGACGCTGGTACTTGCTCCGGGCTCAACCATCACAGCTCAATGTGTTAACCACGACAGAAGTCAACTGGGGAGGCCCAGTCCCAAAGGTATGCAAGAAGTCAAACTAGTTGGAGAAAAACAGGATTTTGTATTTATTCTGAATTCTGCAGGTCAAACGCTGTCGCCTAGGCACTCAGCTTGCTCACGTCCATGAGGATGAACATTCAGAGGTGAATTCTGCCCGTCAGCCAGGGAGGGAGCAGAACGTAGAGATTAAGACTACGAAGCCGGACAAGTTCAAGTGCAAATCTGCGTGACAGCTGTGTGACCCCGCAGCTTTTAAAGAAGGGCAGGTGTCAGTTCCTGACTCCCAAATGTTTCTCTAAGGATTAAATACATTGATCGTACGTCAAATGCCCAGTGCGTCACAACTGCTGAATAAACATGATCTTTACTCACAAGCAGATGTTCATCTTGATTCTGAGCAAGAAGGAAAAGCAGTTGGTTAAGAACATTTCAACAGGGGCTTCCCTGGTGGCGCAGTGGCTGAGAGTCCGCCTGCCGATGCAGGGGACACGGGTTCGTGCCCCGGTCCGGGAAGATCCCACGTGCCACGGAGCGGCTGGGCCCGTGAGCCATGGCCGCTGACCCTGTGCGTCCAGAGCCTGTGCTCCGCAACAGGAGAGGCCACAACAGTGAGGCCCGCGTACCACAAAAAGAAAAGAAAGAAAGAAAGAAAGAAAGAAAGAAAGAACATTTCAACAAGTCTGTTAATGCTGCTGCAAATTCTGAACGACCAAGAGCGAAAAGACAACTTACAGGGCTGAAGGAGAGAGACGCGTGAGATGGGAAATGCACGTCCGACTTACCCCTAAGACCCCGAAGCGCTCGGCCAGGCTCCAACCGCAGAGAAAGTCGATCTCAAACTTGTGGTTCAGAACAACGATGGCGTTTTCCTTCCCATACTTGGGGTAGGCCCGGGGGTCCGTGTGGATGATGCACTCTGTGCCCGACCACCATTCCAGCAGCATCACCAGCTCTGGAACAAACCACCACAACAGACGGACCTTTATTTCACGCACCCTCTGTGACCAGGGGTCTTGGTCTGCTGGGCCAGGTGGCAGCAAGGCTCTGCCGCCCTGGCTGGAATGGAAAGCAACTTTGAGGGGTCAGGTTCTGGATCCTTTCAGCCCAGACCCCAGTTCTTGAAAGCGTTTCGAAGCAGAAGGAAAAAAAGATCGAGAAAACTCCACAAGTCTCCAGGGGAGGAGGGGAAGCTTCGAGAAGGCAAATGACTTGCATTCCCTGATTAAGTACCTTGGGAAAAAATAAATCAGAAAGCCTGAATCCATCAAGAATCCACGCCCTTGTGTTTTCAGAGCCCTGAAAGGTAGTGTGAGGTGATGTACAGAATTCTTAACGTCCTTGGAAATGACTAACTGGGATACTTATAAACACCATCAAGGAACATTAAATACCCAATTTTTCTCTCCCATTTACGACACTGGAGTGCCCCAGGAATAATGGAGCCCTGCAGTGAAACACCAGCACCTGGAGGGCAAGGATAAATTAGGTCCATTACCTTGTGGGCCTCAACGCAACTATTAAAATACTCTTGTAGGAGCTTGTGAAATAGGAAAGTCCTTTTTTGGGCAACAGTGACCAACTTGCCTTTATTCTTCAGTGATACCTCTAATCTAGGTCACCAATACCCAACCCAGTGGCCTCAGGACAAGCCTTTATGGTAGAAATTGTCCAGAAGAACAGCCGAACCTTGGTGATTAGAACTACAGCTATAGAGTGACTTGGAAATGGAATTTTAGAGCTAAGCCTGTTCAGCAGATGGGTGGATAGGTGGGTGAGCCCTCTGTGAAGGACACGCCCCTTTTTATCACCACTTAGAGGGGTGCATGTTAGGCAGAGGACTCACTCATCACCCGCCCCTACACATACGCACACAGACCAGCAGGTGTGGTCTCGACTCCAGCCAAGTCTCGTGTGTGAAAGGCTTGGGCAGCTGCCCTTGGAAACCTCTCTCCTTGAGGCTGGAGACTGGTGCTTAGGTACTGGAGCCAGAACTCTCTAGAAGGCACTACAGTCTAGTTTCTAAGCACGAGCACTGTGGGGCTTTGGACAGATGAACCACATGGCACCGCAGCCTCCTAATCTTTGGAGGGGCGGCCTCATTGGCTTTTGTGAGAAGCAACGGGCATGATACGTAAGAGGCACTCTGTGCAAAGTACATGCCAAGCTCCCACCAAACCCAGGCTTCAGCATCTACCAGTGTCATCAGAACCAAACCAAAACACACCCCTGACTTGACACTGAAGAGTCCGCCTATTCCTAGGAGTTGAGAAAACACTGAGCCCCCAGGCAGCTGTCCCAGGGCAGCGACACTGGTAGGACCTAGAGGTGGCCATCAGGGAGGGGAGGGGCGCAGGGCAGCCTGGCTGGCGGGACAGTTCCCACCGTGTAGAAAGATGCTTCTACTGCTGCACTGATTTGTTCCAAGAGATGGGTGGGCGGTACCCACCCTTCCCATTACTGGTCACGGAGCCCAGAGAAGCCCTAAGCAGAGCGGCGTGGAAGCAGCGAGATCAGGCTGAACTGGTGTTCCCTGTGACTCATCCTGCAAACACCTCCCGAATGCCTCTCTGTGCCCTGCGGCTCCCTGCCGGCAGGCCGGGCCCCCCTTCCACTTTCCCCAGCACCCTTCGTGGCACTTATCACAGCTTGTGTCACAGTGAGATGACACCCCGGCCCCCACTGACCACAGGCCCCACCAGGCACAGACCACCTTGCTTGGTTCACCCTGACCCCAACCCTCAGTCCGGAACCCAGCACCGTGCCGGCGCATCTACGCTTCCAACAAACACTGTTTGGTGACCCGATGTGTGCAAGCAGGATGTGAGGGGCTGGAGGTGTGGTAGCAAACCCACAGCTGCTCCCGGGCTCCCACCCTCCTGGAGCCTGCAGCCCCGAGGGAAGGCAGTCGCGCCCTCAGGAGGTGGTATGACCAGGAGAGCAGAGACTCTTCACAGGATGGGCGGCAGCTGAATATGATGCTCATGGATCTGGGGCCACACCCAGCCAGGCTCCGGTCCTGCGGATGCCACGCAATGGCTGTAAGACTTCTGGTCTGTTTCTCAATGTCCCCTAAATCTCAGCATCCTTGTCTGTGAATAAAGATAGGAAAAGCAGGGCTTCCCTGGTGGCGCAGTGGTTGAGAGTCCACCTGCCGATGCAGGGGATGCGGGTTCGTGCCCCGGTCCGGGAGGATCCCACATGCCGCGGAGCAGCTGGGCCCGTGAGCCATGGCCGCTGAGCCTGCGCATCCGGAGCCTGTGCTCCGCAACGGGAGAGGCCACAACAGTGAGAGGCCCGTGTACCGAAAAAAAAAAAAAAAAAAAAGATAGGAAAAGCTTCTAGAGATGCTGTGGGTATTAAATCAGATCATGTAGTCAAGGCACCTGGCATGATGTTGCACATAGTAGGGGACCAGTAAGCTTCTTACTACTATTATACACACTGTAATTCTGTAGCAGTCCTGGCTCTGTGACCAGGGGAGGGGGGAGAGAGAGAGAGAGAAAGGGAGACAGAGTGTTACAGCGACTTCAGCACCAGAGTAAGCAGCTATGATTTACGATTTCACAATAAAGGCAAGGAGAAGTCACTGGAGCATTTTTAAAGAGGCCACAGCAGCACCTAATTTGCATTTTGAAATGATCACTCTGGGTGAAGTGGGAACAGATCAGAAGCAGGGAGGCCCGTCAGGGGGTGACTGCAGCAGCCCAGTGAGAGGTGATGGCAGCGGGACCAGGTGGTGACAGTGCGGAGAGGCCTGATTTCTCCCTCATCTCAACAGGCTGTTAGCTACACAACTGAACACTGAATCTCACTGGATAAAAGAGTTTTGTTTCCTTTCCCCCCCACCTTTTTTTCCACCAAGTGTTTCTTTTTTTTTTTTTTAATTCACAAGAAGTATTTACATTTATAGTCACAATGTAAAACAGTTCAATTAATCCAGAAGTATTTAGAGGAAAATGTGTAATTCCCTTTGATGGCCCTGCAGCGTGCCCATCAGAATCCTCTTTCCTGTTTGTTTCCAGTTAAGGGACCACAAGGGACACTCTTGGGAGGTTTGATGGGCTTTTCAGGTCACGTGCGTCGCGGCTGACGTGCTGATTCACCTCCTCGGTGTGAAGAAGAAGCTAGACCTGCATCAGCTCCAGCCCCTCCAGCCCCTCTGACTCCTGGGCCTGGCTGTGTCTGCTCCTGGGAGGGCCCGGCTGCTGCGGGACCCCAGACCACCCAGGTCACCCACATCATCCATGCCAGGTGCAGTAGGAACCCACAGAGGTTCCGGTCTGTCCTCACAGGGCTGCAGATACTGCTTGGGGGTCCTGACCTCTTGATCATCCATCCATTTACATCCATCACCCCTTCCTGACGACTCTCCCTGGGACTTCTAGCTCCAGCAGGAGCTGCAGAGACAAGAGCCCTCCCGGGCCGGCCAAACAGCCCCACACATGAAAAAGGGCCGCACCCTTTACAGGTGTGTGCGTCTGCCAGCAGCTCCACTCCTCTGGGTGAGCTCTGGGGGGCACGTCCCCTGCCCATGCCCCCCCCAATCCCAGCTCCCTTCTCCAGGGTTAGCCATTAGGAACAGCTTGGAGAGTGGCCTCCTCGTCCTGTTCTTCAGAGTTTACACACACACACACACACACACACACACACACACGTTTTCCCCCCATGAATGGGTTCATACTTCATCGATATTTGAAAGCATATACATATAGCTATTTTCTCCAAACGGTGTATTTTGGGCTCTCTCCATGTTAATACAGATACACAGAAGTATCAGCAAATATTTTTCGGGCTCTGGCCATGGGTCACAGCCAAGGCCACACGGTATTGCATTAAATCCTCACATTAACCCTGTGAGAGGCACAATGATTGTCCCCATTTTAAAGATGAAGAAACAGAGGCACAGGGATATCTCTCATTCTACGAAATTGCCATTTTCTAGGTCAAAAATAGCCAGAACGGCAATTTCATGAGGGGTAACTAGCTGCGTGGCAGTTCCTGCTACGGTTTTACTATGATTTATTCAGCCATTCTGCCATCGATTAGCACTTCTTCCCCTTGTTTTTTATTGTTACAAATACTGTGGTAAACATCCTTGAAAACGCATGTTTAAAAAAAAATTGTGAAAGTATTTCTCCAATATAGGGATACCAAAAAGCAGAATTATGGATTGAAGAGTATGCATACTTTAAAATGTTACGTATATTTCTAAATTGCCTTCCAAAAAGCTCTAAATGGAAATGTCAGTATTTGTTCAAAGCAGAAGCTAGAGCAGAGGCAGGGGATACAGGAGGGAAAGGCAGGGGCTGCCGCACACAGACGTGAAATCCTAGTTCAAGAGGGAGGACCTCTGGGCCCCAGGGTCGCATCCCGAGGCCCTGACAGGAGCTGACACCTCATATCATCACGGTCCTCCCGCCCACCGCGATCTCAACCTGTCCATTAATCCCTGGGCCTCGAAGGACGGAGGGGACACCCTGCTCACCCCATTCTCGCCAGAGGTGTGGGCTGAGCCAGCAGGGCCCCGATGGCTGTCAAACACTCGTTACAGACGAGATCTGCGGCCCAGGTTTCTTCCGTATAACGCAGCGATTTTGAAGCCTCTTGTCCCATTTCAAGATGCTCAGTTGCGAGATTGTGCAGTCTTTATTTTGGCTACTCCCCGAGGGCAGGGTGGCCGGAGGCGCTGGCGGGAGCCCAGCACAGGCGTCTTCCCGAAGCTCAGCCACCTCTGGACCCTGCGATCTGGGGCCACGCCTGGCTCTGGCCAGTTACTGCAGCCTGTTTGGCAAACTCCACTTGGAGACAGGTGGGGCCAGCGAGGTCATGGCCAGGGAGGGACGTGGAGCACAGGAAGTCACCGTAAAACCCCAATCTGCTGCCTCCAATTTCAGGGGCTGATGGAAGGACCCAACCCAGGGGGCTGTAAGGGCACACGGTCTGAAGGACAGATTTGTTTTTGTTCTATTTGCTATTGCGCTGTGCAGCTCGGTTACAGATAGGAAAAAAGAAGTAGATGGACAAGGGAAAGAGGAGGAGAGGGGAGAGGCTCCTGGTTCATACTGGTAAAGGAGGAGGACATGGTAACAACTAACATTCGCTGAGTCAGCTCACACATCACTGTCCCCATTTCACAGCTGACGGCATGGAAACACTGAGGCCAGGGAGCCGGTCCAGCTCCCACCGCTAGGAGGTGGGAGTGCTGGGCCCTACACCCAGACAGGGGGATTTAGAGGGTCCACGAGGACACCAAAAGCCATGATTATATGGCGGAGGGGAGAGAAAGAGCATTTAGGGAGGGACGAGATCAGAGCATGTTCAGAGTACAAGGGTCACACCTTTGACCTTGGGCAGCTCTTCTCTGTGAGAGGAAGATGCCCAAATCAAAGGCTGCTGTGAAGGTTAAATACGCTAAAGTGATTAAAGCATGTAACGCTTGCCCGCCCTGGAACCAGTGCTTTTCTTCTCCTCAGTACTATGACCACCAAGGATAATAATACAGCAATAACGACAGAAGAAATAATGAAGGGACCGAGAGAACAGCCAGGAAAGAACGAGCAGCACACGGGCGAGTGCCGACTTCTGGGCAGCCCTGCTGTCACCCCCAGACCTCCCTGTCCTCAGCTCTGATGCGTCTCCTTTCACTGCAGTCCAGATGCTGAGCAGCTGTGAGACCCGGCTCCTTCTGTGCTGGATCCCAGGGGTCGACATGCGCCCTGGAAACCCAACGATCCTCCAAACCCACAGCCGAATCCTTCTGCAGCCCACGTGGGTGGACGGGCGAGGGCTCCCTCCTTCTCCACCACACCTCTCCCCCAGCTTCCTGCTCGCACCTGCCACGAATGACATTTCTCTCTTCTCTCCAGCCTTTTCCGGAAGAAGTGCCGAGAATTCTAATAACACAAGGAGGCAAAGTTCCTGCAGAAAAGGCCTCGAAATCCAGACTGTTGGTCAGGGTTCAAACAGCCAGAATCCCCCGCGTTGCAGATGCGGGGGACATGTGACCAAGGAAAATGGTATTTTTATAATCAACTTTATCTAACTTTAATAATTACATAATCACATGCGTAATTATATGTAATCTATAAACTAAGTATATATAATTAGGTACTCATAATAGTCTTTTTAATAATTTAGCTGATAATAACTTAGGTTAAACATGAAACCTCTCTACCTCAAAAGCTTCCAAAATGCAAAATCGAAGAAGTTTCTGGGGTTTGACGTGAGACCGCCCCCTTCTACACCCCCGGGGAGGAACATGCCCTGCCCTGGCCTTGGTTTCTGCACTCTCTGGGCCATGTTCAAAAGTGGGGATAAAAAGATGAACTTGAACGGTTAGTGGGAGCTGAGTCAACAGGGAGGTTGGGGGCCAGCTCTGACCTCGCCAGCCCCGAGGGAGCCCACGGAGACCCTGAAAAGAGGATGGAGTTCAATAAACAAACGCACTTTCACACTACGGCGCTCGATACAGAATCAGGGGCTTCTGATGCGAGACCAGCTGCCGACTGGTCCCCGTCTGCCTACCAGGTCTATTGTGGAGCCTCCCAGCCTTACCACCAGACTCACATCCCCATAACCGGCTCCAAACGCGGGTGAAGTCAATTCCTCCCTGCCTAGCTATACCCCGTGGACCATGCTCATCACTTCCTCTCTTTTCCTCATGTCTGTTTTCCCTACCTCGCCTTACCCATCCTTCCAGGCTCAACACATGACCATACTTCCACAAAACCGCAGGTCCCAGGCCGCCCAGACACAGGTCTTCCTAACTTCCTGCCTCTATCTGTGCTCCACGCAGTTGGGCACTTACTTGTATTTTGTTTTGAATTGTTTCTAGTTAATTTCCCAGCGTATACCTTTTGGCCACAACCAGATTTCAGTACTTTCTTTCCATGACACTAAACTAGGGACCCAATTGTACTTGCAACATTTCAAACCACATCCCAGTCACCCAAGCATCTGCTTTTCCAACTTAGGTGCCCAGGTCATTGAATGATGCTGAGGCAAGAAGCCTATAAACAGATGCACAGTGTATCTATAGGGCTATTAACATTTCATAGGATGATTAGAAAAACAACATCTAAAAAGGCTCCTTAGAATGAAGGAAAGTTTGGGAAGCCCTGCCGGACCTCTCTGATAGAGACGGATCTGCTACAAGCTGGCAATGCAAGAAGCCAACTCCCCTGGACCCTGCAGCATCTCCAACACGTCCTTCCAGCCCAGCGGAAGTGCCTGTTTCTATGCAAGCTTTGCCCTTGGCAGGGCACAGAGGGAACGGACTTGACCTGCTTGCTATGTTCTTGGAGCTCAAGTCTTAACGAGCTAATGCTGCCACGTTGTAACCTTTCTCTCTGAGCCTTGAGATGGCAGGTCAGGGTGATGAGGGGCCGTGAAAACACTTGCCTGAAAGGGGATGAAGTGCTGCTCCTATCCGACTTACATCCTGCAGTGAAGGAGACAGGAACCGGGTAACTGGCGTTGAGATAGAATTGGACTGAGAGCAGCCGGTATAAATGCTACAGGCGTTTACAATATGCACAGGAAATGGTAACGTTAGGAGCAGAAAAGCAGCTTTTCCACTAAGTGGAGCCAACACTCAGCTGCCAATTACTGGGTCTCACTTTCAGGACCAGACAAAACAAGAAGTACGACTGTCCTGAGTGATGTTTATAAAAGCCAGGTTGAAGCCCTTTGCTTCCCACCCTCAGTCAAAAACCTGAGGTGGCTTCCCTGGCGGTGCAGTGGTTGAGAGTCCGCCTGCCGATGCAGGGGACACGGGTTCGTGTCCCAGTCCGGGAAGATCCCACATGCCGTGGAGCGGCTGGGCCCGTGAGCCATGGCTGCTGAGCCTGCGTGTCCGGAGCCTGTGCTCCGCAACGGGAGAGGCCACAACGGTGAGACGCCCGCGTACTGCAAAAAACAACAACAACAAAAAACCCTGAGGTGGGAGGACAGGGAAAGGAAGGGTCTAGAACCCCACCTCCACCCCCCACTCTGGTGCCCCGATATTCTGGCTTCTCAAAATTCCCTTCCAAGAAAGCAGCTCAGAAATCACTGAGCCCTGACACCTGTGCCATCTGATCTTCCAGTCTCGAGCATCAGTGTCCTTGTTCATCCAGTAATCAAATATCGAGGCAGTATGTTGGTAGATGCCAGGGGCTGGAGGGTAGGGGGGCTGTGGGGAGGGGGAATGGGGAGCTAGTGTTTAATGGGGACAGTGTTCAGTTTAGGAAGGTGAAAAACTGGGGAGATGGATGATGGTGAGAGTTGCACAACAACGTGAATGTACTTAGTGCCACTGAACTGCACAGTTAAATACGGTTAACGTAGTGTGTTTTATATTGTGACTTTTACCACAATAAAAAAACATTAAAAAAAAAATATATCGAGGCGGAGTCTACCAGATGCCCAGCACCAGTGCAGGGGCCTGGACGTGGCAGTGAACAAACACACTCTAGAAGGGGAGACAGGCAGTAAAGAAGCAAACAGCACATAGATGTATAACGTGGTAGCTGGACGGCTACGGGTGCTGTGAGGGCAACAGCAAGGGGAAGGGCTGGGGGATAGGGTCTGGGGGGAGGGCTGATCTTTCACAGGTGGCCCAGAGGATGCCTCCCAGAAGTCTCTGAAGTGTAGCATGAAGCTGCCGTGATCTAATGTGACCTGCTAGAAGGGAGCCTTTCCCAGATACGGGACTTGTTTTGTTCATGGGTGTGTTTCCAGTGCTGAGAGCTGGGGACCCACTGAGAGGGTGGCTTTGGCTGCTGCATAGAGAATGGTGTCAGCAGGCTCAGGTGGAGGGTGGCCACAGGGAGCGGGCTGCCGCAATCAGCCAGGAGACAGGGGACCTGGGCTCGGTGGTGGTGGTGGTGGTCGTGTGGAAGAGGGGTCAGGTTCAGGGTGACGCTGAAGGTGGGGGAGCACAGGACTGGCTGCCGGGCTGAATGTGGTAGAAGAGAAGGTCGAGGGGTGATTCTAAGATGTTTGCACTGAACGGCTGGGGATGCACCTGCTGCTGAGAGAGTTGGGATGCGCTGGGAGGGAAGGGCAGGCAGCAGAGGACCTGGGCTTGGGCTGGGATGGGTGAGCCTCGTGCGGGGCCAGCGTCCTGGCTCAGAGGAGGCGCACGGGGACCGCTTCTGCCCGGCCCTGGCCCCGCTCTGACCCAGCCTTTGACGTTCCTTCCCTGTCACCACGCCCCTTCTCTGTGGCCACTTCTATTTCTCTCCCAGACCCGGCCAATCATCCTCCTCACAACACCTTCCCACTCACTCATCACCAGTGAGAGTTACTGGTCAGGCTCCCATCCCGTCCAGCCCTCGGCAAGGCGAGAAATCCGGCGTCACCGTGCCCAGAGGCACCCGAAGCCTGGGAGTAGCGAACACCATCAGCACCCAGATTTTGTTCTCTAAAATCCACTTCCCCACCGTCTTTCCTGTCCGGGGCACACTGCCCGCCATGAGGTAAAGCAGCAGTGCACAGATTGTTCTGTGTTCAGTCTGAACCTGGACCCACCCAGCATTTATGTCTGACTCCTAGTTTATCGTCCAGGGAGGGAGGACCAGGTTATTAAACTCCACCCCCGTGAGCACCCACACATACCCAGAAGGTGGGACACTCTACAGGTCAGGGGCGTTCTAAGCTAAGAAAGACTTAAAAGACGAAACAACCAAATGCAATGTATGGACCCCATTGAAATCTGAACTTAACACTCCAAATGTTAAAAAAAAAAAAAAAAAGTTTGGAAACAACTGGAGAAATCTGAATATAGCCAGTATTACATGATACTAAAAAAAATTACTAACTTTGACAGTTGTGGTAACAATGTGGCTGTTTTTAAGATGTCCTTATTCTCTATAAAACACACCTCATGATAATTTGGGGTGGTAATTCATGACATAAGATATCTGGGATTCGCTTTATAAATTTTCAGCAATTGATCAATGAATAAGAATTCAGTATAACAAAATATTTACAATATTTAAATCCAAGTGCTGTGAATATGGGGAATCCTTCTGCTATTCTCTTTACTCTTACATGTATTTAAAGGCTTCGTAAAAAGAAAGGGAAAGGAGGCAAGTTCCCTCTTACTCACAAGAGTAAGTCCAGGGTCAACGGCAGCCCCCAGACACCTTAAATCATGGCAGCTTCATGCTAAACTTCAGAGACTTCTGGGAAGCATCCTCTGGGCCAACTGTGAAAGATCAGCCCTCCCCCCAGTCGTGCCTCAACCACTCGCCGCCACGTCTCTAGGGGCAACCGTGGGAGAGACAAAGACGGAAACCCTAAGAATATACCCATGTGTAAAATGCAGACCAAGGCCACACAGGGATTTCCATTTTTGAAATTTCTGAGATGAAGGCTACAATACAACTTGAAGATGCCTTACATTTCAATGCCACTCTATTAAGCAGTTAAAAGGTCTAAAGTCCCCAGAGTGTGAAGGTATTCGCTTCTCTGCTCTCCTCTGCTCGCCATGTGGAGTGGTAAGAAATTCTCGAAAGCTGGCACTGTTCCATTGTCCCAGTTACTGCCTTTGGGTGATGTCTCTGACCTTAGCCAAATGAGCCAGTACTTAGCGCTTTCTCTGCCAGGTCGCAGCATCATAGGGGAGAGATGGAGCACGTGTAAGCTGCCCGGCTCCTATGGGACTTGACATCAGCAACATCCATGGTAAGGGGGAGTTTTTCAACACATTGCAAAGGATCTGGCTGAGAGCAGACACTCAAGGGACCCCTACCTCTCTCCTCCCTCCACCCTTCACACACCGACACCGCTCCTGTTGCTCTGGTCCAAATCCTAGTGCCCCTCAAGACACACATCAAATGCCCTCCTTTGGAAAGCGGCCCCAGACCCCCAAGTTCTGCAGGGTCCTTGCCTTCTGGTCTCATTGGTGCCTTCTACTTAGCGAGGGCGGGTATAGGCCTCAGGACTTGTTCACACTCTTGAGCTGTGACTGAAATGTGGGGTCATTCAAATTCCCAGAAGCTTCTGGAAGCTTAGAGTTCTACTACCTCCCTCCCACTAAGGTCCCAGTCAGAGTGGTCCACCCAGGATTACTTGCTAAGTTGTTTTAAGGAAAGAAAGACCTCTTGAAGCCAAGAAGCGTGAAAGCTGTGGGCGTATTCTGCGGTGTTTCCCTTCCCATGTGCACAAGGATGTTACAACCTGGTGAAGCCTCGGGTCCGAACGTCCCACTTGAAGATGGAAGGCCTTTCCCTACGTCATGGAATGCAGGTTACCCTTCTGAGGCCAGGGTGTGTGCTCCAGCTGTGTGGGCAAACACACACTCCACCCGTGAACCTGGAAATGATGTGTAAGATGGTTCTCTCAAAGTAAAACTGTAAAAACAAACACCAAGGCACAGACCAGAGATATGCAAGAGGAACCTTAAAGAGAACACATGGATTCCAGGCCAAGACTCAGGCAGCAGCTTTATTTCAAGAAATGGGCCCGTGGTGGAAAGAAAAAAAAGCAACCGGAGGGCACACTAGTGCCTCAGGAGGAAAGGTTGTCCTCCCCGCCAGGGGCAATGACAGCCCGACACACTTCTTACATTGCACACCTGGTCCCCGGTGGGGTCACTGCACAGCCACCCAGTGCAAAGTTACCCATCCATCTCCTGGATGTGACCCGAGCTCACATGCAGATCAGCCCTCGGGGCAAAAGTGTGTTGATCAGCAAATAGGAGCATTCACTCCATCTCGTTCTCTCCACTGAGAAGTAGATTATTACCTGCCTTCTAACTTTTATACCTCAGTGTTTCATACGATGGCTTAGTATGAGTTCAACAGAACCTGACTAAAATAATAGTAGAGCAAATGTCTTAGCCTACAAATCTGGGGCTCAGACTCTGGAATGTGGTACTCTTAAGGGTACAAGCAGCTTTGGGGGACTCTGTCCACCTCCCCACTATGGCTTAGAGCTCCTCTACAAACAGCCAGGGTGTTATGTTGTCAAAATTTTAACTTATAGTAAACTCACAGGCCATCTGTTCACACCACTAGTGTCCCCTGCCATCCACTGTCTACTATGCCCGTCCGTCAGTCCACCAGCCCCACCTGTTCCGTGTCTAGGGCCATCATCCCTTTTCCATTTTCACAGTTGTCTCCGTCATCCCTTGATGACCTTCTATCTGGTCTCTCTGCCTCCAGTGTCACCTGCTCCTCTCGTCCAGTCTGTGCCCAGTGCCAGCTTAACCCCGTCCACACCCTCACTGAGTCCTCACCATCCACACAGGAAGTGAGGCTCCTTAACCAGGCCCTACTGCTTGGCACACCCTCTTTCTGCCATGTACCTTGACCTAAGGTCGAGTTGAACTACATGCTGCTCCCGGAACTAGCTAGATAGAACTCTGTGCAGCTACCCTTGGCCTCTTGCCAAGCCCTTCTCTTGTCCGGAAAGGCCCTTCTTTTCCATAGAACTTCCAAACCTTATCTGTCTTCCAAGCTTCAGCTCAAACGAGATCTTGCCCATGGAGTTTCTCTTGACCGCCCCCCAACCTCCATTAGAAGTAATTTGTCTTTCTTCTAAATACCCCCCTTAGGGACACTGTGCCAATGGCACTTTGAAGTCAGACAGACCTGATCTGAATTCCCATTCCATCACTTACTAGCTCCATGACATGGGCACATTCCTTAACCTCTCTGGCCTTCAGTTTTATCTATAAAAAAGGAATAATAAAATATCACTCACAAAATTATTATGAACACTTAATGAGACTAATATTTGACCAATGTCTGCTTAAGAACTACAGCCAACAGCAGTGATGGGCAATCATCTTCCTTCCTTGGATCTTATGTTCCTTCTCACATGTTCAGTGCTGTTTGCTTTGGGTTGGTTTTCCTTCCACATGGACCGTATAGTCCCTTGGGGAGGGTTTTGTCTCATCCAATTTGTTGTCATGCTGCCCACAGAGTGCAGAATAGGACTGGCACAGATATCCACGAATATTTGTCATTTCACAGCTGGTGATGGCATGACTTGTAGCCAAGAGAAACTTCACAAAGATCCAAATCATGTCAAGAATCAGTTAAGGATGGTAGAGTCCTCGGACCCATTTAAACAATTAAAAACAATTTTTTTAAAGCAACATTAAGAAATGATTAATCTCCTTAGGAACACTTTAAGCAGAGTTTAAAAGCTACTGAAGATAAATACCTACTCTAGATTTGCATCCATTTAATGTCTTCTCTCACCTTCCCGTCATCGAAATATAGTGAGGCTTATGTTCATAATTCAGATTCATTACTCAGAGAAATACATATATTGTGATTTTTTTTAACAGGATAAAAAGAAATTGAGATGCTGAAATATACACAAAAATAAGTTTTAGGGCCAGAAGTGTGAAAGAGACACTATGCTGGAATGGTTTCTTAAAAACTTTTTCTCCACGTGAGACTTCGCTTCCTTCTCTCAGCCTAGGAGGCCAGGGAGACTTTGCCCCTTTGGCCTTTTCCAATACAGGACCAACTTCTTTGCCAGGGTAACTTTTCATCATTGAGGGTAATGTGCAGATTGTTTACTCTTCCCTGACTTGTAATAAATGAGGTCACCAGAGAGTTCTGGATCTATCCGAACATCAGTTATTTCCTGAGAAACTTCTCGTGTTTCAGTAAGGTAATATTCTGTCCCTATTAAAGGTTGCCAGATAGAATGCAAAGTGCCCAGTGAAATTTGAATATCAGATAAACTTCAAATTATTTTTTAGCATAAGTATGTCTCCTGCAATACTTGGTGAAAGATATACTAGTGTATCAGCCGTGCAATGTCTGGAACATAACTCACAATGAAAATTATTTGTTGTTTATCTGAAATCCTAATTGAACCGGAAGTCCTGAATTTTTATTTGCTGAATCTGGCAGTCGGAGTCCTTATCAACCCAGCAGTAACCATGGCAACAAGCACTGCTGGGCTCTAGGAACAAGCTGGAAACTAACGGTCAGCACTGAACAGCCATCCATAGCCCCACGGGGCTCACACCAGCACCATCTCGTACACCCAGAGCGGCCGTCTGGTGACATGGGCGTTTACTCCCCATTTGACAAATGACAAAATGGAAGCCACAGGGCTTTCCCAAGGTCACACAGATTTGGGGGAGCAGCACCACTGCAGTTGGCGGCTGCGACCTGGAATCCCCAGAAGCCGATGGCACATTTCTGTCGTCCTGCGGTCTCATGCATATGCAGAACACGTGTTTCTGAGAACCGTAGCGATTTTCAAATAAACCTGTGCTTCAGTTATATCTCAGTCTAATTCTCAAAGGTCCCCGGGAAATCATTGTACTGGGGTTTGTCTGAGCTGTACCGAATCGAGTCGTGAAGCCAGTGAGTGGGCACAACAACCAGTTACTAAACCCTAACTGCTTGGTAGCCCTGGGAACACCAAGGCCAAGAATTACGAGGCTCTGCCATCTGTGAACTGTCCTAGGTAATCCCCATCCCGTCTCGTTACCAAGGCTAATGAATGTGGGCCGAGCCCAAGGCTGATGCAAGGTCTCCAGCACCCAGAGCGCTTGCAAGGCAGCGAGAATGAGGGTGGGGTCACCCAGCCCAGGCTGACTGCTGGGGGGACCGTGGAAGGACATACGTGAGATGGAGGTGGACGTAAGGGAGAGAGGGAGTTAAGGATCCAGGGAGGAAGGGAGGACCAGTATCCACTGAGCACATACTGTGGGCAGGCAGTGAGCCCGTCACCTATGGCAACTCATTTATCTGACCCCAGAGTCACGTGGCAGGGTTAGTATTACTGCACACAGATGCAGAGACTGAGGCTCAGAAAGTTCTAGTAACTTGCCCAGGGTCACAAAGGGAGTAGAGATTTCTCCCTGGTTTGCGCGGCCCCAGGACCCAGGCCACTGGGGTCAGTGGGAGGGCCCGGCCTTGCACTGTCGCTCAACTTCCTCCCATCCCCGCTTCTTCACCTACCATCCCCCAGCCCCCTCACCGCCGCCCCAGAAGAGGCCAAACAGGACCTGTGGTGCAGGTCTTTTGAATATTTGTTGTAGTTTCAATAAAGTGCTGTACTTGGGCAGGCCCTGTGCTCTAGGTAACATTTTACCAGTTCTGAGACGCATACTGTTCTCACGTTGACATGTCTGAAGTCGAGTGCATCTTACTACCCATGGGGTGCCTAGTTTAATTTCTTTTTCTAGGAGATATATAAAATAAGGATGCGCCTTACAATCAATGACATCTTAGATTCTATGAAATACAGAAATTTAAGAAACAGGGTGACCTTATCAAGCTGGGTCTTAGATGAGATGTATCATGTATGTGGCCATGTGTTTGGAAAGGGCCAGGGGTTGGGGGCTGGAAAGGAAGGATGAATCGGTGGAGCACGTGGGATCTTTAGGGCAGGTAACTATTCCGTAAGACACCGTCACGGTGGATACGCGATACTATGCATTGGTCGAGACTCATAGAATGTACAACACAAAGAGGGAACCCTGTTGTAAACTATGGACCTTAAGAATATCAGTGTATCAACACTGGTTCATCAATTGTAAAAAAGGAACCACATTAGTGCAAGATGTTAAACTAGGGGAAAGTGTGTGTGTGTGTGTGTGTGTGTGTGTGTGTGTGTGTGTGTGTGTGTGTGTGTGTGTGTGTGTTGAGGCAAGGGGTGGCCAGTGTATGGGAACTATCTGTACGTTCTGTACAATTTTTCTGGAAACCTAAAACTGCTCATAAAAAATAAAGTTCATTAATTTTAAGAAAACACAAGAAGGTGAGTTGATCCTTTTACATTTCTTCCATTAAAAAATGTTACAGAAAACACATAAAGTTTTGTTTTACGTTTCTGCCTTTGGCAGATTTTCAGCTAGTTTCAGTTACCTGTGACCCATCAATAGAGGAGTGACAGGAGTTTTACCTAGAAGAAAGTAAAATGAAGTGCTATCAGACCCTCAGGCCTTAAGGTAGTGTTCAAGGCAGTAGAAAGATCCCCGCTGGGCCTCAACCTCCGAACACCCCAATCTCACTCTCCAATCACATGGATGACAAAGGAAGATCAGCAATGTGCCTCGTCCCAAGAGGGCTGAAGGGAAGAGGAACGATTTAAACACAACCTGAAACACCCAGCTTTAAAGACAAGCAGAAAGGAAATTATTAGAAAAGTGAATGGCTTTGGCTCACTGCCACCCTTGGTGTTCAAATCTCCCAAGCACCTCTCCACTGGTTTCTGAATCCTTTAAGAATACAATAGTAAGGGACTGCCTTGGTGGCGCAGTGGTTAAGAATCCGCCTGCCAATGCAGGGAACACGGGTTTGAGCCCTGGTCCAGGAAGATCCCACATGCCACGGAGCAACTAAGCCCGTGTGCCACAACTACTGAGCCTGCACTCTAGAGCCTGTGAGCCACAACTACTGAGCCCACGAGCCACAACTACTGAAGCCGGCATGCCTAGAGCCCGTGCTCTGCAACAAGAGAAGCCACTGCAATGAGAAGCCCGCGCACTGCAACGAAGAGTAGCCCCCGCTCGCCACAACTAGAGAAAGCCCACGCACAGCAATGAAGACCCAACGCAGCCAAAAATAATAAATATATTTATTTTTTAAAAAGGAAGAATATAATATTAAGAAGGCTAACAATCAAATTCCAAATATAATGACACATTTACTAAGTGCTTATTATGGGCTCTGCATAGTGACGACGTATGCAGACAAGGATGCCAAGTAGCAGAAAGAAAATGGACCAAACATCTTAGATAAAAGTGGAGAGATGTTCCACTCCCAGCAGTTCCAATGGCTGATGAAGCTACAGCCAGACAAGAATAAAGATGTGTGTATTTTTTTCCCACCTGTCATGGTCCTGGAGACACTGATTGAATAATTAAGAACACAATCAAGGTTAAATTGCAGCCATTTGACTTTTGTAGATTAAGCTTTAAAATATCAATAACAAAGATTTTGTCAGATACAGTTTATATGAGCTGAGAGACGGCATCCATATCCATCCAGATGGTAAAGATGTGGTTGCACAAGATACAGTTAATGCGGACAAAATTAAACTGGAGGGACGTTACCGTTGCCTTAGTAAGCTGAAACTCTGAAGTCAAGACAGACTGGGTTTGATTAATGACTCCAGTTTTTCTAGGTGATGACCTTTGACAAGTTGTTTAATTGTTTTTCTTTCAATCTTGAAGACAGAAATGGTGCTTTCAACTCTTAATTCACACACCCCCCCACTTTATGACCAGGAACTGTACAGTGTATGAGGACATGAATCGTTCTCCTTCCTGCATTTATAGTCACTGTCCTATTTTGTGCATTTTATTTGTCCCACACTTTCTTTCTTCTCTCTCCTTTCTTGCCTTCTTTTGGAATAAGTATTTTAAATCATTTTCCTAGTGTAGAGGTTATACAGTCTAACTCTCCTCTAAGTAGTTACCCTAAAATACTTTCCATGGATGGTCTGATACACTGACCTGTCAGCAGGGAGCACCTCTCCTTACTTCTGGTTTCATGAATAGAGACCTTTCTCTAGGGAAAGGCCTGTCCTCCCAGCACGCCTTCACTCACCTGCCCCGGAGGTAGAGTAGTTCACATGACTGGTGAGTTTGGGAAGGTTAAATGGGCGTTCTTGGCTTGGCCCTGTGCCTCCTCCCCAGCTGTGCATCCTGCCCCTCCCTAGCAAGTGCTCCCTTGGACCTTAGGAGGCTGTCTGGGCTGCTTGGGTCAATCTCCCAACTTGTGGGTTCAGCCAGCAGGCGCATTTGGCTCTCACACACAGCTATAACTTCCGAAACAGGCTCTATCAGCGGTAAAGAAAATATTTTGGTCACCATCTTCCATGCCTTTGCTTAATTTCTCAAATTGTTCAGAAAAATAACCGAGAAGGGTCCTATTCTTTGGGGTCCTCTTGGAGAGATGTCAGTATTATCTATGTCCAAAATTATTATCCAAAAGTCCATATATTGTTTTCTCAAAAAAATGCAATTTAATTTAACCACTTCGGAAACATTATTCACAATTTAAAGTAGATGCCCCCGTTGAACTCCAAATCAAGTTGAAGGGTAACTCAAGACAAGAAATTGGCTACTGTTTTCAGGGTGAGTTTCCAACTTTCTCTTTCCAATGGCAAGTCTTCCCAAATAAAGGGAGAAAAGGTAATTATTCAGAGGAGACAAGCACAGTAGGATAACAATGGAAGTGGAAAACAAACTGGATTATACACACATTTTAAGCGAACATTTATTGTGTGGTGTGTCCTGCAATGAATAGTCATTCGAAGCTAAAAGCCAACAAGGGATTTCATGATCCTTAGAATGGGCAGTTCATGCAGTAGCCAGTCATCTTTAAAAGCCTAAAGTAGCTTCCTAGAGAGCACTTAATGTCATAGTTCACTCAGCATGTCCATAGTGTATGCAGTAAAAGCATACTTAGTAGACCTTCATCAAGTAGTCAAGACTCAGAGAGAGAAAAGAAACCTTGAGATATCGATCGCATCAGGCTGTGCCAGGCATCACTCATCTTCAACTACTCTGAACGGGAGAGAACTCTAGGAAAGGCATCCTTTCTCTCAGATCCAAAACTATGTGCATAAATACTCCACACAGGGAAGCTTAACACTCCCCCGGGCTCGTGCTACACATGCTATTATCCTAACTCTCTTTGGCAGCTGCAGTGGCTGGTGGGCAGACCAACTCCCCCGGCTCAGGCGTTTAAGGCAAGTCTTGAGTGTGAAGGTTCTCAAGGTCCACTCCAACCCTATTTCCTTCCAGAGCATTCTGATCTCGTTAAAGCTCCCCTCAACTCTTGCCCAGTGACCCGAGCATCTCCCTCCGTCTCACAGGTTTCATATTCATACGTTGCTGCACGTCTTGATATTCTAGAGCCCTTAAAGATGTCAGAAGTTTAGGATGAACATTGCTTTATGGATACCACAAGTCACAAGAAAGAAAAATAATGTTGACCTCTTCCTTGCACGATTGGGTTCATCACCTTAGAGCGCCCTCTTGCCAGGAGACTGGGAAATGCAGCAGTTGCGAACATGGCTAAGTTACATGGGGGATCCTGAATGTTGCACCTTTACCAACATTTAAAGCAACAGTAAGAAAAATTCAGGAACTGGAGAGTCTGGGAGGTGGAAGAAAAGCAGGAGAAAGGGTCTTGGAACTAGGAGAAGAGAATGTTTCAGAAAGAAAGAAGCAGGCAGTCAGCGCCAAATGCAACAGAGAAATCCCATCCAGTAGCATGTGACTGGGCTAACTCAGCGAGGACCTGGAACGGGTGGGGGGCAACCTAGCACCTCAAGTAGGTCTGAAGCCACAGAGTTAGGGTGAAGGCTAGACTGAAGGGTCATCGTTCAATTTAATATGTTTAATCCTGGAAACAAGGAGAAGAGAATGTGGAAGAATGAGCAGCAACGGGATGGCTAGGAGAGTTCCCTCAGGACAGATGCCTGAGCAGACATTCAGGGGGCACTCGCTGGGTGGGGCCGGCACCATTCCAGGTGCTGGGAACTCAGTGAACAAGAGAAACCAATCTCTGTCCTCAGAGAACTTGTAGATGAACGGAGGAGACAATGACAGACAAGCAGACAGCGGTGTGTACTTGGTGGGAACCAGGAAATGGCAAAGGAGTCTGTGTGACTCTTCCAATGGGGTGAGGAAAGCATCAGAGCTGGGAAGCCCTGTCTACAGGATTTAAGTTCAACAGAGCTGGTCAAACATACGCAGAGTTTACCTATATTCCCCCAAACCACTTTCCCAGACTCTGTGCCACGGAGCCCTGATGCAGTAACAAACTATTAGGTGATGCTAACAAGTGTTTTGGGAGGTTGGTCCTCTGGAGAAACTGACACCAACCAATCTCTTCACCTCTGGACTCCTCAGAACGTTTAGTGTGCTGATGAGACTTTTCCGAGAGGGGCCCCAGCACCACACCTCCTGCCCCTACACACAGGGGTGTTAATAAGGGTCTAGCCTTCCAGGAAACAGTCGGGGGCTCCCAATGAAGTAAGCACACCTGCTTCTCTTTGTTCTTGACGTTTTTTTCCATGTAATCTTGGTAAACATTCTCAAAGTCTAAGACTAGTCGGTCCCTCTTCTGGAAAATCTTCCATAACGGTGGCTCCCTTTTCCAACTCCCAATGCTCCCAAGGGCTGAGCCGGGCAATCAGCGCCAGGCTGGTTCCCCTCCTGCCTCAGGGACCAGAGCCGTCCTCTTGTAGAAGCTCCTAGAAGGATGGGGGGCGGGGGAGGAGAAGAGTCTCTGAAGGAGACCTGCTGACCTAGCCCCTCCTCCTCCCAGTGAGGTCATGGCAGAGGTCATGGGCCAGGAGGGTCAAGTGCCCGTGGGCATTCGAGTTCTGGGAATAAAACTGCTTATCTGGGCTTTAGAGGAAACGTCCCAATCAATAGATATTCACTGTTGATTGACTGAAATATGGTCTTGACCGCACCATCAATAGCATTGATAAACTATGCACAGCATTTACGCACACTCCTCAGGGCTAGCAAGTTGTTAGTTCTAGCTTAACATTTTCTCTTTTTGGTGTGTATGTAACTGTCATGTCTGTTTTTACCCCCAGTCTTCCTCGGTGTCCCATATTTCTTTCTTCCCTCACTCTTCTTTTATATGTTTACATCTTTCCCTTAACTCTTCTGTAATAAAGAATGGGAATATACTTCTGTTGTACTTACTGATATGCTTATGGAAGAGTTTTGTGTTTCTTTCTTTTCTTTTTTAATTAATTAATTTATTTTTAAGTTACTTTATTTTTTTTGGCTGCGCCGCGCAGCATGTGGGATCTTAGTTCCCCGACCAGGGATCGAACCCGTGCCCCCTGCAGTGGAAGCAGGAAGTCTTAACCACTGGACCGCCTGGGAAGTCCCAAGTTTTATGTTTCTTAATTTTTAAAGTGGATAAGTAAAATGATTTATATATTCTTTCCAAAATATAATAAAAGCCTCTAACTTACACTGCTTATTTTATACCTAATTGTAATCTTTAAATAATTTTTCCCTCCATGGCCACGGTTCTTGGCTGGGGGTGGTTCTTTGTCTCCTCCCCCATCCACAGGACCTTTTTTTCCATGTTTGGAGGCATTTTTAGTGGTTACAACTTGGGGGAGGGCTGTTACTGGCATCAGAGGGTCGGGGCCAGGGATGCAGCTAAACATTCTACAATGCACAGAACAGCCCCCATAACAAAGAACTTTCCAACCCCAAATGTCAATAGTGTTGAGGTTGAGAAACTTGCTTTATGGCCACCAACACTGAGAAAGATAAACCAGCTTTGCGTACAGTTTTAGGGTTGGATTTAGATACAGACTTGCTCAGTCTGGGTTGAATCCTGGCTCAACACTTGCTAGTTGTGAGACTTTGGCCCAGTTACTTGACCTCACTGTGCCTGGTTTTCCTCACCTGTAATGGTCGTTCTGTGGTTTAAATAAGCTAACATGTGAAAAGAGCTTGGGATAGTGCTGGGAACATTTTATGCATTATTGCTCTTTTTCCCTTTACTTTGGCTGTGTGTAAGTGTCAACACCAACAGAGAAACTGACCTAGAACTTGTAGGTGTTTTCAAATGAACACAAGGTTACATAGCCTGCTGAGGGGAAAATACCTTGTTTATATTATCCAAGATTCTATATTTTAAACTCTAGAAAATCCTCAAACCAATCTATACCAGAATTACTGCTAACACTGATTCATTCTCTAAAGTCATAGGGTTTGTTTTTTGAAATCCACAATGCAGTAAGCCTTTGGAATAGACTCTCTATGTTCTAAACATTTTTCACTGGCCTGGTACAGAACATCTGGATATGACATGCCTACCAATGCAGGTTTTAAAGGATTCTAGCCTGGTAATTATAGAGAAATTACAAAATCATTCATTGGCCTCTTAACCTCTTCTGCATAAACCGCACGCTACAACACTGTGCATCAGACTTGCAGAAACCTATAAAAACCTTTCTACAGGGCTGCAGACATCTTGGGCGGGCATCTGGATGTCACCTCCTCCACGTACCTTCAGGTCATGCTCGCCTCCCCTACAACTCATTCACTGTTCAAAGCTCAGGGCTAAGGAGGCCAAGGTTAAGGGCTCCAACCGTAGGTGGGCACCTTGGCTTGGTTCCAGCCACGGCTGGGGTGATGGCTAGTTTTATGTGTCAACTCGGCTAGGTGATACCAACCCACTTATTTAATCAAACAGTAACCTAGGGGTTGCCGTGAAGGTACTTTGTGGATGTGGCTACGTGTATCAATATATATCCATATATTGTTCCTCTGGAGAACCTGATCGATACAGCTAGCCCGCCAGCCCCTTGATGATGGTGACCGGCCAAGGGCAAGGGAACAGTGGCCACATTCACCACCATCTCTGGGGACATCGCCTGGGGTCAAGCCCCACCGCACAACGTGAATTCTTGCGTAGGGAAGATATGCCTCTTGCCTCCCAAGAGCACCAGCTTGCCCTGTACAATCGCCACAGACTCCTTTGAGCCCTACCAGGGTGACGTGGAAACAAAGAAAGAGGCAGAGGGAAAGCTACTAAAGAGTGTTTCTAGGGAGCCCAACTTTTTTTTTTTTTTTGAGGTACGCGGGCCTCTCACTGTTGTGGCCTCTCCCATTGTGGAGCACAGGCTCCGGATGCGCAGGCTCAGCGGCCACGGCTCACGGGCCCAGCCACTCCACGGCATGTGGGATCTTCCCGGACCGGGGCACGAACCCGTGTCCCCTGCATCGGCAGGCGGACTCTCAACCACTGCGCCACCAGGGAAGCCCTAGGGAACCCAACTTCAAATTGCGATGAATCAGGGCATCAAGTGGAAGGAAGAAATCAGGAAAGAAGGAGAACGGAAAGAATTAAATTCCGCATGAGTCCTTCAATTAGACCCCAGTGAAAAATGCAAACTTGTGCGTCACTTCTATGGAAAAAAGCACAGTAGCATAATGTTAATGACAGTTAACACTGGACCACTTACTACTCACCTAGAAGGCATTCAGTAAGTGTTATTACTATTTTAAATTTAGGTCTATGTGCCAAGCACCATCATAAAGGATTTACAGGCCAGTGAATAAATGGTGTGGGCTGTCTGAATTCAGAGAGCATCTTAAATAATACTCCGTTTCATCCCCTAATAACTGAAGTAAAACGCTCATGATCTGTGGGAAAAGCTGCATTCTCTTCCTCTCTGTTCATCTCTGCCCAGAGTCTAACCTCAACTGGGCTGGACAAGGAGAAAAAAAAAAGTGTGTCCTTGAGCATATGTCACAGTGCAGCATAATCTCATTTTCTGTTTGCTCAGGAATACTTGGGAGAGAATTATCTGTGCCGCTTGCCCTCTTCAATAATCGCATCCATTATGCTGACTGGGTGCACCAGGGGTCCCTCCTTCACCCTCTGTAAGGAATCAGGGACAAGCAAGTTGCAACTCTGCATTCAAACCAAGACCCCTCTGTCCCTGGGCCATTCGGAGTGTCGCCATCCCATGGCTCTAGTCTCTAAGAAGCGTATTCTTTATGTGTCCCCACTTTCTGATCTACCCAAACTCGTAAACAGAGAGATCCTATTGCTCGAGCTGAAACAACACATTCCAGCCTGGGAAGCTGACACGGGCAAGGCTAAGCCAGCCAGCCGCCCCCTCCCAAGAGCAGGAGCAGAACTGCAGCCCCCTGCAGAGGCATCTTGCCCTCTAGCCCACCGCAGAGATAACCGCTGTGCCAAGGAAGTCATCACCCATCCAGCAGTGTTACAAAGGAAATCTCGTCCCATTGGTCAACTCAGCTTCCTCTGCAAGATTGATCTTCCAGGTCCTTCCTGGAGAAAATGAGCTGGCAGGGAAGTGGGGATTGGAGGCTTTTCAAGGGAGACTTAATTCTCCAGCTAATCAGATAAGGCGAAGGTTAAGAAGTCATTAATGAAAAAGGACAATTTTCCTCCGGATGAGATTAATGAGTGTCATGGTCCCAAGGGAGATGTCAAAGTACCAAAAGAAAAGGAAAGTACAGGAATTAATTTGCTTTTTTTTTACATCTTATTTTTATTCAAAGAGTACTTTAGGTTAAAAATAGAACACAGCAGTTAGAAAGTCATTTGTAACAACCAGGGAAGATGGTCTTCTGTTTCTTGTATTAGTCACACTGGTTGGTTTTCAAGGCTGTCATCTGAATTCCCCACCACGAGCTCTATCTACCTAAGAGGTGCAAGGAATTCCACAGCGGGTACCCAGCCTGGACTCTGAAGCAGAGCTTCTCAAACTCCCTCAGGCATTGGCCGCACCTAGCCATGCAGACTCTTAGGTCTGAGGGGCTTGAATCTGCCTTTTAACTACTCCAGGGTGATGCTGAGGCTGACCTCGGGGACGGGGTAAGTGAATTAATGCGCCCCAACTAAGCCACTCCTGCTCCTAACTCTGTAAATACATTAGCTGTATTCAGTCTCTGAACAGTCCAAGGGGACATCCCCACTTTACAGGTAATCAACTAGACTTTGGTCACTGTTCACCCATAATTCATGCCTTTTCCAGTGGTCTTCGGTGGCATATCTAAGTGCACATGCCTCAGCCTGTCATTCCCTATCTGAGCCTTTGAAGGCTCATCACATGTGTCTCCTCCTCCAGGAAGCCTTCCAGGCCTGGCAAGCCTGGATAAGCTGGCTTTCCTATATACGCCCAATACACACTCCTATATCCTGTACTGGATGCATGGTTATCTATTACTTTGTAACAAGTACCCCAAAACTTAATGCCTCAGAACAACAATAAACATTTATTATCTCTGACAATTTCTGGGGTCAGGAATTCAGGACTGACATGGCTGAGCGGTTCTGGCTTAGAGTCTCTCAGGAGGTGTGCCCATCAACAGACGACTGGTTTAAGAAGATGTGGGGTGTGTGTGTGTGTGTGTGTGTGTGTATACACACACACACACACACACACAATGGAATATTACTCAGCCATAAAAAAGAATGAAATAGTGCCATTTGCAGCAACATGGATGGGCCTAGAGATTATTATACTAAGCAAAGTAAGTCAGACAGAGAAAGATAAACATCAAACGATATCACTGATGTGTGGAATCTAAAAAAAAATGATACACGTGAACTTGTTTACAAAACAGAAATAGACTCACAGATACAGAAGACAAACTTATGCTTACCAAAGGGAATGGGCGGGTGGAGAGGAGAGATAAATTGGGAGGTTGGGATTAACAGATACACGCTACTATACATAAAACAGAGACTTCCCTGGTGGCGCAGTGGTTAAGAATCCGTCTGTCAATGCAGGGGACAGGGGTTTGATCCCTGGTCCAAGAAGATTCCACATGCCACAGAGCGACTAAGTCTGTGCGCCACATCTACTGAGCCTGTGCTCTACAGCCCGCGAGCCACAACTACTGAAGCCTGTGTGCCTAGAGCCCATGCTCCGCAACAAGAGAAGCCACCGCAATGAGAAGCCCGCGCACCGCAACAAAGAGTAGACCCCGCTCGCCACAACTAGAGAAAGCCCGCGTGCAGCAACAAAGACCCAACGCAGCCAAAAATAAAAATAAGTAAATAAATAAAATAGGTAAACAACAAGGGCCTATTGTATAGCACAGGGAACTCTACTCAATATCTTGTAATAACCTATAATGAAAAAGAATATATAGCTCTATATGTATGTATGAATCATATGTATGAATCACTTTCCTGAACATGTGAAACTAACACAACACTGTATATTAATTACGCTTCAACTTTTTCAAAAAGAAAGAAATATCAAAAAGAAATTTGACTGGGGTGGAGGATCTGGCTCCAAGGCAGCCACTCATGGGGCTGGTCTGCTGGTGCCGCTGTGGGTGAGTGGAGACCTCCGTTCCTCTTCCAGGGCGGCTTGAATGCGACAGAGGGTCAGCCAGGCAGATGCAATTTTCATGGCCTCGCCCTGGAAGTCACAGACTCCTCTCCATGCTCAGGTCACTAGAAGAGAGTCACTAAGTCCTGCCCACTTTCAAGAGTTAGAGGAATTAGGCTCTGCTTTTTGCAAGAAGGATTGTTAGATACGTTTAGAATTAACCATCCCGAACAGACTTTGTTTCCCAAAGATAGCTGTATCCCGCATGCTCCTCTAGAGTGAGGCCACTGCCCCATCAAGAGGCAGAATCGAGTTCCCCTCCCCTTGATTCTGGGAGGGCCACTAATGTGCTGTAACCAACAGGATGTGGTGGAAGTTAAATGGCTGGCTTTCAAGGCCAGGTCATAAAATCCAGAGCACGTGTCACCCCATGAGTTAGGACGCTCACTCTGGGAGCCCTGAACTATCAGCTAAGAAAACCTGCAACCTTGAGGCTGCCACACCATAAGGAAGCCCAGACCACATGGAGAGAGAGTGCTCAATTAACAACCTCAGCTGAGGTCCCAGCCAACAGCCCACCAGACCTGAGAACAATGACACCCTCAGGGTTCCGGCTCCCAGCTCTGAGGTCTTTCCACTGAGAACCAGACTTCGTCCTGGAGCAGAGTCTAGGTGTCCCCACTGGGCCCTGTTCAGATTCCTGACCCACAGAATCCATAGACATAAATGGTTGCTTCAAACCACTAAATTTTGGGGTAATTTGTTACACAGCAATCAGTAACTGGAACACACACTGCATTATAACTGTCTATTTATTCTCTCTCTCTCCTTAGATCGTCTGACTACAAGCTCTTCTAGGGCACAGGGCTGTGTCTTACTCCTTCTTATAAAGCCAGCACTCAGAATAGTGCCTGGCATGTAATATGTGTTAAACAAATGTTTGTTAAGTGAATAATGAATGAATAAGAGTTTGTAGAGTTTTGCCAGGATAGTTCTCTTTGGCTGGAATTCAGAAGAACAGAACTGTGCCCGTCCAGCTGAGATACCCATCTTCCCAGCCCTTGTAGAGTTGTTGGTTGTAGTTTCATCCTGCCTTTCTTGTGACCTTTGAAATTCACCCCGAAAGCATTTAATCAGGGACTCTCTCTGCTCCGTGCAAAGATGCATATCATTAACATACATAAAGAAATCATGATTACAAACATGGTTGTGACCACAAAGCCAAAAAGATATTTATGTTTAATTTTGATGCTAGGTTGTTAAATGTTTGGAAAACAATTTCAAACTCTTGAATTGATTTTACCTTCTTAATTTTAGATATTTAGATATATAGGCCGGAAGTTGTGTTTGAAAAATTAAAATTTTTCTCAGTTGCATTCAGGAGTTGAATGCATTTACTCTCCATGTTAATAAATGCATACAAAGGGGATTGATAGCGTGTTTGTTAACACTCTGTATATCTTTATATAAATGTGGAATATATTTTATTATTTTTTTTCTTTTTTTGGGGGGGGTAATATATTGTAAACATGCCTGAAGTTTGAGAAAATGGTCTCTAAGTTAGTCTGGATGGAAGTTTCAACCACTGCATTTTCAAATTGTCTTTCACTTGCTCCAGTGCCTTTTAAAATTATTGTATTGGATTTAATAACAACAAATACCTCCAATTTAATAGTTAAATAACCAATTTTATAAACAGCTCCAGCCCTGAAGGTAAATACTCCAGTTACTACTAATCCTCCACCAAGTCTCCCTTTGCATCTATATTTACCCCGCAGGCACAGACAATTATCTAGAAACTGCACTCAGCTTGCATCATCGCATTATCTCCTGATTAAGTGTAACTCTCCCAAATTTTACAAATGCTAATTAAATCTAAAAAAGCAAACAAAACGTCAGTCAAAACTGATCTATAGTTGTTTGTCATCAGCAGATGTTTTAAAAAAAAAAAGTGTTTTCTCAAATTCAAAAATTGTATACGCTTTGGTGTCAAGCATAGTAGTAGATACATGCTATGCTGTGCTTGACAAAAGAGGCGAGAATAATTTTTCCCCCCGAATTAAACGCGTGTTTGCAGTGAAGAAAAGCTTTGAATGATTTTTTCCTTCCTTTCCTCCCTGTTGTACTACCTTGGAAATATTAGAGTCAGCTAATTGCAGTTGTAGTTTAAAAAAAAAAAAAAAAAGCAGAATCACCCCCAAATCTGAAAGATTATCAAGTTTAAAAATACACCTGCTGTGAATGCCTACATGACACTGCTGATTAAAAAGCACTGGGGAGACTCGAAAGATGCAGCAGGCCTCAGCCTCGCCACCAGCGACTGAGCAGGACAGCCTGACGGTCCATCTGTGGACGCTCCATGTTGTAAAGAAATGCTGACCTGCCCAGGGTCAAACAGATGAATGATCTACTGGCATGACTGATCCCAAAACGCATACCTTCCACCCCCAGTCCACGCCGCCTCCCTCCAGGCTGCCCCCCTGACCTCAGGGTCCCGTGCAAGCTGCTCTCCAGGCTCGGCCAGGGAAACTGAGGCCGTGGAGCCAAATGGCCAGAACCAACCCCGAGTTCCTTTCACCTCTACCTCCTGATGCTGAGGCTCGAGCATTCTCTTACTGCATCAACTCTGGGCAACAACTCAGGCAGTATCAAGGATGACCCAGAGGGACACTTTAAGGTTAAAAGCCTGAAAGAGCGACACTCCCCAGCCAGAGGGGTCAGAGGCCCTGAAGTGCATCTCAAGTAAAAAGGAATCCAGTTATTTCTACTCAAGATGTCCCCAACGTGCATGGAAGTTTAACTAGATACATACCTGGTTTTAAAGCAAGAAGCAGTAACAGTTTCAGGGGGGAAAACAAGGAAGAAAGGAAGGGAGGGAGGGAGGGAGGGAGGAAGAAAAAGAGAAAAAGGCAACATGAAATTCGCTCTTGGCAAAAAATAAAACATCGAGTTAAGGTAAATCAATTTTGAGAAATAGTAGAGGAAAAAAGCCATTGTAAGAGTTGAAATTACAATAACAACAACAAACATGCTAACAGAAAACCTTCTATTCTTTTTTGGCCTCCTTTTCAAAGTAGCTGCTTCTAACACAGGACATTGAAATAGTCCTACCCTTCCAGTTCCTGGGCAAGACGGAGTAGACACACTTCTTCCTGTTCTGCTAACTAGAGGGCATTATATACAGAAGGAACATAAGAAGACTCTGAAGGTGGAGAGAAGGTGAGGATCAGCTCAGGATCTGAGTGAAGACACGTTGGTGAGTCCCTGGCATCCACATATACTTCTTCATATATGCCAGGCTGCGCTGTAGATGCTGGAAATGCCAATGACCGGAAAAGCCTGCTCTCTCTACCTGAAAGACCAGGGAAAAGGCAGTCTAGCAAGACAGAAAACTTCTAGATGTTAACTGCCCTCCTCCTACCAAACATCATGGAAAAAACCGTGGCCGCACCCTGATCCCCATCAGCAAAGGCCCAAGTGGGGAACCATTTTCAGGCTTTAATGAGGCATGCCTACAACTCCTCCACCTGCTGGGTGGTGTCCGAGAAGGCTGACCGGGGAGCTGGAACTTTCACCATCCTCCAGTGGAAACAAGGCCCCCTGCCTCAGACATATTAAGGCACCCCCTCTGCGCCACCCCACCAGGGTGGTATCAGTGGAGGCCCGGCGTCGAGTCCAGACGCCCACCTTGCCCAGCAGTAACGAGGCACCCTTCACCCATCCAGGGTGTTCATGGAGGTATAGTGGGGAACCTAGACTTCCAACCCTGCCAGGCAGTAGCAAGGCAATACCCCTTTCCCCCTCTAACACAGTGTCTGAGGAAGCCTGCTAAAATAGATTGAAATAAGATCCAGAGTCTCAAAACATAATGCCCCAAACATCCAGGATACAATTAAAAATCACTGTACATACCAAGAACCAAAGAAGTCTCAACTTTAATGAGAAAAGATAACTGACACAGACCAACACTGAGACAAAACCGACATTGGAATTATGTAACAAGAATTTTAAAGGGGCCATTGTAAAAATGCTTCAACGGCAATTATGAACACGCTTGAAGTAAATGAAGAGCTGAAAGTCTTGGCCAATAAACAGAAAATGCAAAGAAGAACCAAAGGGCAATTGAGGAACTGAAAAAGCAACAACCAAAATAAGAAACACAATGGATGGACTCAAAAGGGGAAAGAATCGGTGAACTCGAAGATGGAACAGCAGGAAGTAGCCAGTCTGAACAACAGAGAGAAATGAGGCTGAAAGACAGACTGAAATAGTCCTTTTGTCACACAGTGGAATATTCCAAGGAATTCCAGCGTTCTTAGAAAGTATAAAGCTATTATCTGGGCACTATTTCCAGATGTGAATTTAAGAGTCTTACATTTCCCCAAATCTTTGTAGGTTGAGTTGATCTCTCCTGCAAAAAAGAGTGGGCACTCAATCAGTGATTCTACTAATCCTCTGGAAGTACAATTGCTAAAACGTCTTTTGCTGCTTTAAAAGTAGCAATGGAGCACTATTTACAATAGCCAGGACATGGAAGCCACCTAAGTGTCCATCGACAGATGAATGGATAAAGAAGATGTGGCACATATATACAATGGAATATTACTCAGCCATAAAAAGGAATGAAATTGAATTATTTGTAGTGAGGTGGATGGACCTAGAGTCTGTCATACAGAGTGAAGTAAGTCAGAAAGAGAAAAACAAATACCGTATCCTAATGCATATATAGGGATTTTAAAAAGCAGTACTGATGAACCTAGGGGCAGGGCAGGAATAAAGACGCAGACGTAGAGAATGGACTTGAGGACACAGTGAGGGGGAAGGGAAAGCTGGGCTGAAGTGAGAGTAGCACTGACATATGATGGGGAAGGATGCACACCTCTGTGACTGTATTAAAAGTCATCAAAATGTACACTTTTAAACAGCTGATTTGTTCAGTATGTGAATTATATCTTAATAAAGTTGTTAGAAAAAAAAAAGTAGCAATGGAATCACTGAAGAGCTAAGAGCCCCTCCTTCTCCTAGTGTACTGGCTTGTGCCCACCTGTTCTCTGGTGAGTACCAGGACCTCTCCCCTCCCCCAGCACTGAGGCCAGTTCTCAGGGAAAACAAACCTCCCAGGTCACGTGATCAGTACCCAGGGTTTTTTTTTGTTTTTTGTTTTGGTACCAACTGTTATTCAGGGCACCAGACTATTCTATGAGATGCTATAAAGCTGGGTAAACATATTTGATAAAACAAGTATATTGCAATGAATTCATTCTTTCAACAAATACTTATTAGTGCTGCTGGGTGCCAAGCACTGTTCTACACAGCTGAGATATAGCTATGACCTCGGGGCAGGGATCCCTGAAATAAGCTGAAATTCCAGTGAAGTGGGGGCAGGGAGGGGTGGAGAGAGATGATGATAAAAATCAATATAAAAAAGGCATTAGTATATTAGCAAGTGACATTCCCCTGCTACAAGAAAGAAATGATAGAATAGTGTATGGAGAATGGGGATGGGTGGAGGTTGGTTATTGGGTAAGGGAGATGGACCGTGACTGGGAGTGAAACGCTGTGACCCACTGGCAGAGCAGGGCAAGTGTGGGCAGTGATTCAGGGGGCAGGGGTGAATTCTGAGCGCCACACTACGTGGTGTCTGTCAGCAGTGCCCCCGCCAGGAGAGGGAAACGCAGCCCGTGGCTTGAGTGAGAGCTCAACACTAAGACGTACAGATTTAGAAGGATCCAAGGGATGCCCTGAGGATCTTTATCTTTTGGGTTCTTAGAAGAAGTAGAATAACGCGAACTGAAGGAGAGATCATTTCTGAGGACTTACTACTTCCCCCGCTCATGACCCTGTTAGTGTCGCTCAAAACGAGGCTGGATTGGGTTCAAATTCTAAGACAAAAGACACTGTCGGTTAGTTTAAAAAACAGATTTTTCTGAAAACCAATTTTACGTTTCAGTCTTTTTTTTAATATGAAATTAGCTACCAAGAAAAACACTGTAGTACTAAAAAGTAAGCTACGTGATATTCAGATAAGTCTCTCAAGATGTTTCTGCATGGAATTACCCTCCCAACAGGTGCTTATATGTCTGTGATCTCTGCAGTGTTGGCAACCCTTCTTTTTTATTCCCACATTAAAGCCCTTTGTTCTTTAAAAACATTTTTTTTATCGAAGTATAGTTGATTTACAATGTTGTGTTAGCTTCTGTTGTACGGCAAAGTGATTCAGTTAAGTATATACATATATATTCTTTTTCATATTCTTTTCCATTAGAGGTTATTACAAGATATTGAATACAGTTCCCTGTGCCATACAGTAGGACCTTGTTGTTTGTCTATTTCATATAATACTACTGTGTATCTGTTAATCTCCTAGTTTATCCCTCCCCACCGCCCCCCTTTGGTAACCATAAGTTTGTTTCCTATGTCTGTGAGTCTGTTTCTGTTGTGTAAATAAGTTCATTTGTATCATATTTTAGATTCCACATGTAAGTGATAAAAAATGATATTTGTCTTTCTCTGTCTGACTTACTTCACTTAGGATGGTCATCTCTAGGTCCATTCATGTTGCTGTAAATGGCATTATTTCATTTAAGGTCCCTTGTTCTTAATAGCTCAACACAACACACATATACACACCCCTTATACAAATGCACACACACACACGCCAGATGGTATTAATATCTGCAGATTTGAGGGTTCCCCTCAACACACAACACTCAAAATTTAAGGCAGAATCCAATAAGGCATGCAACAACTCCTATCTCTAGAGGCCAATTTGAGTTCACTCAAAACAACAATAACAAAAATGCTTGCAATGGGCAACTTGATTGAAAAAGTGACTATCATTCATCACTCAGATTTTCAAGATTCATAGCTACAGGAAAAAAAATTAGAAGAAACAGAAAATAATTAGACATGCTCAGAAGAAAACTATTGAGCGCCGATGGATTTAAGTAAAGAATTCTTTCCCAAGTATTTACATAAGGCACAAAAATACTTAACTTGAATTCCATCGATTCATAATTGGTAACAATTCAAACAGAAGCCTGGATGAAATGAATAGATGCCCAACAGGAAAAAACTGTTAATAATCAGATGAAGCAATATGATCAGAACCACCACGGAGAACGTAAACAAAAAGGGTGAGTATGCACTGGAAGAAACCCCTGCAAACATCACCATGACCTTGTGTGTCAATTCCTGGGAAAACGCATCACATCCAACAGGGAAGGCTGGCTTTGTCAAGGAAACAGAAATGCAAACCAAATGGGAAAAGCTGGGGTGCACATAAATCAGCTTGAAACCTGGTGATAAGAGATCAGAATGGGGCCGGAATGAGGGAGATTCCTCATCAAAGTGGAAACCTGATGTGTAAAAGGAGTCCCCTCCCTCCAGAGGACAGACCAGAAATCCCAGAGCCTGGCTCAAAGGGGATCGGCTGCTTCTTCCTCTACTGCTGGAATTAATCCGCGAGCTCACAACAATTTCTCCGACAGCTTGCGATACAGTACGTGTCACGGGTCTGCATAAAAGGGTTTAACGACCACTCATTTATGAGGAAAGTGTTGCCGAGCCACTATAAAAGGTTTTTTCAAATTTAACTCTAAAATGTGTATGGTGGTGACAAAGGCAGAAAGAGGAGGGGATTTCTGCTGTCCCCTTTGTCACTCATCTTGACAGCCTGCACCCAACCTTACAAACGACGTGGAGCTGGAACCAGCAGAACAGGGGGAATCTGAAGGCACAGGCCAGGAGAGACCGAGAACAAGAGTCAGAACTAGACAGGGCAGGAGGGCCCCGAGACCATCGCTGAGGGGAGATGAGACCAGAGTCCCAGGTAACAGCCCTGGGGCGTCAGAGCAATCCCGTGAAGGCAGAAACCAGTGCCAGCCTTGCAACTGCCTGAGCTGAGCTGAATACGGGGCAAGTCACTTCTTGGGTCTACTCTACGTTTCCCTATTTATGCATTGGAAGAAGTCCATCAGCATCATTTCTGGCCTCAGAGGAGCTGCCCAGGGCTTATTTCATCCTCAGGCCAGCAGTGATGTGCCCGGTGCCTGCATCAGCCGTCAGAACCCCTCCCGCGATAGTACCTGCGAAAAGGACAGTATTTCAAACTATATTGTATTGTGTTCCTAGTTGTAGTCTTTCAAAAGTATGCCCTTGTGGCCTCCCAAACCTATTCTGCTAGCTTTCCTTAGACAGGACTATGATCAAAGCAACAGGACCAGCCACTGCAGTTTTGTAAACGAGTTCACATCCAGCTTGATGCCAACAGGTGTTTCTTTGGCGAGGCTGTAACTATGCTCTTTATATAATATTTTAAATACTGATCTAAATCCCCCAAAGGGAATATCTAGAGTCTTCCCATTTCTACAGACCTGAGTAACAAATGTAAGTCATTATTAACCGAGTCGTGTCCTAAAACCCAACCGCAACTTAGTGGGAGACTGTGTGAGTGACAGCAGGGAGCCGCCACGTGGTAGGAGCGCGGGTCACGTGGGGAGCGTTGACTGCGCCCTGGCTGTGGGGACAGGTTGACGTCATTTCTCGCGAGAGACCCTCATGCGCCGAGCTGGGTAGCTGCCCCTCCCGATCGTTCCCACCAGGATAATCAGGATGCTCCTAAATATGTGATTATTCACGTACAATTTTTATCCCAGCAGCCAGCTTCTTCAAGCAGAAAGGAACAGATTACATCCCCATTTCTCCCACTAGAGCCAGGCTGAGCGGGACAAAACGTAGGGAAGAAGTCCAGCCCCGTCACACTGGGTTAGTATCTGCCTGGCTGGATGCTCATGTAGCAACAGATGCAGGGAAAGGCTTCCATCTTGGGCTTGGCTGTGGTTTGGAAGGTTGCGGGAAGCTTTTAACAGGTCTCCCCCTCAGCCCTCCCCCAGTGCATCCTCCATCTGACACCCGATCCATTTTTAAAAGCACACTCAAACAGTGGAATGCCCTTTCATTCAATTCAGCAAGCATTTATTGAGCACCTTCTGTTGAGCACATCCCAGGCACTGTGCTCTTGGGGTGGGGCACACGGTGACGAGGAGCCCCAGCTTCTGACCTCAGGTACTGAGCACCATCCTCCCCTCCACCCCACCCCACCCAATATCTCTCCTTAGCTGCACTTCCCACCCTCAGCTTCAGGTGGAAGGACCGCGTGCTCCCTAGGGACTTACTGCCTGTGCTTTCGTGTCACCACCCCTGTGCCTCCCTGTTCTCTCTGCTCATCCATCGGCCTTCCTTCTTGCCTTCCTTCCCATCTTTCTTTCTTCCTCTTTTTCCTGATTTATACTCTTCCCATCTTTCATGGTGGAAATGCTATGAGTCAGGCCACAGCCATGAGATGCCCAAGATGAAACCGTGACAAGGAGAACTTATGACAAGAAAGCCTGAAGGCAAGGAGAGCACAACGTGAGAACAGCACCTTCAGCAGGTGGGGGAGAAGATCCAAACCAGCCCGCTCTAGAGAGTCAGGGAGGAGGTGAAGACGCAGGATGGAATCACGAAGGAGCGTTATCCTAAAAGAGAGCTGGGGGACCAGACGCTGCCTGAGCATTTTTGGAGCTTCCCCCGGTGCAGCACAGGGAGGGAAGGGTGGTGTGAAAGCCACTGCACTGCACGGATGAAACCGAGCCCAAGGCTGCAGGAAGGCAGCTGGAGAGCTGTCTGCCTCAGGGCAGGAGAGACTGGGCACCCGGGTGCCCCTCGTCCTCCTACAGCTTTCCCCCCCGGAGCCCTGACAGCATGGCCCCGGCTCTCCCGGCAACTGTTAATTTATTCCCAGCTCAGCCCACACCCCCAACGTGGGGTCAGGACTCTTCCTCAAACAGAGGCAGCACCAACGTGTCTTTGGGTCCAAATGCGTCCCAGTCGCCTTTGTCAGGCTATGAAGGAGGCTTGTCCGATCTGGAGGGAAGCGAGCCCTCGGCGGCCTCACGAATTTAGCTTTAGCTGAATGTCATTTTTTGTTAGTTTTCTGTAATCCCCGTCAACAGGCCATGGAGCAAGAGAGAAGAAAGTGGGTCTGAACCAGAACACAGAACAGCCATGCATCTCTGGGGGCAGAGAAAGGTGGGCGGCCCTTTTCGGAAGGGTGCACGTAGAAAAGTTTTCCCTGTAGACATAGATTACCTCACTTTTGTCTACTCCATCCAATTGGAGGTGCATATTGAGTGGTAATGCTGTATGAATAACAAAGGAGTGGGCACATATACCTAAACAGGAGACGTTATAATGGATTGGTGACTGTATATTGGGACTTCCAGGGTTCGAGCCACCAGTGGGAACCTTGGGAACTTTTTTTTTGGGGGGAGGTCATTGTATTGATGGTTCCAGTGAGTGGGCCTCTTAGCTCTGGCAAGCGTCTCAGTCATCATGTGTGCGCCTGACTCCCGGATATAAAGACTAGAACGTCTGAGGTTCAAACGTTTATGATGGGTTTAGAATATAATTTTTTACCCATACTGTGTGAGAGACACACTCATGCTGAAGAACCAAGTGGTGGGCTGGAAAATCCTAGCCCTGATTCACAGCTTTGCCAATTTCCATGGTGTAAATACTCTCACCAGGTTGACGTCAGGCTGCCCATTTGCGATCACTGACTGCGGAGCTGTGTAGCATTTCTACTGCCCACACACGATCGACGTAACCTCCAGAATAAGAGTCAAATGCAGTAAACCAACTAGGGAGACAGAAAGGCCGGTGTTGAGCACCTACTGCCTTTGTTTCATAAGATAATTTATTGTGAGTTTCTAATGGTGCTTAATAACTGACTTGGAGAAGTCCTGACATTCTAGAAGCTGGCTCTGGTGACCCTACCGGCTGTAGCGATAGCATCGTGACTCAGACTGGGCCAGGTGCTGGAGCCAGCGGGGGGAAGCCCCCGTCCTCCTTGGTGGCAGAAGTGACGGGAAGGAGCGCTCGAAGCTGCAGGCGGCTGTGCTTTGTGCAGAAAACCCACCAGCGGGAGTGAAGAAGCCAGGGCCACCAGCACAGAGATGCTAAGCGGGGGAGGGGGCGTCCCAGCACGCCAGCTCCCGCGTCCAGCGGACACGCCGGTGTTCATCATCCTCCCTGTGGTTGGCGCTGCGAGCTACCGAGGTCCTGATGCGTGCTCAGCACCACAGCACCGAGAGCTCTGGCAAACGTCCCCCCTGCGCCCGGTCCCACCCTTCACGCACGGACTTCTGTGCTCTGAGGTCTAGCTGATGACACCCCCTTTCTGAAGCCTCCCTGACTGGTCCAGCCCCTGTTCTGAAAGCCTGCAGTCCTTGGTTCTCTACCATATTACTTAGGAATGAGCTACAGCCTTGTGTCTCCCATAAGTGTGTTAATTCGGTTTCCTGGCTGAATCTAGGCTAGTGCTCCATAAACAGGTTTGGGCTCATTACTTAATTATGACTTAGAAACAGAAAGATGCAATACGTCCATCTGGGTCTTCCAATCAACGACATCCTGCAGGTTCCATAAACTTCTCGCCAGGGTCCAGTTGGACAGTTCGTGGTACGACGGCTCACTCCAGGCCCCGAGCGGTCACCCCACTCGCGCATTCGATGGGGCTCCTGCTCTATTGCAGGGACAGTGCGGGCGGCTGGCTCACGGGCTGACCCCAATCCTACGTCACTCCTTTCAGCAAGGAGGGAAGAGCCAGGAAGCACGGGGAGAGGTGGACTCATCTTTCCAGGGCTGGAGGGGACGGAGCAGGCACGGGCTCTATAAGCAGTGAAGGCAGTTTAGTGACCGCACTGGATGGGGGTTCCTCAAGTCAGACCTCAGGTCTCTAGCAAAGTACACCTGCCAGGGGCCTTCTGTGGAGGGTGTCACTTTATTCCCTGAATGTGGCCACCCCTCCTTGAACGCCAAGAAAATGATCATAAGCATCACACACTCATTACTTTGATGTAAACGACACGAAAGAGACTCTCTCCTTTCACATGTCCTGTCCAGTCAGGCGAAGCCAACATGAGTGTGAAAAGCATGAACGTGACCTCAAATGCAATGTCAGCAGACAACGTCAGCCCTCCAAACAAACCTCACTTTTTTTCATTATTGCCGAATTGACGCTGCTCCTTTCTTCCGTGAGAAAGACGACGAGCCAAGCACACGCGCGCACACACACGCACGCACACACACACACACACACACGTTGTATTTACACAACACAGGATGAATGGCTGCAGTGTTTGCCCAGAGAACAGTCCAACTAAACGTCCCATTAGAGTGTCTGTCAAAAAAAGCTCCTTGTAAAACACAAAGTGGTGAATTCTTAGGATAAAGGGCAGGTTAAGTATAAAACTCATGCCTGGGAGTGAACAGCACCATAATACGTGTTGCCCGTGGCTTAAGATCCCCCACAAGGAGGAGGAAATGAACAGGAGCTGGGTGACTAGTTCTGGGGACGGTCTAGGTCTGGGCACCTGCACTTGGACCAGTCAGGCGACCGACCTGTCAGTCTGCCTGGGGCGTCCCAATCTTGTCAGCGGGAGGCAAGCGGGGAAGGCCGGTCACCCTCCAGACCACGTGGGGCCAACGGGGGCCACACAGGAGGAAGAGGCAGACGGGGGAGAGCTTCCCCAACGCGCGGAGTCCCCGCCTCCCACACCCCCCTGCCCGGCCCCTGCTCTACGGACACGTATCAGGTGAAGCGGTCGCCAAAGCAGGCCTCGTTCCTAACTCACGTTCCTAACCTTCTGGCCCGTTCAGAACATTTCTATTGCCGCAAGTTGTTAATTCTGTCGTTTTAAACACAGTGTGTTATGCTCTCCCCCACGTCTAAGTGATGCCACGCCAGCCTCTCCTTCCATCCCTGCCTAAGCACACCTGTACCTCGGTCAGCGCTTTATCTACTCTATGCTCATTTTGTCTGAGACAAATCCTCATATTCTTTTTGAAACTCTGAGGGTGGCCTCATCAGGAAGCCGTGGCCACACTCCCCTCGGCACCCAGGCTGTGGTAGACCCCCTGCATCCTACCTACCACATAAGTGCTCCCAGCCCGAATCCTAAGGCCGGAAGGGACCCTAGAGGTCCTCTGAGCAGCTCCCCGCCGAAGGTCAGCGTTTTGAGCGCCTTCCCCTCCCTGAGCGTCAGTCCCAGTCTCCACCGAGTTCACAGGAGGGGCTCCCAGCTTCCCGAGGCTCCTGCCCTGTTCCTGGATGGTTCCTGTCATTAGCGGTCTTTACACGTGTTTCTGGTCACTTTCCCCAGATGCTCAACTCCTACCTTCACAGGTTATGAGATACACCTGGGCCCTCTTCACGCACCGACAGCCACGCAGCCTCTCAGGCCCGTCTCCCCGCAGCCCCCAGTGTCTCCTCCCACCATCGTCCCGCATCTCAAGTGCATCCGCCTCACGCAGTCCAGGTATCAGAGCTCCGTTGAAAGCACGCTCAATCCCAGCCATCCCACTCTTGGCTGACTAAGTGGGGATTAAGGCAGGAAACCTTCACCTTAGATTTTTATAGCACAGTAAAATTTATTTCCCTCCTTTTACAAATGAAAAAATGAAGCCCGAGTCACCAAAGTGGCTAGGCCAGTGCAGTTTTGTTAGGGGACCCCTGAGCGGGTTACCCCTCCATGGCCCTAGACACAGGATGCTCATATCAAACCTCCAAAAAAGCTACATGGGAACCACCAGGGAGCCTAAGAATGTCCGAGAAGCCTACTCTGCACAGTGCTTTCCACAGGAGGTAGCCAGCTATTCTGAGATGGGAGAGTGGGATAGGATATATTTTAAAATATTGTGATAGAACACCAAAGCATTTCTAGGATTTTTTTCTTCAAAACAAAATGTGGAAGTGGGGAAGACTTTTAAACTAGCACCTTCCCTCATTTCTGGAGAACTGGGATAAGACCAGAGAAGGGATGCTCGAAAATGTTTGAAAAGCCTCCAATCCCATCTGGACCCAAGAGACACTGAAATAAAGGAAAATATGAGACTTCTTTTGGCTATTAGTATTCCCTTTGCTTTGGAGCTTATTTCTATGAAGGCTGTTTCCCCCTTGCTTCTAACTGTGCTATTTAAATTCTATCTCCGGTATGCTGACACCCAAACCCATAGGCTAAGGCAATGGTCTTCAAATGATTTTGACTGTTTAAATTTTTAAAAAATATGCATAATTAGCACATGCAAATTTTATACACAATAAATTTTTTTATATAATTTATAAAATGTATACAATTTTTAAATCTTATCTATATATATGATAAAAAACATAAATTGGAAGCTCTAAGGTTTTCTTTTTATATCCTAATGGCTCGTCTTATTTTCCTCCTAGGGAATACCCAGCCCACTTTGAAGATCACACCCAGCTGTCTCACGAAGTTACAAGACACCAAAGACAAACTTATAACCTAATTTGAAAGCCGTAACCTAAGTCACAAATGCAATTTAATGCCTGCAAAAACAAATGGGCACCTTGGCTGAGAATTAATTTATTTATAAACCACATCAACAGCGAAGACACCTTGCTCTAAGGTAAGCATCTGCTCACACAACTCAGTATCACATTTGTATTCCTAAATCTGCTGTTTCTTTAATACGCCTTAATACATCTATTTAAAATTGAGTGATTAAGCTCTCTATTTAAAATACAAGGTCACTTTTTCTTAGGAAGAATCACATGTATATCCTGTACTATGAGTAAAACATATATATTTAGGGCTTCCCTGGTGGCGCAGTGGTTGAGAGTCTGCCTGCTGATGCAGGGGACACAGGTTCATGCCCTGGTCTGGGAAGATCCCACATGCCACGGAGCGGCTGGGCCCGTGAGCCACGGCTGCTGAGCCTGCGTGTCCGGAGCCTGTGCTCCGCAACGGGAGAGGCCACAACAGTGAGAGGCCCGCGTACCGCAAAAAAAAAACAAAAAACAAATAACATATATATTTACATGTATACACACACATATATTTAAGATACAGAAATGGATTGTTACTCAAAATAAACAAGGCATGCTATTGCATAGTCATATTACTCGTTTTTAAAACTTAAAAAAAATCCAGCATCCTCACCTATCACTCTCCTTTCACTGAATCAGTTGCATAAAATGAGGCCATTTGTATATTTACCATGCTTCCAATAGCCAGGCATATCAACTACACAGCTGTGATATTTATTGATGAATTGAGCTAATAACACACTGATGTACTCATCAGCTGTCAATGCCAATATTTTTTCCCCTATATAAACAAAAGGGTGTTGACACAAAAGGCTAATTTTGTAACAAGCTTTGCGTGGAGAAGGTCAGCAAAGTAAACACCCAATTCTAAACAAAATCGTTCCACTAAGAACTGAGCCGGAGTGTAACACTGATCTGGAAGAAAAGACGTTGGATCTGAAGGAAGCTGGGGAGTCGGCTTCCAGGATCCTTCAGAATGAAAGACCCAGGTGTGCTCAGGCCAACGGAGCAGACCGCCTGGGCCAGATGACTTCATTCCTGTTACTTCTTTACGCAAAGCAAGGAGAGGAAGAAAAGATTTGTGACCCCTTTATGGCCGGAGAGGTTGTTACTAAGACAGACCTGAGCATTGCATTATGGGCAGGCAATTCCCTTACCCCATTCATTCACCTCGGAGAACTTCTTCCAGGTTCAAAGGACAGTTTCATTCGAGTTTTCCTAGGCAGACTGCTTTGGTGATTAGCCAAAGCAGTTCTGGACTTAGAGAGAGAGTATGCAGACAGATAAAAATAAATGCCAGTTGAAAATACATGGAACCCAGGATGAAAGAAACCCACGAGCCTTCGTCTCCATTCATCCGAAGATCTGCCCCACGGGCCAGCCTGGACACACACGTGCTGGTCACTGGCTGGGCCAGTGGGACTGCTGCCTCCAGATGAGGCTTCTACACTTGGCCACCTTCCTCCACGTCCAATGTCACCAGCCCCACTTCACTCATTGGAGATCCCTGACTTTAAGAAGCAGGAAAGAGGGATTCTCTGTCTTGGTCCATAAATAAAAAGCAAGGTCTTCAGTCTGTATAATCTCTCATTCCCTGTACTGCCAGTGAAACAATGGGGGGAAGGGAGCAGAAGCCAGGCGACGGGGGAGGAGGGAGAAGGGAGAAATAAACAGAGCATCCCTCGTGTCGGTGCCGTACAATGGCCTTCACTCTGCACTTCACAGGCACAGTGGGAGAAAACAGACTTAGAACGCAGAGTGCATTGGTTTTCTGGAGCTGCTGTAACAAAGTTCCCCAAACTGGGGGCTTATGAAGGGAACTACGTCTCAAGGTTCTGGAAGCCAGAACCCGAGACCACGGTGTGGGCAGGGCTGCTTGCCTCTGAGGCTGCAGGAGAATCCGCTCTGGCCTCCCCCCTGGTTTCTGGTCTCAGTGTCTTCACATCGTCTTCCTCTGTGTCTGCTGCCTCTGTGTCCACGTTCCTCCCTTTTACAAAGATACAGTCACCATGGATCGGGGCCACCCGATTTATATATAGAGAGATTTATTTGTTTTGGGTTGCGTTGGGTCTTCATTGCTGCGCACGGGTTTTTCTCTAGTTGTGGTGAGCGGGGGCTACTCTTCGTTGTGGTGCGCGGGCTTCTTATTGCCGTGGCTTCTCTCGTTGGGGATCACGGGCTCTAGGCACGCGGGCTTCAGTAGTTGTGGTGCACAGGCTCAGTAGTTGTGGCTCACGGGCCCTAGAGCGCAGGCTCAGTTGTTGTCGCACACGGGCTTAGTTGCTCCGCGACATGTGGGATCTTCCAGGACCAGGGCTCGAACCCGTGTCTCCTGCATTGGCAGGCGGATTCTTAACCACTGCGCCACCAGGGAAGTCCCAGGGTTTCTGCTTTGGTCAATTGACAGCCAGTTACCTGCACTCCCTCTGGGAGGTGATCCCCACCTGGTACTGATAAGGGTGAATCTGCAGACCTTCAGAGAGAACACCCAGGTCCTGGGTTGCGACTCCCCAACAAAGGTACCAGGAGGTCCACACTTCAGTGGGATCAAAGACAGCGATGGGAAGGGTCAGGACCAGGGGCCTGGGGACAATCTACCAGGGGCCTGGGGACAATCTACCAAAGACCTTTTCTGACATCTTGGGGGTGATAACTATTGTGACAAGTGAAGGAGTCAAACCTGCTCATAACAGAAAAGAGTGAAAAGTCAGCTTGGACTAAAATAAGAAAAAGCAGCCGTGCCATTAATCAAGCTGGGAAGACATGGATCAGCCGGCCGCCAAGTGAACAGCTCGTATTATTTCTCCCAAGGTCACGCTGGAAAACGCCACAGCGACCCCCTCCTTGATGGATCACTTTCTTCCCAAAGACGCCCTGGACTGGCCTTGCATTTTCCCGGCACAGGGGGACACGCAGCTGTGGCTCTCGCCTCATGACACGCACAGCGATGTGTCTAATCGCCGCTTCTCCTGGTCCTGCTCAGAAACAGAAACCTCCGGAACACCAGCCCCTCCTCCTTTCCCCCCAACGCCGGCCAGGGTCCATAGCTATGTGGATCCTCTGGGTAAAAGGGGAGGACTGCTTCCCCAGGGCCTGCTCCCAGGGGAGCCACGTGCCCCTGAGAAATCCCCCGCTAAATGGATCAATAACACCTTCCATCTGCAAAGCAGCACACGGAGGAAGTCCAGGAACAGATCCCGGGGGGCTCCTGGGGGTGTTCGCTCGTCTGGAGTTCCCTCCACCTCCCCCGGCGAGGGGCCCCCTTCCAGCGCCACTTCCACTTCAGCTGCTCCAGTGCTGTCCCCCCCTTCAGGGGGACTGACCGGGGACCAACTCTGGGCGGGGAGGCACTGAGGGCACCTGATGCCCTCCTCACCTCTCCCGTTCTCCGTCTCCCATCCAGGGCTCCCGGCCCCCGACCTACTGCCTCCCAACAGCTGCAATCTCCCCTGCCACACCAGCACCAGCTAATCTCAAAGAAAGGAAACCAATATGTGCCGAGAATCGGGAACTCATATCAGGACCTTTAAAAAACAATTCTCACCCTGCTTCAGGAGGGGCTACGGTAGGAGAAGCGTTCTTCAATTTCGAGTGAGACGAAAGAAATGCACAAAAACAGCCAAATTCACACTATGGGAGATGGCCTTGTATTAAAGCAGACCTGGCCAAACGGCCCCAGGGACCAGCCTGTAGCCCAGGAGAATCAGATTGATGGTGTGGTCGCAGTTGCAGGGAGCAGGGAGGTGCCCCAAGGACAAGAGGGACGAGGAAGCATCTTCAGTGAAGTCCGGTTCCCACTGGGGCTCCGAAGAGGGCGTCTGTCAGTCACGCTACTGAGCACGCCCTTGGGTCACAACTCGGAAGGGACTTCTACATCCTGGGGTCCGTTATTGTCACAGCAGGAAAACTGACGTCTGTTTCAAGGGGGGACCCGTGGGCGGTATTATAGGTGGTGAAATAGAGCTTGCTTCTCCGTTCATGCTCAACCACTACCTACTACAGATAAAGTAGCCAATAACCTTCAAGTCAGGGCAGGGGGACACGAAAGAGAGAGGTGCTGAAAAGAGAAGTAAATATCTCCCAAGGGCAGAACCAAAAAGAACTAAAGTCTTTGTTAGAAAAATATTGCAATCTTGGTCAATTCCACTCCCTCTCCTTTATTCAAATGTAGTTCATGTTTTAAAGTTACCCAACCAGGTTAACTGCCATCATGAGAAGATACCCTAGCTTGTCCCCTACCTCCCGTCCCTTCCCCCAACCCCCTGCAATGCTCCTTCCCTCCACAGACACAAATTCCAGTTTTCATCCTAAATCTGATGTGCTTTAAACAGCTCACAAGGCACTTCTGTACACAGCATCTCATCCTGTTTTTTCAACCGGTCATGGTGACCCGTCCCGCTACTCTATGCTGAACTTAGAGGGTTTGCGTGGCTCGCCCAAGGGGACAGCCTGTAAACAGGAGGGCAGGATGTCTTATGTTGCGTCTCAGCACTCCAGATTCTGACCCCTCCTCGCCACCACACGGCCTTGCCCATTAGAGGCACCCAATGGACCTGTGGATTGGACAGCCATAGAATCCATGAGCATCATGGTCCAGAAAAAGTAAGTGGCAGGCTTAATGCTCGGAGCTGGTTAGCAACAGCACGGAATTTGGAAGCAAGGCACTAGGGCTGGTGGGTGGATTGGCAGTGGTGTCTCCATGCAGTTCTGTGTCACCAGTCCTCCACGGAACAGTAAGGTCAGTCGTAGTCCTCCCCACCCCCCTCCCCTTTTAAAAAAACTCTGCCATTAATAGATTCTCCAAATTCTTCTCTGCTTTTTAAAACCCACAGTGTCAGAGGGGAAGGAAAACAAGGCAGCTGGTCTTGGCCACCTTTCCCAAGAGATTAAAGGACACATCCTGCGCGAGGGAAGGGTAATACAATTCTACTTGGCTTCTCGTAACTTTCTTCCTTCTCCTCACCTTGCAAAAGCTCGCTCCATCCCCCCTTTCTCATTCAGCAGGCTAAGCCAGCCTGTCTTAGCCTCCTGGGCCCACAAAGCTAGGCGAAAAGGAAATAAAACAACCCTCCCAAAGTCAGCCACCTAGATCAAATAAACTTTCAAACTGTTATTCCTGATGGCGCTCCTGGCCACCAGACTAAGATTCTCTGCTGTGTGTGTCATGCTGGAAACCGTCTCTATTTGTCATTTACATCAGAGTGGCCTTTTACACACCAGGGCTGGTGACTACTTTGGACTCACCTGGTGCAACAGCAAGCTCTTAACGTTTTTTTAAAAAGGGTGACGGCACGGCTCTATTAGTAAAAAGTGAGCAGGTGATGGAGGGGATCCAAGTCTCTAGGAAACCATTTTTTTCTTAAAAATCAGCTGCAAATGATGAATGCTACTGATTTTCTAAGCTTTAGAGTGATTCATTAAACCCCATGAAGAGCTTTTATCTTAACTCAGAGGGAAGAGGAAGAGAGTGAAAGCAAACAGAAGGGGTCTGACCATCTCTTATTCCAAGCTGTTTGATAGCCCACGCACTGCAGCCTCTGGTGATCAACAGCTCAGTTGATCACTGTCTCTTACATGTCTTTGGTTGTTGCTGTGAAACACTCAGGGTATACGGAAATCTATTAACTACAGAGGACAAGTTCCGAGAGAGAGAGGAGAACAGCTTTGTATCTAACACATGATGGGATACCAGAAATGCAGAAGCCGGGGAAGGCATGGGGGAGTTTTCCTCACTACAGTGAGTGCCACAGCCAAACCCAGGATGCACTGCCTTCCCCTTCTCCTCCAGAGGGAAGCCCTCCCTTCCCTCTTCAGGTCGCTTCTGCTTCTGCTCAGCCCAAGCCCCTGGAAGCTTTTGTCCAGGGCAGTAGGCACACAGCACTGTGGGACGTCCCGAGATAGGATGTGCCTGGGTGGATGTGCCTCTGAATCTTTTGTGAAATTTGATTGCCTGCCCTCCATTTCACCCTGGGTGGGGAAATGCCAGTGGCTTGGATGGTTATGTTTCATTTGGGATCATTCTAAATAATTTAATTAATTTGTCATGTTGAAAAATCCACCTTGCTTTCTGAATCTGTTCCCCATCTTAATTTCCACCAGAGGCACATAGGCTACGGTGCCCTTAGAAGAATATTGACTTGGCCTTGCTGTAACCTTGGTATGTCTTCACCATCTACCAAAAGCAAAATAGAGTACTCTTAGGAACTCTCGTCCCAAATCCTGTCTCTTATTTCTTGACTCCAAATGAGAAAGTCAGTGCTTAACCACCTGTTTGAGATTTAACTAGGGGTTATGACAGTGCAAATACACATGATTTTAAATTGCAAACTGACAGATTGGGGAATCTCCATTGGTGTGTACAAATCATACAAGTGCAGGTTTTAATGAAAAGTGCAATCAGCATTGCTTTGTTAAATTTAAGTTTTCTTTAGACACTTAAGTGTACAAAGACACTTAAAATTATACAGTAAATCTCAGGCTATTATCTCCTTCTCTTGATTATACAAACTCTTTTCTCCTCAAACAGCTACAATCCAGGCTCTGGCCATCTCCTACTGCTTCTGCCCTGCGCTGAAAGATTGTTTCCTTTTCTATACCATGGAAGATGTCTAAATACTAGAAACAATGTTATGGTAAAATGTATGACAAGGAAGTTTGCATTACCCACGACTGCGTTGAACGAGCGGCTGCACCCAATAGGCCATAGATACATGGATTAAAGATACATTTTGTAACTGTGACTTTATGATCTTATGAACAGTCTCAAGACATTTATGTAAAACACTACAGTCCAAGACATAGTAGGTCTAGCACACAAACCACATCAGAAATGGTATCAGACATATCTGCCAGTTCTGAGCTGGTGACAGAAATTACGAATAAGCATGTTTTTAACATTTGTTCCTCACAAGATCGTACTTTGAAGTTTCAAAAACAACTCATTGAATCAGTAGTAATCCATTTGGATAACTGTATACAGCTTATATTATTTTAATTCAAATTTAAATCTGACTGCTTCATTTTAAGAGTTTCAAAAAGATATCTATAATTTTGGACTCTTGGCATAATCTAAGGTAGCTGAGGTTTTAAAATTGCTTAATTTGAAAGAGCTCATTTTTAAAAATATATTCACACTCCTATATGTAATTGGTAATGATGTACACTGCATTCTGTGCTGTTGAGAATAGGTAGAGATTTCTGGTCAATCAACACCAAACTCATCTCTAGACATCCCAATACTCAGATTCATCTTGTATCATTTTCATTTTTGAAATTCAGGTCAGTTGAATTAGTCATGTTTAAAATAGTCTAGTATAATCACACACACAGAGACACACACACAAATGAATGTATATAAAACTGGGGAAATCTGAAAAAGTTTGGCGGATTGTGTCAATGTCAGTTTTCTTATTGGGGTATAACACTGTAGTCATGCAAGAGGTCACCACTGGGGAAAACTGGCTGAAAGGTATATGGGATCTCTCTATATTATTTCTTACAATTGCATGTGCATCAATTATCTCAAAACTTTAAAGAAAAGAAGCAAGGAAGACAACAATATATTACATCACCATTTAGTTTTTAAAAATATGTATATGTCTTAGGTATCTATACATATACAGACTTACCTGCATACATGTACAAACATAAGAGCCATACATACCTATGTCTTTGTATGTGTGTATATGTCTTTCTATATATGTGTGTATATATATGCTACTTCTGTAAGGATACCTAAGAAATCACTAAAGCTGGTTGCTTCCAAGGAGGAAAACTAAAGAAACAGAATGCTTATTTGCTTTTCACAGGATACCCCCCTGTGCCTGTTGAATTTTGTGCTATTGTCATTACTCATTCAAAAAATAATTCTTTAAGAGTGAGGACAAAATAGACATTTCAAACCTAAAACAAACAGAAACAAACCAAAGAATCTCAGCATACACTAAAAGCCTTAGTGAACCCATGTAAGAAGTCCTAATTGTGACACACACACACACACACACACTGGCAGTGAAGATTTAAATAGAGAAACAGGAGAAAGTCTCTTACGGCTGGAGATGCAGTAGGACAGCCGGCAGTTGATCTTCCGGAAGAGCTGCTTGTTAATTGGCCAGAGGAGGAGAGTGAAGAGCTGAATGGTGTTGATGATGAGCCCCGAGGCGATAAACACGTAACAGAAGATGAGATGGCACAGGAACTGAGACTTCAGCAACGCGATGAGGTCCATGCTGGGTGGGCGCTCCTCCGCCAAACCACAAACGCCCGCCGTAGAACACGTCCAGAGGGGAGGACGGCCGGGACTCAGGAATACGCCTGAAACACACACCGATGTCAAACGTGAGAAAAAATATTATCTGCTCTTATAGGCCGGGGAAAAAAACTCTTAGAAGAAAAATATACTCTCGAGATTAAACACATTCGACAAGGAATTCCCTGGTGGTCCAGTGGTTAGGATTCCAAGCTTTCACTTCAAGGGGCACGGGTTTGATCCCTGGTCAGGGAACTAAGGTCCCCGCAAGCCGAGTGGCCAAAAATTAAAAAAATTTAAACACGTTGTACATTTGTTGATTTCTTTTTATTTCAAAAACTTTTTTTTTTTTTTGGCAAAGCCATGCAGCTTGTGGGATCTTAACTCCCTGACCAGGGACTGAAGCCAGGCCCTCAGCGCGGAGTCCTAACCACTGGACTGCCAGGGAATTCCAGCAAGCATTTATAATAGCGCTTCCTTAGGGTCGGGCACAGTTTCAGTCCTTTAAAAAGAACAGTTCCTTTAACCGCCCTAATGCCTGCCAGGTGGGCACTGTTATTACACAGGAGGGAATCGGCCCACAGAGGTTAGGCAACTTGGTCAGGGTTCCACAGGCCTCACCGCTAAGGAGAGGCTGGGGGCCAGAGTCCACATCTCTGGACCTTCCCTCCTGCCTGCCTACTGCCCCCAGCGACCCCTCCACACCTCCCTCCACTCGTCATCTCCAGGTCTCAGGCCAAACGGCACTTCTTCTGGCAAGACCTCCCCGAATGCATGCCTGCCCGGGGGTGGCTGGGGGCCGCCCCTGGGGTGGTGTTTGGAGGGGGGTGCCCAGGCGGCACCCTCTGCCGTTACTGTGTTACTGGTTCGCCTGTTCGCCTTCCTACACCGGACTGTCACTCCTCCGGGGCACACGACTATCCTGAAGATCACCCCTGTCTCCCCAAGCCTTGAAGCAGTCACTGGCACAGGGTTGGAACTTAATTAAAAATACATATATGGGACTTCCCTGGTGGCGCAATGGTTAAGAATCTGCCTGCCAATGCAGGGGACACTGGTTCGAGCCCTGGTCCGGGAGGATCCCACATGTCGCGGAGCAACTAAGCCCGTGCGCCACAACTACTGAGCCTGTGCTCTAGAGCCCACAAACCACAACTACTGAAGCCTGGGCACTTAGAGCCCGTGCTCCACAGCAAGAGAAGCCACCGCAATGAGAAGCTCGCGCACTGCAACGAAGAGTAGCCCCCGCTTGCCGCAACTAGAGAAAGCCCACCAGCAACAATGAAGACCCAATGAAGCCAAAAACTAAATAAATGAATGAATAAAAATTTAAAATATATATATATATTTGTGGAATGATTTAATGAAGGGAAACAAGGGATGAACTTTGAGATATCAGTAAACACAAATAACCAACTATGAAGGCAAGAGGAACACCCCACCACACTCCTGACACACACACACACACACGCACACATGCACGCTTAAGAGTTCTAAAATTGAACAGAAACTCAAAACATGCACAGCAGCCAGACTCATGGCCCTGTCATCAGTCTCCCACCCCAGAATGGAATAATGAAATAACTGTCCAGTTTGGCAAATTAAGCCTTTGAGGAACAGCCTGAAGGCAGGAGGTTCAAATACTCTGCTGGAGAAAAAATAAGTCTGAGAGCATGACGCATAGCAGGCTAGCTTCTCCCAGAAGCAGAACGTCATTGCAAACGACCTCAGGAACAGCTCCAACAGCAGGACGAACTTTCTAACAGTAACAGTGAAGAGATCCAAGACATCATTACAATCTTTATGGATAATACTCTCCCCCCAAAAATCTGTACGACAGTATCACATATATGATCTCATTTTAAGCCTCAGATGAATCCCATGAGTATTATTATTATCCCATTTTTCGGAGTAAGAAACTGAGATGCCCTACAGGTTGGGCGATTTGCCTGAGGTTGCCACCATCAGTAACTGACCTTAAGATTCAGCCTGACGGGGCTTCCCTGGTGGCACAGTGGTTAAGAATCCACCTGCCAATGCAGGGGACACGGGTTCGAGTCCTGGTCGGGGAAGATCCCACATGTCGCGGAGCAACTAAGCCCGTGCGCCACAACTACTGAAGCCTGCACACCACAACTACTGAAGGCCACTCGCCTACAGCCCGTGCTCCACAACAAGAGAAGCCACGGCAGTGAGAAGCCCGCGCACCACAACAAAGAGCAGCCCCCGCTCGCCACAACTAGAGAAAGCCCGCGCGCAGCAACAAAGACCCAACGCAGCCATAATTAATTAACTAATCATTTAAAAAGTGCTTAAAGGGATTCAGTCTGATGTCGGAGCTCTTTCTCCTCCAGCTCTCTGGGCGACTTTACTCCTGGGGTGTGAGGTGGGGCTTCTCCTGGGCTCAGAACTCCCCTCCATAGAGCAGCCCAGAAAGGAGCCCAGGGCAAAACCAGTGCAGCCTTCAGAGAGGTTCATAGTCCCAAACCAGGCGCAGAGGTGGGGACACGGGACTCGCTTCTGGGCCTCCTAGGCTGGTTTTGAGGACAGTCTTGGGCATGAGGACAGTCACAGGGTGCATTCCTCCCTCGCTTAGACTAACTGGAGGGCACGCTGTGATTCCTATGTGTTCCTGAGAGGAGGGAAATAGAAAGGACCTTTGGCCTGATTTCTCTGAAGTCAGCTCAGCTCAGCTGAGACCTGCCACCTGTCTCCCCAGAAGCCCTGCTCTCTGGCACAAAGCCAGGACGCTGCAGGGGCCGAAGCAGCCCTCCTTCACTCTTTTTCCGAAAGCACTGCCCTGGGACACCTCCAAGTAAGTTGTCCGACTCTTTACTTAGTTTCCACACACCCAGTCTCTCTCGAAGGCACAGACATTAAGCTGGCAGCTCACCTCAATGCACTTGGCTTTCAGGAGCTACATGAATAGAAGTGACGCACGTCGGTGACGATGCAGCAGCAGCTATAGTTTGAGGTGGAACGTTCACGTGCTGTATTCATTTGTCCCTGGATTAGCCTCTAAAAGCTTCCAGACAAGCTGGGCCAGAGGAAGTGTGATGCTTCACTAGGTTTCTGGGACCTTGTGTTTGGAAAGTATTTGACAAATCCTTTGCTTTGCTGATTTAACACTAAGCAATGGAAGTCAGCTGGTACTGGAGATGCAGGGGATTGAATGCTGCCTTCCTCGGTTTCCTGTCAGAAGTAGGGCACGATGAAGAAGAAGGAAGCTTTGCTTTTTTCCTTGTATAAGGCCAGGGACCAGCATGCCCTTTAGTAAAACCCTCGCTGGTACTGCATGAACCAGGGGTCTAACACGACGTTGGTGACCTTTAGGAGTCACGAGGCGGGTCACAGACAGGCGGGCCTGGGCTGGCTTTGTTGTGCCCCAGATCCTCTTCCCGGACTGGTGTGGGCTTGGAGTTCAACTGTCTGGGTTTGAAGCTCTGCTATACCTCTTACTGGTCGTGTAGCCTCAGGTAAATTAACTTTTCTGAATCTCGGATTCTTTATCTACAAAAAGGGCTAATAGACTGCAATCAAAATTCCAAGGAGGCTGCTTTTTGCAAAACTTTAGTTGATTCTCAAATTTATACTCAAAAACCACAAAAACCACAAGAATAGCAAAGGAAATGCATGATGAAGAATAAGGTAAGAAGTGCTGTGAGTTTATTAAACCATTTAACTGATTATTAAAAGAGAGACAAGGCTAAATTTTTTAGGGGTGCTGTCTAGTGGGTGAATATGTGTTGCATGTCTTAAGTTTATTCCAGATAGAAGTTTGGGGGGACCATCCTACCCTTCTTGACTAAAGGCAAGCTTTCTCTCTAATGTGGTGATTTGCCAATTCGGTACCATACTGAGGAAAGATGGTGTAAAGATCTGACCAGTGATAAAAACAGGTAGAGAGAAACCATTTTAAAATTCTTGCTTTTTCCTCTAATTTTTGGTGGAAGGATTACAGGTGGTTTCTTTTTTCTTCCCCGTGTTTTATTGTTCTTTTCTATAATAAGAATGAGATTCTCCCCCTTCCTGGGCAGAGCTGGATGGACGCGTTTCCCAGCAGCCCTGCCATTGGTTAGATGTGGTCAGAGGATGGAGCACACGGGATGATGCAGGTGGTCCCTGCAGGCTGCCTGCAAACTTGATGAGGAAGGACCATGGGGTGGGCTCACCCTGTCAGGTGAGCGGAAAGGTGGAAATCCAGCCCATCCGCAACAGACCAGAGAAATTCTGGAACATGAAGGCAACCTGAGACCACCTTGAATCCAAGCACAGCTGATGGTGAGGGTGATACAGGCCAGATGCTAGAGGGTAAGGGACGTTGCAGGGACATTCAAATCTGGCAGCTCTGGCTAGAATCCAGGCTCGGCCACTGCCTAGCTCCATCCGTTAGTGAATTTCCACAGCCCCCAGCTTCCTCCTCTGTGAAACCAGAACAAGACCGCCAACACAGGTTGCTGCAAGGCTCACGTATAATAAAGCATCTGAAACACTTAGCAGGATGCCTGGAACACAGGGAGCTCACAATAATGGGAGAATTTTTTCTCTCATTTCAAGAAAAGAAAGAAGCAAAGAAGGAGCAGCTAAGATGTATTACTTTGGCATCCCTGGGGAAGCCAGTGAGATATAAATCAGTTTCCCTTCTCACTCCCTATCTACTGATAGATCCTGATGTTTTCTTCAATTTACCTTGAAGCGTGTTTAAACATTTCCTCCCCCACTTGTTTTCATTCTAACCTGTCCTTTACTGCTAGTGACTCTGAAATGGGAAGTGATGCGTTCACCAAAACTCACATGGATGGTACCCTTTTAGCTAGGTAATAACCTTGGCAAAGCATGGAGATGACAAAGGGACTTCGGAATAAGGGAAAGTGCCAGCCAGCAGGATGCTTTCATTACCCTTGTGTTTCCCACGCAGATTTCTACCCTGAAACTGGGCAGATGCAGAGAAGCTGGTGTGCACACACCGGTGGAGCTCTGTTCCCTGGGACTCTCGCAGGGTGAGGGGTGGGAACGCAGATGGCATCCCATGCCACCCGGCCGCCGGCCGCGGAAACATAAACAAATAAAAGCAGCTCGGAATCTCCCCATGAGAGAATTCAAGGTGCATCCTTCTCTAAAGATGCAGCTTCAACATAAAGCATCAAATTAGAGAACAAACCGGGGGACCTGAGTTAAGACTTCGGTCTTCTGGCCTAGTCAATATTCTGCAGCTATTAAATAAGCTTGAACTTCAGACACACTCAGGAAGAGACTGAACCTGAAACGGAATGAACGCTTTCACTAGCTTGTTTTTTGGTGGTGGGGGGGTTTGTTTGTTTGTTTGTTTTTTGTACATTTACATGACAGAATTAAACCAGGTCAGGGTTTTAGAAGAAGCCAAAGCTTCCTTCCAAAGAAATCACTCCAAGTGAAATTGCTAAGATAATGCCCATGATCAATTTAGTACCATCACTGAAATCTATACGACCCATTATTTAGGCTCTTTTAATCCCAAACACCAGAATAGTGTTCACAAAACAGAAAAGATATCTAACAAATGTTAATTGAAACAATGCTACTTTTTATATTGCAAACTAAAACTGATAATACGCCATTTTAAAAGAGCTGGGGTAAAACGGACTCATTCTCACAATGAGAACAACCACACAATCTTTTTAGAAAGCAACGTGGCATACACAGAAAGACCTCAACATCTTCACACCACTTGATTTCGTAGGCCAACCTCTGACCATGTCTCTCAAGGATAAAACTAGCTTTTAGAAAATTCTCTCTGCACCAAGATATTCAACCAGTATTATTTATAAGCACCCAAAATTAGAAACCACTTACCTTTCTGACATGAGGAAACAATCAAGTGAATTATGGGAAACCCACACAATCGAATGAAGAAAGTATCACTATAATAGGCTTGTAGTAAGATGGAAACATTTTCATTATGATATTGGGAGATAAAGGTCACCGAATTATATATAGAGAGAATAATCACAACTCTAAAAAACACTACCAGTAGTTATCTTTGTGTGTGTGCACGCACAACTCAAGTAGGGCTGGCTGGTGGACTTCGTTTCTGGACCAATACTTTGGGTCTATAAGGCAGAGAATGCCCAGGCACAAAGGTGCCTTGCAGGAAAGGGATGTGGATGTGGTCCCAGGTGAAAGAGTGGTAGGGCTGTTCTGGTGGTCCAACTTTCAGATCTCGAATTCTACTTTAGGTTAAATAAATTTAGCAAAAATCTCCAAGAGGGCAGCAACGAACTTGTGGCAGCCTGAGGCAGCCACTTAGCACTTCCTCCTGAGAAACATGGATAAATTTAGTTTTGGATTCCCGGGAGTTACACTGGCCCAAGGCCCAAAACAAAACACGAGGGAAAGTGTTCTAGACTGAATTTAACTGTCTCTGGGATCATCTCTTACTAAAATATTCCTCAATTAAAAAATTATCATTGTCTAATGGGTTGGCAGAAGCCTCTATAAAATTAGCTTATTTTAAAATTTGATGGAACAGTCCTTTGTGTAATAACCCTGTACCATATATGAAGTCCATTAAAACAAAAACTCCAAAGAAGTCATAAATCATACTCAACTATTTCATTACATCCGATAATAAGTAACCCTCACTCAGTCTCTCTCCAAAATCTAATTTTAGGATAATAAAAATGTAACTCTATAAAAAACTGAGGTTTCTAAGTTTATGTTTAACAGTTGCTTCTGAGCAGCTTATAAGAGAAAAAGAAATTGTAAAGAGTTTTAAATTTAATCCGAGGAAACCAGGATCAGGTAAACCCAGATGGATAACCTAGGTAACTTTTTCTGTCATAAGAAAAAACAAAGATAAAGGAAATTAAACGAGGTATTCTCTAAGGCCTTTTGTAGCTCTGACAGCTACAAGACTAAAATATCTAGAGTTAAACATCAGGTCTAAAAAAACAAAAAAACAAAAAAACAAACATCAGGTCTTCTGAATGGTACCCAGTGCAGCAGAATAAGTCCACTGAATGTTTTATATGCACACTGTCTCATTAACTGTCACAAAAACCTAAGGAAGGTATTGTTATCCCCATTTTACAGATGAGGAAACTGAGGTTTAGTGAGACCAGGGAACATGCAAGAGTCAAATAGAGAGTAAACTAAGCTCAGGTTAGGCTGCTTTTAAGACAGGAAGCCCAAGGCAGCTAGACTCCACAGGAACGTGGCCTTATTTCATGAACTTGGTTCCATATTTCACCTCATGGTTCCCTGTCTGACTGTTGGGGTGATCGTGAGTTTTTGAGCCACTGCCCCACCAGTCAATCCTACAGAAACCCAGTCATGCCCTCCTTCCAGGTAGAAGGTCTGCCATCCCCAAACCCCAATCTGGCTCTCCCACGGTCCCTGGGATCGGAGGGCTCTGACCTCACAGAGTTGGTGCAGTTGGAGCGAGCTGGTGCCTAGCTGCATTTCCAACAACCAAGAGTGTGTGAACTATTTTATAAGATACTCAGTGGAAAATATATTTTTAAATTATGTTCGATCTCTGGAAGTTTCCAAAAAATTTTATGAAGTCCTGATAAAACTCGAATATCATGAAATCATGAAACCCAAAACTGAAATGAAATAAGGAAAATTAATCTTCCAAGTGGGGAAGCAGACACATTTCTGCTTTAAATGAGTCTATTCCAATTAATCTTGAAACCTTTTCAAAAAGACTGATGGAGGTTGCATGGAGATTGTTATGATCGTCACACCATTATTGCTGCCACATGGCATGGCCATCAACTCAGTCACATACCTGTGAAGGCTGACAATATATGGAGGCTGAGGAAGAGGAAGGGGCCGCTCTCGCCTCCCCTCCCATCCAAGCAGGGAGACGGCCTGCGACCAGCTCAGGGCCTCCAGGAGCAGGCGTGAGGTACATGCATCACCAGCTGGCACCCGCAACAAAAAAGAGAGCTTTATTCAGTGTAGAATCCACCTCCTACTCCAGTTCTACTGTCACCAAGGCAACACAGTCAGGACAGCGGTCTCATCACACTGCCCACCTCTCTCCTTCCCACGTGGGCCGTGACAAAGCCGCGTGGCCAAGGCACACCGCCTGAGGGGAACCTCGGCAGGTGGCCGCTGATGTCAAGCCCATCTACCTACTGTGTGACCCTGGGCAAGGAACTTGTCTTCTCTGAGCCTCAGTTTCTGCATCTGTTTAATGGAGGCAATAATCCGGTCCCCAGGGATGTTGTGCTGATGAGATGCAGCAGCCAGCTCAGGCCTCAGGAAGGCACTCCTGGGTACCAGGGTCCACCGGGGCTCTCAGACTGCCTGTGACATGCCTCTCCTTCAGCTGCTTCTCCCACGTGCCCCTGCCCCAAAACCAGCTACCATCTTTTTTTACTAAACTTTCCACCTGTGGCTCTCATGATCCATTTCTTTTGTTTATTTTCATAAGATTTTCCTCATTGGAACATATTTTTTCGGACATCCACACAATCCAGAATGCCTCTGAGCCCAAAGTGACTTGTAAGACTGCCCCAAAGTCCAGTCACAAGTTTTAATGAAGGGATTATGTCTCCATTCCCAACCTAAAGGAAGACAGTTCACAGTCATCTGTTCTGAGGCCCTCTTCATAATGATGGGTAATACCTGTTAGTTCCCATAGAAACTATATTAAAGAAATGAGTTGAAGAAAACTGTATGGAGGTGCCTCAAAACACTAAAAATAGAGTTGCCATATGATCCTGCAATCCCACTCCTGGGCATATATTTGGAGAAAACTATAATTTGAAAATATACATGCACCCCTATGTTCATAGCAGCGCTATTTACAATAGCCAAGACATGGAAACTACCTAAATGTCCATCAACAGATGAATGAATAAAGAACCTGTGGTATATATATACAATGGAATACTATTCAGCCATAAAAAGGAGTGAAATAATGCCATTTGCAGCAACATGGATGGACCTAGAGATGATCACACTAAGCAAAGTCAGTCAGAAAGACAAATACCACATGATATCACTTATATGTGAAATCTAAAATATGACACAAATAAACTTATCTATGAAACAGAAACAGACTCACAGACATAGAGAACAGACTTGTGGTTGCCAAGGGGGAAGAGGGTGGGGTAGGGATGGACTGGGAGTTTGGGATGAGCAGATGCCAACTATTATATATAGAATGGATAAACAACAAGGTCCTACTGTATAGCATAGGGAACTCTATTCAATATCCTGTGATAAACCATAATGGAAAAGAATGTATGTACATGTATAACTGGATCACTTTGCTGCCATACAGCAGAAATTAACACTTCATTGTAGATCAAATATACTTCAACAAAATAAATTTTAAAAAAAAGAGCTGAACATGATACTATAAATATGAACCTTGTTCTGACTTCATGGAGGAGAAATAAAAACTGGTATTGACAAGACCCAGACCCTCAGCACTTTGGTGCCCTGTGAATATACCAGTATTTCCCTGACCTCACGGAGCCTTACGATAAGGAGCTGGGGACACAATTCTCGCCAGATGTTATATGTAAAGGATGAGCAGATAAAAGCTGTGTCTGCATCACCAAGGGCGCAGATTGGAGTGGGCAGACTTCTGAGTGGTGTGAAGCCGGGGCCAGTTACCAGTGCAGACAGACATGTGCTTGGGTCCCCAGCACATCACGGCACCTAATTTTTTTTCATAAAGGCTGTTCTTTAATATTTCAAAATAAACCAAAAACCAATAATAATAAAAAGCCTTTAAAATTAAGACTCATGGCAAAATTCAAAACATTGTTGGAAATTTCCTTAAACATATTTTATAATTCAATATTTTCATTTTCAGTACCCATTGGGGGAAGGGGTACAACCCTCACCTTTTCAGTATTGAGGAGCCCTAACCTTTAAGCAGGCTCCCCTGTGGACAAACAACCATACGTGGTCTGGGAATGGCCAAGCCAGGACACGGTGGGGATACCACCAAACAGAGGCAGCCAAGCACGTCCTCCGGCCCCGTTTTCCAGTAAAGCTGAGAAGGTCGCCCAAACCTCTCCACTCCTTCTGGCCTAGCCCACCTAGCCTGTCTGGGTTGCCAGCTCCATCAGGAGTGATGACTCTCACCATTATGCAGAGGACAACACACTGCCTGCGGCCACGTGAGCAGGGCACGTAACCAGCAGAGGTCGCCGGCCTTGGACAAATGGCCAAACTGCTAGCTCTTGGGGGGGCTCCAAGCATCAGAGACAGGCCATCCCAGAAAGCCAAGCAGATGTGAAGTGACAGTAACCAAAGCTTGAAGCGCATGTCACAAAGCCATGTGGACATGGGGAGCTCTACATAGCAGCTAACTGGTGCAAATACAACTCAGGAGGCATTATGACTGGGAACTGATTTTGCACCGGGATGTGTCAACTGGACTACAGCCCTCCTTGGGAACCCAGAAATCGTGACTCTGCTAGTGGTTGAAGAAATAAATGCAGAAGCGGAGGCACCAGTATTGAGTCGGGGGCTGGGTTTGACTACTGATCATCTATCTGTGTGTCCGTATCACCTTGGTTACTTGGCCTCTAGAAATCTCAGCTTCCTCATCTGTCAGTGGGAGGCTCTGCCAGATACACCGACCCCACAAGGGTGGTGGGAGAGGTCAGTGAGGTAAGAAAAGAATGTGCAAAGGCTCTGCTGGGCGGACGCTTAGGCACCTGTAACCACTCTCAATTCTATGGCTCAGAAAATGGAAAATTGGGCCACTTGTCCAGATGTCCTCAACTAGAATGCTTCTGATTCATGGAAACTAACATGGCCTTAGTACCCCGGGGTACTTACCAGGGAGTAGGGTTTGGGGGAAGCACCCTGCTGGCTCTGTCATGATCAAGAGTTCACTGTAGGTGGGGTGGGTCCCTGAGGGTCTGCTCAGAGGAGCTAATTTGGGCGGGACAGCAAGTGATCTTTTTTTTTTTTAATTTATTATTTTTGGCTGCGTTGGGTCGTTGTTGCTGCACATGGGCTTTCTGTAGTTGTGGCGAGTGGGGGCTACTCTTCACTGCGGTGCGCGGGCTTCTCATTGCGGTGGCTTCTCTTATTGCGGAGCGCAGACTTCAGTAGTTGTGGCTCACAGGCTCTAGAGCACAAGCTCAGTAGTTGTGGCACACGGGCTCAGTAGTTGTGGATTGCGGGCTCTAGAGCGCAGGCTCAGTAGTTGTGGTGCACGGGCTTAGTTGTTGAGCGGCATGTGGGATCTTCCCAGACCAGGGCTCGAACCCATGTCCCCTGCATTGGTAGGCGGATTCTTAACCACTGTGCCACCAGGGAAGCTCCAGCAAGTGATCTTTCTTTTCCTTCTGCATCACAGACACCAGTAACCAGGCTCTTTTCTCTCTGGTGGGTCCCTCTCCATTGTCCTCACTGCTCGTTAAGTGCCCTTGACCCTTGAGTTCTTGGAGACCCTGCTGTTGCCCATCCTCATGTTCTGGTAAGGAGGGTAGGGGACAGTGGGAGATCGATAAGACTAGATTTCAAATCGTTCATTTCTTTGATTTTCATAAAGGGATGTCAATGAACTCAGGCAATTTCCCCGACTTGATTCATGCATAATGGACCTGAAGAGACTTATTAGAAAACAAATGCACTTAAATGCTTTCCTGACATGAATCATTTATTGAAGACAGAAAATTGCTGGCTGTGAGAGCCCAAAATAAGTTGACTTACAGTATCCTTGTTTCTAGATAGATCTGAAATACGATCACAGAATATTGACGTGCTCAGCTATGAACGATGCTTTTGGGGTCATTATGGACTGGCTATCCCTCGAAAAGTTTCATTAAGAACAGCAGTGATAAAACACAAAACAGGGCCTTCTCTCTCTCTCCTTTTCTTTTTCTAATTTCCTGAGTCACAAAGCTCAGGAATACAGGATGCTTGGTGAAAGCAGTGATGTTCCTTCCAATTTCTGTTAAGTAGAATCTGGAACAGGTATTCTGGGATTCATGCAAACATTCATTAATCCACTGACAACTTTATTCATTCATTAGGTCATCTGTCCACCAAGCTACCCATTCATCCATTAAGTCAAAAATTCACTGATTCATATTTATTGTTACAGCTCTATTTATACCATTGCATTAGACTCCTGAAAGTAAGCACAGGGGATTCTTACAGAGCCCCTCTCTGTGTTTTATGTGGGTGAGTATCATGCCCAATAAACTAAAGTATTTATTGAGTAGTTATTTCCAGGCCCGGGATGAACCGCCAAACCTTTCCACTTCTTACAGAATAAATAGATGCTCAATACATGTTGATTCAATCCAGATTTCTAGACGACCTAATTTAGTCTCCATACCAATAACCCTGAATTGTCAAAAACAATGTACAAAGGGATAACATGAACAGAGAAAGTCCTAGGTTTCTTTCCCATTATAATAAGGACAGAGCAGATGACCCAACAATTTACTCTCCCTACAGAAGCCATGCAGATAAACCCACACGATTTCTTTCTAAACCGTTATATCCTGTAACCAAGCAGAGAATCCTCTTCTACCTCATGAAATTGCATGAGGCAATATATCAAACTGACATGAAAATAACTAAAATGAAAGCAAATTACCTACTTAAACCCCAGTAGGGGAGTTCAGATGTTGGTTGGGGAACAGAGTTGACTTTTCTTTAAACAAAGAATCTTCTATTAAAATAAAATCTGGTAAAAGTAAAGGAAATTACTCTCATAGAGTAAGTCACTTAGTGAACCAAAGTCATGAATTCTTTTAAAGGTAACTTCCCCCATTATAACAGTAATTCACATTCATTATAAAAATTTTGTAGTCTAAACTGTAGAAATTTTACCACCTATACGGCCACTGACACTGGTTTATTTTATTATAGTCTTCAGTGAAGACACTGGCTTTTTTTTTTTTTTCTTCTTTGCTAGATAAAACCATTGCAGGGACTTCCCTGGTGATGCAGTGGTTAAGAATCCGCCCGCCAAACACGGGTTTGAGCCCTGGTCCAGGAAGATCCCACATGCTACGGAGCAACTAAGCCCGTGAACCACAACTACTGGAGCCCGTGTGCCTAGCGCCCATGCTCTTCAACAAGAGGAGCCACCACAATGAGAAGCCCGGGCACCGCAATGAAGAGTAGCCCCGCTTGCTGCAACTAGAGAAAGCCGTGTGCAGCAATGAAGACCCAACACAGCCAAAAATAAATAAATAAATAAATAACCATTGCAGAGGCTTTTTGTTTTCAAATATAGTTGCGATCTTCTGTTAAATCAATTTTACATGACCTTTTCTTAACCTTTAGTGAGATCATTTTCAGTGTCCTTATCCCAATATAAATACTCTAGTAGTTACACTGGACATATCATAATTGTTATCTTATTGCCTCATCACTGTATTATTTAGGCTTCTTTTGTCTTTTTAATAACAAGTAACGCAGGGAACTTCCCTGGTGGCTCAGTAGTTAAGAATCCGCCTACCAATGCAGGGGACATGGGTTTGATCCCTGGTCTGGGAAGATCCCACATGTCATATAGCAACTAAGCGCATGCACCACAACTACGGAGGCTGCACTCTAGAGTCTGTGAGTCACAACTACTGATCCCGCACACCACAACTACTGAGCCCGCAAGCCTAGAGCCCGTGCTCTGCCACAAGAGAAGCCACCGCAATGAGAAGCCCGCGCACAGCAATGAAGAGTTGCCCCCACTCGCCACAACTAGAGAAAGCCCACGCACAGAAACAAAGACCCAACACAGCCAAAAATAAATAAATAAATACATTTATTTTTTTTAAAAAATAATAAGTAATGCGACAATTAACAATTCAGGGTATAAAGCCCTTTTTTTCCCCCTTAATTTCGGGTAATATCTTTAGAATAAATTCCCACATGCAGGATTTCTGGGTTCAAGGAACAAACACTTTAAGGCATCTAGTGAATTTTGCCAAATTGATTTCCAAAAAGTTTATAGCTATTTATGTTCTTACCAGCAATTTACAAAAATACACATTCCACCACGTTTGTCGGAGATAAGAATTCTCATCTAAAAGCAACAAAAACCCGATTAACGCTTCATACATTAAAAGTTGTGTCTCTGTTTTAATCTGCATTTTTGGAGGTTATAAGTGAAGTGGATTTTTTTCAACATTTATTAAACTACTGCTTTCTGTCACGACTTGTCTATTGTATCTCCTGTCCGCTTATCTCTTGTATACTGATTTGCACAAGCTCTTCATATATTAAATAGAATAACATCTTAACTATTCCATTTAGAGTGACCAATTTTTCCAGTATTTTTAGCTCATTAAAGCCTTAAATTATTATGGAGTAAAAGCTGTGATTTCTCTCAGAAAGTTTAGGCTTAGAAAGTCCTTCCTTCTACCCTTAATTCTTGTCCTGCAGAAAATTGGTACACATTCACTTATTTCATCTCCTTTTTCCATGATTCATTTTATATATTTTTAACTCTTAGATCTGACATTTATGTTTTGGCTATGGTGCTGCACGAGAATCTAAATGGGTTTATTTCCAAATATTTAACGAGCTGTATCCAAGGCGTTTATTGGAAGATCTTTCCCTCCTCCATTAATTCATACTATAATCATACATTAAATACCAATAACCAGAGAAGAAATGAACTGTAGGGATCAATACACTAACCACTCATGTAACAGATGAAGAACTGGTACCTACAGAGTCAGAGAGCAGCTCCATCCCTCCGACGGGAGGGACAAAGCTCTGAGCATTCTTTCTTCCCCTTGTCCCTTGTGTTCCCCGCCCACCTGACATTTACTCTCTTGGAGTAAAATATTACTGTGCATTACAGCCTTCCCCAATCACTGGTTAAAGATCCTCAGGAAATCAGGAAGCTGTACCTTAGAACTACATTCCAGCCAACATAATCTCAGATGGGAATGAGGGAAACCAAGGTGGACACAGAGGCCACTTGCTGGGCCTTATTTTTCCCATTCAAAGACCAGGATTCTCTGATGTTGTACCAATCTACCTATGGGAGGGTTTCTGCAGGAGAAAAAAGAAAAGCAGACAGGAAAAATACCTCATGTTTTTAAAAGGGATTCCTTACCAATGTGTGATTAGGGAATGGAAGCCATAGCAAGGCAGGGAGTTTTAGGCTATCTCCTTCAAGGGTGCATCTCAAGAACCCAGAACAAGAATCACACAGGGGGCTTCCCCAGTGGCGCAGTGGTTGAGAATCTGCCTGCTAATGCAGGGGACACGGGTTCGAGCCCTGGCCTGGGAAGATCCCACATGCCGCGGAGCAACTAGGCCTGTAAGCCACAACTACTGAGCCTGCGCGTCTGAAGCCTGTGCTCCGCAACAAGAAAGGCCGCCATAGTGAAGAGTCCCACGCACCGCAATGAAGAGTGGCCCCCCCTTGCTGCAACTACAGAAAGCCCTTGCACAGAAACAAAGACCCAACACAGCCAAAAATAAAAATAAATGAATAAATAAAAGATTACTATTAATAAAAAAACAAACAAACAAAAAGAATTCCGCAGGAATAGAGAGGCCGCCAAAGCCTCACGAGGCCCCTGGACCACTTTCTGCTAAGGGACCAACAGCCTAGAACACAAAGGGGAGGCCTGAGACACAGACACACTGAAGGGAGGCCCGGGACACAGGGAAAACGAAGGGAGGCCCAGGGCACGGGGAAAATGAAGGGAGTTGTGAGCAGCAGCCAATGTCTGAGGTCTGGAAACAGGGACGAGAGAATCCTTTCCAAGCCAGACATTTGCTTAATTGGTATTTTTCGTAATATATATAAAAGCTACAATGTGAATTCCCAAACTTTGAGGAGTGCCTAACTCCTAATGGATTCTTTGTGTGTTGACTAAACCAGACTTTAATTTTGCCTCTGCTTTTAGGTTATGAGCTCCTCCAGTGTCAGAGAACAAATATATCATAAATGAACTAGAAATAATTATGAACAATTACAAATGAATAAGTAAAAAATAATTATAAGATATTAACAGGAAGCCCCAGCATTTACTTCTTCTAAAAATTTCTCTGAGAAAATAATTAAATTGGAACCGAAAGTCTTGGGAGGGCCAGGAAGAACAATGGGGAAATATATTTAGTGACAAAAAGAGGTTTACAATATACAAAGTCAACAAAAACATGCACCATATGAGCCAAATCTTAAAGCCAAAAAAAAAAAAAAAACAACCCAGTGCATCTCTATGCTTAGGAAGTGGTTGGTTGGTAAGTCAAACTTTTTTTTTTAATATCAAAAATATTTAAAATACACAAAACATTTTACCACATTGATATCTAGTCACGTTTACTTCATTTTTTTAGGAAATAAACTATATAGATATTGAAGCCACTTCTGCTATTTGAGCTTGAAATTAGTGTGTTTCCTTCAATGTTTTTGTTGTTTTACTGTATATGTATTCACAAACAACATATACACTTTATGTTGTAAAGATGTGTGTAGGGCTTCCCTGGTGGCGCAGTGGTTGAGAGTCTGCCTGCCGATGCAGGGGACACGGGTTCGTGCCCCGGTCTGGGAAGATCCCACATGCCGCGGAGCAACTGGGCCCGTGAGCCAAAATTACTGAGCCTGCGCGTCTGGAGCCTGTGCTCCGCAACAAGAGAGGCCGCGATAGTGAGAGGCCCGCGCACCGCGATGAAGAGTGGCCCCCGCTCTCCACAACTAGAGAAAGCCCTCGCACAGAAACGAAGACCCAACACAGCCAAAAATAAATAAATAGATAAAGCAAACTGTCAACAAGTAAAAATAAACACTATAAAAAATAAAAAAAAAAAAAAAAAAAAAAAGATGTGTGTAAATAATATTCGAATCCTTTTGGGATTTCCTTTCTACATTCAACACTAAATTTTTGAAATTTTATGCATCTAGTTTAGTCATTTTAATTTTGGAAGAGTATTCTTTTGTATGGCTACACCAAAAATTAATCTATTACCATACTGATGGACATTTAGAGTATTTCCACCTTTGTCCTCTATTATAGATAGTGCACTAATGAGCACTGGAATTGCTGCATCATTCTGACGTGACATCCTCCAGCTTCACTAGATATTAACAAATTTCTTTTCAAAATTTAACACACTCAGAAGATGTTTTGGGTTAGAGCAGCGATCCCCAACCCTTTTGGCACCAGGGACTGGTTTTGTGGAAGACAATTTTTCCATGGATTGGGGGGGGGGCGGGGGATAGTTTCGGGATAATTCAAGCACATTACATTTATTGTAATTTCTATTATTATATTGTATAACAGAAATATTGTATTTATTGTATTGTAATATATGATGAAATAATTATACAACTCACTATAATGGTGACAGGAGATGGAGCTCAGGTGGTAATGTGAGTGATGGGGAGTGGCTGTAAATACAGATGAAGCTTTGCTTGCCCACCACTTGCCTCCTGCTGTGCGGCCCGGTTCCTAACAGGCCATGACCAATACTGGTCCGTGGCCCGGGGGTTGGGGGCCCCTGGGTTAGAGAAATAATGGGAAATAATACTTTTCTTCTTTATGCTTCCCTGTATATTCTAATTATTCAACCAAGAGTATTTACCACTCTGGTAATATATTTAAGTTAAAAAAAAAAAAAGCTCAAATTTTTACACTACATTTTTCAGATTACTTATGTATGTGAACATATATTGCTTGATATTGCTCTCTGATTTATTAGTGTACCCATGTTACCGATAAGGAAATGGAGGCTTAGGGAAGTTCTATGACTTGTTTAGTTTGGTCACTAAACTGGTCCCGTACCTTCTCTGAGTCTCAGTCTCCTCTTTATTATTTCCATCAGCCTACCTCACAAAACTATTGAGGGTGAAAAATAAGACAATTGACTTGAAATACCAAAAAATTTTTAAGTGACTTATAAATATATAATCCACTGGTTATCTTTTTTCACGATTATGTTCTTTACATCTATGTCCCTGCTCTGTACACAGTGAGAAATAACTAAGTATTGAGGAACATGGGAAAAAGTACATTCTTACAAAACCTCGGGTACCATTTCAACTGTTCCTTCCCAAGGAAAGAAGTATTCGTTAGCCAATGGTTTACTGCCGGGAGATTTCCTCCTTAGTCCTTGATCTAAGCTTCACTCTACCGGTAATTTAATTCTTAGAGATGAGTAAATACAGACTCAAATGACAGAACAAAAAAAATGGATTCAGTACTAAAAGCAAGTGCTTTTTGGTTTCAGATAATGCTCTTCACACGACTTCCTTCCTGGTTTCTAAGAAAGCAAATCCTGGCAGAGTGGAGAGCTCTGGAAATACAACGCCTGGACTCAAAAAAGCTAGTGCCCGAAAACTGTTAAGAAAAAGCACAAACTGCTGCACACACGCAGCAAACCATTTGTACTGTTCCAAGGGCGGTACAGAGCCAGCTAACCTGCACAGCACTTCCAGTCCAAGAATACTCTAGGTTGAAAGGGACATAGTCTTGGTTCCCTGATAAAACCCAATAAAATCGCCACTATTTGAGTTGAACCAACAACCCTTCTGACAGTCACTTCTTCATTCCTTTCCTGTGGTATCTCACAGATCAAATTCTCCTGCATTAATTCTATAACAACATTTTGATATAGGTCTGAATACCAAAGGGTATTGGATTTGAAAATCGGAGACATTTATGCAAAGTATTATGCTTCCTTAGCCTCAGAGAAGACTTGGAGAAAGAAGTGAATGAAAAACACCTAGCTCTAGTTCCTCAGATATTAAACAGATTTGCCATATGTATGACCCAGAAATTAACACTCACAGGTGTCTACCCAAAAGAAATGAAAACAATAAGTCCTCACAAAACCCTGTACACGAACGTTTACAGCAGCGTTATTCATAATAGCTAAAAGATGGAAACAGACCCAAAGTCTATCAACTGACACACGGATAAACAAAAAACTGACCCATGGATAGCCCCACAGTGGAATATTATTCAGCCACAAAAAAGAATGAATTACCGATAACATGCTACAACATGGATGAACTTCAAAAACATTACACTAAGTGAAAGAAACCAGTTAAAGAAGACCACACATTGTATGATTCTGTTTATACAAAATGTCCAAAATAGACAAATCTAGAGACAAAAAGTAGCCTAGTGATTGTCCGGGGCCAGAGGGCAGGGGGGATGGGAAATGCCCATGGGTAAGGGGTTTCTTTCTGAGGTGATGAAAATGTTCTAAAAGTAGATAGTGGTGGTGATGGTTGCACAACTCTGCATATATTACAATATATTACAAGCCACTGATGGTACACTTAACATGGGTGAACTTTATGGCATGTGAATTATACCTCATAGTTGTTTGAAAACACAGAACAAACTCCTGGCCCTACAGAAAACAAAACCTAATAAGCATAGTCAGCTCTCAGGCCACACGGGATAGAACCACATGTGTCCTGGCACTGTCTGAATGAAGGAGTGAATGAGGCTGAGGGGAGGTTCCAGCCTGCAGGGAAAAGGGGTTCCGCCCTCCCCCAGGGAGCGGAGCAAGATGTCGGGGCCCAGGTCTGCTGATGCAACGTTGGTGCCAGCCTGAGCGCTGTCGGGGTGTAGAGCGGGTCTTCTGATACTGGCATGACTTCTGTGAGGCTGGGCCACAATTAAGGTAGGAGGGGACCTCACCTCTGATCCTGAGTATAGCCTGTGGGAAAAGCTGGAAGGATTTTCACCACCTCTGAGTTTTCCAGGCAGCCTCAAAGAGCAGAGGGAACTCACGCCCAGACACATGCCAACAGCAGCTACTGCCACAATCTAGGCTTTGGCTTAAGGTCCAGAGGAAATCTTCAGTGGATCAAAGGTGTTTTCCCCTTCATGCAAGGCTGCTCTGAATACCTGAGAGTGAATACTCCGCTCCTGGTCAAACCCACTCAAGTTGGAAGTAGACCGCCTTTGCTAGAGCAGACTCCCCATGATTAGATTCGGATGAAAGGTCAAGGCTCAAATATGTGGAAGAAATGCTACTTACAGCTATAAGAGCAGCTGCCCTCTAATGCCAAGCAGAGCAGATGCTGACAAAGCTTACCTGGGGCAGAGCTCCATGAGGCAGGTGTGGTGTCTGAGGGCTCACACGGTCCCCCCGGGAGCCAGCACGCCCCCCCCAACCCCAGCCACCACAGCAGACATTACGGAAAGAGCTCATGAATGAAATCTGGAGAATTGCCAAAAGTGGGTTAATGAAATCAGTGGGGAGATAAGTAATTGAAGGAAAAGAAATGGATCCATCAGTCTGTCAACATCAAAATCTTCACATTTTCTGGATGGTGGAAGGCAGACGGAGCAACAAGACAGAAATCAAGAATTTATGTCCCTGGCCTCCAATTTTAGCTCCAGAAGACTTTCTCTTTTCCCAGAGTCAGAGTGGTGAATTTGATCAACCTCCTGCATCAAATTCAAAACATTCGCTGTGCTAGTGTCACAGAGCCCCTGCGGCCAGGAGGGGTCGGGGCAGCTGCCCCAGTTTTCCTCTAAACTCTTGCTACGGAAATTAGTATCCCCCAAATGGGATGCTGGGATAGGGATAAAGTGACAAGGAAAATGGGACTTATTTCTAATCTGTGCTTTGGATCAGGAATAAAAGTAGTAAATTTAAATTCACATGAAAGCTGAAAACCATCCGAATGTCCATTACCAGTTAAGCAAGTAAATAAGACGTGGTTTATCCATACAATGTATCCCAGCTCAGCAAAACAATGGAACACACTACCAACCCATGAAACACGGTGACAGGGACTTCCCTGGAGGCACAGGGGTTAAGAATCCGCCTGCCGATGCAGGGGACATGGGTCCAATCCCTGGTCCGGAAAAATCCCACATGCCGCGGAGCAACTAAGCCCGTGCACCACAACTACTGAGCCTGCACTCTAGAGCCCGCGAGCCACAACTACTGAAGCCTGTGCGCCACAGCTACTGAGCCCACATGCTGCAACTACCAAAGCTCATGCACCTAGAGCTGGTGCTTTGCAACAAGAGAAGGCACCACAATGAGAAGCCCGTGCACTGCAACGAAGAGTGGCCCCCGCTCGCAGCAACTAGAGAAAGCCTGCACGCAGCAACGAAGACCCAATGCACCCACAAATAAATAAATAAATAGAAAGAAAGAAAGAAAAGAAAAAAAGAAGCACAGGGACGGACCTCAAAGCACTAAGCCTTGTGGATGGCAGCCACTCCTACCTAAGTGTCCATTTCTCTTAGCCCCCTTCTCAGAGGATGCCTTTCACTCCTTGAACAAATATTTATTGCGGCACCATCCTGGGGAGTGGAGACACCGAATGGCCTCAGGAGATTTCTATGCTGTGGGACAGATGATAAGAAAATTTAAATTGTAAAGCCGAAGGCTAGGACCTACTCTCCTGGAAGGCACAGCGTGCCTTCAGAATAAAAAGCGGGATGAGGGTACCTGGTGAGGTCGGGACAGGCTTCATGCAGGAGGGCACCACCCCCAGCTCTTGGAATCTTCTGAACAGAGTTCACGTTCATGCTTCTGAGCCCGTACGTCTTCTGTCCTATCTGCCTGATGCCCTCCTCTCCCCCTCCCCCTCCCTCCCATTGCTGACTTGCCCACTGTGTGCTCATCCTTCAAAACCTGCCCTCGCTGGACTTCCCTGGCGGTCCAGTGGTTAAGACTTTGCGCTTCCAATGCAGGGGGTGCGGATTCGATCCCTGGTCGGGCAGCTAAGACCCCACATGGCACGCGGCGCGGCCCAAAACCAACCAACCAACAAAGCTGCCCTCGCCTGTACCATCCTGCGGCCTCCTCTGGAGCAGTTAGATGCGTCCTTCCCAGCCTTGTCACAGCCCCTTCTATCCTCACTGCTACGTTCACCATGACAGAACTTAACCACGTGCAGCAGGGATGACTTGCTGCCTGGGTTAAGGACGTGAAAGGCTCTGCCACACCAAGGCCACGTAACATCCGTAAATGATGTTTCCCTTCCTGTGTATGTCTGCCTTCCCACACGCCTGAACTCCTTAGGCACTAAAGTGTTTCTCATTTGGTATCCAGAGTCCAGCAGGGACCTGGCCAAGACAGGCAGTTAATAAATATTCATAATATGAACGACTTGAACAGTCAGTCACGTCCAGCACACTGTTGCAGAGAAATGCCCAGCTTGTGGTGTATTAGTGACTACCATGTCAGTGGAACGTAGCTGCTGTCCTGTGCCCAGATCAGGGCATCATACTAAACAAAGCAAACAGGCAGGTGGGATATTTTACTTTCCCTAAATCCAGCTAACAAGGTAATGTTCCCAGCTGTATGTGATGTGGGAAAACTCAGTAATTTAATTAACTCTACCTCTTTTCTAGAAATAGATGTTGGTCAGAGATGACAGAAACTTCCAGACTCTTTCTACCCTAACACTCCACCACATCATTAAAGTAAAATCCAAGAATGTCGGGAAAAACAAAAGAAAATCAGAGAAGGGGGTTCCCTGCCACTGGTTTTATCCTCTTTATGTCTTTGTCTTTAGTTATGAAGGAGGCCTGTAGCTTCTTGCTGCCTTCTTATAATAGGGGACCTTGAATGCTGAGTATCTGAAGGGCTCCATAGTGTAAAGGTAGCAACCTTCACGCCTGAGCAGGGGCTCAGGAGCCAACAGCTGGTTTGCCTTTATCAGCTACTTGACCCTGGGCAAATTACTTAACCTCAGTCTCTTCACTTGTAAACTGGAGACAGTAATAGTTCCTACTTCATGGGGTTGTGGTGAGGATTAGCTGTTTCTAGAACCCTGCCTGGTACATGGTAATCTTAAATGTGGCATCATCTTCACCATCCTCATCACCATCATCGTCACCATCACCGTCATCATCACCATCATCTTCACCATCCTCATCACCATCACTGTCATCACCATCATCATCACCATCACTGTCATCGTCACCATCATCATCATCACCGTCATCACCATCATCGTCATCATCACTGTCGTCACCATCGTCACCGTCACCATCATCATCACCATCATCACCGTCATTGTCACCGTCATCGTCATCGTCACCATCACCGTCACCATCATCATCACCATCACCACAGCCTTTGTCATGGCTCTGGCTTTCCTTTTGTCCCATCACTTTCCTGCTAGTCACCCTCCTTCCATCAGTGGTCCAAGTTCTCCCAGCCCCTTGGAAACACCTAGAAAACTTAAAAACAAAAACCAGGAACCAGCCAGTCCAAGGCAGGTGATTCTAACGAACAGGCAAGGCTGAGCCCACAGCCGAGACTCTGCCAATGAGACCTGAATTCGGGGAGTGAGATGCGGCCCCTTCGCCACAGCAGCCGTTTCCTCCCTTCACAGGATCCGTGGCTGGTCCCCTGACTCTGCATCAAAGACCAAGTGTTCATGCAGGTCACCAAGGCCTCCACTGGTAGCTCCACATCGACTCCTCCTGCCTTTGATTAAACCCCCTCCTGATTCTGTTTTAAAGTCAAAGACTCCATTTCGTGCTTGGAAGGCCAGCTCAGAGCACAGCTTCTGAAATGAGGGCCAAGCCGGGAACAGGCTGCAGGCTACCGTGACCCCCACTACAGCAATCTCCTCCCTCACCTGGGTCAGCCAGAGACATGTTCTGAATGAAGGAACTATCTGGAAAGCTAAAATGTATAACTAAGTTGCCAAAAGGTAAAACTGACAGAACTTTCGTTTTGGTGACAATCTTTCCAGTATCACCTGGACTCTCCTGCCTTAGGAAATGAAGTCCGCTGGGGACAACATGGACAGCTCAGGACCATGGCTCTGCTGTTCATCAGAGTCTCAACCATTAGTCATCTTTTTAGTTCCCCGTTCTTTCTTTTCCTGCCCTGCCATCAATTGCTGCTTTTCTACCATTTACCCAGGAAAATGGAGAACCAAGCTTGTTAAGCCAGTCATTTCAGTGTTTTGCATGCTAAGTAGGTTTCCCGACAAATCAGATTAAGCCTAATGAAGTACACAGGCTTTTGACAATAATGTTTCTCACTTTATACTTAAGATCTGGGGCTGCGTTCCACATGGCTGGATATGTTACCATCTCTTAAATGGGATATGTTTCAGCAGACTTTTGGTTTAATCTGAATTAGATAAACTCCCTGTGGTCAGAGAGTACCTTTTCTCCACTTTCCCCCCAGAATGCCAATCCCATCGCCTGTGTCACACAAATATTCTAATGTGAATTTCCCTGGAATAGATGGTAGTACTTCTAATGCACAGACCCCATAGCACCTTGATAATCTGACAGCACTATTTCCATTTTCAAATGATTCCTATGGGGCCTTCCCTGGCAGTCCAGTGGCTAAGACTCCACACTTCCAATGCAGGGAGCACGGATTCGATTCCTGGTTGGGGAACTAAGATCCCACATGTCGAGGGGCGTGGCCAAAAAGTTTAAAAAAGGGCTTCCCTGGTGGCGCAGTGGTTGAGAGTCCGCCTGCTGTTGCAGGGGACACGGGTTCATGCCCCAGTCTGGGAAGATCCCACATGCCGCGGAGCGGCTGGGCCCGTGAGCCATGGCCTCTGAGCCTGCGCGTCCTGAGCCTGTGCTCCGCAACGGGAGAGGTCACAACAGTGAGAGGCCCGCATACCGCAAAAAAAAAAAAAAAGTTAAAAAAAAGATTATTATGAAATGTTGGGTCAAGTGACACTTCATATATGCACTTAATAACATGATTTTAAAAAGAGCATGTGTACACACACACACACACACACACACACACACACACACACGAGGCCCACCCTTCTTCCTTATTATTCTCTAATACATTAAAAAAACAAAACACTTGGTTTGCTTGTGCCTGGGCAAAGTCCATAGCTCAGATTTTTTTCCTCCAACGTCTTACTGTAAAGGAAAAAAAAGTGGTTTATTGGGGTAGTTAGGTATTGGGCTCTCTTTCCATCTTACAATGAGCTCTATCCAAGCTTTTCATTTCACGCAGGAGGTTTGGGTGAGGTTATTCTGGAGAATGTGAGACCCTTCGAGTGAGGGGTACCTTTATGATAGCTTGTTAGTATCTGAATGGGCAAATTTCACCTGCCTGACTGTTTCTCGTTCAGATTTCAAAAGATAACCCCATGCAGGAAGGCTTTATGAGAACAAGAAGATAACTCAGCCCAAAACGATAAGATAACAGATATCAGCCAGCAATAAGAGTTGATTCCTTATCCAAGAGACAGTCAAGGTATTGGGAGAGGAAGAGAGCTCAGAAGGAAAAGAACAAGGGCTGGGCTCATCCAGAGAAGCTATTACTCCATTATCAAGGGAGGGAGGGCACAAGAGGTGGGTGACCAGAGACAAAAAGGGATCCAAGCAACCTTCCATCAGTTAGACCTTCAGGAGCAGATAGACACAGAGAAGAAAACAGTCAAGGTGGGTAAACTCTCAGGGATTACTCAGGCCTGGCCCCATCCCATCCCATCCCCAAGACTCACCACTGGAGAGAGCAGGAAGCAGGGAAAGGGAACGGAAGGCTCCTTCCCACAGCCAGCTACAGATTACCCAGCTCAGTCTTTTCTTCTCAAAAATGTCCACAGAAATATTCCCTTCTGCAGAGGAAACTAACTGTGAAGGGTCTGGAGCTATGGCCTAAAGCCATCCAAACAACCCAGCCTGAAAAGTCTTCTGTATTGTCTTAAAAGTTCATGTAAATTTTGCGTTATGTCATGGCATGTCCACGTTTGTTTTCTTTTTAAAAATTCTTTTCCCTTGGATCTTCTGGCAAAACTGATGCTCGAGTGAGCTGGGCCCAGTTTCCCCTGCAGCTGGCACATGCCCCAGGTGGCCCCAGGATGAGGTGCTTGAAGAATTTGCATCCACCCTGGACCCCTCCTTAATGGGATCAGGAAACAAGGACCCAGGATGTGCCAGGCCGCTTCCCAGTGCCAGGGGGCAGCACAGACTAAGACAGTCCCTGGTTTCAAGGAGCCCAAGGTGCCACAGAGAGTAAGCAGGTGGCCACAGCTGGGGCCGCACCCAGGCTCTGTGGCACAGCCCTTCTCCCCCTCCATGCCACGTTACTCCCTGTGGACCTAAAGGCTGCCAGTCCACTAGGCCCAGCAGAGAGCAGCTAGAGAAGGGGGCCTGGTAGTCTCCGGGCTCTCATTAATGAAACGCTCCTGTGGCCTTTGACAAGGGCAGGACACCTTGACCGCCAGGAGAATCCTCTCCCTGCCCAGAGAAGCAGGCAAGGTTATGTCACGTGCTCATTAGCAAATTGCAGCTCAGGGCCCGCCCAGCACCCACAGGACACAGCGAGCTCCCAGCCTTGCAAAGCACAGACAGTACGTCTTCTCTGGGGAGTCAGGCCAGAGGGAAGCTTTTTAAACCAGACTGTCTTAAAGACAAATCACAGTTCAGCCGTTGCAGAAGATAGAAGCAGTGGGAGAAAGGAGGAAGTGCCAATCTGGCTAAAATTGGAAGCCACATAAATAATTAAAATAATCAGGCACATCTAAAATATCTCTGTGGTCCTCTCTCTCTGTCTCCCTTAAATGTTAACTCTATTATTCCTCTAGGAATGGAGGTCAGATGAGGATTTTAGAGACACCGTGAAACTTTCATTATATTGCTTGGTCTTAAGTAACTTCTTAAACTTCCGCATGATTTGGGAGGTTAAGAGGAATTTCTGCACATTTTGAAGCTATGGACATCCTTTCCCCCTAAAAGAAGATCCAGGGAAATTGTGGGAAAGAACACATCATACAAGTAAATAAGATGCTTTTATAATTCTTTATAGATCTGTAGTCACAGTCTTTGCTCCACCAACAGGTATTGCTAGCTCTGTGACTCAGGAAAGCTAGCTAACCACTCTGTGCCTCAGTTTCAACTCAGACTGGAGAAAAGAATTCACAAGCCACAAGGCTGGATAAGGACAAAATGGGATCGGACAGGCAGAGCACACAACACAGTAGTAAATGCTGACTAAAGGGGGTAGATATCATTAAAGTGCATAAACGACTGCATTACAAAGCATTATAGAGGTGACCCTTTGGGAAGAGTATTACAGGAAAGGTTTCTTTCTGTATTTACTATCCCAGAGCATCAAAGAGGCCCCCTGTACAACCCGTTACAAAATCCTGGGGCTCCATCTCCCGGAGTTCTCAGCCCGGCTCTTCCTGAATCGTCCTCCCAGGCCTGGCCTCCACCTTGGTCTCCTGGACCAAGGCACCAGCCTCACGGGGCCCTCCCTCCCTGCCTACGATGACAGCCAGGCCAGTTCACAGGGTCCAAGGACAGGGTGTCCCCCCCGCCACTGTCCCTGGTGTCCAGGCCCCTTCACCGCCTGGCACACTCTCATCTCTGATCACCTCCTGATCCACATCCTGCCCCTCTGTAAACAGAGCACCGCAGCATCAGCACCCCGCTTCTAGGAAGCATTTCTGAAGCCCCAGACTGGACGGGGGACCAGGGGCTCCCCTTTCTATGCTCCCACAGCGCTCTGCACTCTGCCGCCAGTGTGTTAAAATGATCCACTTAGGTTTCTGTCCTGTCCTCCGGGCAGCGACCCTGTCTGGCTCATCCGTGTACCCTCAGTGCCCAGCCAATAACAGGCTGGACACAAGGATTCAGAAACGCGGTAAGAAGATTCTGGAATTGCGTGGGGCGTGGGAATAACAGACTCACTCCACTCACTCCCATCTTTCAGGTCCTGGAAGGGAGGAGGGAGACGCGCAGACAAAAGGAAGGCACAGCGCAGAGACTAGACACCTCGTGAGCCCCAGGCATGGGGCTGGGGAGCGGGCCTTACCTGAAGCAGGGCGGCCCAGGACCAACAGGGAAGGTGGCCTCCAACCCAGTGGGAAGCACTGGAGACCAGAGGCCAGAAGGAGGGAGAGGCTGGAAACACCCACCACAGCCGGAGGTCTGTGCTCAGAGACAAGTGATTACTAGCGAGACCTGGGCATGTAGCATGTGGTTCCCGGTGGGTGTAGACCAGGAAGTGGGGTGAATCAGCAAATCCCAGCAAAGGTGAGGTCAGTTATGCAGAGCAGCTCGCAATCTTTCTATAGTTATGTTAATCCATCCCACCCAGAGTTTAGGCCAGGCCCAAGGGCAGAGTCTCCCTAAACAGAGTTCTGAGTCCTGTCCGCCCACCCAGCCCCGCCCAGCTCCCACCCTGCAGCCTCGGGTTACAAGGTGACTGTTGCAGGTTTGCCAGAGAAACGGCACTAAACTTGGAATACATTCCAGTTACAGGTCTGCCTTTCACTTATTTTATTATTATTTTCCAATTCCTGTCTATTTATTAATTCCAGTGAATGAATTGCACCTTTGGTTTGGACACACGTCTGTAAACCTGGGGAGTACAGGTTAATCCTGAGGGACGCGTTTGCTTGGATGGGGGAGCCGACCACGTGAGCTCAGACGTGGCACTTCTCTAAAGCAGTGGTTCTCAAGTGCAGGTGACTTCGCCCTTCCAGGGGACATTTGGCAGAGTCTGGGGCATTTTTGGCTGTCACAATTGGGGTGGCGGTGGCATCTAGACAATGAGGGAGGCCAGGAACGCACAGGACGGCTCCACAAAAAAGACTTACCTGGCCCAAAATGTCAACAGTGCTGAGATTAAGAACTTGCCCTACGGGGGGTGGGGGTGGGTGGGTAATGAATTGGGCCATTGGGATTGACATGTATACACTGATGTGTATAAAATTGATGACTAATAAGAACCTGCTGTATAAAAAAATAAATAAAATTCAAAAAAAAAAGAACTTGCCCTAAAGGAATGTCAACCTGGGAGGATCTGGCTGGCAGGCATCAGATCAGGCACATCTGACCCTGGATCTCTTGTGCCCACTTTTGGTCTAGGTTACAGCACCCATTCAGTGCCAGGCGTGCTGCTCTGTGCTAGAAACTTTCATGAGAAGCCCCCAGTGCAGTCATGAGGCTAGAACTGTAAAGGATTGTCTATAATATAATAGCATCTGGAAAGGGTGACTTCTAGGAAGAATGAACGGGATTGAGGAAGAATGTCAAGACAGCAGAGGCCAGAGATTCCGGAGATAGGCCCAAAGGGTGATACACATTTGGGAAGGAAGCTACTCACCATGTCTCCTTTCAACCTACCCTTCCCCACAGCAAAGGAGAGAGGAAAGGGGAGGTTTTAGATGATGGCATTGATTGTGTGTTGACGGCTGCAGCATCCTGGGAAGAAGCGCTAGGTATGGACAAACTCTTTAAAATTTCATCGGCCTGGGTTAACCTCTGCCCCGAGAGAGGTGACAGCTCAGGAGGGAGATGACAGAGATGCGAAAAAGACCAAACTCCACTCAATTCACTTCTCCCATTCTCATTTCAAAGTTTGTCTAAGATGAGCACTGGTGGTATCTTTTCAGATAACACTCTGCCTTTAAACTTGCTAACTGATCTGCTGACAATCAACAACAGACAAGAAAGGCTAACTCCATCCACCCATGGCCTTGGGAACCACTGAGATCAGCCATAGCAGATATCCTTAAGAGCAACTTCAATCCTTGGTTCAATCCTTGGTTATAAATTGGTTTTGCGAACAGTTCATATTTAATTTGATGTATGAACTACACTGTCACTCAGATGTTTTAATCACAGGACCTGTTCCCTTCCCCCACCGTATCACCTTTCTGGCTAAACCACAACAAAATAACAAAGCCCCCTGAAAACGATTAGAGTAGTTTGTCTTTGAAGTATGGCTATTAGTTCCCCCCGGCCACAACTTCCAAAATACTACTCTCTCTTCCAAAATTTCTGAAGCTCCTAAAACGTAGGATGGAAGGCATGCAAGGAAAGGTCCATATGGTAGAGAGCTGTTCACAACTGCAGAAATACTGTGTGTCTATGTCCCAGGCACTGGGCTGGCCCGAGCATAGATGCATAAATACGATACCATGGAAATAGGGGGACAGCAGTGGGGTACCATGGTCTTGGGTCCAATCTCAGCTCTGTTACTTATTATGGTATTAGGGGAGTAACTTACTCTCTCTCAACTTTACTTTCTCTATCTAAAATGCAAATTGATAACAGTTTAAATTGCTCGTTTGTTATGAGGATAAAGGGAATGAATAAATGTGAGGTCTGTGTAATAGACTTGCCCATAGGGTGCCCTCAGCACAGGTGGGCTGCTATCATTATCATATATATCCTACAGGTTGGCCAGTCACCTCAGCGTCCCTGATGGCTTCTACAGGTTACCTGCCATCCCCCAGGCTGAGGAATAATCTCCTGCAGGAATTTCAGTGTCCGGTTTCAAACTACCGTGAAGTACACAATGTGCCTCTTCTCTTGTAGGATCCTACATAGAAATGACCATGAAAGAGCCATCATGTGTGACCCAAGGTCAGAGGGGAGAGACTGGAACAACTTCCTGCTGAAGGGAGAAGCTGATCTCATCCACAATCAAAATAACAAAGAAGAGGGGGAATTTGCTAAACGTTTTTTCTCTGAAGGTCAGGCGGGCACCAGAGGGGGGGCATTCCGGATGAACTTGGTTAGGTTGCCCATATAATTTCCTGCTGAAGGTAGAAATCACGTGCGGTCAGACAATTCTGCTGAGAGGAGCTGCATGACTGCAGGAGATACAAACAGGAAGTGTTGCAACAAGGTTTTAACATTATTTATTTGGGGTATTTAGATTTCAAGTGTTGAAACCCACTTGCTTTTGTCGAACAAGACATAGACTTGCAACATCTTATGGGAAATCTAATGGCAAGAGAATTATCTAGTAAACCAATGGGCATATAATTTGGAGGCAGTTGGGAGTCTGTCTTTTTAAAATGTTATATTTTCAGTCCAGCTGGAGGGACCTAGAGTCCCACGGAGTCTACAGGGAACTCACTCTGAGGGTACTTTGAGAGATTATCTCACTCAGTTTGTATTTTTCAGAAAGAGAATTTACAAGCCTTCTGTCCTCTGTGCCTCTGTGTTGCCAGGGTCAAAACCTCACTTCTTCCATATGGTTAATCAACAAATGTTTACTGGCATCAAACATAAGCCAACCAATGAAGGAAGAGACAAGAAAGTTACAAGATGAACAGTCAACTGCTAAGCACTCTCTCCCTCTCTGCCCAGAACAATCTATGTATAAAATTGTTCAATGAAAGAAGCAACTGGTGCCATTAGCCAACAGATACTTCAATCAAAAACAATTACCCCTGTATATTACACAATGGAATATTACTCAGCCATTCAAAAGAGTGAAATATTGCCATTTGCAGCAAAACAGACGGACCTAGAGATTATCATACTAAGGGAAGTAAGTCAGGCAGAGAAAGACAAGCATTATATGACATCACTTATATGTGGAATCTAAAAAAAGAATAAAAATTAACTTATTTACAAAACAGAAACAGATTCACAGACATAGAAAACAAATTTATGGTTACCAAAAGGGGAAGGGGAGGAAAACATTTGAAACATGGGATTAATAGATACACACAACCATATATAAAACAGATAAACAAGGATTTCCTGCATAGTACATGGAACTACATTCAATACCTTGTATAACCTATAATGGAAAAGAATCTGAAGGTGTACACCTGAAACTAACACAATATTGTAAATCAACTATAGTTTAATTAAAAAAAAAAAAAAAGAACAATACGCCCTGGTTTAAGGGGCTATTTCTACATCTGTCTCTCTGCTAGTTCCTGAGCTTTTTTAGGGAAGAAATAGTTTCCCATTTATTGCTATATCCATAATATATAGTGCCTGACACATGATACTGATATCATTTGTTGAGTGAATGAGTAAATGGATGGGTGGATGGATGATATATATATGAATGAATGAGTGAATGAATGGCGACTGAAAGGTAGGACTCAAGGTGAAAGGAAGAAGTAAAGCAAACCAGACTGGAGGAACAAAAACAGACACAAGTAGAAAATCTTTGTGGGGCTTCCCTGGTGGCGCAGTGGTTGAGAGTCTGCCTGCCGATGCAGGGGACACGGGTTCGTGCCCCGGTCCGGGAGGATCCCACATGCCACAGAGCGGCTGGGCCCGTGAGCCATGGCCGCTGAGCCTGCGCGTCCGGAGCCCGTGCCCCGCAACGGGAGAGGCCGCAACAGTGAGAGGTCCGCGTACCGCAAAAAAAAAAAAAAAGAAAATCTTTGTGGAACAAGTGTTGAAAAATAAAGAAAGACAGGTTAGATAGATTGTTCCATGATAACGTTCGCCAAAAATTGCTCTTGTTTTAAGATATTTCCTCTTATTCAGTCATTAGAAGAGAATGGAGATCAGCCAGTCCCAGTATCTCCCTTAAAAACCCTTCGGATATTTGAAAACTAGCTATTTACACTGTATGCGGTTTTGCTCACAGTGTGTCCACAGCACTCGGCACATAATAAATGCACAAGAAATACTGTTAAAAGAACAAGTTCATGATTTAAGCTTCCTCTTTCCCAGAACCTTAGCAGTGATTCTCCCTGGTCCATACATGAAGCCAAATTTCCGAGTTCCAAAACTTTCCAAATGGATTCTGTCCTGGGACAAAGATTACTGAATTAGAGTTGCCCAGGTTCTGGGTGATGTGAGAGAGTTTTTCAGCTCAGCGTGATTACATATGAACATTTAGGCGTCAAAAACCTTTCAGAACTGTGAACACAGTGTCTTCCCGTACCCATTAGACCTCCTTTTCAGAATACAGCAGATTGCACAAAATATAGTAAGTTTGCCAAATGCTCATCTGAGCATCCCACAATTTAAAGCAACAGCAATGGTCGGTATTATTAGAATGACGTTGTGGGTGCACATGGAGTTCCCGCATCCAAATTTCTGACTTGTTTAAAGTCTGATTTAAGTCTGATTGCAGTTCTTAGAGCTTCAACTCAAGAATAACTGAATTACGAAGGATTCTGCCTCCTACTTACATAGTCCTTCTTTTCTACCAGTCTCGTTCTGGGTTAAACAAAATTCTGTCCCTGAATCCCTACTAGTTCTTTAGACCAGCACAGACTGCTCCTGGGCTATTTCCATACTAAAGATGGACTTGTCCCTGCTTTGGACAAGAACCTTGAACCAGGACCCATCTCTCACCAATCGTCCCTGTTACCTGAGACACCTTTGCCTCTTCCCCTTTAATCGGCTGTCCCCTCCCCTTCAAACCTTCAGTGTCACCATCCTCTACTTCTTCCCAGACTCATGGCATCTCGCTTCTCATTTCCCTCTTGCCCTGCCTCCTTCTCTCCAGCTCTGTGCCCATCTACACACTTTGTCACCCCTGTTTGGAGGATTTTAAACTTGAGAGCACAGACCACCACTTCTGTTTTCTTCACAAACTGGACAGCACACGGTTCAGAGCCATGAAATCCCAACACGATGGTGACTGACTCCAGCTTCACCAGTTATTTCCTCAGCATCACCTCCATCCAGCCTCTTTCACTGGACCGGAATTTGCTTTGCATCTATAGCTCCACTGACCCTCCCCGGGTCAAGACTGTTAATTATGTTTTTAACTTATACTCAGGATCTGATCATAGGACAGTGATTTCCCTTTTTTTTTTTTGGCTGAAATTCCAAACAATTCTTGCTACTTTTCCTTTGAACTCCATCTTACAAGGCTTTTTGCTGTGGAACTCCTATATTTGGAAACTCAAGAGTACTCGCACCACACACTTGACTTACACACTTTCCATCTGCTCCGCAGGGTCATGTAGTAAAGTCTACATCCTTGAGGACCATCTCAGGCTGGAAAAACAGTAACTTAGTCTGACTAGTTTCCACACTTTGCAAACCTCGCAAACCTATAAACCTACAACTGTTCATATGTACTAACATGTGCTTTTCAAAACAATAGTCATATTTTTTAATGACCTCTTTCTGTGTTTTATGACTTTTTAACTAGTTCTCTTGTCTTTACTTAGTTCCCGTTAGTTTTGTGCCATGATATTTAGCCCCTTTTTTCGATAACTTTTGTATCTGAAATACTTAAGACCTCTTGCACTATAAAAAGCTTTATAAGTCATAGCCAACAGCATGTTGAGATAAGGATCTTGGCAAGCAGAACCTCATTAAAGCACCCCTTCGTCCTGCTTTCCTGAGGAGGGGTTACTCTGAGCTTTCTAAATGATGCTTTTGGCTTCATAGTGGAAAGGCATTGTGAAGGCTAAGCCACCTTCACAAATCTTTATCCGAAAGTACAGATAATGTTAAGAATCAAGGGTGAGATTACTATCGATCCGTCTTATAAAGCCAAATTTGGTAATTCAGGATGCGCATTAGAAGAATGGTGTCTGTTATCAAACATCTCCTCAGATGCACTGAATAAAAGCATCAATTTGCTACCTGTTAATAAGCCCATTTGGACTGTCTGTTCAACAGCTGTGTCACTTGATTTTAATTATATTTAACTTTGCTTAATACTACGTAGATGATACTTTTTTCTCTCATGTTTTATATTTTTCCTGAAAATCAACTTTTTCTCTCCATAGAGGATACTTAGAAGATTCTGTAGTTTCCCTGCCCGACTACACACACACACACACCACGCATCACACACACATACACACACATCAGATACACATACACACCACAGACACACACTTTCTTCCTTATGATATCCTTTTTTTATTTTTTTCCCAACTGAGGATGCTTGACTAACAATCACAGCTGGGTTAATCTCTTCCCAGTTTTAAAAAAGAGAAGGTCTATGGACCATCAGCTTAAGGAGAGTGGACAGCTGATCCGTATTAGGACGACGCCCGAAAAACTGAAAATCCTGTGGGTAGTTACCATTTGTTACTCATTTACACTTGTTGAATTTGGATTGTGTGCTTAGTAAGTTCAGACTAGAGCAAAGACCCCTCTTTTAAACATTCAGACTTTTAGGCAGACCTGGGCAGACAATAACGTCGGTGTGAATTCTCAAACACCCTCTACAACTTTTTCCAAGGATCTCACCTCCTCTAAAGAAGTGCTCTCCCCCCGCCCCCCACCACTTAGTTTGATCACAGGATTAATATCACGTCTTGAGAACAGTTTAGGTTTTCAAAAAAGACCAGAAACTGAAGACTTACATAAACATCAAATCATTCCTTTTTCTAATCCCCAGATATGATGAGGAAATTCATAGGCTGAAAATTCAGTAACTAAAGAGGTAATTACAAATGCCCGTTTCCTTGACAACTCCCCTCCCCCAGCCCTCCGGTGATAGGGAAAAACCAAAACTGGGGTGAGGGGTAGCCGCGAAGCCAGGTTGCCTCTGAGCAGCCTGGGCGAGAACCAGCGCGGAAAGCAGCCGACGCGCAGCAAACACAAATAAAGCAATGGATATCGGGGCTGCACCTGGGTGTAGTATTTTTTGTGGTTGCCATAGAAACGGCAGAGACGGAAGAACATGTTGCATGACACAAAAGAGACCGATCAGTAACAGGAACCTTCTCCCCCGCTTCGTCTATCGCAGAGAAAATTATTTCACCCGAGGCGCTGGGGCTGGGCAGCGGGGAATGAACCCCAGCACAGCAGCTCGAAATCACAGCGCGGACGGCCACGCTCCCCCAGCTGAGCACAAAGAAACGGTCCTAGTGCGGCAGCAAAGCCCCCGCTGCCTTCCAGGGCTGCCCCTCCACGTTCCCACTCTCGCCTCACTTCCTTCTCCGCCTTCCTCTCCTCCTCTTTCTTACCTACCCCTTCCAGAGGTTTTAATGAAATCCAGCCCAGGAGAGAATAAGGGTGATAGAGAGAGGGGTGCAAACATCCGCCACGCCCAGAGGTGAAGTCGCCTGGAAATAGCACGAACGGCACATACCTCCTTTCTGGCAGCCCTGGACACATGGACTTAGAAATCAGAAACTGAAAGGGAGCAGGCTGGGGTGCAGAAATTGCCACTAGTTTATAGGAGCTGTAAGTCAGCCAACACTGGAAAGAAAAAGCGAGACTCCACCCATGGGGTGGACTCTTCGGAGAAAAAAAAAAAAAAGTGGTCCTCAGCTGACGTCTCTCCCCACCCCATGTCACTTCCTTTTAAAGCTACAATTTAGCGGTTATAGGGAGGGAGATACGAGCTGGTGTAACATGAGTCCCTCCCCCTCCCCTTCCAATTAGTGTAAGGAAGTGCTTCAGCTGGCTTCACGTCTGAAATCTCTGGCCGGAGAACCTGCCAGAATCGGAAACAAAGCCCGCTAGGTGGCCTTTCTTTTTCGGCCGCGCCTCCCGAATCCTGTTGCATCCCTATGCCGACATGGCTCCTCCAACCTCAGCTCGGACAGATCCAGCCCCGTCTGTGCTGAGACCTGGAAATTGCCCTAAACTGGCTCATATTTTGTTTGGTAAAATACCCGCACTCTGCAATCCCCCCTCACCTCTCACTGGTACGCGGTGCGGAAAGGAGATTGCATTCCACTCGGAAGAGCCCCAGAGCACCTTCGACAAAATACTACTGAAAATTCCAGCGATCTGTTAAGAACTGGGAAACAGGGGCTTGGAGGTCGATGGATTTTCTCCCCGCAAAGCAGCTACCAGGGTGGATTCCCCGTGCGCGCGCGCGCGCGCGCACGCACGCAAGCACATGCACGTGGCATTCGCGCGCAGTGTTAGAGAGGGTCTGAGCAGACCTTTATAATAAAATAGAGTCCTCATAATTTTAAAAGAGGGCGGGCTGTTGAACCTCCAGAAATGCCAGGTCTCCAACATTTCCAAAAAACACTTTCAACCTCCAAACAGTTAAGATGTATGCCCTTCAAATGCTCTTTATTAGAGCCATTGCCACAAATAATATTTGAGTATTAACATATGACTCCTGTGTTCACCGCCGTTCTTTAGATGTTTACAACCCACAGGGAAAAAAATAAACGTTCACAAATAACTAGACCATATTGCAGAATTACTAAGAGCTACAAAAGTGCTAAAAACAGCGTGCCATGAGAAAATAGAGAGGATGGAAAGAGCTCTTTTTGGTTATGATGAGCGAAAAAAAGGCATTCAGGATTCAGCAAACATGGTTTGGAGTGGGTCCTATAGGGTGTGCGGCGTTTTGATAGTCTGTGATGGAGAGAGGGAAAAGCATGAATGGGGTTGAAGGACATCTAAGGCATAAAAAAGGACCAGAACAGAAAACCCATTTGTGGCAATGGTTTATTTTAATATTCATGGGAAAATCAGTTTGACCATGTAAACATGTTTATAAAAGATGTTTGTAAGAAGTTCTTGCAGCCAATGCAATTTCTGCGTTCTCATAACTTTTCAAATTATGTTTTAAAATTCATTTGTTTCCAGTTTTTCAAAGCACTTCTAAAGTAGAGTTAGACTGATGCTTTTTCATATTTGAATTTTGAATGGGGATTAATTTCAAAATCTACAAATTGCATAAATTTGTGCTACATTTACTACAAGTAGAGCCACTGATTTCAACAGAAACAATATGAAATAAAAATTTTTGACAGTTGCAAGTCTTATTCTGATCATACTATTATATGTCTATTCCATTAAGGTTATCATTATTATTTTTTAATTTAATTTTTTTATACATCAGGTTCTTTTTTTTGAATTTTATTTTATTTATTTTTTTATACAGCAGGTTCTTATTAGTTATCCGTTTTATGCACATCAGTGTATACATGTCAATCCCAATCTCCCAATTCATCCCACCTCCACCCCCCCACCACCCGGCTTTCCCCCCTTGGTGTCCATATGTTTGTTCTCTACATCTGTGTCTCTATTTCTGCCTTGCAAACCAGTTCACCTGTATCATTTTTCTAGATTCCACATATATGTGTTAATATACGTATTTGTTTTTCTCTTTCTGACTTACCTCACTCTGTATGACAGTCTCTAGGTCCGTCCACGTCTCTACAAATGACCCAATTTCATTCCTTTTTATGGCTGAGTAATATTCCATTGCATATGTGTACCACATCTTCTTTATCCATTCGTCTGTCAGTGGGCATTTAGGTTGCTTCCATGTCCTGGCTATTGTAAATAGTGCTGCAATGAACACTGGGGTGCGTGTGTCTTCTTGAATTATGGTTTTCTCTGGGTATATGCCCAGTAGTGGGATTGCTGGGTCATATGATAATTCTATTTTTAGTTTTTTAAGGAATCTTCATACTGTTCTTCATAATGGCTGCATCAATTTACATTCCCACCAACAGTGCAAGAGGGTTCCCTTTTAAGATTATTGTTATTATTATGCTTATTTTTGCTACAGTAACACTTTGCCTATTTAGATGATGATACTCACAGTCTCAATTACCTTAGAAATATAGCTGAGAAATATGAGAGGAAAAAACACTACTTCTAAAAATTTAAAGTGGAAATACAACCTTTGAGAATTAAACCCCATGCACTTTACTCAGTCCCATTTAGAATCTCTCCTGATTTCAGATATCCTGATTTAGCTATTTCTATCTAAACAAGGAACTGTGAAAATTTCCAGATCAAAATCTAACAATTCAGTTCAATAAATAGTTATTGAGTATCTGTGCTGGTTGCTGAAAATACAAACACACAAGTAAGACACGGACCTTGCCCCAAGGGCCTCAAAGTCTTAGGAAAGAAAGAGGCCTGTAAGCAATTAAGATATGAAGGCAGTAATTGAAGTCTGTACAAGGTTCAGAGATGAGCCAAAGAATGGGAAAAGGGAGGTAGGGGTGTATGTCTACATAGTTTCTTTCTTTCTTTTTTGTAAATAAATTTAATTAATTAATTAATTAATTAATTTTTCTCTGCGTGTGTCTTCGTTGCTGTGTGCGGGCTTTCTCTACTTGCAGCGAGCAGGGGCAACTCTTCGTGGCAGTGCGTGGGCTTCTCATTGCGGTGGCTTCTCTTGTTGCAGAGCACGGGCTCTAAGCGCACGGGCTTCAGTAGTTGTGGCGCATGGGCTCAGTAGTTGTGGTTCGCGGGCTCTAGAGTACAAGCTCAGTAGTTACAGTGCACAGGCTTAGTTACTCTGCGGCATGTGGGATCTTCCCAGACCAGGGATCGAACCCTTGTCCCCTGCATTGTCAGGCGGATTCTTAACCACTGCGCCACCAGGGAAGCCCTATTTGTAACTTTTATAAAAGAAAATGACCATGATTAAAAAACAAAAAGACTCAAGGTTTCTAAAGTCTTAGGTGATTTAGGACAGAAGCAAAGAATAATCGATGGAGATTATAACATGTTCAATCCCAAAGATTGAAATATTTTCAGAAGCCTCTATTAAAGGTAAAATTCTACATGTTTCAGAAAAGTTTCTTTTAACCTAAATTCTGGTACTTATAATGATGAGTATCATTTATCTAAAATGTTAACTTACATACTATGTTTTTCACTGCCATGCTAGATGGCTGAGTTATTAAGGACATTATTTCCAGCAGCCTTTTCTCTTAACACATTGTTAGCTACACAATGACAATAGTTTTGCTTTCTTTTCATTTGGCTTATTTTATGAACATGAATGTAGATACATCTATATAAATCTATATACACAGTTTGAAATTTTCCTCAAGTTATAAAATATAAACATATCACAGACTTGTAATTATAATAACCTCACTGTATGCTAAATTCGGAATTGTTACTGCTTTGAGGTGACAAAGAAAAAGTGTAAATAATAAATTCAATTTGATATTTGGAGTGTTTAATCTTGTATTTAATAGTTGTATATTTCAATCATTTCTAATAGAGCCTTACAAATGTGTCACATATATGTTTTTAACGACCAGTAAATCTCTTATGGCTATATTGTTATTATTGCAATCATTTTAAGTACTTTCAAGTAGCTTTAACATTACCTGTCATTGAGGAAAATACAGAGGAATTAGGCAAGATTCCTCCTTGATCAATAATGATTACAGTAAGTCATTCCCCAAACATTAATGTCCGTTGATCAGCTCTCAACACATCTTAACTCAGAATTTTTCTTTAAACCTCTTACAAATTGTTCTCAGTGTTCACTCAGCTCCTTTCTCTTCTAGACCACTCCAGGTTCATTCAGACTGGCAGAGATGACCCTGGAAAGTCATTCATTCTCTCCTCTTGCATCCAGGCACTGAGCAACTGGAAATCATATAATGCAGGAGGAAATCTACCCCAACAGGAGGCAAATCAATTAATGCCCGACTGATGGGCAAAAAATGGAAAAAGGTTCCAGCTTCACTATCTGATTTTAAAAAACAAGGTCATACAAAAGATTACTGAGACTTAGCCCTCGCATTCTTTGTAACCAAGTAAAAAGAAAGCACACCACTTCAACTGGTGTTTCACTCTGGATGATTTTCAGCCCTTGTACTTTATATGTTGGGTAATTTTTTTTAATTTTTGATAAGATGGATTACCTTTATAAACAGAAATGTGAAACATTTTTTAAAAAATAAATCGTATTGTTCTCAGTTGTTGACATCATGCTTGTCTTTATTTGGCAAGCTTATAGCTTAGTGGCACCTTGGAGGTTGATCTACTTAAAGTGTCGTCATGGACCATGAGGATGGGAGCTTGTTAGAAATGCAGAGGGGACTTCCCTGGCGGTCCAATGGTTAAGACTCCACGCTTGCACCACAGGGGGTGTGGGTTCAATCCCTGGTCGAGGAACTAAGAACCCAAATGCTGTGCAGTGGCCAAAAAAATTTTTTTTAATTAAAAAAAAAAAGAAATGCAGAGTCTTGGGCCCCACCCCAGACCTAGTGAATCAAACTATTTTCACAACATCCCCAGGAAATTCACATGTGCATGAAAGTTTGAGAAGTACTTGCCTGAGTCCACATCTCTCATTTTACAGAGGACACTTCAGAGTCCAGGAAGGGTGAGTCTGCTTGTCCTGGGTTACACAACAAACAGGAAATAGAGCTGAAGCAAAACCACAGTTTTTAATGATTCCTACTACGGAATTCTTTCCACTGTATTCCTCCAGCTTTCAGATGAAAAGCAAGTCTGAAAGAAAATCTATTGGCATAAAAATGTTAAACAGAGAATTTCTACTTAAACTCATGTTTATTATTCTAAGTGTAGTTATTAAAAGTCTACACTCTGTGCATTTGAGTTTATACATAGTCAGCTTTACCCAAAGAAAATGAATCTTGGCATTTGGCAACTTTCAGACCAAAACTGCCAAAAAGCAGGTGACATCTTTTCTCCATGATCACTCATTTTATTTTGGTTTCAAGCCAAAGCCAAGTCTCGTTGAATAAAACTTAGCTTCAGGGGCTTCCCTGGTGGCGCAGTGGTTGTGAGTCCACCTGCCGATGCAGGGGACGCGGGTTCGTGCCCCGGTCCAGGAAGATCCTACATGCCACAGAGCGGCTGGGCCTGTGAGCCATGGCCGCTGAGCCTGCGCGTCCGGAGACAGCTTAGCTTCATGATTGATTTGCAAGAGGTGACAGAAAGGAAAATGTGCTCCACAGGTCCCCTTGTTTCTGCTCTTGTCACTTTCAAGTCTGCTTGTTCCTCATCTGGCAGCCTTTGCAAAACGGAGCTTTGTAAAATAAAAAACAAGAGAATGTGATTCTCCCCTCTCTCATCTCTGCCCTTGAGTGCATGAGAGTCCCCTGTATCTTGACAACAAATCTTTCATTGAGCTACCTTTGTTACTTGCAATAGAGTCCTAATTCTTTGTGTAACGTTTTGGAGCTTCAGCTTCCTCCTACATAAAATTCATGGGGTGGTTGTGAAGTTTAAATGAGACAGCGTATGTGAAGCGCCTTAATATAGAACCTCCAAAAACAATGATCATTCTTTTCTCCTGTCCTCACCCCATTCATTAAAATACAGATGACTTTCAGATGTTTTTGGTTGGCATCCTTCTCCTAAACCTCAGACCCGTTTACCTAATTACCCGATGAATATCTCCAGGGAGACATCCTAAAGGCTTCTCAAATTGAACAAGTCCAAAAACTTTTGGCCCCAACCTAGCCAACGTTCTGCAATCCTATCCTGCAAGTTTCTGGTTCCCTGTTTTGGTGAAAGTTGACATCAAAGTTATCTTTGATTCTTCCCTGTTCCTCTTGCAGCTCTTTCTCCCCACACCATCCTGTTAATACTCTTCTCAAAGATATTTATAAAGAGCCCTGTCCTCTGATTGCCACTGCTGCTGCTCCGGGCCTCATCACTTTTCTCTTGGTTGTCTGCAAAAAACGCTCTTCAACTTTTTATTGCAGTATGAACCTTCAACTCCTTTGGGTAACATGCAATGCCCTTTATGACCTGGCCCTACCTCTCCCTCCAGTCTCATCTCTTGCGTCTTTCCATACTTTTCCAAGGACCCCCCCTTCTTTCACCTCTCATCAGCTGACTTACCTCTCCCAGCCTCTAAGACTTGCTGACCACCTCCTCCAGGAAGCCCTCAATTCTTTAAAAGGAAGAATGGTCTGAGCGTATTTGTGTTAATGCACTTGCCACAGTGGCATCTAATTGGTTGTTGTTTTTATAGGTTTATTCCCGACTAGCTTGTGAGGACAGGGTCTTTGTTTTCAAAGATCTGACATGTCACAGGGCTCCGTAAATACTAACTGAATCAGTGGACGTCATCTCTGTGTTACCTTTTCCCACGGGGCAGGTGGGACTCTCAGTTTCCACTCTTATAACTCAAGAAGTTTCTTTTCAGGAATCCTTTTTATCCTTGGTTTTCATATATTGCAGATACATTTAAGAAAAAGTTTTAACTCTCCATGAAATCACCTCCCTCATTTTCCCTTATCCTGTTCTTTTCCACTCTTTGCTCATAGGCAGGCATAGTTTATTTCCCTATAATCCTAGTAGTGTAGAAAATTCCATCATATTTTTATTTCACACATCCTAAGCAGATTTCCTTAACAGAATTTTCATAGTTGTGTTTTTAATGGATTCCAAATAGTCTATCTACTTAGTATAGGATCATTTTCCTAACTGTCCTCCTGTTGAATGTGGCCTGCTTCCTGCTTTCACCTACTGTGGGTCGGTCCTCAATTTCACTTGCTTCCACTTACTGAGCACTTAGCACATTGTATCAGATATTATTAGCTTCCATTTAGTAATCGAAGAGCCTGAAGCTTAGCTGGGTTAAGTCACTGCCTCAAGGTTATGTAGCCGGTAAATAGGACAGAGTCAGGATCTCCACTGAGGTGTGCCAGCTCCAAAGAGCACACTGTTCACCTCTGAGGGCCACTGGCCACTAGGACAACAAGCAGGGCTTGCCCCTTATGGGCCCTAAGATAACGTCCCGGAAGAAGAGGATTTTGTGACTCATTCCTGCACTGCATGGGCGACTATGTTGCTGTTCTTCACTGTCATTAATTAATATCTTAAAGTTTTGGTGAGTTTCACAATCTTAAATAATACCAATTTTAATTTTTGTAAGTTACGTGTAAAGTTCAATCTCTTTCAAAGTTTGCTTTTCTTTATTCTTATCACTTGTATGTATTCTTGTGTGAGATCTCTTCTTATGCATTGACTGTTTATGTTTTCGTCTTGGTATTTATCATTTGCAGGTACATTTTTTTTTTCGGGCCATACCGTGTGGCTTGTGGGATCGTAGTTCCCCGACCAGGGATGGAACACGGATCCTCGGCAGTGAAAGCATGGAGTCCTAACCACTGGTCGCCAGGGAATTCCCTGCAGGTACATTTTAATGTGCCAGTTGTTTCTTCTACGATCTCAACTGCTTCAACACTCAATTCTATTTTCCATGCATTGTCCTGTCATTCTACATTTAACTGCTTATTTCGAGTTCACCTATCGTGTATGGTGTAAGGTGTTTAAGATATTAGCCAACTGCCATTCTCTCCTGCCATGTCGTAAATAAATCTTCCGCTGTTTTGCGTGTGCTGACACGCAAGGAGTGTGGGCTTTTGGAGAAAACAGATCTGGGTCAGGACCCTGGCTGAGGAGATCAATCCTGCGGTAGCGGGGTGCAGCCTTTCCCCCGAAGGAGTGCTCACCCTCTCTTCTGCTCCACCTGCACGGCTCAGGGGTGTGGGACCCCGCAAGACAATCGGGAAGACGGAAGGACCCCCTGCCCCGCCCGCGTCCCACACCAGGGCGCCCCCTTCTGGAGGACGTGAGCCTTTCTCCAAGTTGAAGCTGCAGGACACAAGCGTGCCAGCCAGACATCTCCCAAAGGAGCTAGCTGGTGGCCCAGGGCAAGGGACATGGCCAGTGACAGAGGCAGATCTGGAGCAGCTGGCTGAGCAGGGACCTTTGCCAGAGGAGAAAGGCAAGCAGGTAGCTCTTGACGCAGCCGTAGCAGAAGAAAAACAGACATACCTCAGGGAAGGGAGATGAGGGTGTGGGGCTGCCCCCTTTGCGTGTCTCTCCCGCCGCTGCTGACATCGCCCTGCCGCTCGCTGAGCAGCCTTCGTCCCACCCCACCCGGGGCACAGTGCTGTGGCCGGGCCGTTCCCACACTGACACTGGGACTGGCAGCATCCAGCCGTACACTTGATGTTGCTGTTTCTCTCCTTGGTAGTCTTGGTTACGCGCCCACCAAATGTGTTTTTCCTGGCCTGTCCACTGAGAAGTGGACCTTTGGGATGTTTTCTCTAGTTGCTGTGCTTCGCCCCGGCATTTTCCAAATCCTACTCAGAAGGCTGTTCTATTGACTCGGGGGGCACGGCTTTACCCCTCATTCCGGATCCTCCACTGACTGCACCTTGGGCACCTGCCTCTCAAGCCCTGGAGTTCTTGGGCCTGACTTAGTGGTGCTGTGTCGTCCCACTTAGCAATCATAGAATGGTCCTTGCCCTCAGAGGGCTGGGTTTCACCTTTGAATGGCATATGATACATTGGGAGGGCTGGTCTCTACGTGCTCGTGCCCCTTCCCTAAAATCTGTGGCCTGTGGTTTACTCACATCATATTTTCCATGAGCTGGTGTTTAGTTACCTTCGTACATTTCTTCCGGATTGATCTCCAGACTTCAAGCGCTCACTACATAGGAGGTGGCTCTTCCCGTGACCCCAGCTGAGCTGGCCCAACAGCAACGTGGAGGGAAATATCCCACAGGCTTTGAAAATCAATTATTTGCTGAGATGAAAAGGAGGATCTGAGTTATTTGTTTCTAAGAGGACCCTCTTAGAAAGTTTGGTTAAATTGTGAAATAAACTTTTTCAAACCAATTGTATACTTTTGGGCCTAAAAAAAAATGAGTCAAGGGCTGCAAAAATTAGATATAGGAAGAAAATAAATCCTTCCCTGTCCCCACCCCCATCACTATTCATCACTCCCTCCCATCTTTTCTTTGGAACATGAGCACTGTCTGTCTTTTTATAGAATATTTTTCAAAACAATTGCAGCCTGTGAATGGAAAGAGAGCAAACTCAACAGTACAACAGAATCCCTTATGGGACAATGAAGAAACCAAGTACTGAACGAGAAGTAAAAAACGTAAGCATTGGAAAAGGAAAACTATAATTTGCATAGTGTTGGCCCTTGTAGATGCGGCTTCCGCATCCTTGGAGTCAACCAGCCGGAGTGTGGACTGTACCATTTTATGTAAAAGACTTGAGGATCTTCCAGTTTGGTATGCTTGGGGGTCCTGGAACCAATCCCCTGTGGATACCGAGGACAACGTGTGTAAATAAAATTCCAGAAGGATCTGAAGATAACATTCAAATTAATAAATGAGTTTTTCAAGGTCACCGTGCTAACATCAGTGGTAGCTACATATCATGTGACAGATGTATTCTGCAAAGTTGCCCATGGCAACCTCTGCCGCCCCCCATGCTCCTCTGCAGTGTGACTTACCACCCTCTCCCCCATCGAGAGACGGGGCTTCCTTCCCCTCCCCACCCCTCCCCTCCAATCTGGTGGCCTTATGACTCTGCTTGTGACCGGTAGAAGGAGGTAGAAATGATGCTGTGGGAGAGCGGAGTCGGGAGCTTCAGTCAGGAGAGGCGGGGAGCGTCCCCCTGGGCCCCTGAAAATGCCTGTCTCTGCAGGGTGGCCCTCCGTGCTCTCCCTCCAGAATCCAGCACTGAGCTGCAAGAGGGCTCACGAAGGGTGTCTGTGAACAGTCCCCGAGGAGCCCCAGTGCCCAGCATGTGAGCAAAGAAGCCTCCAGATGGTTGCCCCAGCCATTCGAGTCCCCCCGCTTTCACACCCAGGAACAGAGGGGAGACGCTCCCATGGTCCCTCGTCCGGCTTGCTCACCTATAGACACCACGAGGACCACAAAAGGGCTGTTATTTCACAATGTGAAGTTTGGGGTGGTTTGTCACGCAGCTTTGGAGGATCAAAACATACACCAGGGGCTTCCCTGGGTGTCCAGTGGTTAAGACCCCGCACTCCCAATGCAGGAGGCCCGGCTTCCATCCCTGGTCAGGGAACAAAGATCCTGCGTGCCGCATGGCCTGGCCAAAAAACCAAAACCAAAACCAAAACATACACCAATCATGAACAATTAGAAAAACAAAATTCAAAAAATAAAAATACTTACAATAGCATCCAAAAACTCAAATACTTAATTAAGGATGGATCTAATGAAAGATGTGTAAGACCTTTACACAGGAAACTATAAAACTCTACTAAGAGAAATTAGAGAAGGTTTAAATGAATCAGGGAATATACCACAGACACAAATTCAAATATTCATATAAAGGTGTAAATTTTCTTTAACCTGATCTGTAGTTTTGATGCAATCCATTCAAAGTCAGCAGATGTGAGGGTGTTTCTACACTTGTACGGAAATGCAAAGAGCCAAGAAGAACAAGAAGGGAGGACCCACTCTTCAGATCCTAGAGCTTGGGGTACATTTTATAAAGCTACATTGATTAAAGCAGTGCAAGAATAGAACACAGACCAATGAAACCGAACGGAAAGTCCAGAAACAGACCTCTGTATTTATGGGCACTTGATTTATGATGATGGTGGCACTACAGGGCAGTTAGGAAAGAACATTGAGTAAGAAAAGTAATAAACTAGTGCTGAGTCAATTAGATATTAGCCACACAGAAAAAATAAAACTTAACTCTTCCTCACACCACACACAGAAGTCATTACCAGGTGCGCTGTAGATTTAAATGTGAAAGGCAAAACACTAAGGCATGTTGAAGACAAAATAGGAAACTATCTTCTGGACTTTGGGATAGGGTAAGTTTTCTTTCTCTTTCTTTTTTTTTTTTAATTAATCTTTATTGGAGTATGGTTGCTTTACAATGTCGTGTTAGCCTCCACCGCACAACAAAATGAATCAGCCAGACATATACAGATAGGAGATAGGGTAAGTTTTCTTAAACAGGATTCAAAAAGTACCACAAAGGAAAAGACTGAGAAACCGGATGACGACCCAATAAAGTTCTGTTCATCAAAAGTTAGGAGTAAAAGAGTCAAAAGACAAGCTACAGGACTTCCCTGGCGGCACAGTGGTTAAGAATCCGCCTGCCAATGCAGTGGACATGGGTTCGATCCCTGGGCCGGGAAGATCCCATATGCTGTGGAACAACTAAGCCCCTGCGCCACAACTACTGAGCCCACACTCTAGAGCCCGTGAGCCACAACTACTGAGCCCTCGTGCCACAACTACTGAAGCCTGCGTGCCTAGAGCCCCAGCTTCGCAACAAAGAGAAGCCACCGCAATGAGAAGTCCGTGCACCGCAACAAAGAGTAGCCCCCGCTCGCCACAATTAGAGAAAAGCCCACGCATGGCAACGAAGACCCAACGCAGCCAATAAATAAATAAATAAATTTATTTTTTAAAAAAAAGACAAGCCACAGAGAGTGAGAAGATATTATTACATGAATGACTGACAGAGAGCCCTTATTTGGAATGTGTTAAAACAGCCTTCAAATCAGTAAGAAAAAGTCAACCTCATAGAAAATGTGAAAAATTTGAACAGGCACTTCACAAGAGAGAATGTTCAAATCAACACACATTTGAAAAGATGATTAACCTTGTTAGTACACACCCATCAGAATGACTACCATACAAAGGATGAAATATACCTAGAGGGAGGTAAAGAGATGCCGCCGCTTTGGCAAGTGGTGTCATGTGTTCTGAAAAAGTCAAAGGTGTGCATACCCCATGATCCAGCAATTCTACCCTTAGGCATTCGCCCAACAGAAACGCACGCACAACATTCAACAGTCTTCATAGCGGCTTTATGTGTAATAGTAAACAACAACAACCTGATCCAGAGTAAAGGAGCGTGTATAGCACATATAAAGAACATACATAGAAAGTGTGGTATATTTAGACTCTAAGATACTATTCAGCAAAGGAAATGACTGGAACTCAACTAAATGCAGCAAATGTGGAAAGATATCTCAAGGGCAATTTTGACCAAAGAAGCTAGACACCAAAGATTACCTACTCCGTGATTCCATCAGTAAGTTCACAACTGGGGAAAACCAGTCTACACACTGTAAGTTAAGATGTGTTACCTTTGGAGGTGCAGGAGGGTAGGGGGCTTTTGGGGTACTTGAAATATTCTGTTTCTCGTTCTGTAGTCATTATATGGGTGGATTCACTTTGGAAAAATTCACTGATGTGTATACACTTAAGTTTGGTGCCCTTCTCCACATGCATGCTGTTCAATTTTTTAAAACGCCAAAAAGAAAAACTATTTACACCAATTTGTCCATCTGTTATCTAACAGAAAGCTCAAGATCTCCTCTCAAAAACGACAGATTTTATGCTCTCCCACCCCAATATTAATCTATTCAAAGTACCCGGGAATGGAACTGATTCTTAATTTGGTTTATGAAAAGGGCTTCAGCAAGAATATCATAGGTAAGCATGGCCAAAGATGATCTGTATAAACTACAAGAGTTTGTATTTGTTGGGATATGCTTTGTAATCATTCTGTGGTTTTTTTTTTTCCACGTCGATCTGTTTTGAGTCCTTCCTTTATTGTAAGGACGTGCCCTATAGTTTAGTATTCTTTATAACAACAATATATATATATAGATATATTATGATGCCTCTACTACTTAATACCAACTCTTTGAAGACAGGTTTGATAAATATTGCCAAGAACCAATTACAGAATCTAGTTTGGTTCTGGGAAGAGTTTGTGTTTTTCATGCACATAATTTGGACTAAAAAGTATATTGGCCAGAGTGTTGCTTTAAGATGACAGGCTGTTCCTACATTGTCATTGTGGGAACAGCCAAGTATCTGGCCAGGGCAAAGATGTTTCACATGTAGACTCCTGTCTGATTTCTAAATATTCATCAAAGCAACACTGCACCCTTCAGGCAAATGAGTTTCACCTTGCTTGGGGAATTTTGTTTTAGTTAAATTGTTTTCTTAGGACCCAGAAAACAGAATGAGAGTACCTACAATGGATTGTGTACTCACTATACTCAAGGCGCCATGCTAAGTACATTACATTCATATTTCATGTGCGTTTCCCAGCACCCCTTTGGTATAGCATCCCTATTTTACAGAAAAGGAGACTGAGGCTCAGGGAGGCTGAGAATTTCCCACAGGGAAGTCGAGCTGGACCTTCATCCAAGTCAGTTAGCGTGAAGCGTGGACTCGGCACCCTGTCACCCTGCCCAGGATCAGGCTTCCTGAGGCTGACGTGGGAGGCGGTCAGGGACCAGTCCCAACCTGGTTCCCTTGCATGTGATTTTTGTCAAGATGAATAAGTCGCTTCAGCGAGCAACACTCATCATTTGTTCCCTTATCTCATCCCCTGAAACGTGGCATTCACAGGATCCTCCTGAACTAAAACTGACAAACTCACCCAGGAAAATAACTATTAGTAACCAAGTGGCACGGCTTATGGACCCACTTGCAGTGAGACTCATTTCAACACATCACGTCGACATCATGGGGATCCCTGTGGGTCATTAGTCTCTTAGACATGAACGTGGGGCAGTAGAGCCCGACAACAAGTAGCTGTTCGCCAGCCAGGAAGTTAATGATTGGCCTCGAGAAGGTTTGTCTTAGGAAACTGCTGGGATGGCTTCCCTGGGACTCTGCCCGCCTGGAGGTACAGGGCAACTGCGTCTTACTTGCATTTAACCTGCCCGCATCTAACTGCGAGGGACAGAGAGGGAGTCGAAGGGCGATTTAAGTTCTGCGAGTGATTTCTCTTCTGTTCCATCCAGTGAATTGTGCCCTGGAAGGAACACGGGCTGACACTGGATCTGTGTTTCCTGCAATCACCTCTGTGATTCATTCATTCATCCATTCATTCATTCAACACTATGTCTGCCTACTGTGAGGCCAGCCCTCTGCCAGGTGCCAGGCACACATGCGGGAACCAAAGAAGGATTCCTGTGGTTGTGGAACTTTCTAATGGGAAGAGTCTGAAAACAAGTGATAATTGTAATAAATGTTTATGATATGCTAGAAGTGGACATTTATGGAAAAATGAAAAGTCAGGCAAGGAGTGTCTGCAGTGCCAGGGGTGGTGAGTGGTGGGAATGTGAAGCAGGGGGTCAGTGCAAGCTTCACCAGGAAGGTGGGACTGAGCAAAGATTGGAGGATCTAGGGGTGATCCAGGCGGATGTGTCCCCAAGTGAAGAGCCTTCCAAGGGGAAGGAGTGAACGCCAGGGCCAAGGTCTGTGGCAGGACATGCTGGCTTGTTAGAGGAACAAGGAGGGCCGCAGATGAGACAATGTCGGAGGGGCATGGGGTGCTGGGCCGTGGGGCTCTGCAGGACAGCGTAAAGACCTCTGGGTTTCATGCTGAGTGGTTTGGGGAGCCTTGCGGTGGGCTGGAAAGTGACATGACATGACTGATGTTTTAAAGAATCACCCTTGCTGGTGTGTTGAGGAGAAACCATATGGGGCACGGACCAAGCAGGCGCATGAGTAGGTGGTGTTTGCAGTGATCCAGCAAGAGATGCTGGTGGCAGACCAGCCAGAACCAGTGGACTTCCTGAGGGATTGGACGTGGGGCCTGAAGAAAGAGTGGAATCAAGGTTTGTGCTTGAGGTTTTGGCTGAGCAAATTCGGGGACGAAATTACCTGTGAGTACAGCAGGTATTTTGGTAAAGATTAGCATTGTTTGTGACATGTTGAGGTAGAGACATCTGTTAATTATCCGTGTGGAAGTGGGGCGTTGGCAGTGGGAGTATAAAGTTCTGATCCAGGCTGGAGATAAACGTCTGGGAGTAGTCAGCGGAGAGGTGGCCTCGAAAGCCACGAGACTGGATGAGATCATCTGAGGGCTGGCAGATGAAACACGGGAGGCTTAATGAAACTTGAATGCGGATGACGAGTTTCCAGCGGTATGTTTCGTGCAACACTTACTTGCTAACCATGTAAATACTGGGCACCACGCAATATTGGGGACATACCTGTACTACAGAATTATGAGTTGTTTATCTGAGCTTTCTGGCTTGCTGATTCTGGCCGTGCGCAGTGGGGAGTGAGCAGGGAGGTTAGAGGGGTGGGAACTGAGCCCTGGGCCCCCCGCAGTAAGAGGCTGGGGGGAGGGAAGGGACAGGGAAGAGGACAGAGAGACGAACGAGGCAGGAAGACAACCGCCCAAGGGAACGGTGTCCTGGAGCCTGGAGGGGGGCGTGACCAGCTGCCCTCCAGGAACACGAGGTCGGGAGTTCAGCACTGGATTTGCCAATGAGGAAGCTGCTGGTGGCCTGGAAGAACAGCCATCTCTGAGAGCAGGGGCATTTTGCGAGGCTGAGTGTGACCACTCTTCCGGGTTAGGGCTGTTCGTCCAGCGGGCGCCTGAATGAATGCGGGCGGGTAGTTCCGGGTGCTGGTCTGATGAAAGCGTCGTGATGACATTGACCTTGTGCTCAGTACACTCCTTCTACCTGAAGACGCGCTTGAGGACCACGAAGTGGGGTTTTCAGCAGGTTCCCTGGACGCCTGCCTCAGTGCGGACGCAGAACCGCAATGATGAGCAGGGATGCTTCTGCTGAGAGCAGGGAGGCTGCCTGCCCGGCGTGGGGCGGGGAGGTGCGGTAGGGCGCGGACCGCAGGGCTTGCAGAGCCGCGCAGCCTCGTGCGGGAGGAGCTCGGGGAAGCAGGCCGCCGGCTCAGCAGGGAACCGTGACGATCCAAGGGCGAGGGTGGCCGGTGCCCGCTGCACACGTAGCCACTTTCCAAAGCTCCAAGTTCAAACACTTTTTTTTTTCCCTCCGGAAAAAGAAAGCAACCGTGGTACCACTTGAATCCTTTCATTCTTTTACAGTGGGGCTGTTCCCACATTTGCTAAGTCCCTTCATTCAACTAAAACCCAACATTTTTTCTTCACCTGAAAGCAATGAGGTGTAGGCCCTGGGTCACATCCCCGGAGCAGGACTTATTTCTTAGAGTTAAAAACCAAAATGAACAAACAAAAACAAACTTTCAATATATAGCTTGACTATCACTACAGTGAAATATAAAAAATGGCCCTGAAAGTGGGAGGTGAGGTGACTTTCACCCAGACACAAGGCATTCTCCTGCCTTGATATAACCCAGGGCCACCGCTCAAAAGGACATCCCGCCTCACATTTCATAGCCCAGGGCTCATCTTTGTCCAAATAACATCATGACTGGAAACCTTAGTCAGCTTTTTGTATTACAAAATGAGCTACAGAATATGATTGCACATAACTGCAAACTGTTAGGGGTGTTCGACTTGCCTTTTAAGAAAAAAGATAATATTTATTCAGCCATAAAAAAGAATGAAACACTATATATAAAATAGATAACCAACAAGAACCTACTGTATAGCACAGGGACCTATACTCAATACCTTGTAATAACCTATAATGGAAAAGAATCTGAAAAAACAGAATATATCTGTATATCTATATAGATAGATATAGGTATGTAGATATACCTGAATCACTTTGCTGTGCACCTGAAACACTGTAAATCAACTATAATTCAAGTAAAAAATGAAATTACAAAAAAGACAATATTTATTCTCACAACACTGTGATTAGTCTAGCTACTTAAATCTAAAGTCATTTTGTTTGTATTACAAGTCACCACCCACCCCGAGAAACTCCATGACATGGCTTTGAAAAATAATTTGCACAGATCTCTGTAAGTTAATTATTGTATGACTATCTCTGAAAGCTTTTTGTGAATTGTACATTTAATCAGAGAGAGAGGCCTGGTTAACTACACTGCTGTTCTTTTAAAAAATCAAGATTATTTAACCACAGTAAAATAAATGGAAGACACGACATGTTTTTAAATTGTCTGTGAAAATGTACTTGCTCTAATGATTTTTGAAGAAGTGCTGGTCCCTGTTTATCATCTTCCCCGTAGTGAAGTGATGAGGCCCGATTCCCACACAGCCTGCCAACTCGGTCCTTTATTTATATTAGAGCAGCAGTTCTCAGACTTTCAGCATACACCAGAATTATCCGTAGGGCTGGTAACGTCACAGAGTTCTGGGCCACACCCACCCCTAGAGCTTCTGATCCAGTAAGTTTGGGCGGGGCCTGAGAATTTACCTTTCTACCCAGTTCCCAGGTGATGCCGATTCTGCTGAGCTGGAGAAGGACAGTCTATAGGTAAAGAAGTTCTCCATGCTGAACCGTGCAGGTGCCATTGGGAGCATCTGAGCCCAGCTCCCCGTTTACAGCTGAGAAAGCATGATGCAGGTGGAGAAATGTCAGGTCAGTCCAGGCCCAGGGAGCCTGGGTGGGGAGGTGGCATTCATTCGACGTAGGAATGGGGTGAGCACAGAGGCCTGGGGCAACACCACCCTCCCCTCAGTCCTTCCTGAAGCCACAGCCAGCAGAAAAAGACGTCAGCCCCAATACGCTCAGGCCAGGATGTAGCCAACTGCTTTCCAGTTTTGTCCATCACTAGAAGACTTCATGATCTCTATGTCGGGCAAGTCACTTGTCTCGGAGCTTTAGTTTTCTCACCACAAAATGAAGGCGTTGGTCGAGCTTATTTTTAAAATTCCTTGAAACTCCAACTTTCTATGACTCTACCTAAACATAATAAACCTCTGACGAGCGTTTGTTGAATGAGTAATGGAAAACAGAAGTATTTGTGCTCTGCTGAGAGAAAACAAAGGAAGGGTCAGAGGCTTCCCTTTTGGGGTGAGGAGGACCTGGATGATTCCTGGCATCGCCTCGGTCAACAGGATGTCCGAGGGTGTCTCCTTACTGCAGGAAATCCCAGAGAGAAGCAGAGGTTCAAGGTTCCAGACTGAGAGAATTATTCTTTTCCTTTAAGTGAGAATATTCATCATGGAATGAAAAGGAACCAACAAAACATGAAACTGGAACCAACAAAACATAGGAAAGAAGAGCCTGGGGTCTGGAGCAGTGATGGGAAGTGAGGTGTAAGTGGATGGAAGTCCCTAGAGAAGGGGAAGTTTCTTCACTCGGGACCAGCTCCCTCCCATCCTGGGGTCTGTCCTGCACCCTGCAGGGCAGATGGAGCTGGTGGTCTCTGCAGACATTGAGAAGTAACTTTTGTAAATATTTAAACAAGAAGTAAATGTGTCTTTAGCTAAGAGAAAATGGACAGAGATACAATCTTCAAATCCCTTTGTTTTAGCTTTGAAGTAACTACAATTTTAAAATAAATGTAAGATAGATGTATAAGACTATAGATTCTTGATATTTGGAATCCACTGACTTCTTAGGAAGGGAGATGCTAACTGCCTTATAAATACCCAGTTTTTGTTTTCTTGGATAACCGTACTTCTGAAAGAAAACTGGAATTATGTGTGGCAGGTCAACTTTAAGTGCTATTAAACACACTAATATAACAACATGCTGTTTCAGACAGTGGAACTGTCTGACCTCGGAAATGCGGCACACACAATTTCCTTGTGCCAAGAGGGTCCTGAAGAAGTAATGTTACAAAGAGAGGCACGGCTAGTCCCCATTTAGAATTGCCGAGGATGAGAAGCTCCACTAAAATTCCTCCACGTTTACATCTTTAAACGACAAAATGGCTTTCAAATTCAAATAACTCTGATGGAGACATTTATACAATAGAGTACATGCTTGCCTGTTTTCTTAACTAGAATATCCAGAATATAATTTAGCCTTTTTCTTGTTGACTCACTATGAATCATCATTATGAGTCAAAACCATAGAATTTTAGTACAAAAGCGTCCTTAGAGACCAGCTAGCTTCATTTCTTCCTTTTCGAGATGCTCAAGCGGAGGTGTGACAGGAGTTAAGTGGAAAGCAGAACCGTGCTGCCAGTTTGAAGGGAGCTGGTCCAGAAGCCACGGCTTCGATTCTTGGTCCGAGGCTGTGACCGCCACACCTGCCGAGGCCTCGTGCCTTCCAGACTGGGGAGTGGGGTGATGCTCATAAGACCCTGTAGATGCGGCAAAGGCCAGCTTCCCCTTTGCAAAATGGGCTCGGACTCAATGCATTTTGCACTTTTTCCCTCTTTGCACCCACCTATCGTCTGTAGTGCTGTGGGTGTGTAAATGTGGTTCTGCCTGTAAACGTTACCCTACCCTCTTCAGCTGGGGCTTCCGCTCAGCTGTAAAATATTGCAGGCGGAATCTCACAGGGGTCTTTCTGCTGTGAGCCCCGGTCACTTGCCTGGGGACGGGGCCGCTTCCTTTCCTCTTGGCCTGCCCCCCACTCCTCCCCTCCCCTTCCTGCTCCTATAGGATGAGGGGGAAAAGCCTTCTGTTTTCCCCTGCATGGGGGTATTCAGTCCCTGTGCTTGTTTGCTAGGGCTACCATCATAAAGCACCATAGACCTGGGGGTGGTACTTAAACAATCGAAAGCTGGAAGTGTGAGATCCAGGTGTCAGCAGGCCTGGCTTCTCCTTGGCTTGTGGATGGCCCTCTGTTCCCTGCATCTTCACATGCTTGTCCCTCTGTGTCTGTGTCCTTATCGCCTCTTCTAAAAAGGTCACCAATCATATTAGATCAGGGCCCACCCTGGTGATCCTTTTTAACTTAATTACCTCTTTAAAGTATCTCTCTTCAAATAGAGTCACATTCTGCGGTATTGGGGCTTAGGACTTCGTCATATGAATTTGAAGTTGGGACACAATTTAGCCCATAACAGGCCCTTTTCACTTTTTTTTTTTTTTTTGCTGTACGCAGGCCTCTCACTGTTGTGGCCTCTCCCGTTGAGGAGCACAGGCTCCAGACGCGCAGGCTCAGCGGCCATGGCTCACGGGCCCAGCTGCTGTGCAGCATGTGGGATCTTCCCAGACCGGGGCACGAACCCGTGTCCCCTGCATCGGCAGGCAGACTCTCAACCACTGCGCCACCAGGGAAGCCCCCCTTTTCACTTTTAAAGTTACCATGAATCACTCTAGGGAAACAGACAGTTGTAATGGCTCCAGAATTTTATAAAATTCTTATGGCCAAGGTCCCTGAGTAATAGTTCCAGAATTACTTCTAAGATGGTAATTGAAATGAAGAATGACTGATAGATTCACTCATTCCAGAAGGATCCCTTCATCGTTCCAACAAAGGCAGTGATTGACACCACAAACGTGAGCCCTGGGGATTGCTTCCCAGGCCCTGCAGGTGCAGGAGGAATGGGAAAGGCCAGATGGCAGCCTCTGGGCAGCAAAGTAGGGAGAACGCAGAGAGGGCGGGAGAGGACAGAGGCCAGGCCAAACAGAAAGGATGGCTCCAGAGGCTAGGGTGGGGGTGGGGCTTCCTGGGGCTGGCGGTTATCACCGCCGGTTCAAACCCCTTTTCAGTCTGTGCCTTTCCCTTCACTGACAACCGGCTGAGAAAAGGCCACAGGAGAAACACGGGTCACCTGGGTGCTGGGGAGCAATTAAAAACCAACTGGGTAAGAGATACGTTCTTTGATGGGAACAAAAGTTCTCTGTAGGTTCAGCGGACTCACACTTGGAATCTGGCCAGAAGAGTCTATGGAACGCTCAGTGCCTACAGCTGCTTTTCAAGTCTGGCCTGGAAACACTGAGTGCTGTCTGTCCACATTCTACCTTCATACAGAGCGCACCCCTCAGCCTGCCTGCCTGCTTGTCCTCTTTACTGCCAGGGGAACTCTCTGTCCCCACATCCCATCTCCCACCCTCACCTCACCCCAGAACTGGCTGTAGAGGGAAACATGCATCCACTCCTCCAACCAACATCCATTCAACACCCATCCACTCCTCCACCCAATATCCACCCAACATCCATCCACTCCTCCAACCAACATCCATTCAATACCCATCCACTCCTCCACCCAATATCCACCCAACATCCATCTATTCCATCCAATATCCACCCAACACCCATCCACTCCTCCAACCAACATCCATTCAATATCCATCTACTCCTCCACCCAATATCCACCCAACATCCATCTACTCCATCCAATATCCACCCAACACCCATCCACTCCTCCAACCAACATCCATTCAATACCCATCCACTCCTCCACCCAATATCCACCCAACATCCAGCTATTGAATCCAATGTCTACCCAACACCCATCCACTCCTCCAACCAACATCCATTCAATACCCATCCACTCCTCCACCCAATATCCACCCAACATCCATCTACTCCATCCAATATCCACCCAACACCCATCCACTCCTCCAACCAACATCCATTCAATACCCATCCACTCCTCCACCCAATATCCACCCAACATCCATCTATTCCATCCAATGTCTACCCAACACCCATCCACTCCTCCAACCAACATCCATTCAATATCCATCTACTCCTCCACCCAATATCCACCCAACATCCATCCCCTCCCCCACCCAATATCCACCCATCCTTCTATCCCACATCCATCTATGCCTTTGAACCCTGAACACGAGCAGAGCACCGAGGGCCACTCTTATTCCTTTAAAAACCTTTTATTTTCTGAAGGTGACTACTTAAGAAGCCTGATGGCCAAGCTTGTCAGTGTAAACTGAGGCCTAAGAAGTGCTTGCCCAACTCAGTGTGACTAACCCACATGAATTTCAGAGAATGTGACTGTGCCTGTGTTGGCTTCTCTATGACTTCCTTCTCTCAGGTCTTGTATAGGTGAAGTGTTGCTTAAGAAAGGTGTTACTTAAAAAGAAAAAAGCTGGGAAGAGGGGTGGAGAATCAGTTGATAACATTTTTAGAAATCACAGTAGGAAGAAATACCAAGGAAAACATGAACTAAGAAATCAGAATGACCTCTTAGACAGGCCCTGGTCACATATGGGTTAGGAAGAGGTTTGCAATGTTAGAAAGATCTTTTAGTCCACATTAAAATACCTTTTACAAGGATTCCTGAATCTGAATGTTCACACTGGCCATTCCCTGGTGAATCGGTCTTTCTTTCCAAACCCAGGAACAAAGCTCCCTCTGGGAGTCAGACTGACGCTTCCCTGGGGGAACACGGGGGCCTAAGCTGATTTTCCTAAATTAATTTTACTCTTATTGTGCACTTTTTTCTTTCTTTTTTTCTCTCTCTCTATATTTTTAACAACTTTATTGGAGTATAATTGCTTTACAATGGTGTGTTAGTTTCTGCTGTATAACAAAGTGAATCAGTTATACACATACATACATCCCCATATCTCTTCCCTCTTGCGTCTCCCTCCCTCCCACCCTCCCTATCCCACCCCTCTAGGTGGTCACAAAGCACTGAGCTGATCTCCCTTATCTTGCACTTTTTTTTTTTTTCGGTTCCGTGAGGCAGACTTTCCCCCCTCACATTTGAGGGAACTTGTCTACTCATATTTGGTATCAAGTAGCCCCAGCAGAAAACTCTACTTAAAGAGTGCCCTTTCCACCAGAGGACGGGTCCCGGGCGTGAGGCTGTGCACACGGCAGGTGCCCCAGCCCTGGCTGTCCCCTGTCTTGCTGGCATCTATGGCAGAGGCATCCTAACTAGGGTAGTAGGCAGTTAGAGTTCATGATCACGCCTACTTTTCATTGCAACTTAAGGTAGCTGAACTTCAGTCTCTCCATTCTGACAGTTTATAATTTTGCTTTCCCCCCCATATTTCCTATGCATCCTTTTAAGGCTGTAGGTATCCCAAGTTCTATATAAAATCTCAGCAGCGAGTTATTGTTAATATGTTTTATGGGCGCATCAAAGCAATTATCCTAAAGCATGCTCGAGACAAGGATACCTGGGTTCTAATCGTATCTAATAGACTTCAGACGAATAGCACGGCACCTCAGAAGCACAACGTTATAAAGAAAATTCTCTTTTTCATTTTGGTTTCCTTCTCTCCTAACTGCTTTGTTTGAAAGACTGAAACTTGACTCTTGAGGGTGGAGGATAGGTCTGGGAATCCTTCCCCACCTCCCAGGACTCTTCCATCCTGCGCCCAGTTTTCCCGTTCTTTGCTATCTACCCAGCACTGCCCACGTGATGTGATGAAAGCTGCACTGTTTCACATCTGGAGCATCTCTTGGTGCACGGCTCAGGGACCCAAGTCCCCCTGGTCTCTTCCAGGAACGAACTGGCTCCTGGACAATGGCCTACTGTCCAGGCAGGGGCCACTTTCTTTTCAGAGGACATTTGATGTGAAGAGATCACTGTTCATTACATCAGGGGAGGTAATCTGGCAGCTCTGGGCTGGTGCTCCAATTCTATTTGGTTTGTAAACTCTAGATTTTCTTTACTGTGTGTCTCCTTTACACAGCTTGTCTTTGTCTAGATTCAGAGTATTTCCTCTGACACAATCATCCTTCAAATATTACCCAAAACAGCAGTGGTGGTGGTGGGGTCACATAGAAATACCCAAATAGTTCTATCTTATTATACTAGTGAACTCTTCCCTACAGGATACAAAAGACACTGATAAGAATATTAGCGTCTGTTGTTTTGGCAGCAGGGTTACTGTTAAAATAGTGGAATTTAGGGACATATTTTGGTTATTTTATACATTACATTACTCTGCCTTTATCTATGAAACCCAATGATAGATTTCTTAAAGGAAGTGATAAAACATTAGTTAGAACAATCACAATCTTGGATAAATAAAAAGACATCCAATAAAACCGCTGACTACTTGGATGAAAAGAGCATTGTGTTACCCCACTGTGAAGGGACAATACGGAGCTTGGATAAAAGCTAGGGAAGGCGAACTGTTGACAGCATCAGCTGGTGTCTTTATGAAACTCAGTCTTCAGTCACACTGCCCTTGGTCACCAATGACTTCCATGTATTTGCTTTAGTGTACCTATGGGGATTTGGGGAGTCACAATGTTGGATTCTGATATATTTTTGAAAATCTGGATTAGAGCCAATTGACTGAACTTGGTTAATTGGGTGAGTAAATAATCCTGCAGCATAAACTGTTCACCTGGAATGATGCACTTGTTTTGAGGTTAAGGATGCAGGTGAAACAAATCTTTGCATCCCTGTCCCTGAAGGAAGGGCTGTTCAGTGAGGGGGTCCTGAACCCTGAGCTCAGCCTCCAAGGAGGCGGTTGAGGCCACTTCCTAGCTGGGCGACCTTGAGCAAATCAGTCTCTTCAAGGGTCTCTTCTTCCTGGGTCAGATGAAGTCAACTGGTTCAGAGGGATGGAAGAGAAAAGCAAATGAGATTGTGTCTGTGAAGTTCATAGCGCAGTGGCTGGGACACACGTGCTTGATACATGATTGCTATGAGTACTACTAACTCTAACCAGATGTTGCTGTTGCTTTAAAAGAAGAGATACACTCACAAAGGTATGTTTAGGGCTTCCCTGGTGGCGCAGTGGTTAAGAATCTGCCTGCCAATGCAAGGGACACAGGTTCGAGCCCTGGCCTGGGAACATCCCACATGCCGCGGAGCAACTAAGCCCGTGCGCCACAACTACTGAGCCTGCGCTCTAGAGCCCGCGAGCCACAACTACTGAGCCCACACGCCACAACTACTGAAGCCTGCATGCCTAGAGCCCGTGCTCCGCAACAAGAGAAGCCACCGCAATGAGAAGCCCACGCACCACAACGAAGAGTAGCCTCCGCTCGCCGCAACTAGAGAAAGCCCGCGTGCAGCAACGAAGACCCAACACAGCAATAAATAAATAAATAAATTTATCAAAAAAAAAAAAGGTATGTTTAGATTTTCCATTTTAAAAAAAGAACGAAAGAACCAGGGAAGGTCTCAATGCCTCCTTCCTCAAAGTGAAGATACATTTCCTTGTTCTGTGATCTCTGTGCAGTTAGAATGCAGGACAAGACTTAAGACATACAGGTATTTATTTTCCTATTCAGGGAAAAATGTACTCATTTACCCAAGTAAGTTTACCCATTCATTCAAGACACATTTATTAACTCCTAGTAGGTGACAGGTATGAACATACTATTAATGAGATAATTTTTTTTCTCAGAAAGGTATTTCCTATGTTTCTCATCAAGGGATTTTCTTTTAATATTTATTTGTGTCTTGCAAATTCCCAGGATACCTTCTGCTGGAAAAACCTACCTCATATTTGAAAGCAAAGGCTATGTCGCTGTACTAATTTTATGTCAAGTCCGAATTATAGCAAACCTGGTGTCTGTGAATGCCTTTGAAAGGTTTATATGGTGGCAAATGTTATGCCAGCACTCATTCAGTTGTGAGCAATTGTCTTTTTTAAGGTGGAGAATTCTAGAATGTTTACCTTTGACCTTGGCCTTCTGTGGATTTGTGCATCTTTGTCTGCTACCCTTGGGCTTGTGTTCCTGGGCTCCTGGCTGCAAAGTGCTCTCCTTTGCATCCGAGGCTCCTGAAAAGTGTCGGGTAGACAGTGGGTTGAAGCAAAGCTGAATTAAGGAAATAAAGAAGAAGGAAAAGTGAGAAGGGAACAGAGAGATGGTGTATAAGAGGAGGAGGGTGGGCGAGAGAATTTTACCCACGTGGTTGGCTATTGAACAAGTTGATACATTAGAGACAATACAAAATGTAGTGCATGTAAAGGATATTTCTCCTTTCATGGATTCCAGAGGGAGAAGAAGTCAAAAGGAACAGGACAGAGATGCCCAAGTCAGAAGGGGGATGGGGCGAAAGTGCGTTTGTCCAGCAAGAAGCTGGCAGGGCCCCTCCTAAGGGGCCCTTAGAAGGTGACATTGTCCAACTGGAAATAGGGGAGCGACCGAGGCATCACTGCTTACACCTGGTTCAATCTCCAGTCCAGAGAATATGGCAAAGGAGACTGAGTCACTGATGTAACCCTTAAAGTTTCCTTATGAGGGGATGGCCATTCTGGAGACCAATGGACTTCTCAATAAGTCCAATATAATCAGTCTTTCTTCCAGGGCTAAAACAAATGACTATTTCTCAGGCTGAGGACCAGCTGAAGTAGCTGATTTGTGTTATTTGGGCTGTGTTGTTTAAAAATAATACAATATAATCACACTCACATGGAGGCCGGAAATAAGAAGAGAAGGAGGGTCAGATTCACCGCTGCTGTCCTGCACACCCACAGCTTCTGAGCACAGGGGCAGATGAAACTGTCTGCACTGTGTGTCCTTTTGTCTTGTCTTTTCATGCTTCTTAGCCAAGTGTAAAGAGTCAATTTGGTGTCAGTTAAAAGCACACATGGTATTAAACTGATAAGAACAGATACTACACTTGATCTTAGCCAAAAGGCCGAAAAAGAAAAAAAAAAAAAGCACACACAGTAGAACTCCATTGTACTAGTCATCTGCTGATGAGCCACCAGGAGAAGCTTGGGAGCCAAGTTTGGGCTTATGTCCAAAGAAGAACCCTTGCTCACCCCAGCTAACTGAGGTTTTATGTCAACATTTCAAATGGAATGGGAGACACAGCTCTTTAAGAAGGGGTACTGACAACAGGAAATTAAATTCTGTAGGTATTTGCCAAGGATGTAAAATGTGATGCACGTTTAAATAATAGAAACTGCAATTCAGTTGGTACCGGGAAAATAATGTAGAAAAACGGTCATGTGGCTGAATTTTGTGCCTGAGACATCATTTTGTACCTGGAATCGTGATTTGCTATAAAAATTCTGAAGTATCTGACGGGATGCTTTTTTTTTTTTTTTTTTTTTCTTTGCAGTACGCAGGCCTTTCACTGTTGGGGCCTCTCCCGTTGAGGAGCACAGGCTCCGGACGCGCAGGCTCAGCGGCCATGGCTCACGGGCCCAGCCGCTCCGCAGCATGTGGGATCCTCCCAGACCCGTGTCCCCTGCATCGGCAGGCGGACCCCCAACCACTGTGCCACCAGGAAAGCCCCGACAGGATGCTTTTAATTACACAAGTAATATACACTGTCTTCTCGTTTGCAGAAAACCTTAATAGCAATTAGAAACTTCCCAGATGAGCTGCGACAGGGTTGAGAATCGAAAAGCTTGGGTGGGAAAGCAGAAACCCAGATTTGGTTGTTTTGTTTTGGAGAAATTGAGCTTCAGTTTTAGGTGAATTCAAGCCTTCTTGACGGGTACCAGACAGTACAGCCCCTATTCATCCGCAGGCAGTGGATGGGACGGTGCGCGGCAAGCTTTTCCTGAATTGCCTTAAGTGTATATTTGCCATCTCTCCTGCGGCTAAGAGCCATTCAAATTCACCCCCAGAATACCCTGGGACTTTCTCCAAAAATGGTCACTCCAGAGCACATCTTCGCACAGGAATCACTGCTGTCAACCAGGTGATGTCAGCCAGACAGGAAAACAGTCTGTAGCCGTGGATCTCAGCAAAAACCTCTCCTGCGTGGACACACGGGGAATTTGAAAGGAAGATGTGTCAGTGAAATGACATCACCTCAACACACAATGCTGCAGGGACGCAGTGGGCCAGGGGCCCCCAGTGGGGAGTGGTTTGCTCTCTGGGGACATTGGCAATGTCTGGAGACATTTGGGGTCGTTACCACAGGGTCGGGGGGTGTGACAGGGCGCACTATGCTGCGGGCATCTCAGTGGGCAGAGGCCAGGGACCCTGCTGAGCGTCCTGCCGTGCTCAGGCCAGCCCCACAGCTGGGAATTATCCAGCCCCAAAGGTCAGCAGTGCTGAGGCTGAGAAACCCTGTGTCACCAAAGAGAAAAGAAGTTTCAATTCACAGGACCGCTGCGCCAACAAGGAGTCCGTGAATATTTAAACATAGTCAACTTGCGAGCTGGGAAGTGGCTTTTAGGGAGCTGCTCCTGTCTGGCCTTGTGAGCCGGTGCATCCAAGCTCAGCGGAGTCTGCTTGTCCCACGTGAAGCACCAGCTGGGCGGGCACCGGAGATGTTTCCAGGATAAATCTGCAGAGGTGGTGGCCTCCGGCTTGTGAACAGATCCATGCGTGGTGACCAAGGAGCGGAACGGGGACCGGAGCTTTTCTCCCTGTGATCTCGTGATTCCAGAAATTACTGATCCGGGGCTGCCGTGCTTTTCATTTGTTTTCAGACCATGGAACACACTTCTTTTTCACAACTGTCTTGAATATTCAAGAAATCAAGCTGTATTTTCATAATACAGTAAGGAAGATGTGACAGTGATCATTGTCTGCATTTTACAGATGAAAAACCACGAAGGAGTTAACGGACCTGCCTAAATTAAGAGTCGGGCAAGACCAGTCACAACTACTGCTGGTACAAACAGGAACGATTAGCTTGGCACTTACCGCGGGCAGACCGTGTACTGAGCACAGCACGTGTGTGTCTCATTTTATCCCCTTCCCTCCGCCCCATCCTCACCGGGACTTGGCTGAGGGCCTGAGGTCCGGCTTCACAGCGGGGGACTAGCCCACCTGGGGCGTGAGCCCCTTTCTGCTCTTCCACCGCTGCCCCCCACCCCACTCCGAGGCGGGTACAGGGTTCTCAGATTGCAACTAGGAAGAAGGCTCAATGAATCATAGGAAAGAACTTTTTTATTTAAATGGGATTAACACTTAAATCATAGAAATGGTTTGATCTCCATTACAGTTTTTTTTTCAAAACGTATTTTCCCATTCATTTTTACTACATCGTGTAGATATATAGCAGCCAGATAAGAGCACTGAATCCAATGCATGCGTTCACTCGCTCACGCATGAGACATTAAGTGCCTGTTGTGTACCAGGGAAGGTTCTAGGCCATGGGGGGAGGCGGGGTGGTACTTAGGGTTGTTGACTCTTAGCTCTTGTCTTCAGTGTGGTCACAGCCTAGTGTGGGAGGTGGAGAGCCACATTACAAGACACACACACACACACACACACACGAGAAGTGTGACGTGCTGGGACATTTCAGAGACAGGGAAGAAAAAAGCCTGGTTGAGTTTTGACGGGGACCGTTTGCCTGGAGCCTATAGTGTGTGGGAGTGTTAGAAGGAGACGGGCTTGGATTCACTGGAGGAGTGTGGCTCACGTTCTCTAGTGGGTGAGGTGCTGTTTTGGCTTCCTCATCTGTGTGGACTCTGTCAGTGATGTCTGTACCTTTCACCCAGGGGTCATCCTTGTCACTCGTGTCTATTTGGTTACCAAGGTCTGCCTTCCCACCCCCACCCCCAAATGGCTTCCACATAGGATGGCCTGGGGTAAATTACTTATCTCTGTGATCATTTCTCCTCTTCTATAAAGTGGGAGTAGTGGTTAAGAATCCGCCTGCCAATGCAGGAGACACAGGTTCGATCCCTGGTCGGGGAACTAAGATCCCACAGGCTGCGGGGCAACTAAACCCTCGCGCCACAACTACTGAGCCCGTGCACTCCGGAGCCCTCAAGCCACAACTAGAGAGAAGCCTGCGCTCCGCAATGAAGAGCCTGCATCCTGCAAACTAAGACCCAACGTAGCCAAAAATAAATAAATAAATATTAAAAAAATAAAAGCTACTATACTCCAATAAAAGTTAATTTTAAAGAGTCTTTTAAAAAAAGTGGTATGTATATGATAGATGTGAGGATTAAATTGGACGCTTAGACACAGGAACCCGGACTGTGGGGGTGCGGAGATGGCCGCTCTGTTCCCAGTGGCCCCCCTTTGCCTTCTCTCCATCCCCTCACCTCCTTTCCTTAGGCACCTAACGTCACCCTGGACACCCTGGAGGCCCTCCTGGTTTGTTTCTTCTCTGCGAATCTCTCCTCTTTCCAAACATTTCTGCCACTAGTCTCTGGTAGGAACCCCTTCTTTCTTCCAGGGAGTTTAAGTAAGTAAGCTTGTTGGACTAGAAATAATTTATTAACTCAATTGTTTATGAACTCATTGTTTTTCCAACTCATTAAAGGTGGCTTTAAAACACTTGATCTTAAAGTCCCAAATCAAGTGTTTTTTTCCTGCACTTGGGGAAGAACTTTGGCTATTTGCATCCCTCCGTTCATTTGCACATGTGTAGGCAGAGTAACGATGTTGCCTTATTAAAGAACTCCAGACACCCAAAGCATAGAACATTAAACAATATATCTAGATCGTGTGTTTTCTTCTCAATCACAGTTAATTAAAGCCAAACTATATTTTCCGAGTCCCTCACGGGTAAAGACATGTTGTTCTCACTTCAACCATGTGGGTGTCCCCAGTTTTTACCCTGAACACCAACGGATTAGCGGAGAAAGTTAGGAGACAAGATTTCTATTTCTTTTGAATTTGTATTGTTAAATCAGGAAATATTTTTAAAGGTAACAGTTGAACACTGAAAAGCTGAAAATTGCTTTAATTTACAGCAGGAAACCAGGCTCACTTGAAATTTCTATGTGTTTGATGAAAGGAAAAGATCGCATTTGAATACTTATCCCTGAGACCAGAAATGGATATAAAATGCAATTAATCGATCTGCTAATTGTTCTTCCTTGTGTGAAGAGCTGTTCAGTGTTCACTACCCACCATGACTGTTCTGTGGAACTGAACCAAAGCTGGGTCCAAAGCCCTCCTGTGCTTTCCCTCCTCCCTCCTGGGTGTGGAGGAAGGTCGGGGGAGGGGGAGAGGAGCTGCCTGCTTCCCGCTTCCCCTCAGCATCCAGCAGCCTCTCTGCTCTCCGGCTTCCCAGGGGTCTCTCCCAGGCTATCCGCGGGCCACCTGCTCACATGGACTGTCCCTTGGGCAGGCGTAGCTTGGGCACGGTCTCTGCCCGGGTCTGCCCTGGCTTGGGCAGCAGGATGGGTTCAAAGGCACACTACACTGCTTTTCTTAGAAGGAGGCTCTATGAACAGCACAAAGGACAGGCATTAGAGGGCTCCTGGCCAGTCTTCTTGCTCTAGGAGTCCCGTGTGAATCGTGTCTTCTCTCTTCTAGAACTTTCACTCATAACTCTCTATTTTCCACTTCTCCCTATGTGCTGGCTCCTGAGGTCACAATCCCATCTTAAAACAAACACCTGAGGTCACAATCCCATCTTAAAACAAACACCTCACCCTGACCCTTATCTGTCCCCCTGCCACCAAGTCCCTCAAGAGATCAAGGTCATATTTGCTCTGTCTACTTTTCCATCCTCCATTTATTCTTTTTTGGTAACAGCTTTATTGAAATATAATTCACATATCATGCAATTCACCCATTCAGGTGTATGATTCAACAGCTTTAGTATATTCATAGAGTTATGGCATCCGTCACCCAAATCAACTTTACAACATTTCCATCACCCCATGAAGAAACACTGTGCCCGTTAGCAATGGTTCCCCATTCCTTCCCCCACCCCAGCTCTGTTTGCCATCTCTGTGGATTTGCCCCTTCTGGACGTTTCATATAAAAGGAATCACACAATATGTGGTCTTTTGTGTCTGACTTATTTCCTTTGGCGTGATGTTCTCAAGCTTTATCCATGTTGTAATATGTCACAGCATTTCATTCCTTTTTATGAACAAATAACCTTCCATTCTGTGGACAGACCACATTTTTGTTTATCTATTCAACAGCTGATGGACATAAGAGCAAAGTTCCTTCCTTTTGCTCTTATGGGTAAAGCCGCTCTGAACATTCCTGTAGGTTTTGTCTGGATAAATGCTTTTATTTCTCTGGGGTGTGGTTGCTCACCTTCCCCTGAGGCATGTGGCTGAAAGGCAGAGTGGATAACCTAACAAAATCAAGGTCTCTCGGGAAAAAGAGGGAGCATCCATGCTGGGTGAATAACCAATAGCGGTCACTAACATGTTTCTTCTTTTTATAAGGATTAATCATCATGAGCATGCCTGTACGTTCCACCCATGAGTCACGTTCTCTCTCAAGTTTAGAAAGCATCCTTCAATTTCTAGTTAAGTGTTGTTCATTAATAATAAACATTTATCAAATGTCTTTTGCCATCAAAGGAGATTATTTTATGTTATAAATTTTGCTATAGTGTGAAATGCTAAACTTATAGATTTCTCAATACTAATATATCATTAAATTAATGGGATTAAAACTTGCTTGGTTGCAGTGGGCAGTTCTCTTAATACATTGTTAAAATGGTCTTTATAGTTCTTGATTTAAAATGCTCACATCTAAGTTGCAATATGTATGTAAGGATTCAGTTCTCTGGACCATATGCAGATAGTTTTGCTCATGCACACATGATAAGTACAACTAGTGAGTATTAATGCAGAGATGTAGCAAGGCAGCCTGGAAAGGAAATTCAGCAATGGGAGAAGGTTTTGTGGCCTGAAAGTCTACGTAGGATTATCCAGTCAAAGCAGAGGCCAGGAAGCCCTCGGCGCCATTATCTGGTCTGCACGGAGACCCTCCACACCTCTGTCTGGGTCACGGTTAACTCACAAATCAGACCAGTTTGGACACATTCAAGCCAACAGATGGAGGTTCAACTTTAACAGAACTTTGAACGTGGTCGACCTCTGAACCATTAGGGTCTCCCCACGTGGGCATCACAGCATGGATGTGTGATGCCCACATGGGGCACAAGAACCCCAGTAAGAACCCCCAGTACACTCTCCACAAGAACCCCAGTAAGAACCCCCAGTACGTATGCACTAGCTGGTCTGGTCTCTGGTCTTAGATTTCTGGTGGGCTTCTCCCTGTAAGTAACGACTTTTGTTTTCTCTCTGAATATAATGCCTTCTTGTTATAAAACATTCAACTTCTATAGAAAAGCACAAAAAAGAAGAGAAAAATCACCCCAAATCTCACTACCCACAAATGCCAGCACTGCCTTTGGTTTAAGCCTCTTTCTAGCCATCAACCTCTGGGAAACATACAAATGGAAGGATCAGCAGATGTGGATGTAAATGCAAATACATATGATTTCATTGTATAAAAAGTGAGTCATACTAGACATGCTCTTTTCTTGTTAAGCAGTAATTTTCATTTCACGTGAAGTTGACAGAAGAAAAGGAAAATGCAGTGAAACTGAATGGACTGCTAAACTTATATATAAATATTCCTTCAGAAGATATATTAGTTCCCAAAGTTGCCTCTAATGTTGAGGAATTACAATCACCGCGGAGTGGTCAAGACTGTATTTTTTGGCATATTTTTCAATGTTGGACAATCTGGGTTGACTTTGCTTGAAAAACCAGGTGAGAAGCTCTCATACATCTTCCCATCTCCCCTGCCCGACCTCCTAACTTTTTTCCTTATGTGCTGTAAACATGATTCCCTGGGGGCTGCTTGTTTGCTTTTTCTTACTCTTTCTTCTGAATTGACCCGATGGGAACCAAAGCTCACGGCCTGGCCTTCAGCCACGACGCCTCCCTTATCATTTAAATCACATTTTCGCTTCTGCTCAGATCACTTATTTGGAAGGAGAAAGTTTAATCTAAAATATTGTGTAACAATTAGAGATGCACATCTCATCTTTTACTGACAGGTTAACATGACATGGCCTCTCTTAGTCATCTCTTTACCATCTTAAGGTGTCATCTAAAATTATTATTTTGAAGAGTCTGTTTATTAAAAATGACTTCTCAGTAGCACAGAGAGCCACATAAAACAGGTCTAGGAGGTCTCTCCTGAGATTGGACTGGCCTTTCCGCAGTGTGTCAGAGGCAGAAAGGTGCACAGGAGCCACTCCTTTGCTGCCACCAAGGCCACATGCAGATGTGGCCCTGCTCCGGTGTCCTGTCTCCTGGCTGAAGGGACATCAGCCTCACAGCCACTCAGGACAGCCTTGGGTTTACCCAAGAGCTCTCTCTGTCTCACTTGTCACATTTAACTGATTACCAAATCCCATACTTTTTTGGGGGGGAATAATTTTAGATTTACAGAAAAGTGGCAAAGATGTAGAGAGCATCCCTTTATATTTGCCCAGCTTTCCCTAATTTTAGCAGCTTACGTAACCACGGCACAATTATCCCAACGGAGGCATGAACATTTGGTACGATACTACGAAGTGAACTACAGACTTGATTTAGATTTCATTGGTTTTTCACTCATGTCGTATTTCTGCTCCTGGGTCCACTGAGGCGGAGACTTCAGGGCCTAAGTATGTATGTATTGAAGTCTTCCTTGCTCTGGTCAGCACGTTGCCTTCACTCCGGCCCTCAGCTCCCCACGTGTCCACTCTGGGGAAAGCCTTTGAAATGACCCCCTTTCTCCAGTCTCACTCTCCTTCAGCCATTCCTTACAGAATGATCTTTCATAAATGCAGATGTGATAGTGGACCTTCCTTCTCAAATGCCCTCAAAGTTTTCCCTCCATGTATGAGACGGAGTTGAGGCTTTCTAGCAGGGCCACGTCTGGATCTGCTTCTCCAGCCTCATTTCCCTTAATTTCTCCCAATTCAGGACCACGCAGGAAGGCCCCTGTGCTCTCCGTGGCCACCGGCTCACAGCCTCCGGGCCTAGCGCTGGCCATCCGCCCGCTCTCCCTCATCCCTTTCAACCTGCCCCGGGGAAGTTTCCCCTCATCCTTCTCCTCGCCAAGCCTGGACCTAGCACAGCTTCTGTTAGGGTGCTGACCAAACTGCTTTGTGGTTGCCTATCTGTCTCCTCTGACGGTTTGTCAGAGTCTTTTGGATTTTTTTCAGTCGCACCGCAGCTTGTTTGGGATCTTAGTTCCCTGACCAGGGATTGAACCTGGGCCCTCGGCAGTGAGGGCACCAACTCCTAACCATGACCCCCCCAGGGAATTCCCTGTCAGTCTTGAGCAGAGGACATTTGTCTTTATTTCTGTAGCCCTGACACCCAACATATTTAGTGCTCAGTAATTGTTTGTTGAAGACATAGAAAACAAACTTATACTTACCAAAGGGGTTGGGGGGGGATAAATTAGGAGTTTGGGATTGAAAGCTACACACGACTATATACAAAATAGACAAACAACAAGGACTTACCATAAAACACAGGGAACTATACTCAATATTTTGTAATAACCTACAGTGGAAAAGAATCTGAAAAAGAATGTGTGTGTGTGTGTGTGTGTGTGTGTGTGTGTATAACTAACTCACTTTTCTGTACACCTGAAACTAACACAACGTTGTAAATCAACTACATTTCAGGGAAGCAGGCTGGAGACAGTGGTGACTCAACCGTGGTTGATGCACCGAGCTCGTGTGAAATCATGAAACTGGAATGTCTCCATGACAAATGGCCCTGAAAATAAAGCCAGCTGCCACTGCAGAGAGGTATTTCAGAATTCAAAGATGTTCAAATACCACGTGATGGGTCCCTGGTGAGAGTCAAGGGCTTCCTGTGGTATTAGCTGATCCTCTTAGTGGGACAAACTCCTTGGGAGGCATCAGTATGGGTTGGTTTGGCTTGAGGGAGGATCAGGGGAAATTTCAGGTGGGGGTAGGGGCGTCAGGCAGCGACAGTAGCCAAGGCTGCTGGGCCTGCTCAAGGCCCGTTCCTGGGTGCTGCGCCCCTGGGGCCAGGCTCCCCACAGTGTGGCCCACGGCAGGGAGCCCGACTCACCGTTCTTCGCCCAGGATGGCCTCCGTTTCTGAACTGACAGTCCGTGTGCAGCAGCCCCCTCAGTCCTGGGCTCAGTGGGAAGGTTGGTCATCCCCACAAGAGGCAGAGAAGATGCTCATGGGAAACTCCAAAGGGTCGTGTTCACGGGGGGCTGGAGGCTGAGTCCCGTCTCCCCAGAGACTCCACCCAACTAATTTTTCCCCCACTCCACCCTGTCCAAATCCATTTGGCGAAACTCCTTTGAAAGAAGCAGTAGAGTGTTTTTAAATGGTTCATTATCATTTGTGTAAAGTTCAGGTAATGCAAGGACTGAATTATTGATTGGAAAATCTTCATTCCTTGGCTGCATGCGATCTGGGCAGCTTCAACTGTCACGGGAAATTAAAGACTGTTTTTCATTATAAAGTGATATTTTCACACTGCCAAGAAACGTGGAAAGTAGAGACAAGTGAAAGTTCACATATAATTTTATCACCATAGCAAAATGCTTTTTTTTTTTTTTGCGGTACGCAGGCCTCTCACTGCTGTGGCCTCTCCCGTTGCGGAGCACAGGCTCCGGACGCGCAGGCTCAGCGGCCATGGCTCACGGGCCCAGCCGCTCCCGTGGCATGTGGGATCCTCCCGGACCGGGGCACGAACCCACGTCCCCTGCAACAGCAGGCAGACTCTCAACCACTGCGCCACTAGGGAATCCCACATAATGCATTTTAATATATGTTCTTCAATCACTTTTTCTTGGACTTAATTTTTTAAAAATAATTGCAATTACAGCATACGTATCATTTGGGTAAACTCCTTTTTACTCCCCATTACATTATAAACATTTTTTCATGCTGCACAATAGTTTTCATACCCAAACTGTTTAATGACTACATGAAAAACACTTTTGAATTAGACTGGGAAATTTCGTAGAAATACTTATTAACTTAATTAGCATACAGTTGATCATAATGAAGTCCTGAAAAATTGTCATTTTAGAAATCTATTGACATGGGAAGATGCTCATCTCATGTTTTTAAGTAGAAATAAGTAAGATGCGAGATAATTATTTCTAAATGGTGGTTTTAATTTTTCCTTTTTGCCTTTTTTACTTTCTGGAATGTGATAATGAAGTAATTACTTTGTAATAAAAACACAAGGAACACTTTCCAGGGGAAAAAATACTGAGAGGAGATTTGATGCTTAATAGCATCTCACAAAAATGCCATGGAAGTCACTGAGTTTGGAATTAAGAAGCCAAGAATCATGGATAAAACAAATTATCTATAGAAAGGAAAAACTGCAGAGTTTGCCTTTGCTAGTACAGTTGGAGAGTTTTTTCAAGAACAGCCAATGTACAGGTGAGGTCACCTGGGCACTGGAGGGGAGGAGGGTTCAAGGGGAGAACCCTTTGAGTGCAATTCTCAGGGACTCCGAGCTAAGGATACCTGATCTGAGACCAGGGATTTCCGTCCTGCGTCATATGTGCCTTTGTAATGGAAACTGATCATCTGCCCAGGGGACACTGGTCATGCAGCTGAGTCACTTAGCTCTGAGTCTAGGCTCTACAAGTTAGCTTTTCACTGTGGTTTGATTTTCATGTAGATTTGCTCAGAACTCCAAAATGCAAATTCCTTAGTTATGGAGCCTGGAATGTGGCAGGCCCGGTACTAGGTATTGTGGATACAAAGGCGAGTACTATAGTTATGTTCTCCTTATCTGCTCCTGGGGTGTAGAGATAAGTAAATAAGTGATTAAAGTTTCACATGTTAAATGCTATTATGAAATATAAATATGAATAAACTATAATAAATATGAATAAATATAAAAAAATAAATATTTGGTTCCTGGCCCATGGTTCCTAAAACCTTTGGAATCTCTGGAGTGATGTGTATGCTAATGAGATGACTGTGGTCAGACCCTAGGTAGCTTCAGGATGGGGGCTGCCTGCTAGGAAAGCCAAGGCACAATTAGAGGGCTGGAAACTTTAGCCCTAAGCCCTGACATCGAAGGAAGGGAGGGGGGAAGGGCAGGAGGTTAGGTGAATCACTAATGGCCAACGATCTAAGCAATCGTGTCTACTTAAGGAAACTTCCATTAAAAAAACCTAAGCAACTGTGTTCAGACAGCTTCCCAGCTGGCGAACACGTTGAGGTACGGGGAGGGTGAGGCACCCACAGAGGGCGTGGACACTCGGCACACCCCTCCCCATCCCATGCCTGCCCTATGCAGCTCTTCCATTGGCTGTTCTTGAATTTGAATTCTTTATAACAAACTGGTAACAGTGAATAAAGCACTTTCCTGAGTTCTGTGAGCCATTCCAGGGTAATATTGAACTTGAGGGGTTGGGTCATAGAAACCCCCGATTTATAGCCCGTCGGTCAGAAGTATAGGTGGCAACCTGGGACCTGTGACTGGTGTAGGAGTCAGGGGTGGTCTTGAGGGGCTGAGCCCTCAACCTGTGGATCCTGACACGTACTCCGGGTAGGTAGCGTCAGACGGAATTGACTCGTAGGATACCCAGTGGTGTCGGGAGGACTTTGTTGGTGTTGGGGAAAAAACACCAGACAACTATGACTCAGGAAGTAGTGCAGCTCTGGGAACACAGAGGAAGGGCCCTTAATGAAGACTAGGGTGACTGGAGAAGTGGATTAAACGGAGACCTAAGGGTGGCCAGGCAAAGGGGGAAGAGGGGGTTGTACAGGAAAGATTCCGGGCAGATGGAAAATCTCAGGAGAACGTCAGGAGGTGCGCTGATCCTTGCAGATATAAATTGTACATTGACCCTGTAGCTTCCATACCTCATTCTCTTATGAGCTAGATTAGCATGAGTCCATCTTCTTGGGTCCGGACACCTCTCGACACAGTGACCAAGTTGATTCTCTCGGCCTACGCATCAGAGGGTGAGATCAGGGAACACCAAGGTCCCACTGAGACAGTGTCACCCATGTGAGCGCCAAATGGATCTTCCCAGAAAATACTCCCTGCCTTGTTTTGCATGATTATTCAAACTGCAGTGAAAGTTCTTAGATATTTGTGGTTGGACAGTTTATTCACAGTGGGTAATCTGAAGACAGGCCCAGTGTTGTTGTGAATAGGGTTTTCTTTTCAAAACTGACATAGATACTCTGCGTGGTGTCAGCAGTGGCCTGGCGAGGGTGACTGGGGGTGGGACGCATGCGCCAGCGACGTTAGCTTCCCCGCTCGCGGCTGCTCCTTTTGAGTCAGAAGCCACAGCTGCGCTCACTCACCTCCACTCACAGTGTCAGCGCTTTACTGTCCACCCTGGAGATTCCACGTAACAGCTGGATCTTGTCCCTTCAAACACAGCTGGCAACCTGCCTTTGTAGGAAAATTTCTGGGACCGTGGAGAAGCTGATCCAACACGCTGAAATCCACCGCGAGTCCGTCACCCGCCTCGTCCATGACATCACTAACTCTGTGCAGGGACACACCTTCCCGGCACCTGCAATTACTTTGCATTCATTCTGTGCTTTTTCTTAGTTTACTCGGGGGTCTCCCCTGACTAGTTCATCTACTCATAAGGAACACTTACTGAATGTCTCCCGGGTGCAAGGCACTGTCTTCAGGGCTTTACGTGAATCAATTCATGTGGTCCTCATACCAGCCCCACGACGTGGCTGCTGGTACTGTCCCCAGGGGTCACACCCAGGGGGGCAGTGGAGTCGCTCACTCAACTGCTTTCTCTTTGTTTCTAGAAACGTGGTTTTTCCTCAGAGCACTTCCTGTGGTGTCTGGCACGAGGGGCCCTCGGGGTGCGCTGCTTGCCCCACACGTGTCGAGGAGCTCGCCAAGAATGTTCCGTCCACATCGCCGAGACACGGACTCCTTGTAAAGTGAACAATGCCCAGCCACCAACACAGAGCCGAAGAAGCAGAGTCCACACACCCACGCTGAGAGCAACGCAAAGTCACCAGCGTTTCTGAAGTGACGTGACAGAGCAAGTCCCGTGGTCTTTCCCAACACGAACTTCTGTTTTAAACATTGATTAGAAAAGTTTGCTGACAAGGCAAGAAAGTAACTGTTAGTTTTTTTGTGTTTTTTTTTGCGGTACGTGGGCCTCTCACTGTTGTGGCCTCTCCCGTTGCGGAGCACAGGCTCCGGACGCGCAGGCTCAGCAGCCATGGCTCACGGGCCCAGCCGCTCCGCGGCATGTGGGATCTTCCCAGACCGGGGCATGAACCCGTGTCCCCTGCATCGGCAGGTGGACTCTCAACCACTGCGCCACCAGGGAAGCCCCACTGTTAGTGATGGTTTGCTTTGCAGAGCCCTGTCAAAATTTTTAAAAAATTTTATTGAAATATAGTTGATTTACAATGGTTGTGTTAATTTCTGCTGTAAAGCAAAGTGACTGAGTTACACATATATATTCTTTTCCATTATGGTTTATCACAGGATACTGAATATAGTTCCCTGTGCTCTACAGTAGGACCTTGTTGTTTATCCATCCTGGATATACTAGTTTGCATCTGCTGACCCCAAACTCCCAATCCTTCCCTCCCCTCCCCCTTGTAGAGCCCTTTTAAATTTTGATAGCACTGGAGAAACTACCTAGTTTTAAAACAGCTGGGGTTCATCTGGAGCTCAGAATAGAGACACGATGGCCACGGCCTCACCAGGTAATCCTCTCGGGCCATGAGTGACACGTCCTGGGCTTCCCTCCCACACCTTCAGCGTTTATTGATAACATGTCTTCAAAGATGGACTCAGAAACTCTTTGGATGCTTTTATTGACAATTTGAGTACAACCTTAGACATAGTTGCCAAGTATTTCTTTACACAGTTCAGAGAAAAATATTCTTCTGCAAAGGCTTTATTTCTGTTCTTTTGCTAGATTCACAGTTTGTTGCACCGTTCAATGCTCAAGACATGTTCATCTATAGTGGTTTGTGATTCACACTCATTTACAGTGGCTGCTTGTTCTTTAAGTTATTTTAAGAATCAGTATTGTATTCTGAAAAAAAAAAAAAGAAGGTACCACCGGGAAAGCAGCAGGGACCTAGGACTTCTACTGCCTGCATGAGTGGGAGGAAACCTCGTCTGCCTGGCGCACCCAACAAACCATGCAGATCGGGAGGCGGCAGTAACGGCAAAGCCATTAAACCGCAAAGCCGTGGCGGGGATAAGATGCCGGGTGCCCCCCTACAGAGGGAACCATCTGACTGTCCTGCCGGCTAGGCGTTCGGAGCTGCTACCTGCTGGGACTGTCGGTAACTCGCAGGCAGGCCCCGCGCGGGTTTCAGGCTGAGCCCTGATGCCAGCCATGGGGATGTGGGGCTCCAGCCTGGTGACCTGCCTCTTTCTTACTTGGGAGACTGGCTCTCCGCTATCTCTGTACCATCCATAGCCTCCCTGACAGGAGGTGGCAGCCTCTGGGCCGTGCTGGGGAGGTTGGATTTTCCGACAGAGTGAAGCCATGTGAGGCCGTTCCCGCTGACGAGGCTGCCTCCCCCCGCCGTCATTTACCAGTTGCAGGATCTCTGAGGAAGATGGAGACGGGGGACTGTCCCTGGATGGATGGTTAGGGACAAGGGGCAGATGTCCTGGGGCAGTCTGCTGGGGTCCTTCCGTCTCTCCCTCCAGCAAGGATTTCTGGTGCTACGACTACAAAGACAAGGCCTGCTACAGATTTCATCATTTCCAGGGTCTCTAAATGCAAAAGAAACCCTGTCCTCTAGTGAGAGTCACTACACCCTCAGTGATGGTCACGATCTTCCTGAGAAGGCGGACGAGAACAAAGACAGTGGTTTGACGTTTCCATCACACGCTGTGCTGTGGAGGATGAGGTTTGCTGCATTCAGTGTAAACACATCTCTTTTTGATGTATTGTGAATGGCTCAAAAAATAAAAAAAGGATGAAAACTTGATCAACAATCCAAGTCAAGCCATGTTAACGTGAGGAAATGTTCTCGTGTGAGTTTACATCCTAGAGAAAAGAACGCTGAATAACCCATTGGGTGGGCAGGGCCCCAAGTGGGCTGTCCTGAGCCGTGTTAATGATAATGTGCTTATACTGTATTTTGGTTCCATATCACAGCGATTCGTCCCCAATGACCCCTTTATCCTTTTAGGCACATTTTTGTTGTTGTTGCAGTTTCCCTTTGCACTCTGTTGCTTTGACAACTGTAATCTGAATCAGATCTGAAAGGGGTCCAGAATAAAATATTTTGGTATAAAACATTTTGATATAGAAAAGTGTAATTAACATGGTCCAGGTGGACAGAAAGTGCATAAAATTTCATTTTGATGATCTGGAAACGCTCCTTCTTTACAGATTCTGCTTTAATAACCTGCATGCTGGTTAACACTGAGAATCATTATGAAATCATTTTTAAAAGTGTCCCCTCTAGAGGCACCTTATTCATTACATCGACGGTGAAGCCAGATGTATGAGCTTATTCTCCAAGCTCAAAATGAATGTTTAAAATCAAATTCTCGATTTTGTAATATTTTCAGAAAAACAATTTCCTTCTAACGTTGCATATAATTAAATGAAGTGAAAGTACACTAAGTTTTGATTTCTTCCCTATACATTTGAACATTCAACGTTCAGATTAAGTTTCATAATTTCTCAGTTAGTTGACAAGCTGATTCATGCGGAGTTGATATTTCATTAATGCAATACATAAAAATAGAATTCTTGGGGATGAACACATGGTTTTGACTATTGCCTACGTTCTTTGGGAATAGATGCTTTCTGAAAATTTAAATAAGAGCATCACTTTTTAAGCTGTGAATGTCGTTCTCAGAATCATTGCAGTCAGTCTTAGAGAGAATCACTGACAATAGTTCCTCAAAACTATTTCCCACCTCACCAAAGGCTTCTTCCCATCATTTGCTGAAGGTAAAAGGCAGGTAATTGAACCTGAGAAATCTCTGTGTATTTTTCCAGCTTGACTTGAATTCACTCAAGAATGACAACCCATACAAAAGGGGAAGTGCACTGCCATCTGTGCCCCGGTGTCCGTGTATTGCCGAGGCCTGCGGATACTTCCTGATGGTCTCACCATTAGCTTGGCTGTTTCTCAGGGGCACAATGAAAGGGATCCTGGGAGCTTCTCTTATAACTGTTTTTGTGATTTTGGAAAGAACTTGAAGTGTGTGTGTGTGTGTGTGTGTGTGTGTTTAGAGATCTGTATGTTTCCCAGCGGAATGGCGGCTGAGTGCGCCTGCGTGGCCACTGCTCCAGCTACACGTCGAACCAGTGGTCCCCCATGCAGGCGCGGTTCCACTCCAAGCCGCAGTTCCAGCACCACTCGAGCTGGCACTGGGGCTGCGGGCACTTCATGTGCATGCACCCTCCTGTGGGCAGACAGAGGCCACAAATAAGCACCCGGGAAACACTCCCGCACCAACCTTCTGTTCCAGAAATGCTTCCTAACAGAATTATTGCAAGCAATCCAAGAGCAGAATCTGAACTGAGGAAAACAAACCAGAAAGCCCACTGGGAAGTTCTAAAGTTCTGACATTCGTTAAGAAATGAGAGAATAACCTATATGGGAAAAAAGTCTGAAAAAGAATGGAGATATATATCTGATTCACTTTGCTGTACACCTGAAACTAACACAACATTGTAAATCAACTGTACTCCAATAAAAATTTAAAAAAAAAGAAATGAGTGAGATGGAAGCATGACACGTCCATCAGGGACAAATTTTACTTGTAAATCTGAGTTTACTGACTTCTCTTCAGATGGGATTTAAAGACAAATGCTTTGTGTTTCACAGACGGGGTCAATTCCTTATTTAAATATACAGTGAATTTAATATTTTAAGTATACAATAATATATTTAACAATTTAATACATAATAACGTCACTATATACTCTGAGTAATTTTGATCATTTCTTCAGTGTTACTTGGCTTGAAAAAATTCATAAGACAGGAGTCGGGACAGCTGTTCCCAAAGCATTTAATAGTGACTAGTTTCCTTCATGCTATTCAAAATTTTATTTAAGATGAGGATAGAGAGAAACTGATGAATAATACAAGGTGCTTTACATCTGTTATGCCATTTATTCCTCAACAGCACCTTGTGAGATAAGGGTGTTAACTGGTTGTAGAATTTTCGCAAGGTCTCAAGGCTTTTAAGTGTGAAGCCGGAGGTTTAACCAAGATGTGTGTGATTCCAATGTTCTTTCTTTCAGGGAACAGGGCCTTTCCAGTATGAGATGAAAAGTCCCTTATTTTGGGATTCCCCACCTCCCCCATTTGTTAAATGCGTTCCCTACTTGCTTCTGGGGATCAGACACCAAGTCTGCCGTGAAGTCAAGAGAAAGTTATTTGTATGAAGTTATATGTAGAGAACTGTTTGTGAGTGACTTTCCCAGATAACCCAGCAAAAGCAATGTCTTTCCTTGAATTCCATGTAGCACTGAATGTGCTCCATTGTTCAATTTTACCAGTTGTCTTGTTAAGCCATTTTTTCTTGCCAAATTTTCCAAAGAATTGTTTCAGTGCTGTCTCATTTTTATATTAGAAGCTTGGCATGAGAGCTTGCACTAATATAAAATATTTATGAATATGTAACTAAAGGCATTTGTTTTAGACCAACTTAAGGGCATTTAAAAATCCCATAGTTTTCTACTTCTTTTTGGTTTGCTTTAAAGATCATTTAAAAATTCAAATATGTGGAAAATAAAGGGAAAAACGTGTGATACTTTTTTCTTACTATTTCCCAATTAGCATTACACAATTACAGGATTGTGTAATTTTCAACACATATTTATTCATTGTGCACTTAGGATGTCAATAATATAATAAATAATGTAATACTGTATAATCACTTAAATTTCTCTGGAATATCATAAAGAATGCTTAAGCAATGTATTCAAATTCAATGGACTATTAAGTGAGACTAAATGAAAGTTTGAGAATGTTTTCCTATTATACCAAAATCTTAACGGATCTGGAATACTACCTTTAACAAGTAAGATTTAATTACAGAAACTAGACTCACAATGGCACAGTGGAATAAGAAGAAAGGAAATAGCAAGAGAGAGGATATTCATGTTGCTAACTTTCTTTTCTTCCTGGTGTGTAATATGGAAGGAATATGCTAGACCCCATAATTTGGAGAAGAGTCAGGGACTCCAATTCTAAAAGCCTTGCCAGCTTAAGAGTAAACTCGAGCAAGAAGCTGCTGACCATGCCATGCTAATTTGTGGATATTTGCATGGAGAAAGTCTGGCTTCCCTCTTAGAGGATTCTGTCTCCTGACTGATGCTCAAACCGTGAAAAGCCCCAACTGTGTACAGCCAACACACCATGGCCTGGGCTGGCCACTCTGCCATTAGATTTAATGAGAGATAAGAAGTTCTTGAACAACCTGAAGGCAAATTTAACAGGCAACAGATGCTTATTGCAGAGAAAATGGATCCTGAATCTCATCTGTTTGAGGTGGAAGTAAAGGAAGAACTTCCGGGGATTAAGGGCGTTACAGGAGGGAGTGCCAAGTTCAGCCTGTGCTTAAAATGGAAATAATTCTCATTATCATGACAGCTTTGCTGAAGGAAGAACTACTTTTCTGGGATTCAGTTTTATGAAATATGAATATATGAAATATGAAATATGAATATATGAACTATGAAATATGAAACAGGCTATGAATTTAGGTAGAGAGCTAGATAATGAGACTAGCTTTTCTTGCTAATGGAGCCTAAGTTTGTTTTGGTCATAGTGATATCCTTTAAAACAGTAGAGACTATCATTAATAAGCTGAAAGTTTCAGTTTTTCAGTTCATAGGTTAAAAATCTATAGGTGTGACCTCTAAGCCAGTGGGAGAATCAGGTTTCCCTGAAACTAAGTCCAGTCCTGCCTCATCCCAGACTCCTAGATGTGTTGTTACTGTCTGACTCTTTCTCAGTACGGGTCATTCATCTCAAATTGATTCAAACAAAATTTTGAGAAAACATAAACCTTCTCTTTAGTCCTTCATGATCATACGCTACACAGAATTGTGAAGAAGCATTTTCCCTCAACAATATATTCTGTGCATTTTTTTGTTTTTTAATATATTTAGCTCTACCTCATTCTTTTAAAGATTGCCTGTCCCTCTACCCATTAAAGAACACTTGCATATGCTCCAATTTTTCATGATTTAATGATTCTGAGAATATTCTGGAACACATGTACCTGGACCTTTTGCAAGTAATCAAAATTCCAAGAGACAGAATTGCGTGTACAATGGGGATCCACCTTTAACATGCTATCCTGCTTATTGTAAAGTGAACACATGTTTCGTTAAAAACTAAAAGCAGTTGTAGACACTAAAACCAAAAATCTATAGGTGAAAAATCAGAGCTTTCCAGGTATAGCACATCACAATATTTCAAAGAAAGAACCAGATTAGGAAACATGTCTATAGTCAGGAATCACTTGACTCCTTCAATTCCACCTTCTGGGGCTGCAGGTGTGGTCTGGCTCAAGGCAGACCTGAGCACATCGTTTTCTGGCCTCACACCCCGGAAGGGTTCCCTGTCTTACAGAATCAGGTCCAAGCCCTGCATGTCATTCTGGGCCCTACATTCCAGCCACCCACCCACCGCTTCAGCAGATGCTCCTCATCCTTGTCCAGGAACTCCAAACAGCTGGGCTTCTTGCACACACACCGGCACTGATGGTTTACCCTCCCTGCCTTTGCACCTGCTGGCTGCGTGGAAGGCTTCTCTGCCACGTCCTTGCCTGGCTCATAACCCGACCTTATTCTCGGCTCAGGCATCATCTCCACCAGGAAGCCGTCTCTTAACCCCAAGGTCTTCCTTTACTAGCTTGTTTTCTCCGTCATATTTTATAAGGTTATCTATTTATGTGTCTATCTCTTTTCCTAGCTCCTTTTAAATTCAACAAATATTTATTCATCGGGTACTCTTCTGGGCCCAGGGGATAGACAGCCGGGGTTCCTGACCTTTGAAAATAGCAAAATGGGTCTCTTACTGTTGAATCTGCATCCTTTAAGTACCCGTGAGACAGAACACTGGCCCATGCCCATCAGCACTGCACATCCTCTCTGATAAAAGGCCTTTGCTTCTTTCTCAACACTGCTCAGTCCGTGAGGAATAGGAAAGCTCTTTTCCTCTGATTCTGTTGTTGTCTTCCCTTTATAGCTGCGGGCCAGCCTGCTGCATCTCCAGGAGCGTTCCAGCCCAGGAAGGAGTAACGATGACTCATCGGATAAACTCTCTTCCCACCCATCCCACCCCCCTCCCCCCACCGGGGAGACCACTGATTCAGGGCTCGGGGCCTGGCCTGTGGCTGCCGCTCCGGGAGGTGTCAGCGCTCTCAAGTTTGTATTCGAAGACAAAGGACGCAGCTGAGGAAAGAGAGCCCAGGGCCCACCAGGGGGCCGCGGGCTGGGTTTCACGCACAGCAGGCCAGCTCTCAGCCCCGACAAACCAGTGAGTATCTCTAGATATCAGAGTACTCTGGGGAAATATTGGACTGGGAAGTTTCCCTACCATCTTCTTCTTCTTTTTTTTTTTTTTTTAAAATCAGACGCGAAGTGTTTAATAGTGTTAATAGTATGTAATAATAAGGGCAGCTAGCAGAGGCCCAGCGAAGAGAACGTGGGAAAAACAGGACCTGTGCTTCGTCTATTTCTCAGCCGTGCTAATGCTGCCGACCCTACCGCGCACGTACTGACGTGTTTCACATGTAGAAAGAAGTCTGGGTGCTGGGCTGGGACAGCTTTAAGGTGGATGGCACGGGTGCCCCGCCGGCTCCCGCGAGGTAGCAGGGCCCCTGGGAAGGGGGCAGCCCAGAGGAATGCTCTGAATAAAGAGTTTGACTTCCAGCAACACTACAGAGCCCGGAGGGCTACACAGTGATGGCCCCCAAACCACATGGTCACACAGGGCAGCCATCAGAGCAGGGGGAGGTCAACAGGGGGAGGAAAAACCACAGCCACGAGCACGGTCGTGTCCCCAGAGCCGAGCTGGTCTCCCTCTCAGTGGCCTCCAGAGGTGACATGGGGCCACTTGGCAGGAGGCAAGGAGCCGGGAGCCGGGAGCCGGGAGGGGATCCTTCTGGTAGGAGGTCTCTCAGGTCTCCCCACAGCTGTGGTGGCTCCCAGGATGTGAGGATGCATGGACGTGACCACACGTGTAAGGGAAGGGAGATGCTGCCCTGGGTGTAGACTATCCCCAGGGAGAACCATCCGAATACGGATGGTGGTGTTTCTAAGCCCGTAAACCTGTGCAAAGTAGCAGATATACGTGGGCTCCTGGGAGACCCTGACTATGGTGAATGTCGTTTCATCCATCCAGAGGTGTCCCCAAGTTATCCCCTCCCATGCTTAAAATTTAGAGAGAAGCTGGTAGAAGGCCAAAGTCCCATTCAGAAACACACTCATGGAAAGGCTGGTTTAATGACGGAGCCAAGCGTCACCCCAACATAAGGCACTAACTCTCCCGCCACAGGGATGGTGAAACCAGAGCCCCGAGTGTGTTCCGTGTTCAGAGGGACAGGAATCACTGATGTCAAAGAGAGAGCTTCATGGCCAAAACAACTGGGAACCAACTGGTTACACCAAGTTAAACAGATTTCTTTACAAAAGGCATTCTGAACGGCTTGAATGTATGTCACGAATGGGGATAATAATAGCTTCCTTATGTGGTGTCTGTGAGGATTAAATGATCTGATACTCAGAAGGGAACTTAGAACCAGCATTTAGTAAGTGCTCAGTACAAGTCAGTTGTTTTCCTTGTTGTTATCTCCAAGAGGGATACAGTGGGAAGCAACTGCCAGATGTATGTGACGTGGTGGCATCTGCCTTTCCCCGGTGAGTCTCTCTAGATACCAGAGTAGTATGGAGGGCACTCTGGGGGAAATGTTGGGCTGGAAAGTCTCCCTAGCACTTGTTTTTAAAAACCAGGTGCAAAGTGTTTAGTAGTGTTAATAATAAATAATAATAAGGGCAGTTAGTGTTTCTTGAGTGCTTTCTCTGTGCCAGGCACCGGGGAGGCATTTGCCACCCACCATGTCATATGGTTCTATTGCTGCGGGGCAGCTTCTGTTATCAGCTCTATTTTACAGAAAGAGGACTTGCAGTTTAGGAGGCTGAGAAGCTTGACGTGAGAGAGCTGAGACTCAAACTCTGGCCAGATGGCGCCGAAGTCCCAGCGCTGAACTCCCCAGCTAGCAAGCCCTCGTAGAGCCCCTGACTGTCCCAGCCACGCAGCCGCAGCCGACGCCCTGAGACGCCCTCACTTCTTGCCCAGCCCAGACTCACCATGTTTTTCCACCGGCACGTGGCAACGGGGGCAGGGTTTAGCGGTCTTCCTGATTGTTTCTTTGGAGGCGCGCTCCCACCGGGCCCGCTCTGCCGTCTTCTCATCGACTTGGTAGGCCTGGGTAAATGAAACAGAAGGAGCTGAAATTCAGATCTTCACAGTGGGCTCCAACGTGGGTCCCTTGAAACACTGCACAGGAAGTTCTTAGAGATGGAAGTGCCTTCAGGCAAGAAGCTCAAAAGTAAACTCGCTTGACAAGTGGAGGACGGCTCCTGGCCATGCAGGGACATGCGCCAACATGGTTTCTTGGCATGTGACCTATGCTTACAAGCTAAGTCAAGACTGCAGTTTTGCAGTTTGAGTTCCTTTTTTTTATTGTCTTGAATATTGTAACACATAACATCTAGTGGGTGCTTAACACACAGGCAAGGTGACACATACTCTTAAAACCTTCTTGTTAGACGCTTCATCAGGTAAGTGTACTAGTTTTTATTTTACATCGAGGATTAGACACGTTAAACAATTGCCCAAAGCTGATAAGCATCAGAGTCTGTGTGACTCCAAAATCTTTGCTTTTAAACTTTCTTCAACATCTTATTATCTTTCATTCCTGCACCTGGACAGGAACGTGGTCACAGACAGGACGGGGAAGGAACAGGGAGGCGAAGCTGATATGACAGAGGAAGTGGCAGCAGGAATAGGGAACAGCCAGAGGTCAAGATTGGGCTCTGGAGCCAGACGCCTGGGTTCAAATCCCAGCTCCACCTGGGTGCATGGCTTTGGGAACATTCCTTAACTCTCTGAAAGTTCCCGCCTCATGTGGAAATCAAAATGCCTAGTGCATTGTGGTATCAAGGATCAAGTGGGTTAATTTCTTTAAAGGTTCAGGACGAGTATCTGACACACATTACCTGATAATAGAATGACCTCCAGATCTACAACAAGCTCTCAGAAATGTTTGCTAACATTATTCAAGTCAGAGGAATGAATCATCCCTGACTCATATACCACGAAAAGGAGGAGGGATTTCAAAGGAGCCGCCGAAGATATTCTGTGCCTGTCTAATTGTTCAGAAACTACAATCTCTTCACTTACTTCAGTGTTGAATGACACATGCAGAAAAAGAATTGGTACATTTTGGGATTTAGTACAAGAACTCTGTGGTCTAGAAATATATTTCAAAATGTTCATCCAAACAGAACCCCTCCTTCTTGGCCTCTATGGTATTAAATTTTTTTCTTTTATGCTTTAAAATTAATACGAACGTGCAGGTCATTTTATTAATTTGTAATGACTCTTAAGACATTCCCAGAGCTATTTTTAGATTAAGAAAGTACTAAAAATGACTTAAAATATAAATTAGTGAAGAAATCAAATAACATGAAATGCTCGAATACTCTGATATTACTCTAATAACATTGATGATGCTTTACAAATTTATAACACATTGTTTTTTACACTTTGATTTCCATCATTTCAGTGGCCCATCAAAGCAACCTTGAGAAATCAGGCAGCTATCAAACTTCTTTTACAAAGGAGGCCTCTGAGTAGTAAAAACGCCAAGTGCCAGGTTTCAGGATGCTCACTTCGTGTATAACAGCACCAGGGCCGATCAAAGGCAAAAATTTGGAAAACCTGAAGGATGGAAACCCAAACCAGAGATGCTCACACATGGGTTCTCCACCCAGCACCATGGTCTCTTAGCAGGTTTTCTAGATGGTGAGAGTGAAAGCAAGTGGTGCTGGGATGGCTGTGCTCAGAAACGACTGTGTCAGGGCTTCCGTGGTTGAGAATCCTCCTGCCAGTGCAGGGGACACGGGCTCAATCCCTGGTCCAGGAAGATCTCACATGCCGTGGAGCAACTAAGCCCAGGTGGCACAACTACTGAGCGCATGCGCTGCAACTACTGAAGCCCACGTGCCTAGAGCCCGTGCTCCGCAACAAGAGAAGCCACCGCAGTGAGGGGTACACGCACTGCAACAAAGAGTAGCCCCCGTTCGCTGCAACTAGAGAAAGCCCGTGCGCAGCAACAAAGACCCAACACAGCCAAAAAAAAAAAAAGAAACGACTGTGTCTGTAAGAAGAGCAATCATCCTAGGATACCACAGTGCAGAGAGGGACCTAGATCAGATGTGGAATCTTGTGAGTGGATCCTTCATCCCAGATACGAATCCAACTTTTATCATTTCATCATTAGATTCTAAATATTTTTGAAATGTTTAAGTTTTCACTCTTTAAGAATGAAGTATTAGGAGGTAAATAACTGTGTTTATACCTCATTTGCAGCATTTAATGGTTTTTATGGTCATTAGTATTTATGTTTCTGTTATTTCCAATAGAAAGCGAGTCTATCCAAGGCCAAGATCACGCTTGTGTCTTCCTCTTCTCTCCAGTGTCTGGCACAGTGCACGGGACCTAGTGGGCACTCAGTACGTTTTAGTTGAGTCAGTGAACAAATGACACATCCCATGAAGGCACCAGCCTGACAGTCATCTGGAATAAGACCCCGTGAACCAGCAAGGGCATGTGGGGTGCATCCCTGATGGTGGTCATTGAGGTGAAACCAATTTCTTTCTGTTAATCAGCTCTCCCGTTCACAAAGGAAACTTCCTTTACAACTCAGAGGACGTCATGTGATTTGTGAATACTTTGTTAGAATAAAGCAGAATCAGTTTAACACTAAGAAGCAACCACAGGTCACGGAAAACTTCCTTTAGCTCCGGGACAACGTAAAGACCACTCATGGCCCAGAGCCCAGTGATAAAGCTGTGATGCATGAGAACCAACACAAGATTTAGTAAGTAGCTTTGTATCTCAAGTGCGCGTCTTCCAATCAGCTCAGATCACGTGTGGTCCTAAACCTCAGTGAACATAGCAAATACCCTTCCCGATCCTATGTCCCCAGTTTCTCTTTTTAAGCTTCAGGAACTTGTAATTCTGTAGCAATGGTTTAAAATTGATTACTGGAGGCATACAGATCAGAGAAATATATAATGTTACTTATCAAAGACTAATTTGAAAATGCCACTTTTCAGCAATATGGCGCACTGCATGCTAAGTGCAATTTTTCCGAGGTCTATATACCTAAAAATGCTGGATGAAATATGCAAGAAAAGTCTTTGCTTAATGGTTGATTTGATGGGAAAGTCAGGAAAATCCCTGAAGGTCAGGATAAGAAAGAGAAAATCTTACTGGTACAGGGAGGGAGGAATCTGGTGTTTGCTATGGGGCTATTTTCCTAGTCCCAGGTTGCCCAAGGCCTGGTCTTTACAAGCAGAGATGGGACCTGGGCCAGAGCAGGGTGGAAGGTGGAAAAATCCTCCCAGAAGAGAGAACTGATAAAGAATTGATGAAAAAACTTATGTGCTGGTCTCAGCCTTCATCCTATGGTGGAGCAGGTCGGAGAGACAAAGTTCCTCTGAGAATTCCCAACCACTAAGCCTTATGCACAGCGTTTGTGAAAAGAATTCATACCACCTGATTAGCTTAAAAAAGGACTCACGCCAAAAAGTTAATTTGAAATACTCCCGGATTGGCAGTATACCCAAGAAACTGCAAAAATATTTTCTGTAGAGTAATACACTTTAAAAAGACAAACCTCAAAAAAAAAAAAATCACACAAATAAAATTCCAAGAAATCTGGGATCACAATAAAAAAGTCACCAAATACAGGCGAAAACAAGCTACCATGAGTGAAAGTGGCAGAAATGCAAAACTGCAGAATTTGACCAGCAAAGGCTGTAGATATTGGAATGATCAGATGCAGAGTACAAAATAAATATGTTTAGTAATACAAATACATTTATTTATGAAAAAAATAGACTCACAGACATAGAAAATAAACTTATGGTTACCAAAGGGGAAAGGGTTGGGTAGGAGGAGAGGGATAAATGAGGAGTTTGGGATGAACAGATACACCTCCTATATATAGACAGATAAACAACAAGGATTTACTGTATAGCACAGGGAACTATATTCAATATCTTATAATACCTATAATGGAAAAGAATCTGCAAAAGAATCTATATATATGCACACACATGAATATATATGTATGTATATGTATAACTGAATCACTTTGCTGTACACCTGAAACTAACACAATATTGTAAATCAACTGTAGTTTAATTTTTTAAAAAGGAAATCAATAAATAAAATGGCATGGCAACCCGTTCCTCACATGCTCATGGAACCAGCTCTCCTGTCCTCTTGCTGGTTTTCCCATTGATTCCATGAAGAAGACAGAGAGCTGTGTCTAAGAGTCGTGCCGTGATGGCTACAAAGCTGTAAGAGGTTTGCAGTGGGCAGCTGCAGAGGGAGGGGAAGCAGGCTGGTCCCGGACCCTGGGGCTGAGGATCAGGATCCAGGTGTGGAAAGGGATGGGGCAAGGGAGGGAGGTCCAAGAGGGAGGGGACCTAAGGACACATACAGCTGATTCACTTCATCCTACAGCAGCAACTCACACAACACGGTAAGGCAATGCTACTCCGATAAATAAATAAATTAAAAGAAAAAAGAAGTAACAGTGAACAAGTCTATTATATTAGGAAGCTGTGCTCTCTGTCAGGAGCTCAGAGTAGATGATTTAATTTAGCGATTGTAGCCTTCCTAATAGGTAGGGCTGCTGTCAACTATTTCAGAGGAAGAAACCTCAGTTTCAAGAAGCAACAGCACTTGCCTGCGGCCACAGAGACTAAGAAGAAGAATCAGTGTATAATCCCTGGGCTCTCTGATTTCAGACCCTGTGCTTTTGCTGCTTCAGTTTCTTTCACGATGATGTCACATGTTACAGAGAGGACTAAGGGTTGAAGGCCATGGCACCGGTCACAGAGTGGTTCCACACCCTGAGGCCGAGGGCCGGGAAATCTCTGCTTCCCCTGCACCCAGCCGACGCCCTCACTCTCCACCGCTCTTTGACCCGCTGCTGTGCGGCTGGATCTCACTTCTGCCTGACCTGCTGAAACTGTTCTCAGAAAGGACATGGGTGAGGCCACAGCTGCCAAACCGACGCCTTTTCTCTGTCCTTTCATCTCTGATAGTCCCACTGCCCCTAACACTGTGGGCTTCCTTCCTCCTTGGTAGGACAGAACCACGGAGAGCGCCCCAAACCTCTCAGGAGGCCTCCGCCCGCATCAACGTTATTCTTGTTTCTTCCACGTCACCCACTTGGATCCATGTGGAAGGACAGCCAGAGACCCACCTCAACTGCTGCTGGCCTAACTGACGTGGGGAACCAAGAAACACAGCTCTGGATCATCCTCATGTGCCCAGATGACTGTGTGAGACCTTCGACTATCAATTCCTGGGGAAAAGGGTTGTCGTCAAGCCTCTTCTGCTGAGATCTCTGCTTAGCATCTTTTACGAGTAGCCTTGATACTGATATTCAAATCCTTCTGGAATGATCGCAAACAGAGGCCGGATGCCCACTGCTACAGGATCACCTAGGGATTTAGAAAACACACGCACAGCTTTGCTTGTGCTCACAACCTGGAGATTTGGATTCAGTAGGTCTGGAATGGGGTCCAGAAATGTGAATCCTTCAAAACGCCCTGGGGGCTTGTGGGGCGCAGGGAGGCTTGGGAGCCATCTCACTCGAGCCTGAAAAGGATGTTTAGTTGGATAAACTCACCCTCTCTTATGTCTTTAGTCATCAAGCTGTAAAGCAGTGACTTGTCATTGTGCTGCCAGGAGGTGAAGGCTGGGTTGCCACTCAGCATTATTGTCCTACATGTGATTAACTGTGGCTCATATAGGGCAGTGTGACCGTTAGGTTAATTGCACAGACCTTTGTGCCTGCTTTCTGTTCACCCGTCCTGAGGAGGAACGGTGTGTGAGTGCAAGTGGGGGGGAGGGGGCGGGATGCGGTGTGGGTGGAATGGGACAAGTCTCTCTTCTTACATAGTTGATGGCTAAAAATAGCAATTTCCTACAGTCTCCTATATACCTTCAAAATTGCCTCAGCGAAGTCAAGTATGGGCATGACAGAGAGTCTGTGGCTCGAGAAAGGACCATGGGTTTTGTTTATAAGGTGATCGTTGTTAAGTGAACACTTAGAGGCGTCTGTGTCACGGGAAGTGGTTCAGAGCAGGGCTCTGGAGCCCTCAGTGCCTGGGTTTAAATGCCAGCATCCTTCTTTACTTGCTGGGTAACCGTGGACAGACACCGAGCCGCAGCCTCTTCTCATCTGCAAATGTGACAAATACAGTCCACACCTCACAAGGGTGGTCGCGAGTCAAGAATATAAGCATGTAAGACCTTAGCAAATAGTCTGCTGCACCGTGAATGCCAAGTTCGTGTTTTCTATGATCATAACCATTATCTTGTCATCATTGTCCTCGCCTCGCATTTATAGAGATGAGACTATCAGACTGTAGGAGTTTGTATAAACCGAAAAGACTGCTGACGTCTCCTTTAAAAAACACAGGTAAATCAAAGCAAAGTGCCCTCACAGAGGTTTTAAAATCTGTGCCTAGGAGCCCCTGTTAATACGTATGCAAGTTAGAACAACTTGAGAGACTGTTCGCATTCTTGTCATCTTTCCTGCTTTAGGAAACTTATTTGTGACATCTGTTTAGTCAGTAATCAGACAAGTATACCCTAATTCTAAAAGTCAATTTAAATCTATTTCCCAAAAAGGATCAGATTGCCATGAATCCCTGAAAACAGTTGGCTTAATTCAGATTGTGAATGCTTTCAGGTGAATGCGGACTTTGAAGTGTTCACCTTTATCATCAAAGTTGCAAGCCCAGACAGCACTCACTTGCCACATCTTTACTGAAAACTCCCACCTCCACAGAAAGTAGCGGGTCCCAACTCCCCCAGAGTCACAGCACGGTCTGGTGTTCTGGTCCAAGACCACTGCTTGTGAGCAGCGCGCCCCCTGCTGGTGAGTTGGAACACCGCATTCCCCTTTCAGGCCCGAAGATTCTTGGAACTATTATTACTCTCTCTTTTCGGGGGAGTATATGTATTTATATAGTATTAATTTATATAATAAACATATACAAGAAATAACTAGTCTGTATGTCTTTATCTCTATGTGTATTTAGAAAGAAATCACTGAAGTGCTAGGATGTAACGGAGCGTCTGGCAGGGGGCTGGGTGGGGCTGCTGGGCTGCACTCTCTGCACCAAGTTCCCAACTTCCCGGGCCACGCTCTCAAATTCAGTTTGGAGGAATATTCTTGATGATGGCAATAACAGTGGTGATTTCTGTTCTTAGTGCAATGGGTGGTACCAAGCACCACTTGGATTGCCATTTAGAACTTATATAGCCCTGCCCCACGGGACCTTGACTGCTTTGCAGAGAGGAAGGAAAGTAAATAAATCATGTCTATTAGCATATTTTAAGATTGATGGGGAAATGGGACAACATAAATATTAAGATTATTAATAGGACATATATACACTACCAAAAGTAAAGTAGATAGCTAGTGGGAAGCAGCCACATAGCACAGGGAGATCAGCTCGGTGCTTTGTGACCACCTAGAGGGGTGGGATAGGGAGGGTGGGAGGGAGATGCAAGAGGGAGGAGATATGGGGATATAAGTATACGTATAGCTGATTCACTTTGTTATACAGCAGCAACTAACACACCATTGTAAAGCAATTATACTCCAATAAAGATGTTAAAAAAAGATTATTAATAGGTATCATTTAATGGGAATTTTAAAGTTCTTTGTATTCAGCTATTATCACACATTGACAAATGGGAAAAATTTGCACTTGAGCGAGGAAGATAAGCTAAGTTGTATTCTGGATGATGGAGATCGCTAGTTCATGGCTTGCTCAGGTCAGTAATGACTAAAATTATCAATGTAGAAAGGATTTTGAATGTGGAAGCATCACCAATGCACAGAGGAAGCCAGAGCAGAGAACAAGCTTGTCCTTTGTGTAAAGTGTAGATATTCTGGTACAAAGCTGACTATTATTCTTTGCTAACGCTGGCACAGAAATCCCTTCATTCAGCAAATATGTGTTGGATGCCTGTGATGTGCCAGGCACTGTTCTAGGTACTAGGGATATGTAAACAAAAGAGATGATAAACAAACAACAAACGAAAAAAATCCCTGCCTTGTAGCGCTTATAAGTTAGCAGAACAGTGGTTCTTAGCCTGTGGCATGTGTTAGTACCACCTGGAGGCCTTGTTCAAACACAAATTGCTGTAGATCTCCCACCCCCACCCCCCGCCCCCCGAGCTCGCCAACAGTCTCCTCCCAGTTTCTGGATCAGTAGGTCTTGACATGTTCCTGGGTGATGCCCAAGCAGCTGGTCTGCGGACTACCCTGTGAGAAGTAGCAGAACATCTGCATACACTGCAGTCAACACAGATACAAGGAATTGTGTGTGTGTGTGCTCTAGCACACGTTGTCTTGAATGTGTACGTCGAATCTCTGCAGCCTGATGTAATCCTGTGGGGCGTGTGTGTGCTGGAATGAGGACGGATGAGAAAAGAATCACCTTGTTTAGTGCACGCTGTGATTTGTCAGGCTTCACACCAGGCGTAATGCATGCATGGTTCATTAAATCCTTTTGAATTGACAACATCATATTACAGATGAGGAAAGCATGGCTTGGAGAGGTTACATAATTCACTTAATGATGATCACAGTTCATGTATCAGTGAGGGTTCTCCAGAGAGACAGAACCAGTAGGCTATATATGTATGTATAAAATATGTGGATTTACTTTAAGGAATTGGCTCCTGGGATCATGGGAACTAGCAAGTTCAAAATCTGTCGGGCAGGCTGGAGACACAGGTGGAGTGTCTGTGTCACAGTCATGAGGCTGAATTCCTTCTCATCTGGGAAATCTCAGTCTTTGCCCTTAAGGCCTTCAAGTGATTAGAAGAGGCCCACCTACAGTACAGGTCATCTCCTTTACTTAAAGTCAGCCAACTTAGGGTAGATGTTGACCACATCTACAGAATACCATCCCAGCAGCACGGAGACTAGTGTTTGACAAAAAAACTGTACAACATAGCTTAACCAAGCTGACACAAAAAAATCAACCATTGCAGCTAGTCACGGCTGAGACTCATTTTCAACACCAGATCAGTTTGATCTGACCATGGATTCCTCATAGGACAGGGATGATCAGATAAGAGATGTACACTTAGTTCTTGCTGAAAGAAATTAAAGGTAAACTTGGAAAGCAACAGCAATAAATTAAAATGGCTGACCCTTCACGCATGTGTTTGGCAACTGCTTCATTTGATAAGAGGTGATCAGGGAGAGCAGATGAATTGTTTTCCCCACAAGTGGTCTACAAGCCCTCCTGTCCTGTGGATGACAATATATAAATACATATATTCCCCCCCCATTTTAAATCAATCAGTGAATAAAGGATTCATTGAAGGCAGGACCCAGCTCTTAGGTTTTCAAGTCTGTACTTCACTCAGAAATGCTGCGCCTGTCTTGATTCTTCTGCCCCTGCTGTCAATTGAAAGCAGTGAACACTCCTTTTTCCCCAGGTCACTTCACTTCTGGCCACCATTTCTTGAAAAATCTATGATTTCCCCTAAGGATTTAGCGCCATCTGGTGGCTGAGAGGAGCTCTGCAGGTATTTCCCCTCTTCCTGCTCGAGGAGGAAATGCAGGAAATCTCCAGGGCATGTCTTCTTCGGGCGGAGATGAAACAGTCTGTGGTGTGTGTGCGTCTGTGGTGAGTGGGTATCTGTGGTGTGTATGGTGAGTGTGCATGTGAGGTGTGTGTGTTTGGTATGTGATGTACGTATGTGTTGTGCGTGTGGTGAGTGTTTATGTGGGGTGGGGTGTGTATGTGGCATGGGTGTGTGGTCTGTGTGTGTTGAGTATACACATGCAGATATACCACATATGTGTGTGTATGTGATATATGTGTGTTGAATATATTGTGTGGTGTGTGTGTGTGTGGGTATATGTGTGTGGTAACAAGTTTCTATAAAAATACTTTCCACGTGATGGTGTTGTTCCAACAGCTGCTCCTGAGTCTGGGGCGCAGGGTCTGGACAAGTGGGTTCAGGTGAGGGCTGTGCATTCAGGCCTCCTCTAGCGAGCCGGCCAGGACTCCTAAACCCGCGTGGATCCAGAGGGCTCGGGCCAGCTCCACGTGAGCTCCCCACGCGGGTAGGCAGCCGAGGCGGGGACTCTGGCCTGGTGTCTGCGAGGAGGGCTGAGCTCCAGCCGGGACCGGGGAGATCGTGTCCTTCAGTGTGGACACCAGGCTGGGCGGAACTCCTGGGCTGGGGAGGCGTCTAGAAACCCCCGAGGGAGAGAGGCTGAAGCCCCAGGCAGTGCTGCGGGCAGCCCAGTTTTGCTCTCTCTCCACTGATGGCCCCGGAGGAGAAGAGAACAACCGCTGGAGGACAGGAGGGGCTGTCGGAGAGATGGAGCCCTGGGCCTGCGTGGTAAGAGTTTGATGTGTGAATGAGTGAGTGTGTGTGTGTGAGAGTGTGTATGTGAGTATGTGTGACTGTGTGTGTTTGTGTGACTGTGACTGTGTGAATGTATTTGTGAGTGTGTATATGTGAGTGTGCGAGCATGCGAGTGAGAGTGAGTGTGACTGTTAGTGTGTGAGTGTGTATGAGTGTGTGTGTGACTGTGACTGTGTGAATGTGTTTGTGTGTGTGAGTGTGTATGTGAGTGTGAGTGTGTGTGTCCACACGCTGAAGTGTGCCTCCGTTTGTTTTTCAATGTTGTCTTTCATTTTCTCTCTCTCTAGTGCCTGACATTTTTAGCATTCAGCCTTAAAAATACCCAAACTTCAAAGCTGTACCATTCTGTAGTACTTTACAAGGCATAAGATCCTTCACATACATTCTCTTTCCATTGTTTGTAGACCTCGCTGGCCCCCTGTGGCAGGTGAGGAAAAACGCTGTAAGAATTTGAGAAACTTGCCTGGAAGTGGAGATCATAGCCTGTCCTGAGCCGCAGCCCAGGGCCATGTCTGCTCCCCCGGGGCCAACAGACCAAATGCTTGGGGAAGGCGCTACAGGAGCTCCGGTGCTGTCTTCTGCACCTATTCTCCTCCTTTCTATTGAATGACAGGCAGACGATGCACCTGCATTTCCTGGGCTCCAGCACCGTCATTACGTGTCTGCACGTCTGCCACCCTACACATCCAGAGTCAAGAATTTGAGAAAAGTGCATTGATAAAGCTGCATTACTTAAACCAACAGGCGATTCAGGAGCTACACTCCCAAATAACTGTGGACCTAGACCTCTGGGGATAATAAATTCCCCCCGTCTCCTGATTCTGGGGCTGCACTTGTGTGAACAGCAGTAAGTGGCCAGGAGGTAAGTCTGCAGTGAGTCAGCCAGGCACACGCAGGAATCCAGTCCTCCTGGGCCGTCGCTGTTTTGCTCTCCTTCTCCAGGGGAGGCACGTCCCTCAGCCTCTGGTTGTAGAACCGGGGAGGTGGAGGGAGGGGTCCTGGGTGAGGCAGTTGGAGATGATTGATCGGTGTCTCTATCAGCCAAGGCATCCCTCTGAGGTGGTCCACGCATCTAGTCCTTTACCCGCCGAGCACCTCTGCTGAGGTGTCCAGAGTGAACTCGTCGTCTCTCCCCGGACACCTTGCTTCTGTCCTTGTGTTTCCTTTCCCAGTGAACGGCACGGTGACCCACCCAAGTTCACCCAAGGTGGAAATTCGAGCACTGACATTAACTCATTACTGCTCTCATCCTGTCCTCTAATTCATTGCCAAGGTCTGGATCCTACCTCAGACCCACCACCTCTCTGTATCCCCGCTGCCCTTGTCAGCACCCCGGTGAGTCTCTCTAGTCTTGACTCTGCGGGTGGATCCTTGGGTACTGGTTTCCCCAGCTGCTGGCAATTTTGGCTGCATCTCTGCTGAGATGCTACACAGGACTTTCCCCAAGTCAAAGCACCGCCTCATTCCAGCCACAGTTCCTTGTGGAGGTGGGGACAACGCACACCCAAGGACCAGCTGACGTATGGATGGACGGGTGCTCAAGGTCAGCCTCCGCCCCGCACTCGGGGTGAGACGACTCTCAAGAGCCGCCCCGCCTCTAGCTCCCCTCACCTCCCGCGGTCACGGCATCACTTCAGCTTCTCCCTCCGCTCTGTCCTGCTTCCCTGCCTTCCTAAGCTGTCATTCCTGAGAGCACGCCCACAGACGCCTCCCGTCTGCCAGACTCAGAGGCGGTTTCCCCGGGAACGTGACCTGTGACAGACAGCTGGTGCCAGGAGTGGTCCTAGGACGCAGACCATACGATGGGGCAGGGGACAGAGCTGAACACTTGCCGGCTGGCTGCCAGAGAAGAGGCCATTCCCTGGGGGACACGAGCCCTGGAAGCTCTGAGCGGTGTCCGAGCTGCGGAGGGCTGTGCCCTGGGTTGGCTCCAGTGCAAGCAGTCCTGTCTCTGGGGCCATACAAATAGGCAGACCCCATGGTATTCAAGGTGTGTGTGGTGAGAAAAGATGTCGCATGGAGTTTATTGCAAGCCAGTAAGAGAATCACAATGGCAATGTCTAGAGCTCTGAGTGGCACTGTTTGGAAAAATCGCCCAGTGTGCTCCTGAGCCCCATGGAGCTGGAGCGTCAGCAGCAATCCTTCACGAGAGGAAGGTGGCGCATCCAGGATGAGGACAAAGAAGACAAGGAGATCTGCATAAAAGGCACGTGGATAGAATTGTGAGAGTGGGCATGAAATATACAACATATTAATGCCCACAAGAGAGCATCTGCCACAGAAAGGGGCCTTCAACTAGTAAGTAGAATAATCCAGCCAGTTGACATGAGCCAGCCACACCAGTGCTGGTCAATGGGCTCCTGAATGGAGCAATCATGGTGGCAAGATGGCAGCTCTGCTTGGACCCTATAGCTTAGGCTTTCACTTGCCAAGTCTGAGGTAGCTGCTGCCACTGCCAACGTCCAACCTGCCAGCAACATTAAGTCCCTAGTATGGCACATCCTTCAAGGAGAACGATCTGCCTACTGATGTCAAGTTGATTATATTTTTACCGGGAGAGGTAAAAATTCCACCTTGACAGGAATTGACTCCTATTCTACGTATGGGTTTGCCTTTCTTGACAACAGAGCCTCAGACAGAACCACCATCTGAAGGCTTATGGGATCTTGTATAACATCACATTGGACTAAAGAAACCCACTTTCTAGCAAAGGGTGTGTCACAGAGGGCACATGACCATAGTGCACACTGGTCCTGTCACATATCATATCACCCAGAAGCTGCTGATCTGAACTAGTGATTGGCCTGCCTTTCAAGATGCAGCTGGAGCTCCTACATCTCCAGCAGTAAGTGGAAATGAGGTGCTATTCTTTTATTTTTTGAAATTTTATTATTATTATTTTTTAACATTATTGGACTATAATTGCTTTACAATGGTGTCTTAGTTTCTGCTGTATAACAAAGTGAATCAGCTATATGTATACATAGATCCCCATATCTTCTCCCTCTTGCATCTCCCTCCCACCCTGAGGTGCTATTCTTCAAGATGAGATTTACACTCTAAATAAAAAACCACAGTACGACACCGTGTCTCCAATAGGTAGAAAACGATGGTTGAGGAATCAGGGGGTGGGAGTAGGAATGTAAGCCCCACTTATTATTACTCTCAGTGACCCACCTGGGAATCTGTGCTCTACCTGGGCAACTTGGAGCCTTACAGATACGATACAGAGGCTCTGGTTTCCACAGGGAAAACGCTTCTACCAGGGAACACACCAAGAATTCTATTAAACTTCAAGCTACAGCTGCCATTTGGTCACCTTATGTGTTTACCCAGAGACTGGCAGGCAAGAGGAGTCACCTTTCTGGCAGGGATAAGTGACCATTAGGAAAAGGTAGGGCTGCAGCTGTGGAACGGAGGGAGGAGGAACACGGTTGGCACACAGGTGACTCACTGTGGCACCCTTGGTGCTCTCCTGCCCAATCTGGATAGCAAATGGTCACGCTCAGTAGTCACGGCTTTAGAAAGGCAGGTAACCAGGGGTTTGGACCCATCAGGGATAACCTAGAGGTGCTTGGCGGAGGGTGAGGGCGAAACAGTCACAACCCGCAGACCAACTGCAGTGGTGTGAGCTGTAGTTCACCCCGCTTACTTCCCTCTTGTAAACCTCCGTGGTCTCTTCCTCATTCTCTCAGCAGCGCAAGGGGTGGACTGTAGTGAGTGCTGTGAAACTGGCCAGAGCAACTATTTCCCCGGCCGCTGGGTATGTTGGCAACAGACAGCTCTCTGCTAAGTCTCTATCCAGAAACTGCCCTCAGCTGAAGCAAGCGGCTTCTTCCCCTCCTGGGTCGGGGGAGCTCACAGCCAAAGACTGGTCTATGTGAGCAGGTGTAAACTCCTGCCCCCCTTGATGCAGAGCAAATCTGAAGGACCATCAGCCCCAGAGCTCCTTACAGGACTGGCTGAGGCCCCTGCTGCAGCTGTACCGCAGCTCACCCCCTCCCTTTGCCTTCACCCTGCACAGTGCTAGTCCCCAAAGTGCCCTCCCGTACCTGCACTCAAACCTCAAGGGTCTCAGAGTATGCTTCCTAAAAACACGACCTATTACGATTCCCTCCTGTTTCTCCTATTACAGCTGGTGATCTTTCAAAAACATCAATCTGATGATGTCAATCTCATTAAAATCCTTTAATGCCTTCTCACTGCCCTTAACTCTAACCTCCGTAACCTGACTCATAAGACTTCATTTGCTGACCGCTGCCTACTATGGCCACTGCCACCAACACTTATATAACACTCACACCGAGCTTCTCTCGTTTCTCTGAGCATGCCATCCTCTTTCATCTCTAGAACTCAGCATATCTTGTCCCTCTGCCTAAAGCGCTCTTCGTACCATCCTTGCCTGGATAGTTCATTTTTTAGGCACTAGATTTCATTTCTTCCTGTGAACAGTTCTTTAAATCTCTTAGAAGCCTGGATGTCATAGCTTCCTGAACATCCCCTTTTGTGGCTGTTGGCACGTAAATATTTTAATTACTTGTTAAAGATGTTTTTCTATGTCACTAGATTATAAACCTCATGAGATCAGAGGCTGGTCTATGTTTAATGTTGTATCCAAAATACCGAGCACTGTGCATGGTGCATAGTAGGTACTTTATAAATGTTTACTGAATCTCTCTATTTTCCTTCTTTTAATTGATTATAAGAAATTCAGACTTAGCAGAAATAAGGTTCAAAGTCATGGAACACAGAGTCTGCAGACACAATGCCACCTATGGATAGATGTTTAAATTTTTTTTTAAGTTAGTTCTTGACCTTTAAAAATAAGGACATTTAGGCTTCCCTGGTGGCGCATTGGTTGAGAGTCCGCCTGCCGATGCAGGGGACACGGGTTCGTGCCCCGGTCCGGGAAGATCCCACATGCCATGAAGCGGCTAGGCCTGGGAGCTATGGCCACTGAGCCTGCGCGTCTGGAGCCTGTGCTCCGCAACGGGAGAGGCCACAACAGTGAGAGGCCCGCGTAACGCAAAAAAAAAAAAAAAAAAAAGAACATTTAACATAAACACATGGATTTCAAGCTACTCAAACCTTAAAAAATCAGTTGGGGAGATCTGGTGACATGGGTCCCTCATCTCTGCCTGGTAACAATTGACCTGAGTGACACAGCCGTGTGGCATTGACAAGGTATGCACACCCTGGCCTGGCACTGACTCCATCACGGTCCGTGTATAACTGTTCTTGCAGGCTAGTGTTTTGATGTGCTTTTCTGCTGTTGTTCTGTTTGTTGAAATAGGAAAGTTAGACGAAAAGTGTACTGTATCTTTATACTCAAAACACTGAGAGGCCTGTGAGTTTAATCCAGCCTACTTGGCTTGTTTATATTACTAGTCTGGTGCCTGTTAGCATTTAAGTTTGCCACCCTGGGACAGCCAGCATTAACCTGCACATCTCCTTTTTTCAAAATGCAGAGTGACACCAGTAAGCACTATTGATCTGGTGATGATCAACTCTATGACTCCTGGCAGGTCACTCTCCCTCCTCCTACCTTGCCTGTCATCTAAATCTATTGCAAAAAGTTGTAATGAGGCTCAAAATGTGATGGTGTATTTGAAAGTGCTTTGTAACCAAGTACTACACAAGGGTAAATTATTATTATCTTTCCCTGGGCAAAATGGTGGTTTTATTCTTCTAATTTAGGAGGCCGAAGGAGGGAACAGTGGTTTATTGTGGGAATCTTATTTTCTCTTATGAATCAAAAGATTACTGACACAGGGACTTCCCTGGTGGTGCAGTGGTTAAGAATCTGCCTGCCAATGCAGGGGACATGGGTTCGACCCTTGGTCCGGGAAGATCCCACATGCCGCGGAACAACTAAGCCCGCGAGCCACAAACTACTGAGCCCACGTGCCATAACTACTGAGGCCTGTTCGACTAGACTAGAGCCCATGCTCTGCAACGAGAGAAGCCACGGCAATGAAGAGGAGCCCCCGCTAAGCCCTGGGGGGATAGCCATGGTGAGTGCTTGTGCATCTGTTAAGAATTGCTTCTTTGTTTGCTATAGTCTTACGGGTCTCATGGACACAAGCCCTGTTGGTTTTCAGAGCTAGCTGTTTTGGGAGCCAGGCCCCCTGGTGGGAATCTTAACAGCTGGGGCCCTAGATGTGAGGTCCAAACCCTTTGCACCTCTAGGAGAAGTTGAGAGTTGGGGTTCCTGTTTCAAGGTGGCTATTTTCTCCTTTGTCTGGTGTATAGGAGTCACTCAGCTAATCTCTGGATCCCTGTGACTGTATAGCGTATAGCCGTACAGGCATACGTCATTTTATTGTGCTTCCCTTTGTTGCACTTCACAGATATTGTGCTTTTTACAGGTTGAAGGTTTGTGGCAACCGTGCCTCAAGCAAGTCTGTCAGCGCCACTTTCCCAATAGCATTTGCTCACTTCGTGTCTTTGTGTCACATTTTGGTAATTCTCACAATATTTCCAACTTTTCCATCATTAGTGTATTTGTCATGGTGATCTGTGATCAGTGACCTTTGGTGTTACTATTGTAACTTTTTTGAGGCCCCATGAACCGCGCCCATATAAGACTTCCAACTTAAGCGATACATGTTGTGGGTGCTCTGACTGCTCCATAGACTGGGCATTCCCCTGTGTCTCTCCCCCTCTCCTTGGGCCTCCTTATTCCCTGAGACACAGCAATATTGAAATGAGGCCAATTAATAACCCTACAGTGTCCCCTAAGTGTTCAAATGAAAGGAAGTGTTGTAAGTCTCTCGCTTTAAATCAAAAGCTAGAAGTGATTAAGCTTAGTGAGGAAGGCATGTCCAAGGCCTAGACAGGCTGAAAGCCAGGCATCTCGCACCAAACATTTAGTCAAGCTGTGAACGCAAATGAAAAGTTTTTGAAGGAAATTTAAAGTGCTACTCCAGTGGACACATGAATGATAAGAAAGTGAAATAGCCTTATTGCTGATATGAAGAAAGTTTGAGTGGTCTGGATAGAAGATCAAATCAGCCACAACATTCCCTTAAACCAAAGCCTAATCCAGAGAAAGGCCCTGACTCTCTTCAATTCTGTGAAGGCTGAGAGAGGTGAGGAAGCTGCCGAAGAAATGTCTGAAGCTGGCAGAGGTTGGCTCATGAGGTTTAAGGAAAGATGCCATCTCCACAACATCAAAGTACAAGGTAAAGCAGCAAGTGCTGATGGAAAAGCTGCAGCAAGTTATCGAGAAGATCCAGCTGAGATAATTCACGCTACACTAAACAACAGATGAAATAGTCTTATCTTGGAAGAAGGTGCGATCTAGGACTTTCATAGTTAGAAGTCAAAGCCTGTCTTCAAAGTGTCAAAGGACAGACTGACTTTCTTGTTAGGGGCGAATGCACCTGGTGACTTTAAGTTGAATCTAATGCTCATTTACCGTTCCCCAAATCCTGGGACCCTTAAGAATTATGCTCAGCCTACTCTGCCTGTGCTCTATAAACAGAACGACAAAGCCCGGATGACAGCACATCTGTTTACAACGTAGTTTACTGAATATTTTAAGCCCATAGTTGAGACCTACTGCTCAGGAAAAAAGGTTCCTTTCAAGATATTACTGCTCACTGACAATGCACCTGGTCCCCCAAGAGCTCTGATGGAGAAGTACAACGAGATTCATGTTGTTTTCATGCCTGCTGACACAACATCCATCTTGCAGCCCATGGATCATGGAGTCATTTTGACTCTCAAGTCTTATTATTTAAGAAATACATTTCATAAGGCTATACCTGCCATAGACAGTGATTCCTCTGATGGATCTCGGCAAAGCAAACTGAAGACCTCTGGAAAGGATTCACCATTTTAGATGCCATGAAGAACATTCATGATTCATTGGAAGAGGTCAAAATACCAACATTAACAGGAGCTTGATTCCAGCACTCATGGGTGACTTTGAGGGGTTCAAGACTTCAGTGAAGAAAATAACTGCAGATGTGGTGTAAACAGCAAGAGAACTAGAATTAGAAGTGGAGCCTGAAGATGTGACTGAATTGCTTCAATCTCATGATAACACTTTATGGATAAGAACCTGCTTCTTATGGATGAGCAAATAAAGTTGTTTCTTTTCTTTTTTTTGGCCGTGCGGCTTGCAGGGTCTTTGTTCCCTGGCTGGCAGTGAAAGCGCCGAGTCCTAACCACTGGACCACCAGGGAATTCCCATAAAGTTGTTTCTTTTTTCTTTTTTTTTTTTTTGCATTACTCAGGCCTCTCACTGTTGTGGCCTCTCCCGTTGCGGAGCACAGGCTCCAGACGTGCAGGCTCAGCGGCCATGGCTCACTGGCCCAGCTGCTCCGCGGCACGTGGGATCTTCCCAGACCGGGGCACGAACCCGTGTCCCCTGCATCGGCAGGCGGACTCTCAACCACTGTGCCACCAGGGAAGCCCTAAAGTTGTTTCTTGAGGTGGAATTTACTCCTGGTGAAGAAGCTGTGAAGATGGTTGAAGTGACAACAAAGGATTTAGATTATTACCTAAACTGATTTGATAAAGCAGCGGCAGGATTTGAGAAGACTGAGTCCAATTTTGAAAGCAGTTCTACTGTGGGTAAAATGCTACAGAGAACTTGTTCATGAAAGAAAGAGTCAATCGATGTGGCAGCCTTCACTGCTGTGTCATTTTAAGAAATTGCCACGGCCACCCCAGCCTTCAACAATCACCACCCTGATCAGTCAGCAGCCATCCACACGGAGGCAAGATCCTCCACCAGCAAAAACATTATGACTCACTGAAGCCTCAGATAATGGCTAGCATTTTTTTAGAAATGAAGTATTTTTAAATTAAGGTACGTATTTTTTGGATATAATGCTATTGCCCACTTCAGAGAATACAATAGAGTGTATACCTAACTTTTATATGCACTGGGAAACCAAAAACTTCGTGTGACTCACTTTATTGTGACATTTGCTTTGTTGTGGTAGTCTGGAACTGAACCTGCAATATCTCTGAGGTGTGCCTGCACATTTTGTGTGTCCGTGGGAGGAGGGGCGCTCAGGGGCCTCCCATGTCACCATCTTTTTTTTTTTTTTTTTTTGCGGTACATGGGCCTCTCACTGCTGTGGCCTCTCCCGCTGCGGAGCACAGACTCCGGATGCGCAGGCTCAGCGGCCGTGGCTCACGGGCCCAGCCGCTCCGCGGCATGTGGGATCTTCCCGGACCGGGGCACGAACCCGTGTCTGCTGCATCGGCAGGCGGACTCTCAACCACTGCGCCACCAGGGAAGCCCCCATGTCACCATCTTGATCTACTCCTCCCCTCCCATTCCTGTAGCGTGCTTTCCCAGCCTCACGGTGAGGACAGATATATGGCGAGGAAAGAGGGAGATGTCATTCATTCACTAACGTTTAAAGAGCGCCCCTACGTGCTAGGCACTGGGGGTTATAAAGACAAAACAGGTACAAACCTTGCACTAAGAAAGTTCAGAATTTTAGTGAAGATACAGGGAAACAACATTTCCATGTGAAGAATGTACAGCAGAGGTATGTGGCGTAGTCTGAGAGCTTGGAGGAAGTAGTGGGGTGGGCAGGCGGCCTCATGGAGGACTTGTCTTACGATCTGGGTCTTGGAGGTCGAGCAGGAACCAGGCAGGCAGGGGTGGCACACTCCCGTTAGACACTGCGGATTTATTCATCAGAGAGAGCAGTCACTGTTCCCAAACTACTCTGATCAGGTGCAGCCAATGAAAATAATCTCCTTTGTGGCTCTGGACACCATGAAAACTCTGGAGGTCTCTGTTGCCTTCTTGTTGAATAGGAGGAGTAATGTCAACTACTTAGAAGCTCAGGGAGAATGAATCAATTTATGTGGTTTACAAGAGCAAGTGTTTACTTATTAGAAAGGCTCCAGGGGGAATACGTGCAGGAGAACAACCCGGCTCGAGCAAGAAGAAGCAAATGGGGCTGGACTCTCATTAGCCCGTGACGGATTGATCTTCTGTCACAGATTCCCCAAACCCCCAGCAATTTCAACTGCAAGCTTGTTCAATATTTTAAAACCAATTTAAAACCAATTGTTGAGTTTGCTTTAAAAAAAAATGTTGCATTAATCAAAAAATGCATTAAGATTAGGGTCAAGCAGCTTAACTTATGGGAAAATCCTGATTGGGCCCTGGGAGACATGGGCTTGCCTGGCTGGATAATGTCAGAAACCGCTCAGCTTTAGAGCGAGAACAGTGGAGAGTAGCCACAGACGGCTAAAAGGAAAAACCTTACAAATGAATTGAATTGAAAGGAAATTTGAAGAAGGCTAATGCGGGCATTTTGTTGTATTAGCAAAATTCAGACACAAGGATGCACATGAAGCCTTCCGTTCCAGGAAGGGAGGCTGCGATTAGATTTTTATTGTCAGTGTGTGGAGTGCCATCCTTTCAAAGATTTCAGTTAAGTGGGACTGCAGAGGTCATCCATTTGGAGATCACTGCCGTTTGGGAGAAATGTAGGGAACAGAAAATAAACTGGCTCTATAACAAAATAAAAACCCTTCATTCTCTTGCCAAATGGAATTGGCTTTTTCAGTTTGATGAAACAGCTTGTTGGGTTCATCCTTCTCTGCGTCCAAGAGTAGCTCTTGTTGAAATGAGGAAACCGGAGGCGTGGTAAACCAATCCATAGAGGATATACTGGTTATCCTGTGTTCTTTTCTCTCCTCTGCTCTGTGTGTGGAAGGCTGAATCCGATGGGCTGTGTCCCTTGGGTCCCTTATGGCTGGCTTTCAGTTGGGTGTGGCCAATGGGAGACGTCTGTAAGAGACCAGAGGGTGAGCGGGAGACGTCAAGGTGTTGGTCCTCACTCCCCTCCGGCTTTGGGTCTACTTCTGGCAACGCTGGACTTTCCACGATTACACCTCCTGTCAGAGCTCCTCCGTGGTTCCAGCTCTTGAGGTTGGTCCCCGTGTTACGCCATTTCCTCCTCTTGTCCCTTCAGGCCTGGCGCAGTCATGGTTCCCCCCATGCTGGACTCCAAGGCCCTCCACATCGATTTGGTTCTTGTGACCCTTCCCCACCACTGTAGGTCATCCACGACCCCTCAGTTACAGTCTCTTCTGAGGAGGACCCTGAATGGATCAGAGACTTAGGAAAAAATGGCAGCGAAACCCCCAAATACTAGTTGCCTTCTGTTCTCAGGCAATAGTGAACCAGCAGACTTTTCCAGCTTGGTGGGTCCATTCGCTTTGTTTCCAAATAAGAGAACTATGAGGCTGGTCCAGTTATCCGAGCTCTAGGCCGGAAGGAGGCTCATTTCAGAGAGGTCTTGTTGCAGGGCCGTCTCTTCCTGAATTCTCTCTTAGATAACCCTGTCTTGAATTAAAGATTCCTCCTCTGAATTCCCATCATATTGTTTGTGCAAGCCTTGTGGCATCTAATAAAGTAACATAAACTCCATGAGAGCAGGGACTTAATCCCCAGAGCCTAGAAAAAAGCCTAACCCACTACAGGTGTTTAATACTACTGAATGAATGAAATAATGTCTTTTTCTTTATAGATGCCACTGCGGAAAGGGAATGTTGCCAGCCATTCCAGCAAACAACAAATGTTGCCCGAAATCAAGCCACTGGCCACTGCAGCTGCCCACACAGTAGATCTTGAGGGGAATTCAGGATGCAGAAAATCAGGAAACGTTCTGTGCTCTGGATACTGGCCCTAGGTAGTTAAGATGCATATCGAAGGAATAATTTCAGAGCCCAGACTCTTGTAGCTTCCCATACATAGAAAAGCACTAAAATCATCAACTTGAGAGGTCTGCCTTGTTTGATTAGCAGTAATCTTTTGATGTTTGACTACATGTTTTTTTGTTGTTGTTGTTTGGTTTTTTTCAGCACAAACTCCTATATATCCTGGCTCCTCCGTTACCTCTTCAGAGCCCAGAGGCTGTCTCCCGGCTAGAGTCCTCAGTAAGGCCCTCAAATAAACTTAACTCACAACTTTTAGGTTGTGTGTTTTTCTTCAGTCGACACCACCATCACTTAACAAACATCCATTAAATGTCTGTGCACCAGACACTGTCTTGAGCCTGGGGATGTACGGGTGGACAGAACACAGGGTAGCTGAGGAGAATCTCGCCTCCGTACCTTTGTCCATTCAGGGCCCTCTGCTGGAATGTTCCCTGTCGTCCCTATCCCACTGTTCTCCTGACAAACTCTGACCCACCCTCCATGACTTTCCTAGGGAAACACGGCACAAAGCTCTATTCACTAAACTTAGTTTTAGCATATTATGATCAGTATCTATTTTCCTGTAAGTCTCCCCTGTGGCTCCCCTATAAGCCTCTGAAGATAAATGTACTTATCTACATTTCTTCAGAGAGTCTAGCAGGATCTCCGGCCGGTAGAAATGCTCGATTTAACACCTGCTGATTGATGGTGTGTGCAGACACAGGCCCCTTGATACTGGTCATCTGTGCTCAAGGCCAGCTCTAACTTTCTTTCTCCCATATTTCTGAGTTTCTTTTCTTTTTTAAATTTGGGCTGCCTTAATCATTAACACCAAGGTTGGTTAGTGCCTCCTGAAAGAAGAGTGAAGGGGATTATTGAGTGGGTCAGCGCTGGACAGCTTTAGGGTAAGCAAAGCTCTCCTTCACCTCACTGCTACTGTGTTCAAGTAAACAGATGTTAGGGTACCCCTTCTTGGAAGGCTTTGTCCAGGTCTGTTGTCATATGTACATATGTGTGTAAACTGCTGGATCACACCTATCTCCCACAGTAGCAGCCTTTGTTCTGGTCTAATCCTTCTGGCCCTGAGGCAAGGAGGCGGGTCCCAAGGTCATTATTATTCCTGACATCAGGACCCAGTGAGCTTGCATCTGAGTGCCCAGAGCTAAAATAAGTCAACAGGAAGAGCGTGTGCCATAGAAATGCAGTCCAAAGAAGATATACAGATTACCAACAAACACATGAAAGAATGCTCAACATCATTAATCATTAGAGAAATGCAAATCAAAAGTACAATGAGATGTCATCTCACACCGGTCAGAATGGCCATCATCAAAAAATCTACAAACAATAAATGCTGGAGAGGGTGTGGAAAAAAGGGAACACTCTTGCAGTGTTGGTGGGAATGTGAATTGGTATAGCCACTATGGAGGACAGTATGGAGGTTCTTTAAAAAACTACAAATAGAACTACCATATGACCCAGCAATCCCTCTACTGGGCATATACCCTGAGAAAACCATAATTCAAAAAGAGTCATGTACCAAATTGTTCATTGCAGCTCTATTTACAATAGCCAGGAGATGGAAGCAACCTAAGTGTCTATCATTGGATGAATGGATAAAGAAGGTGTGGCACATATATACAATGGAATATTACTCAGTCATAAAAAGGAACGAAACTGAGTTATTTGTAGTGAGGTGGATGGACCTAGAGACTGTCATACAGAGTGAAGTAAGTCAGAAAGAGAAAGACAAATACCGTATGCTAACACATATATATGGAATCTAAAAAAAGGTTCTGAAGAACTTAGGGGTAAGACGGGAATAAAGACACAGACCTACTAGAGAATGGACTTGAGGATATGGGGAGGGGGAAGGGTAAGCTGTGACAAAGTGAGAGAGAGGCATGGACATATATACACTACCAAATGTAAGGTAGATAGCTTGTGGGAAGCAGCCGCATAGCACAGGGAGATCAGCTCGGTGCTCTGTGACCACCTAGAGGGGTGGGATAGGGAGGGTGGGAGGGAGGGAGACGCAAGAGGGAAGAGATATGGGGACATATGTATATGTATAACTGATTCACTCTGTTATACAGCAGAAACTAACACACCATTGTAAAGCAATTATACTCCAATAAAGTTGTAAAAAAAAAAAAGCAGTTCAGCCCTAAATCTCTCAATGCTCAGGGTCAGCATCTTAGGAGCAGCTGAGAAGACCTGAATTCACTCATTATGTTTCTTTAGTTATGCTCATACTGAGTAAATACACCACAGAATACCTTATAGGGATTCACTTCTTTATGCTCTCATTTTAGAGCATTCCAAGATACTTAAAATTCTCAACTGTGAAATTAAAATGTTCTGGAACTTCTATGTCTATTTATGGGGTTCCCTGTCAATAAAATGACTAAAGGATTTATCTGGGTAGATTTGGTGTTTATACCCTTGTTAACATCTCTATCAGGAGAAAAATAATGAGCAAATTCATCAACTGTGTTGAAGTTTTTACTCCTTTCCCCTAAGGTTTGGTTGATCATAATTAATAAATAGAAGAAAATATGTGCAATTTTGCATTTCCCTAAACCTGATTTAGCACTTCAGAGAGTAAGGCTTAGTAAACATGTTCTTTACCTAATCAAGACTGAAATACAGTTTAGCATAGTCCATGATATTGTAAGCAGCTCTTTGCAGGAAACCACCCTTAGCAGGAAACCCCTTTTCCTGTCAATTCAGCAAAGCTACATTGTAACTAACTTTTACACCAGGCGCCCCTGAGCTCTGCTCATCTCTGGCCCAAGCACACCTATCAAATCTTTTGATCACACAATACCTTGCCTAACCTGTTGGTTCTTTCCATGGATCAAAGAAGCAGAAATGAAGCATAAGTAACCGATGACCCGATCTCTTCCCTAGCTTCCCTTTCAGTAATCTCCTGAACAAACTCTGTGAACAGACTGTGTGAACAAGATAGCATCCAAAGAAAGATCACAAGAAGTCAACAAGCCTGCATGCAGTGGGGGGGGATGGTGACGACTCTAACCCCCCATCTCAATGATTAGCTGAGATTACTTCCCTTTTTCCCTTTAAAAACTTTCATGGCCAAGCAGACTCTTCAGAGATGCTTTTTTGGGGACACTGAGTCTACCATCTCCCCAGACTGCTGGCTTTCTGATTAAAAGCAATTTTCCTTCCTACCAACAACTGCCTCTTGGGTATTGATTTTCCAGCGGTGAGCAGCCGGACCTGAGTTCAGTACCAATATTGCTAAAAAGACAATGATATCCTTGCATCATATAATACTGCAATACGTCTACCACTTCATTCATGGAGAGAGTTTTCACCAAAGATTTTAAACAAAGGCACTTTTGAAAAAAAATAATGTGAGGCCAGTATTGATTTCCCTGTTTGAGAGGTTGTTGAATGGTTTTCTCTCTTTTCTAAAGACTCCTCTGATCATGCTACGATACCTTATCCCTAATCCACTTACCTCTGGGGTAAAACTCTCATGGAAGTACCAACACACCACACATGGCCACTGGGAAGTCTACAGCTCGCCCGGAGGAAGGAAGTGGTTCTGGGGGGACCGATGGCCGGGAGGCCAGAGCCCCATCACCATGGCTGTAGGCTACTAAACTGGCCCTGATTTTTTCAGATTGGAACCTTCGATGGTCTCCAGGAAACAGCTCTCACCCCCATAGCCTGAGCCCTGCTTTGAGGAAGGAAGAGGGCACTGTACCTGAGTAACTGCTCCTGAGGCTTCAAACAGGGCACTGCATTCACCTTCATGGTACGGTTCCTTACAATCCCGGCAAAAGACGAACTGCAGGAGGACAAATGCAGGTTAGAGAGGGGCTTGCTGGTTGCACTTGGTCACAACATGTTTTTCTTTTCCAAGTTCATTTTACTCCTGCCTCTGACTTGGGTGATCGTTTGTGTGCCAAATTACTTTTTTTTTTTTTTGCGGTACGTGGGCCTCTCACTGTTGTGGCCTCTCCCGTTGCGGAGCACAGGCTCCGGACACGCAGGCTCAGCGGCCATGGCTCACGGGCCCAGCCGCTCCGCGGCATGTGGGATCTTCCCAGACCGGGGCACGAACCCGTGTCCCCTGCATCGGCAGGCAGACTCTCAACCACTGCGCCACCAGGGAAGCCCCCAAATTACTTTTTGCAGAGAGAAATAAAGTCATATTTTGATGGAACTGTTCACTCTTTACTAAAGAATGTTCTGAGCACTGCAGCAGGGTTTCAAAAATGAATGCGTCACATTTCCTCTCTTCAAGAAGTTTCTAGCCTAGCAGAAGATACAGTAATGCAAAGAAATACCTGTAGTAAAGAGTTATTAGTGTTAGAATGTGAGGAAAACAATTTCATTCAAGAATTTCATATCTAATATTTGTTTACGTATAGAGAGGATATATATATATCCATGTTAAAGGACTCATTTTTGTATTGAAAGTCTATTGTGGAAAGAAGAAATGGGCTGTTGTGGGTTGAATTTTGTGCCCTACGGATTCATATGTGGAAACCTTAACCCCCCGTACCTCAGAATGTGACTGCATGTGGAGACAAGGCCTTTAAAGAGGTAAGTGAGGTAAAATGAGGTCATTAGGGTGGGCCTAATGCAATACGACTGGCGTCCTTATAGGAGGAGATTAGGACACAGACACACAGGGGCTGAGACACGACCATGTGCCGACAGGGGAGAAGGTGACCGACTGCAAGCCAAGGAGAGAGGCCTCAGAAGAAACAAACCCTGCTGCCCCCTTGTTCTCAGACTCTCAGACTCCACGACTGTGAGAAGGTAAGTTCCTGTTGTTTAAGCCCCTGGCAGCCCCAGGAAGCGAATGCACAGGCTGAAGCGAAGCTTCTCACCCAGTGACCGTGCTCCTTCCAGTACTCACAGCTCCTTTCGGGTTGGAAGGTACCCAGGAGCCAATGGTCCTCCACCCTCCATCTGACAGAGAAGGAAACTGGAGAAGTGAATGCTGGAAAAGGAAGTTATCCTACGACCGCCTGGCATCACCGGGCCCCTTCGGAACGCACTTCCCAACCCCCAGCCCTGCTCTGGAGATGCTGTGGTGGCTTAGGGCGTGAGCTCTTCAGTGTGACACACTGGATTGGAGTCACCATCCCATCAGTTGACGACCAAGACACCTTGGGACAGCTGCCTTGGCATCTGTGCCTCAGTCTCCTCCTTTGAAAAACCAGGGTAACAATGATATCTACCCTACATGACCATCATGAGAGGTAGGTGGGATGACACATACTAAGTGGCTGTAAGCAGGCCTGGCACACAATATGTTCTAAGCTTTAAGGAGATGCCAGCTAGGCACTGTTCTTCCTCTACTTTATTTCACAGCTGGAGAAGGAGACGCTTCACTAGAAAACTGTTCTGCTTCAACGACCATTTATTTTACTAGTTGGGGAGTAACATCTCTCACAGCAGAAGCTGTATTTGGAGAAGATGCTCTAGCAGAGAAGTGAGCATGGTCAACGAGTATGGCACGGGGGTGATGGTGGTGGTTTTAGAGAACAGGCCCAGTGGGATCTGATACTCCTCCCATTGAGAAGTAGGCTCTAGACCCCTTCTGCTTAAATCCGGATGTACTGACTGCTTGACCAGTGTTACATGGTAGAAGCGATGGTATGCCACTTTTGGGGCCCAGGCCTTAAGAAACTGGCGGCTTCCACTCTCTGTCTCTTGGGACATTTGCTCTTGAAGTCCTGCCACCCACGGAGAGGCCCACGTGGAGAGGAACTGAGGCCCCCAGCCAACGGCCAGCACCAACTTGCCGGCCATGTGTCCGAGTCATGGCTCAAGTGGGTCTTCCAGCCCCTGGATGAGCTGCCCCAGCTGACCCCACATGGAACAGACACAAACTGTCTGCACAGGGCTCTGTCCAAATTACAGGTTTGTGGGCAAAAACAAAATAAAGTAAAGCAGGAACGAGATTGTCGCTGTTTTAAATCACTAAGTTTTGGGGTGCTTTTTACATGGCAATCGATAACAAATATAGCGATGGCACTGGATGTCTGGAAGCCTCAAAAAAGCTCCAGAGGCTTGAAAGTTCTCAAATTCATGTTCAATAGCATAAGCCAGAAATTTAGCTCAGTTTTGCTTAAGATGAGACCAATTCGAACTGATGAACAAACAGGATATAGAAAAAACCCAGCTTTACCAAAATACATCAATATTCTACCTCACCTCAAAACAACAGCCCTTCCAAGACATTTAAAAATAAATAAAAAAATAAATAATTTATAATATTTGGCTCCGTTGGGTCTTTGTTGCTGCGTGTGGCCTTCTTCTAGTTGTGGCGAGCGGGGGCTACTCTTTGTTGCGGTGCACGGGCTTCTCATTGCGGTGGCTTCTCTTGTTGCAGAGCACAGGCTCTAGGTGCACGGGCTTCAGTAGTTGTGGCACGTGGGCTCAGTAGTTGTGGCTCGCAGGCTCTAGAGCGCAGGCTCAGTAGTTGTGGCGCACGGGCTTAGTTGCTCCGCGGCATGTGGGATCTTCCCGGAGCAGGGCTCGAACCCGTGTCCCCTGCATTGGCAGGCGGATTCTTTTTTTTTTTTTTTTTTTTTTTTTGGTACGCGGGCCTCTCACTGTTGTGGCCTCTCCCGTCGCGGAGCACAGGCTCCGGACGCACAGGCTCAGTGGCCATGGCTCACAGGCCCAGCCACTCTGCGGCACATGGGATCCACCCGGAGTGGGGCACGAACCCGTATCCCCTGCATCAGCAGGCGGACCCTCAACCACTGCGCCACCAGGGAAGCCCCGGCAGGCGGATTCTTAACCACTGCGCCACCAGGGAAGTCCCCAAGACATTTTTTCCCTTCACGTTGTCTCCACCACGGAAACAGCTTCCCCTCCGTCCCCATGGTCAATTTCTTGTTTTAACAACTCATCTGAAGATCATTTTAATCTCAGGACATAACAAACAAGAAAGACAAGTATTTTATAAGGAAAAGGCCTCTTCTACAGCTATGTCACCATCTCTCTTCTCGCCAGCACTTTCAGAGTGTTACAGATTATTTCTTCTCACAGCAAAGAGAATGAGCCCACGTTTTGTGGGATATAAACTTTCCTTAAAGGTTCATGTTGGTGGGAGAGGGGTATGTGTCAGGATGTCATTACACAAATCACCAAGACCACCAGGTTTTAATTTCTGACAGTTTAATTTTCCCTGAACTGACAGCTAATGCAGTGAACAGTGAAGGAATTGGATCGTAGAGTCCTTTCTTAAGGCTTTTTTTTTTTTTTTAATGTATCTGCTCATCTTTGGGTTTGTCTCAGACCCATCACTCTGTTCTTATGTTGAAAAACTGTGAACTGTATGGTTCAATCACTGAGAAGAGCTCACTGTGTGATTTCACCCCACTGCTATTCATGGAAGCAAGTCTGATCTCTTGGCGTGACAGGGAAAATGTTTCACATCTTATTAGCTCGGGGATGAGATATAAAATCAGTTTCATGGTAGAGGAACACTCTGGAGGTTGATCAGTTTGTCAGAATAAATAGGACTTTCCTGACACAAAGACGTTAAATTCCCTTTCATACTAGTACTACAAAGAATAGACTATATATATATATATGTATATAAATTTAAAAAAAACAGAAAAGAAAGAGCCTATAAAAATTAAACCCTCACCACTTCAGTATGGCAAAAGGCAAGTGAAAGCTGAAAAAATGTGTTGGTGATAATTTGGCATTAATGCACTTGCTAATTTGCGCCTATTCAGAGAGTATAACTTAAATTTAGATACATTGTGCCATGGGCTTCCTAGTTAAATAAATCTGTCTCATACAAAATGAGGAAATATCTAGAAGGTCTGATTTGACCTAAAAAAAGTTCAGGGTTTGTAAAGCAATTATACTCCAATAAAGATGTAAAAAAAAAAAGAAAAAGTTCAGGTTTTTTTGGGGGGGTTTCAGCGTTGGCTTTTTTTTTTTTAATATATCTTTATTGGAGTATAATTGCTTCACAACACTGTGTTAGTTTTTGTTGTACACCAAAGTGAATCAGCCATACGCATAATATATCCCCCTATCCCCTCCCTCTTGAGCCTCCCTCCCACCCTCCCTATCCCACCCCTCTAGGTCATCCGCAAAGCGCCAAGCTGATCTCCCTGTGTTATGCTGCTGCTTCCCACTAGCCAACTATTTTACATTTGGAGGACGTGGGGTGGGAGGGGGAAGCTGGGGCAAAGTGAGAGTAGCATCGACATATATGCATTACTGAAAGTTCAGGTTTTTAATTAAGTTATCCAGAACTCAAGACTGTCAACCAGGTGCTTGTACAAATGCTTAGGACTTCAGTTCTCAAACTGTGTATGAAGGAGCCCTGGGGTGTCACAACAAGCTCACAGGGGTGGAGTGGGATCTTTTAAATTTTTGAGGAAAAGCACAGTGACACTCAGCATCTGTTGGACACTGTGAATTACTAACTCAAGGCTGTTCATGGTGTTAATGTAGATTGTGCTACCCTCCTTTTGATGACATCATGTTTTTGCAAAATGGGATTTTTGGAGGTTACTGTGATAAAAAGACAGCTGCCAGGTGAGCATCTCTTTGGACCAGGAGATGTAGTTATTTAAGAATGAAATAAAAATATTTTTTTCTGGGCTTCCCTGGTGGCGCAGTGATTGAGAGTCCGCCTGCCGATGCAGGGAACACGGGTTCGTGCCCTGGTCCGGGAAGATCCCACATGCCGCGGAGCGGCTAGGCCCGTGAGCCATGGCCGCTGAGCCTGCGCGTCTGGAGCCTGTGCTCCGAAACAGGAGAGGCCACAACAGTGAGAGGTCCGCGTACCGCAAAATAAATAAATAAATAAATAAATAATATATATATTTTTTTCTTTCAATTTATGTGAACTATTTTTTCAAATGGCTATGAAGTTGTTAAGACATTAATTCTTACTATGTTATGTGGACCTAATTATTTAATAAACAGAACTGTTAGGCGTTTCTTTTGGCCTAGAAGCACCAGGAAAAATTTACCAAGCCACTAGGGGCATGGTGAACAGAGGAAGTTTGGGGAACTCTGGCTTAGGCAGATACAAAACTCCTTGAGATAATGTTTTGGGTCTGTTTGCAAAAACTCCTAGGGGCACAGGTATTTCCAAAGAGCTTGAGGAGAAAACATCTGGCTCCAATATTTTCATATTCACTCTGACAACCTGCCTGTCTCCTTTCTGGGGCACATGGGTCTGGCTTTAACCAATAATGTAGAAGGCTGCAATCTCCCCAGGGGTTTATTAGTCATCAACTGTGGGCTCTTATTTGCTGAGACTCTTTTAGGATGGCTTGTGAGTAAATACTAACTGAATGGAAGAGACTACCACACAGTTATATTGTATACTTTTCCTGGATTATTTTCTTTTGAGATAGATCTGATAAATGCTAATAATTTTTGCATGTTTTAAAAAAAGAATTTTTAAAGCCTTTTAAAAATCATAACAGTAATACATACTTATTCTATTGGTTCTCTAAACTCTATCTCCTTATTACATATGATTAAAAAGCAATATCTATGGACTGTATTACCTTAGTGCCTGTGATGTTGATTTTATGTGCCAACTTGGCTAGACTATAGCCTATTCAAGCAAACACTAATCTAGGTTTCTCAGTGAAGAGAGACAGTCCTAGATGATCTGGTTGGGATTGATTCAATTAGCTGAAAGGTTTTTAAGAGCAGACCTGAAGCTTCCTCAAGAAGAGGGTTCACCTGTGGACAATAGAGTTCCAGCCTGCCCGTCCTGGCAGCCTGCCCTGTGGATTTGGGACTTGCCTAGGTAGCCCCATAATCCCCATAATCACATAAGCCAATTCCTTGCAATCAACATCTCTCTATAGATACAGATATATTAGACGTAGAGATATTTATATATAAATATATACTAGATATCTACTGTAGCTATATCTATAGATATCTCTTTATATATCTACAGATCTATGGGGACAGCTGAACATGCCTAGATAATCTATATTTATATTTATCTCCTACTGGTTCTGTCTCTCTGGTGAAACCTTGGTTGATACAGCTAAGCTCCTACAGAAGTTTTACTAGGTCAGTTTATTTATACTAGGTCAGTTATTCTTTTGCAAAAGAACTGATATAAAAGACAACTTTTGAATTGTCTATGTTATTTGAAAAATTGTAATTTAAGTCTTCCCCCCTCCCTTTTTCTTTGGCTGTGCTGCAAGGCTTGTGGGATCTTATTTCCCCAACCAGGGATCGAACCCGGGCCCCTGGCAATGAGAGCACGGAGTCCTAACAAGTGGACCGAGAAGGAATTCTCTCCCACTGTTTGTTTTTAATCCCGAGTACCCACAGGACGATGCGTCTTAGAAGTCAACACCAGGAACAAGTTAATCACTCCCAGTAGTGTGATGGCTTCCCTTTATCCGACAGCGAACCTGGCGAACCTGGTGATCCAACACACTTTTCTCTTTGGAGCAGCTGCCTGTCTGGTCGGTGCCAAACTTCTCACTTAACGGTAGTAATTAGCTCATCCTAAATGCCTAAGATGAAGTATACAATTTTTTTTTTTTTTTTTTTTTTTTTTTTTTTTGCGGTACACAGGCCTCTCACTGTCGTGGCCTCTCCCGTTGCGGAGCACAGGCTCCGGACACGCAGGCTCAGCGGCCATGGCTCACGGGCCCAGCCGCTCCGCGGCACGTGGGATCTTCCCGGACCAGGGCATGAACCCGCGTCCCCTGCATCGGCAGGCGGACTCTCAACCACTGCGCCACCAGGGAAGCCCCTGAAGTATACAATTTTAAGACAACTATTCAATAAAGGATAAGTTCAATAAGACACTTTTTTTTTTCTAGTAAGTAATAGCCAAACTATTCTTACCATTCAAGTCATATTTTTTTGCCTTGCGGTTAATATGTGTTGAGTATTTATTTTGGGTGAATAAAATCTTGGACTTGGACAACATATAAAAGAATAGCATATTGTAATTCCTGAAATCAGACAGCGATATTTGTATTTTAAAAACTCAGATACAATTTAGTGTTTAAAAGTAAAGTCTTTGAAGTCAGAGAGACCTGGACTCAGAGGCCCTTCTCTACCATTTATTATCTGTGTGATCCTAACATCTCTTTGCTTTAGCTTTCTGCACCTGTAAAGAAGAAATAATAAGATAATTAATATTTAACCCAGTTTCTGGCACTAGTAAATAGGAGAAATGGTTTTCTCATGGAGTTACAGTGTTTTATAAGCAAAAAAATTCCATAGAAAAGTAAGGTGATAGTAAAGCACCTTGTTAATTAAAGCAGTTCTCAATATACTAATAATTGCTGTTGTTCTGTGAAGGCCTGAGTGAAACTGAGGACCTCGTGGGAAGCGCCAAGCTTGGCAGCTCCCCATAACTGCAGTAGAGAAAGGGATACTGACCTCTCGTTCCTCGCGTACACGCAGAGGTGCCGTCACTGTCACTCCCCGTAGGAAATCCCACACTACCATACAGCTAAATAAACTGCCCGTCACGCTTATCATTCAGTATCATGTCAGTAGACAAGTCATTTGATTGATGTTGGAGTTTGATTTCCCATACGCCCATAATGGAGACATTCAAAAGGATATGTATGTATATTTTCTCTTTGGAAGCATAAAAAGGGATGAAATGAACAGCCTCAAATGCATTCAGAACACGCAAGTGGTTATTATCAGTAAAGGTGAGAGCCAGTCGGCACCTACAAGCGATGAACCTCAGGATAAGGGTCTGACCCTCAAAGGTGAGTGATCTCTATGCGAAAGCCCAAAGTTCTTTGTGCTTGTTTTCTATCACGGCAGCATCTATTACAAAAGCATTTTATTATGTGCCATTTATTTTTCTTCCACAGCTCTGAAGTTCTGTGTTAAAAGAACAGGAGAGAATCAAATATCATCTCAGGACCCCTTACTATATTCAAGGGAAACATCAAAACGATGACGCACACATTTGTACTTCTTTGGGAATAGAGGAAATATTTTTCTTTTAGGTGTATGACTTTCCAGAAGATGGCAGCAGTGATATATGAGATTCAGCCCCAGTGCATTAAAAATAGTATATCAAAAGAGGGAGGCTCCCCATGGGGTGACTAGCCGCTGATATATGGAAAACTGGTTCTGACAAGACAGTGCCACAGAACGGAAATGGTGTTAGATTATAACGCGCTAAGACACAAGTTCGAAAGGAAGAAAGTCAGGTTATTTCCTTTCAAGTACACAACATCTTAGAATCACAGAATCTCATGGTGGGAAGCAGTCTTAAACTGTGCCATGCTCTAAATACAACAATCTTTTACATGCAATCTCCAAATGGTTAAAAAGAAATAATTTCAAGGAAGCTGGATAGAGCTCAGTAGCTGAACTCTTCTGTATTTTTCAAATTCTGTACAAATCATCAAGGATGGTTACACAATGCCGTCTATGTTCCCACAAAATACTGTGACCTCTACACTCCCGCCCTACCCCATCCCCTGAATTATTTTTGCTTTAGGTTCGCTACCATGAAAAGCCCCTTACTCTCCTTAGTTTAATTTCCATTCACAGGCGTTCTTAAAGGAACTCTGAAAATTCCCTTTTCCTACAGCATCATGATCTCAATCAAGTACAAGTATGTATCCATTCAGTCTTTTGGTTGTGCAGAGTCTTAATTTATACACTTACTGTGAGTATGATCTAATGGGAAACTTTATTACCATCTGTCTCAGAACCTATTAGAGATGAGCTCATACAAGAGACCATATCTGCGAACGTACGTTCAACATGGAACCTTAAATTAAGAGAGGCGCCTAATAAATGCTCCGAACTGTGTGGGTGGTGCGCCTGGTGATGATACTCCTGGGAAATGAACTGTCCAATGTATAATCATAGACAAAAATATTTGAACTTATTTCCTACTTTAAAATATTTACAGTTTTTTCAAACTTAAAAATGCTTCTTGACCATTTGTTTTTCCTTGCTCAAAAACAGCTTTATCGGGATACAATTCACATAGTCTGGGTTTTTTTAAATGGTTTATATATTTTTTGAGTGAATAATACATGCACACAGCACAAATTCAGAGGGTGCAAAAGGCAAATAGTGAAAAATAAGTCTCCCTTCCTCCTCAGTCAGCTTACAAAGCTTTCCACAGACAATCACTGTCACCTGCATATATAAAAGCTATTTCGAGACTAAAAATGGTATATAGAATATTGCTTTATGTAATGTGTTCTGCACCTTGCTTTTTCATTTAATACATTTACAGCCTGTCCTATATCAGTGCGTGTTGAGCAACCCTGAACAGCTGAATTTTTCCTCAACAGCCACACGATATTCAAGTTGATAGATGTATCGGAATTCATTTAACCAGCACCCTACGGATGAGCATTTAGGCCCTTTCCGATATTTTGCCATTATAAACAAAGCTGCGGGGAACATCCTTCTCCGTAGGTCATTTTGCACGTGTGAAAGGAAATCTGTAGGATGAAGTTCTAGAAGTGAAATAGCTGGATCACAGGGTGTGGGAAGTTTACACCTGTATTGCTTTTGCGAGCCTGCTCTCGGTGGAGCCTGCGTGGGTCCCGGGCCCTGCAGTGAGGTGTGTGAGGGATGACCCGCCCCGCCTCCCCTCCAGCGTGCTGTCACCAATCAGGGCCTTTGTCAAACCCGAACAAAACAAAACAATCTCTAACTCACAGCACTTCTGCTAAGGCCTTCTTTATCCATGTTGGATTTCTGCAAAGACGTGTGCCTGGCCAGAGAAGTAACTCCGAGTCACTTCTGAGTCCTGTCCAGCCGGCTGAACCAGGGTCAGGAGGGGCCTGCAGCCGGCCCTCCATCATCTCCCTGCTGCCCCTGCCTGGGCTCTGAAACAAGGTGCTCGGGGCTCGTCTCCTCCTTGTTTGGACTGGCCTGGATTCATCCTCATGGCGGGAAAAGGACTCTAAGCGAACTTTAGCTTCGGTGGCTTTAAACACTGACAGCCAACAAACTGGGGGTCCAGGTGAGGGAGAAGGAAACAGGAGACGAGGGAGTGGCACGGTCAGTTGCCGGAGGCTGCGTCCTGGGCCTCAGCTCTGAGCAGAGCAGACTCAGCACCCCTGCCGCTGCCCTGCCAGGAGGACAGCAATGACAGCAACGGGCAGGGACCCTGGGGGAGTGTGACAGGTGTGACCGATGGCAGTGATCCGCTCTCCCCAAGCCTCCACACTTCCTGTCTCACTCTCTCTTTCTGTAACCGTTTTTTTTTTTTTTTTTTTTTTTTTTGCGGTACGCGGGCCTCTCACTGCTGTGGCCTCTCCCGTTGCGGAGCACAGGCTCCGGACAGGCAGGCTCAGCGGCCATGGCTCACGGGCCCAGCCGCTCCAGGTCATGTGGGTTCTTCCCGGACCGGGGCACGAACCCGTGTCCCCTGCATCGGCAGGCAGACTCTCAACCACTGCGCCACGAGGGAAGCCCGCTGTAACCGTTTTAAAGAAGGATTCCCGTGGTGCTGCCCCCATCCCACACTCCACATCCCCAGCCCCCTCCCTCACTTCACCGCTCCCCTTGTTTCCAAAGGCTAAAGTAGGATTTAGCTGCAAGCTGGGACTCTTGCAAGTATTTGATGATGGTTTTCACAGCATCCTTGTTCCTCTAAACAAACTTCTTGGCGGGTAAATTTCTGCATCTGAGTGAAAATCCCCTTTAACATCTTACAAGGCCGGCTCAATGTTGCTTTCCAGTGAGCATTTCCCAAACCTTATGGAGCATTTGGCTCCTTCCAGAAAAGGAGCACCGGTCACAGAGTATCAAATTCAACACCACTTTCAAATATTGCCATTCATTAGTGAACATGTTTGAATATGGCCATTCGTTAGTAAAATGCATAACATATGTCTTCTATAATTTTTAACTGGTTTTTAATCCTTGTGACCTTATCATTTACAATCTGTAGAAAGGCACTAGGCTCTGTAAAAACGGTTACACTCTGCCAGTCCAAATGTGAAATTCAAGCCATATGGCAGTTTGAGCCCCATGTGTCCCATATGCCTGTGGGCATCTTTCTGCTCGCTAGCACAGCAGGGGAGATGCATGCTTCCCTTGAATGCCTGGGCCCAGCCCCAGGCAACTCCGGTCAGGGTCAGCCTTGGAAAGGTGCTAACAGTGTTGGGGGCACTCCCACTGGCACATCTTAGAGATGTTTGTCTTTGGAGGTTTTGCAGCTTGTCAAACCTTTACTATGTGTTAGGCGGTTTTATAGGTGCCTTGGGAATGTCCCTGTTCCCACCCCTCTCTCCATAGCCTCAGCCAAAAAAGGTCAGGGTATTGTTCTCTCCAGTACTGTCTCTTTCTTATATTCCTCGATGAAATGTTTGTCTCTCTATATGAAACTATTCTCACTTATCCCCTCTTCTAAATGAAGAGGATTTGAATCTTATTCACCCTTGTTTTCCCCAGATCCAGTGTCTGGAACATAGTAGGTGGTCACTGTCTGTCTGCCGCACGCCAGGTGCACCCAGTTCAAGGCGTTTACAACTCAGTAGGAGAGATGATGCTTATGGAGAACAAAGACCTGGAGGACAACAGCCCAGAGTCATGTGCTGAAGTGTCCAAGGATGCAAGTCTGCAGCAACTCCCAGAGAAGAGCCCCGGGTTGGGTTGGGGTTTGGCCGCAGTGGCGTTTGCTTTTCTGCCCCTCGCATTCCGTCCCCTCTTCGGGCAGTGGTTCTAACGTTAGGCTAGTCTCTCACCTCTCTGCTAACAGCTTGGAAAAATCCCTCCCCCGTTCCCGACCCCCCTCCTAAACTAGGGTGCTGCCTGCTGCAGATTTCCATCTGGACAGGGTGCAGCCACTTCAAATTCACGTCAACTCAAATCCCATGTGATTGTTGTGGAAAAGAAGACTGGGATGAAAGAGCAGAAATTCAAAGAGTTAATTTGAGGGGTAAGGGCAGGGGACCCAGAAGGAGGGGTCCCTGCACACCTGTAGGACCACACCTGCCTGGGGCCGCCCCTCGTCCTTTCCCGCTCTCTTCACTCACGGAGCACCCAGTCACCCTTAAATGCTCAGCACAGACCTCACATTCTGCCAGAATTAATCCTGTTTATAATGCCAGGGCTAGCAGAGCAGTTGTCGCGTAGGCAGGATGGACAGACATTTGTAAAACGAATGAGTGGTAGGAGCTGGAAAACTCTAAACTTCTGAAAAGCATGAGGAGAGCCCAGTGTCATGGGAATCCAGCCATGAGGAGCCTGGCCCAGGGAACAGGAGGAATGAGACCAAGACATTTTTGGTCCCTTGAAGCAATTAGTAGCCAAGTTCGGAGGCTAAGGTCCCAGGGATGATGGAGTGGAGAAGGCTTCACGACAGAGGGGTCTGAATTGGTCTGAAAACAGAAAAAGAAAATGAAAAGGGAGAATGAAGATGCTAGAAAGAGGGTGAGTAAGAGTGGGAGGAAAGCCGTGGAGGAAGTCAAGGCCAGGAAATCCTAAACGCTCCAAGGTGGTGGTTTAAAAGGAGGGCCACTTTTCAGCTCGTGGGAAGGCAAAATCCTGGGACAGCAGTTTGCTGATGAGAAGGCTGCCTGAAGGAGATTACTTCTGATTAGCATGATGCCAGCTATTACTCTTCTGGAGTTAAGGATGGAGGACGCCTGGAATAGCCACTGTCAGTCAGGAGATGACACACGAATTGAGGGAAGCCCAGCTATGCTGAGGACCCAACTGATGTAACGGCACCAACCTCTGCTTCCCTGTGACTTAAAATGTGCCCCTAGACCAGCAGCACCAGCATCGCCTGGGAGCTCAAGGCAGAATCTCAGGCCCTGCCCAGAAATGCTGAATCAGAATCTGCATTTTAATAAGATCCCTGATGACCTGTGTGCACACTGCAGGTTAGAAGCACTGCTCGAGCTCATTCGTTCAATCAAAATTTACTGAGCACACACACTGTGTGCCAGGTGCCCTGAGGGCATACAAGGATGCATAAGATACAGTTTTCAGTCTCACGTGAGTCACAGTTCACCCCTCCCTCCCTCTAGCCAGCCCTCCCTCCAGCCAGCAAGTATTTATTGAGAACGTACTATGTGCCAGGTGCTGTGCTAGGCAGTGTGAGTGGTGAACACGCTGGGCACTCTTCTTGACCTCAAGGAGTTTCTATTCACCTGTGTCCTAATTGTCATGGTGGACAAGGTTTTGGGGAGGCACAGGATGTGTGCAGCCACCAGCCTGGGCAGTCAGGCTAGGTCTCCAGGAGGAAGTGGAGAGTAAATTGAGACCCAGCTGAGTCTGGTCAAATGATGGGTCCCTGAATGGTGCTCATTCCAGGTCTGGGACAGTGCAAGTGCTGGGGGCTTTCAGGGGATGGTGGACCTTTTCACTCTGGACCACTGAGTTGGAGGTGCTGAAGTGAGACAGAAGGGGGGGCGGTTGGGGACTGGAGGTAGAGCGTGGGTCAGGGTGGGAGGCGTGGCTTTGTGGAGGCTGTGGATTCTGGTTGGGTGGCCAGTGCAGGAGCAGGGGCTGCAGTGGGCAGACTGAACCAGGCTGGGAGCCCCAGGGAGCTGCAAAGCCTCAAGCACTCACAGCATGGCTAATTAGGAGAGTCGGGCACGGGGCAGTGGGAGAGAACACTCAGAAACTTGAGTTTTGGCCAGTGCGATTGCACTGCTAATAAAACCCAGCAGGAATAGACTCTGCCAGTGTAAGCCCGCAGCATTTTTGTGTTTTTGATCTGGAATCCATTGGCAAAAGGACACAGTCTGGAACAGAGCTGTCCATAGGCACAGGACTAACTTAAAATGTTCTAGTAGCCACATTAACAAAGTATTTTATTTAACCCAATATATCCAGACTGTATTTTCAACTTGTGACCAACATAAAAGGTGTTGTTATTTTTCATTTTTTTCACTGAGTCTTTGAAGTCTGGTGTGTGCTGAAGCCTCACATCATCTCAGTTCAGATCAGCTGCAGTCCATTTGCTTGGCTGCCTCACGTGGCTGGCGGCTACCACGTCGGACAGTGTGGTTCTAGAACTCTTTGAGTCTGAGGGCTACTTGGATGAGGTAGATGGCCAGCTTAGGTAACACAGAACAAAAAGAAATAGAGCGCCTTCCATACGGAATAAGTGAGTAGGACAAGGCGAGGTGGGAAACGAGAAGATAAGAAATTAGCTGTGTTAATGGAAAGAAATTCGATTTTTTTTCTAATAAAGGATGCTCTTCACTTTTAGCCTTTGAGAGACTCACTTGGTCTGTGATGTGGGAGAGATGTGCACAAACAGAAAATCAGAAATAAGAAAATGTGGTGTAACTGTCCACGATGGGAGTGTATGGATTTTCCTGCCAAACACGGTTATTTGTGAAAAGAAAGTCCAAAAAATCAGAACCAACCTGAGTTACGTTTAACTTTCCCAGTGTCTCTGGGTGCCTGATTTACCTGCTGGCTCACCCTGTCAAATCTTGTACCAAGGACAGACCATTAATCACGGAGTAGACAACCGAATTGCTGCAGACAAAGACCTGCCTCTAACGTCTGCAATCCTGTCCTTCCTTTAAGTGACGATATAGGATGAACTTAATAAATGTAAAGCCATAGAAATCCACAATGTTACACACATTAGTTAGACCCAGTATGACTACCGTCTCCTAATTTAGCCAACCAAGGGGTTTAGGTGAGGGACTTTTGCTTTTAGGTGTGAAGTATCAGGCTGGCGCCTCGACTTTGGAAGCCTCCGTTCACACGATTTCAGAAGAGGACTTTCATGTGCAGTCGTTTAGATGGGGCCTGGCAAATTAGGTAAAGGTCACCCTACCAAAGGCCAGTAACGCTGCAGCACTTAAGAATTAATGTTAAAAGCTAGAATCGTGACTTGGATTTCACCCTTGAAGTCATGAAGTCACTAATGACAGAAGCTGAAACGAATGTCAAAAAGTTCCCGTCACTACACGAAGTTCTTGTAGGCACATGGCATTTGGATGCAGGAGGCCGGTCATCCCTTATTTAAGGTTTTCCTGGACCTACTGGTGTTCTCTGCCCCGGGACCTGGGCCCTCAATTATTATTCATGAATATTCCTGCTCAGAAAGGAAGAGAGAAGCCCAGAGACGGGGTCTGAGCTGTGCATTCACACACCAGTCTCCACGGGGCTGAGACAGTTCAGGCTTCTGTTTCTGTTGGTAACACTCCTTCAGGAAGGTTCCCAGCTCTTAACAGTGGTGGAAGCAACGCCCCTTTATCCTCCCCGGTGGGCATCTGTGCCCCGAGGAGCAGACCATGGTGGAAGCCCTCCACACTTAGGGAGCTGATTCCCTCTGAGGCCCTCACATCGGCCCCCCACTTCCATCAGGGCAGCGCCAAGCCTCCTCGGGCCGCATGTGAGCCCAAGATAACGCCCGCCTAGGGGTGCCTTCAGCGGCCTGAAAACCGTTATCTCCCAGCAACACACACCTTGCGGAGTCTTGCTCAAGTGTGAAGTAAAACCCTGACTTACAAGGCTGCCCCCTCCTCCCCACCGCCTGTGCTTTTTTTCTCCTGATTTTATTGCTTTGCGGAGGAAGTAGAACGCCAGCTAATTAAGTGGCCGCTAAAGAGCCAGTACCTGGACTGTGTCTGGGAGCTGCTAAGATAACGGCAGGTCGCGGGAGAGTGAAGTGAAATGTCATCTCCACCGCTGCCTCTCAGCCAATATCCTTCTGTTCATTAAGCCGAATAACAATGAACAGAGGAGTGTCCACGGTTCAGTATGCAGTGCCCCCTTCCTCCCTCTCGATTTGGTGGCAGAGAACCCAGAGCCACGAGGCCCTCACACAGCGCACCGATCATCTTCAGGGTGGAACGGCAGCCCCTTTTCTTCTGGCAACATCCTTGCTAATGTTGGGACCTAATATTATTCTGAACTTTCAGAAATTGCCCCACACCTTGGATTATGCCAGCCACAATGGGCATTCAGCGAATGTTTTCAGGGATAATTATAAAGATCTAACGCCTTATTCTTTGAAATCTCATTTTTGCCTGTGACTAGAATCAAATTTTCAAAAGGCTAATAGCTCCTAAAGGAACCTTTGCTGCTACGATCCGGTGGGGAGAGAGAAAACTGCTCCCAGGCGCAGCCGCTTGGAACATGGAATCATCCACTTCTGCAACTCTGTGTTTAGAGGAAAAGGTGTCATAGTGTTTCCCTCCCCCATCACGACACGACTCACCGTGACATACTCATCACGGGAAGACTGTGTCCTAGGAGGGAAATGCTCATTCCAACAAAGTCACCGAGAGCATGCAGACGGCCACGACTTCCCCTTTATTGCTGCAGAGAACCTGACACCCTCCTCCTTCAAGGCGGCAGCAACAACTTCTAAAAAACCCAACAGTGCAAAGTTGTACAACCTGGGTTGGACTTCCAGCAGAAGAGTATAATTTCCTTTGGAGTCTCAAAAAAAGTGGAATGAATTCTTCTCCTGTGGGGATGGTCTGACATAGGTTTTTTTTTTTTTTTCTTCTTTTTTTTAAGTTTCGTTGAAGGCAGGAGTGATAAAGCTGCCTCTCACCACCTCCTTCAGCTGCTTGACTCTCTACCCTGAACACGGGTCTGCGTCCCACATGTCTCACAGGCCTTCACTTTAGTGCAGACCGAGAGCAGATTGCTTGCGTGAAACCAGCTTTGTCACGCAGTTAAGATTTGCAGTGGGATTGGGGGGAAGCCCATTAATTGTCATCTGTTGTCACATGCTCACGAACCTCTTTTTCAATCTCGCTGCTCATTTGTGGCAGCTGCAGTTGCCATCGAGTGCCTTTCCTTAGAAGCGGCCTCACCGTGATCAGTATTCCGGGCCGTTTTCTAGGGAACGTGCATGGGAACCAAGGGTCCTCAAGGACTCACAGCCAGGCAGGCTCCCGTGCCGTGTTTCAGACCCCTGGGCGAGTTAGGAAGTGGAAACAGGGGATTAGGAGGCTTACCTGCAAATTTACACCTGCTGTTTTCAATATGGCAGTTAAAAGAGGTGGATTTTTAAAAAGTGGATGTTTGCTCCTGTCAATTTTGAAGGATACACTTAGTTTGCTAAAGGGGACTGTTAAGTTAGTTTCAAGGATCTCAAGTAAATTTGTATCTGACACAGGTCCACGCTGGGAATGAACCGTGGACTGGAGATGCTAGTAAACAGTCTGGACAGGAATGACCCTCACGACCTCCAGGGTTTTTTTCCCTAAAAATGCTTGCAATTTGATTTGACATAATTCTTGCATTTACAGTGAAATCTTCCCACTAATTTTTTTTCAGTTATAAAGTCTGGTTTGACGCTTTCCGAAAGGAAGCCGATGCCACCACCATGGGCCCAGTTTTGCTATTTCTCAAATCTATCCAAAAAGTAAGGTGTCCAAGTCCTTTTTGGAGTGAAACGTCAGCTCAGTGCATACAAACCTTTTTAATGCTTACATCACTGTGACTGGATAGGACCTCCTTCCTCTGTTCCTCTGATCTGTGACCTAAGCATGCTTTGTAACATCACTAACAACGGGGCTTTGAGTGCAAAGCCTCATGGACCACGACAAAGTGACTTCTTAGTATTAGCTCAAAGGCAATGCCTTTCAGGCTAATGACAATAAGCTGACTTGCAACAAGCAATTTCTAAACTCCTTTATCCCCCAGTATTTCCATTCCACTCAGGGGAGATGGATTCTTCTCTCTCCATGTTCAGTGATCAGCCCTGTTGCAAACCAAGTACAACTTGTTTCTGTCAATCTGTGCTGCTTCTGAGTCATGCTCAGCGCCATCACCGAGCTCTGGAACTTGAGAATCTGCAGTCATTCTTCAGACGATGAGTCACGAGGTCAACACAATTACACCATCCCTGAAGGGCACGGAAATGCAGCCAGAACTAAAAAATGCACTTCAGCCAACCAAGGCTTTAGGTTCATTTGATATTTCAAATAAAATGGAACTTTAGAGGACTTTAACTAAGATGTAATTTTAAGATCAAGATGAGTTTAATTTAATGTAAATCATATTTACAGGAAAGCCTCTATAATGAGCACACTATATCTGTCACTAAAATTTCTTAATATTTGTGTAAACACAGTTTCATATTTTTGACACTAAGGAGAGTCAAAGTCATGCCAACATTATTACAATTTCTAAGAAATATGCTAATAGTAATTAATTTGTGGTGAATCATACATATAGAAATGTGCTGCCTTGATGAACAAGAAACAATACTGCTTATGATTTGGCAGAGGTGAAAAGAGGAGGGGGTGGAAAGCAGGCCAGCCCCGCTCTGCCAGCAGGAGGGACCACACACTGTACAGTGGGATTCTGGGAGGTGGGTCCACAGGGCTGGGTGGCTTAATTCCAAGAAGACATTAATTGTAAGGGCACCTTCAATTTAATAACAGGTTGACTAAAGAAAGAAAAAACACTGCCATCCTAAATGTCCCCATTAATTTAAAACTTTATCCTAATTTCAGAAATGTTAAGATATATAAAAATGTGCTCTGTAGAACTGAGAAAATGCTTGCATTCAAAGCTTTAAAAAGCTTGTATGCACATCCTTCCGCCCCCAAAACTTCCTCTTCTAGGAATTTTTCCTAGAGAAAACTCAGGAATGCAGCAAAAAATAAGCCATGGGAAAACTGGCACCATTCCGAAAGATAAATATTTAAATAAATCAAGGCACATCCTCATGAATGGCTGTTTGGTCACCATTCAACATGGTCATACAAAGGTGTCTGTGATGCACTATTAAGGGGAGAAGACTGCTAACTCAACACAAACCCATTTCTGTTACAAAATGTATATGTGTGTGTATGCGTGTGTGTATGCATGTAAAAAGCACCAGAAAGCTCTACAGCAATGAGTCAAAAATCTCACCTCCAGCTATATAAGATTATGGTTGCTTTCTTTTTTTCCTTTTAGTTTTTCTATAATTTTCTAACATTTTTTATGATAAGCATGCATTGCTTCTGTAACAATGAAGAATCTTTCAGTTTTCATTTAACAGAGGCGTTTTGGATGAGTTCGTAGGTGGGTTCATAGACCAGCACTGCTGAGGGCTGATGAGCCTGTATGCACTCCATTGGCCGGAAGGGTCAGTGGAGCTGTGCCCGGTGCATATTGAACATAGGAAGGGTCTGAAGGAAGAAGATGGAGTTGTGTGAATGCAATTGACAAAAAAGGCTGCAGGATTTAAAAAACTGTGTACCCATATAACATCATTCTAGTCATCCATGGATGATAAAAAAGAGTCCAGAGGTATATTTACAATGACGCCTCTTCTCATTGCTTTATTAAAATAAAATACTAGGAAATGGTGAAGGAAGCTACATCCAATATGGCGCAGCGTTGCCCATTTCCGGACTATCCCCACAATGGTTCACAAGTGTACTATAATAGTTCACAAGCTGGTCTTGCAGACGCAGGACAGGGGAAGCCAATTTTTCAAACACTGTGGTTATGTGGTTGAGAACACACTTCAATACTACAAGCATTTTGGACAGAAAATCTCTCAGACTATTAGACCATTCTGTGTTTTCTAATGTGCCAGGTTATAATGACCATGTAGCTCCCAGAGCAGCATCTTCAAGAATAAATTACAAAGCGGCACATAACCGTGTGATGTGCTGACGCTCATAGATACACCGAAGGGTCAGGGACCCAGTCTCCTGGGGGTGGCCCCTTTCCAAGAGCATAGACAGAAACTTCGTACTGAAAGCACTTCTCATTTCAAAGTAAAAGTTGTGTGCTTGCTGGATATTTTGAGATTGCCAGAAGAGGCAATGGAATCACATAAGGCTGTCACTATAAAAATGAAAGCAAGGCCCAACCTTGGTATGATACTTTTGCAATGAACAGCAATCCGTGGAACAAGAATTTAAAGCCCTATTTGAAATCACGTGCTGCAAACCCAGTTCCCTTTCAAAGTCTGAGCCCCATTATCCCTTAGCCTTCAGGGCAGCCTCACGAAACACGTGTTCTCCATGACAGTTTGCCGTTCTCTCATTAACTAGGTCCTTGTGTTTCCCTTAGATCAATAGAACTGCTACGTATCTACATAAATCTCAGAGGCAGATCCATTCACATGAAGTTTACCCTATCTTGCTTTTCAGCTGAAGCAGAATTGAAAAGGATTTCAGAGAGTATTGAAACAGAAGGATTAAATTCTGTCTTATGCGTATCCTGAATAAAAGTGCTAAGTTGGCACCAATGTTCTTTTCAGTTTCTGTGCCTGGATGAAAAAGATCGTGGGTGCAGACCCTGAGCAGGCGGGGGATCTGTTGGGTCAGCAGCTTGGCGCCTCCAGGGCAGGCTGCCCTGGAAGAGGGGATGGGGAGGACTTCCGGCATGCAGGACAGGAGCGGCCGGAGCCTGGGGCAGGCACGGGGCGGGGCATCCGAAAGTGAGAGTGGGCTGGCGCACGTGGGTGAATGTGGGTTCGTGAGGGTGAGTGCGTGTATATCGCAGGGGCGCAGGGTGTGCTCTTGTACAGAGACCTGGCTGCCCCAAATGTTTGTGTAAGGAGCGCAGGGCAGATGGCAGGCAGTGGCCCTTGTACTCGAGCAGGTGGCCTCTGCATCCCCACCGGCCTGTGTCTGGAAGCGGCAGCCGGAGCTGCTGCTCTGAGGCCCACTTTCATCCCCTGGGCCTGGTTGTCTGTCAGCCCTTCCCTGGTCTGGAGGAGGCACGTACAAACTCTAAGCCATGCGCACTGCGCTCGGCCTTTCACTAAGACTGAGGTCCCTGGACCAACTGTGACAGGGCTGCCAGTCTGAGCTTTCAAGGCTGCACAGCCCTTCACAGCACCTAAGTCCCTGCTCCCGGGCTGATGCCCCCGAGTACCAGCTGGCCGCACGTTCCACAGTGAGGGGGGTAAGAGTGAGCATTTCCTGCACTCCGGCTCTCGTCTGCCACGGGCCACACAGATGGTTACGAGGAAGCAGACTGGGAAGCGCCACTCCACGTGGCCTCCTGCTGACCTCCTTCCTCTTTCCCCGGCCAGAGCCTCCTTCCACTAGAAGAAAGGCCATTTACGATGCATATATACATTACAGAAAAGGAAATGATTGTTTTAGCAATTCATCGGCACATCAGCATAGGTTAACTGAATGAATTACAGCAGGCCCAGAGATGTGGCCAGGTGGGGATGGAACCCAAGGTAGGAATAGTGCCACAGCCAATAAAGGAAAGAGGAGAGGAAGAGAGATATTCCTTGTTCCAGATCACAAGAAAGATGGGGGCGGGGCAGTTCTCAATTTGTTTTGCAACTCTTATTCTTTTTTTTTGCGGTACGCGGGCCTCTCACTGCTGTGGCCTCTCCCGTTGCGGAGCACAGGCTCCGGACGCACAGGCTCAGCGGCCATGGCTCACGGGCCCAGCCGCTCCGCGGCACGTGGGATCCTCCCGGACCGGGGCACGAACCCGTGTCCCCTGCATCGGCAGGAGGACTCCCAACCACTGTGCCACCAGGGAAGCCCGGAAACTCTTATTCTTAAATATGATAAACAGCTATCAATGTGTGACCACTGTCATTCATAAACAGATTCTGGAGCTAATTAAACTTTCTTTTGCAAGGAACAATATTTGAAAAAACAAACAAAAGATAAATCCCAACATCATCCAAAAGGGAAACTCCTTTACAGCATTTTCTCCAGGACGGGGTGAGGAGAGTAAGTGAGGACAGGATATTGCTGGAATTTTAATTTGCACTTCACTCCTTCTTTGCTTCAAATGCCTCCCTGGAGCACAAGCTGTTCATTTTGCTTCCAAATGGGAAGCAAGATGGGAACGGGTGGAGACCCAATACTAAGTCCTGGATCTCTGTGAACAATTAGCAAAAGAGGTTCCTTTCAGCATCCTCTCCTCCAATGTCACAGCTGCGCACCCTGGGTGTCCCTTCTCCATGAGGCTGAGATGGCCCGGGCTGCTGTGTTCAGGGTTCTGTTCGTCCAGGGAAGCAGCTCATCTCTTTCACCTCTGGTGCTCGACCTTTAGTCCTGACATTCCCAGATTCCGCTTAAATTGACCTGAGGCCCATCCCAGCGGCTTTAGTGCCTGAGGTTTTCCCCGACAGCCGTCTACAGCTTCTGCTCCAACACACCGAAACGCAAAGCCAGTCTGAGATGTCCTCCCATCTCTTACTGGAAGCACCTAACAGTGTGAAAATCTCATTTAGAAGACTAACTATATAAATTATTAACGTCTGGATTTTGGGCTGAAACTTGTTTAAAAAATAGAAGAAGTCAGACAATTTGGGTTTTATCCTTCTGTTGAGTGGGGCTCTCCTCCACACCTCTGATTCTTCCTCTGGAGTGTGGGGGTCTTCCTGGCGAAGCACGGGGCTCAAACCCCTCGAGAGGCGACTGCTCTGGGCACAGGTGGGCGGTCTCTGCAGAGCAGGACTGTGTGGGGCCCAGCTGGGGGAGAGTCTTCAGTTGTCAAAGACTATATTATATGTGGGCTGTAAATTAATGGCTTTCCGTTTTAAATACTGACTCTTATCATCCACAGGAAATTAAACTCTCTTTGAAGACGAGCTGGCCACGCGAGCAGTTCCCTTTCTTCTGCCTAAACGTGGTCGGCAGCTCCTCTGAGGGCCCGATGCAGAGCCTGCCGTTCTGTGGAACCACCGAAGCAGCTGTCACCGTGTCACCAGTTTCTTACATCCCGGCAGGCGCGGCTCGACTGAGTGAGTGTGTAATGAACACGCTGGGCGAGCAGGCAAAGCCCTGTGGTCAGACTGCGGGCCACGCGGCCCATGTAAAAACCTGGGGGGAGCGTGACTAGTGAACTCGCTAAAACACGCCCCGAAGGACCCGGGAAAGGAATGATCAAGTACGTAAGACCTACTCAGCGCCAGTACCATCTTCCTGGATCCTCATCGTGACCATGCGCTCAGGTGGGTTTGCTCGTTTTTTTTTTCTTAAACTAATTTTACAGATGTGGGGAATTGAGACTCAGAGATTCCGGACCTTTGGAAGATGGTACAAGCTGGTGAGCGCTTTGGCTCAGACGCAAATCAAGGTTTGAAGGGCTCCCTCGTTAACACGAATCCCGAGGCTCACGTGAATTTCACAGTCACACGCAGCCAGCTCTGCACTGGGCCCTGCGCATGAGTGGCGCAAGCGCATCCTCAGACACCCAGGGCGCTCCAATTCCCTCCAGCTTCCCCGGGGGAACCTCAGACCCCTGGCGGTGCTTTAACTCTTCTCCTCTCACACCCTCAGTCAACCCCTGGGAAATGCTGCCTCGCCTCAGATCGGAGCCCCGGCGCAGTGTCTCCTAGAGTCCGCTGCGTCTGGACGTGACCCGGGTGCCCCCAGACAGGACTTCCCAAACGCTCCATGGCGCCACTTTTGCTCAGATTCCGCCGTGACACCCCGTTTCTCTCAGGAAAAGCCAGACAGCTTGAGCGGGTCCCCCTCCCTCCTTCCTTATCGTCTACTTTGGGCACACTGCTCTTCTTGCCCTTCTGGGACACGCCACAGGCAGCGAGCGGTCCAGCTGTTCCCTGGGCTTGGAACGCCCTGGCGACCTCAGATACCCACACACGGAACTCCCTCTCTGCCACGTCTCTGCTCACCTCCCTGTGTCCTTGCTCACACCCACCTCTCGGTGCCGTTCACTCTGATCATCTGCTTTATGCTGAAACCTGCCTCCCCCTGTCTTTTCCCTCAGTGATTGCCATGCTCTCATACAGGGGCAGACACTACTTGAGGACATCTGATTGGTGCATACCCATTCATTTGTGTTTTGTCCACGGCTGCGCTTTCACACTGCAGAGGCAGAGTTGAGTAGTGCAGCAGAGACCCACCGCCTTCAAAGTCCAAAACGTTTCCCGTCTGATGTAAATTGGAGCAGCCACTATGCAAAACAGTAGGGAGGTTCCTTAAAAAACTAAAAATGGAACTACCATATGACCCAGCAATTCCACTCCTGGGTATATATCTGGAAAAAATGAAAACACTCATTTGAAAAGATACATGCACCCCAATGTTCATAGCATTATTTATAATTGCCAAGTTATGGAGGCAACCTAAGTGCCCATCAACAGCCGACTGGATTAAGAAGACGGGTAATATATATACACACAATGGAATATTACTCAGCCATAAAAAGAATGAAACACTGCCATTTGTAGCAATGTGGATGGACCTAGAGAATATTATGCTTAGTGAAATGTCAGGCAGAAAAAGACAAATACTACACGGTATCACTTATATGTGGAATCTAAAAAATGATACAAATGAATGGATATACAAAACAGAAACAGGCTCACAGACATAGAAAACCAACTTGTGGTTACCAAAGTGGAGAGAGATGGGGGTGGACAAATTAGGGGTATGGGATTAACAGATACAGACTACTATATATAAGGTAGATAAGCAACAAGGATATACTGTATAGCACAGGGAATTATACCAAATATCGTGTAATAACCTATAATGGAATATAATCTGCAAAAATACTGAATCACTATGTTGTACACCTGAAACTAACACAATAATGTAAATCAACTATACTTCAATAAAAAAAGATGTTTCCTGTCTAGAGCTTACAGAAAAAGTCGGCCAACTTAACTCTCATATCTGGATAATTTAATTACTTCTTCCTTCCTCCCTCCCTCCCTCCCTCCCTCCCTCTCTCTCTCTCTCTCTCTCTCTTTCTTTCTTTCTTTCACTGTTTCCCCTTGTAGAATGTAAACTCATAAGTGCAGGGATCTTTTTTCTTTTGATCATACCTAGAATGTAAATGGTACCCAATACATATTTGTCCATTAATGTGTGAATGAGGCCGACTCATTAAACACCCATGCAGGTCACTCTAGTGAGCAGCCAGTCAGCACTGGAGTCCACATTCAAATCCAGAGAGATGGAAATCGAGACCTACTCTTAATTAGCACCCCTCCGTCTCTGCCCCCGTCCACTGCCTGCTGCCTCACAAGAGACAGGCTTTCTCTGTTAGTTCGTAACACTCAGATAGGAAAAATATGTGCTGCCTATCAGCTCTTAATCTTATTAAAATAGACAAGAAAGAATGACCCATGTTTCTGACTAGAAGATGGACAAACTGCTTCTAGACAAGTCCTGGAGACTTAGAGCTCCTCTCAGCATCTGATCAGAAGACACCAAGGCTTCACAGGGTCTGGCTGAGGGCTTGGACCAAGTTTTTTTTTTTTTTTTTTTTTTTTTTTTTTTTTTAATGTCATGACTGTCATGCCCAGCCATCACCTATCACCTCCCGACCGGGGCTTTTCCTCTTTGAAGACCACTCCCTACCCCCACAGATGTCCAGCAAGCTCTTGAAAGGTTTGGTGCTGGAGAGCATCTCTACAGGAGAAGTAGCTAAGGCTTTGGGATGAGGTCACCAAGGAAGAGAAGAAGGGAGACTGAGGAAGGAATTCAGGGGGGATGGTGTCAGGGAAGGAGTGTGAGGTGTGGTCATGCTCTCACTTTGAGCTGGAGACCATAGGGCTCATTGCTCTTCTCCAGACCCTGGTCTAGACGAGGAAGGACTTGCCTGTGTATCCAGAGTTTAGGTGACTGCTTCCTGATGGCCTGAACAAGTCATCTAATGGCTTTATGACCAGACTTCATGGATTTACTCTCTGACTTAACGTGTATATATTTACCTGCCCACACAACTCAGAATGAGACTTCCATCTTAAAAGGAGGAAGAGAAAAGGGACCCATATTTGTTCCTCATCAGGCCCTGGGGGTGGCCGGGGGTGACATACCTACTGTTTCCTGTAATCCTCCTAACAGTCCTGCAAGTCACACAGTTTACAGATGAGAAAACTCGGGTTAAATAACTTTCACGGCCGGCTGGAGATTTGGGTTGTCAATTACTCATCCCTCCTCCCTCCCAGGATGCTAACCTCTAGACACTGTGAACCAAATTGGATGAAAAACTGGGCTTCTGTGAATTAACTATGTCCGATAATTCCCCCAGTGCTGGGCCCCAGGCAAAGCTGGGCTGGGGGATGCAGACAGACCTTTCCAGTCACACCTAGCCCCTGACCTGCTTTCGACCCAGAGCCGGTGACTGACCCTTGGCGTCAGTGACACTGGGGAACTGCGATCTCACTTGCTCCCTCACTGGGATTCGGACCCAGGTGTTCCATTTGTCTTCCCCTCTGCCTGCTCTGTGGCTCCCTGGCTCTGTGGGCTGCCACATCCCGGCCCTCCTACTGGTTAGTCCAGTGTTATCCTCCCTGGGCTTATTCTAACCAAAACTTCCAGGATGAACTGCATGTTAAGTTGATAACACCATCCTGAAAAGGCATCAGCATATCAATAAACATATTTACATAACAAAGTTACAGAAAAGGGACATTTACTTTGGAAATGTTAATATGTAATGAGCTAGACAAATAGTGTGTTTGGAGCAGCCTCTGTCAATCTGTCTAATCAACGTAGAGAAGAAAAACAGGTGACTCAAGCCAAACATTTTTACTTGGCACTTGAACTAAAACACTTGGAGCAGCTCTGACAAGCCTATTTTTACGGGAAAAACACCACAACAATTTTGGAGGAGAAAAGAGCAATCTTCATACCAGAAAGTGAATTTGTCTGTATTCATGTATGTGTACATGGTTGATTTTTGCTTTTAAACTCCAGTGTTGGCTCTTTGTTCCCTGAAATCAAAACATTCAGCATTAGTTTTGGGTTCATATACAGCCAAGTGCGAATGGTAGCTTCTCTCAGTAAATAAATATTCTTATCATCAACCAGTAGGTGTCGCTGTTCATTTATCATAAATCCTACCGGAAAGCCAAGGCAATTGCTAAAATAACAAGCATGTTTTCTGGAAATAAAATAACCAGTAAGCACTGGGAAAGGATTATTTTCTTTCACAGGTGTCTCCAAATCAAAGCTGAAGTGTGAACAACAATTCAGTCTTTGTATGGCCTCCCACATAGTATTTTGTTCTAGAACTTTAGCACCATTGTAAGAATTCCTTCTAAGCCACGTTTGTACCTCAGATCTAACTGCCTGACCCCATAAACATTTAGTGGTTGATTCTGCTTGTAAAGTACATTGGCATTTCCAGATACAGGCGATGGAGTTTTCTAGTATTTCAGTGTGAATCAGAAAATGATACCTACTGCTGCCTACGTAGAAACACAAACAAAAAAATCATAGATACTTAGAAGTGAAACATTAAAGCAAGTTTCTAAAAATACGTTAAATGCAAACCCATCATTTACATCAAGGATATAGAATTATATATTCATACAGTCACTGTTCAATAAATATGCATATAATAAAAAGAATAATAGTGATCCTTTAGAGCATAATGCACTAGACACGGAGTTATGAGCTTTGCATCCATGTCTCACTTAGTCCCCTCTCAGGGGCCCATTTTGCACATGAAGAAACAGAGGCTTAAAGAGGACAGTGATGTCCCTGGGCCACACTGGTAGAAAGTGACTGAACCAGATGATTTTGACCCCAGAGTCCAAGTTCCTAACCACTGCACAGGTGGCCTTTCCTCTGACTTCTGTAAGGAAAAGAATTTGATTCTGCTCACATCCCAGCTTCCAATCCTGGCTCCTGCACTGCTGACATGCAGTAGTCTAAGCAGGTTGCTCAGCTTCCCTGAATGTTGATTCACTCCACTGTCAAATGGGGAAACGGATACCCACAAGTGGGTCTGCTGTGAGATGAGAACTGGTGTGTTTAGGAAAGCTCCCAGCACGGCACCTGGCATGGAGGAGACACTTGCTAAATCTTAAAAACCGGATTTTTAAAAAATAAAATAAACAGATAAGATAATCAGGAATGTGCAGGAAAATAGCCTTCTTCCAAATGCATAGTGAGAGAGCAGGGGTGAGTCTTCAATAGTTTCCAAAGGTGTGAGGGCTCAGCTTCCGCCACTGACACCTGGGAGCATTTCGGGAAACTTCCTCCATTTGGTGGGAACTGTATCTTGCTGACCCAGGTCCAGGGAGTCCTCAGCCTCGACTTCAAGTCTTTTAAAGCCTAAATTTTCCTGTTTTCCCAATCCCTCCCATGGTTGGCTTTTGCCTCAGTTTCCCTGTCTTGCAACCTGGTTTGCTGTTAATACAAGCACCCTCATCATTCACTGGCCAGAAGGCACTGAGTGACTAGTATGTCCCAGGCATTGTATGCCATGCTGGTGAGGAAAAGCCAGGGTAGAATCTGATGACATGTAGCAGAGCCTGGATGAGGAGGACCTTGACTAAGTAATCGCACCAACATAGGTATAATTACAAGTGTCTCTGCTGGTTTTGCCAGTCTCTGTAGTAAGGAACCTAACCAGGGGTCAAGGTTAGGGAAGGCTTCCTTGAAGTGGCTCCAGAGGGAAAGCTGAACACTGGGTAGGTTTGGTGTAGGGGAAGGGGAGAGAGGCGGGGTGGTGCTTGTGGATGAGGGCTTCTGAGCAGGGCTCAAGGGTCCTGGGAAAGGAACAAATTAGGGCGTTTGAGGAACTGAAGAAAGTGAATGTGGCTGGAGCACAGAGGATGAGGGGAGGTGGAGGGGGGGTGGGACCCCCCCAATGTAGGAGTCAGGGGATGAGGGGAGGGGGAGGGTGGGTGGGAACCCCTCCCCCAAATGTAGGAGTCAGAGCCTCCTCTGAGGGGCAGTGGCCCGGCACCTTGCTGCTGCTGGCAGCTGGGGACACGACGGGGGTGAGGGTGTGGTGGGCAATGATGACAACATGTGCTTGAGTCTGTAAAGAGCTAAAGGGGCTTTCAGAAATCTGAAGCCATAGGCAATAAGAGATGGAATGAAGAGATGGCCGAATGGCCTTCCCTTGGAACGTGGGGGTGGATTAGCAATATTAGTCCAAGTCCAAGGACAATAGAGGAGCCTCCCTGTGTGCCACCGAGGGGAGTGCAACAGAAGAGCCTGGAAGGCTTTACCCCTGCACTGAACCAAGAGGACAGCTACCATTGTTGCACACTGTGAGAGGCACTGGACCTTATGTTTTTTTCAATTTTGCCACACTAAGTAGTGTGGGATAGTATCTGTGATTTTCCTCAACTCTACAGAGTTTGCGTCTCTGAAATTCCTATTTCCCTGAAGTTCCTCCTCTTCAATAACTTTCATTTTGTACCTGAACCATTGAGGACAGGGAGGACCCGAGGACAGTGACTGGGGAAGCAATACACATAGACACAGAAATGCCTTCTCTGCCTTGTGTCCTTGGGTGATGATGTAACAAAATAACTTGAAATCCATCTGGATGAGCCTTTACCCTCCAGGTGGCTCTGGGGAAGCTGAGGGCTCCCTTACACCACAACCAGGAATGTCAAGGCAATACTCACTACTATTTTGAATCAATATTCACATGGGCACTTAAGTGTTAACTTAAACATACTAAATTCTCAACATATATGGAGATACTTCAAACAGAAAAAATCAATCTTTTCTAAACAATGAACTAGTAGGTGTAGAATTTCCATCCAAAAGTTATAGCAAAGTGGTCAGAAGGGAGTTGGGTATTGGCAGTTATGCCTGGAGTTTAACTACTTTCTGGGTCAGAACCAATGCCCTGAGCCCACGCAGTAATTACATTCAGTCCTCAGTAAAAATTGAGAAGGATCAGCAGCAGGGTGCTTTGAGAGGACTTTGTAACTCCTACAGATGACATTCCTTTTTCCATTAACAAAGGAATGTGGGAGATACCTGAGATCACAGGAGGGAGGTAGACCAGAAAGCTACATTTACCTCAGTCCTGTTTCCAACCCTGGTTGGTTTTTTTTTTTGTTTTTTTTTTTTGCGGTATGCAGGCCTCTCACTGTTGTGGCCTCTCCAGTTGCAGAGCACAGGCTCCAGACGCGCAGGCTCAGCGGCCATGGCTCACGGGCCCAGCCGCTCCACGGCACGTGGGATCTTCCCAGACCGGGGCACGAACCCGTGTCCCCTGTATCAGCAGGTGGACTCTCAACCACTGTGCTACCAGGGAAGCCCCAACCCTGGTTGTTTGTACACTGTTCTACAGGGACCATATTAGATATTCAGAGAAAAGTTAAAAGGTGCATAAAGTTAACATAAATGTGGAAGGTCTACACAGAACAAATCACATAAAGAGTAGAGAAACGTGTTAACATTTTGAAATACTTTTTTTGAAATTATAGATTATCTGGTTTATTCTGGATTCAGTGTATTAGTCAGATTTAACATTAGTGGTGTTGAAAAGATTCTTGTTATATTCTTAGCCAAAAGAGTGGATAATGGACAAAGCACTTAGAATTTAGTGAATTTTCTAAGTAAAGAGTTTTGCTAAAAAAGAATGACTTAGAGTCTTTTGGATTCTCTATATAGAGTTTCTGTTAATAGATTATCACTATGGAAACATATGCAGTAAAGAAAAATACTTTTCAGGTTTTACTACAAGAAATCATTTGCAATAATTAGTGAGGGATCTACAGCAAAGATATTAAGCAATGATTCCAACTTAGTTCCGCAGCTGAAGGCAAAACCAATACCAACCAAAAACAAAAAGCCAAGAAAACAAAAATAAAAGTAAAATTCCAAGAAAATTAACTTTATGCTTTTCTCCTTTATTGGACAAATGTTTGTATTCTTCTACATACTTTTTCCGTTTACACTCCATTTTCTTGTTTCTTTACTGTTATCCCTTTCTCTATATTCAAAGAATTAAGGAAAAGGAAGAAATTTAAGAAGAAGAAAGGAAGAAAGGTAGAAAGAAAGAAAGAAATATAGAAAGAAAGAAAGAAAAAACAAAGGAGGGAAAAATGTCCTGGAGGCAAATGACCTATTTTAAAGCTGCTTCTTCTTCTAGGCTGACAATTTCCAAATGAGAAGCCGTGCACTGGCCTTGCATTCTAGACATCCATAAATAAATAGGATGACGCCAACAATGGTCCTCTTTTAGTGTAGCAGACATCAGCTGCCACATCACTCACAGCCCGTGGACCAAAATATGAGACAAGCTAGGCATGCATTCAGACATTTTCTTTGTGGCTTTTAGAAAGCATTTATATTTCATATAAATCCACTCCTCAGTATCGTATTAAGTGAACTGAAAAATGCACTGACAATGGAAGATCTTGATCCATCAACAGCAGCGGCACTCTCTGAACTGACCTGACAGCTGCAATGGGTTTGGGAATATCAGCATCCTTAACTTATGACGTCCTTCCATGGGTTTGGTTTGCCTTCCTCATCTGGGAAAGTGTGGTTGCCAAAGGCACAGTGGGGCATCAGAGTCCACCTTTCTCGTCCAGTATCTGAAGGGTTGTCCTCAGGCTCTTATTTTGCTTTCCCACGTACAGGGTGTCAGCACGCGAGTGGAGGAGTTGATACATGATGTGTAACTCTCAGCTTGCTTGTGAGTAGGGAGGGGAGGATTGTGATTTAGTTACGCATTGTAACCATCTGAAACTCATCCCGGAAAACCTTGTATGCTTATGCATGTGCGAAGCATACTTAACTTGAATGGCAGATAGTCTGTGTTTCTCAAGCTCTGGAATGAGGATGACAAAGTACATCTTAAAATTCCTTGATTTGGGGCCAATGACAAGCAAAACATTGATAGATTTAGATTCCTTGTCAATTCCAGGCTGGGATTCATCAAGTTTGCTGGTCTCAGTTTAAAGTTGCCTCTTTATTTATTTATTTAAATTAAAAAATTATTTTATTTTTTATACAGCAGGTTCTTTTTTTTTTTTTTTTTTTTTTGTGGCTGTGTTGGGTCTTCGTTTCTGTGTGGGGGCTTTCTCCAGTTGTGGCAAGTGGGGGCCACTCCTCATCGCGGTGCGCGGGCCTCTCATTATCGCGGCCTCTCTTGTTGTGGAGCACAGGCTCCAGACGCGCAGGCTCAGTAATTGTGGCTCACGGGGCCAGCTGCTCCGCGGCATGTGGGATCCTCCCAGACCAGGGCTCGAACCCATGTCCCCTGCATTGGCAGGCAGATTCTCAACCACTGCACCACCAGGGAAGCCCGCAGGTTCTTATTAGTTATCTGTTTTATACAAATTAGTGTATATATATCAATCCCAACCTCCCAATTCATCTCTAAAGTTGCCTCTTTAGAGATGCCTTCTCTGAGCACTCTCACTAGAGCAGCACTCCCACCTCTCCACTGCCCACTGGTCTCTGTCACTGTGTCCTGTTGGTCCCCTCAGAGGACTTCATCTGCCACCATTTGTCTGCAGAGGGCAGGGACTGTCTGGGTTTTATTACTGTAATTCTATTGACTAGAAAAGAACATAGATAAGCAGTGCTGAATCAATATTGGCTGAATGAATGAATTCAATTGTTATTATTAAGTTTCTGGGTTTTTAAAAAAGGCCTAAAGACTAGGTGTGCACAAGCCAAAGAGAAAGCATGAAGAGATTATGCCAACTGGGGCCCCATGGGTGGGAGCTAGCAGGCGGCCACTCATTTTCCCTCAGAGAGTAATTCTAGCCCAGGGCCACATCTTGTACCAACATGGGGAATGGAGAATTTGGAGAGGATTGAGACAAGCCCACCGAGAATAATCAAAGCATGGAAGGAATTAGAGTATCTAGGAATGAATATTACTTATCCTGGAGGAGCTGGAAAGGCCTTGGGTGATATGAAGTTGTTCCACATCTTGATTTTGAAGAGACAATTGCGAAGATGTGGAAAGAACTTGCTTGTTAAAAATGCTCTGAAAGGTTGGACCACCTTGTGGAGGGAGATTATGGGAATTCCTTTGACAAGAAGTACTTAAGAAAGGAGTAGTGGGGCTTCCCTGGTGGCGCAGTGGTTGAGAGTCCGCCTGCCAATGCAGGGGACGCGGGTTCATGCCCCGGTCCGGGAGCATCCCACATGCCGCGGAGCAGCTGGGCCCGTGAGCCATGGCCGCTGAGCCTGCGCGTCCAGAGCCTGTGCTCCGCAACAGGAGAGGCCACAACAGTGAGAGGCCCGTGTACCGCAAAAAAAAAAAAAAAAAGAAAAAAAAGAAAAAAAAAGGAGTAGTGAATTTCCAGCTTCATCACAGGCAAATGTTAAGTGGTGCCTGAGGGTTTCTTCTATTTCTGTGAATCTCTGTGGAGAAACCAACATTTATTGAGCGCCTATGTATTGAGGTAGGCGTTTCTCTCTCTCTCTGGTGTGCTTGCGTGTGCGCACACCCACACACACGCACGCGCACAAGCACTTTTAACATGGGGGAAACTGCATCCCAGGGCGGTTAACGTAACTACTTTTACCTTGCTAGTAAGTGATGGGGCAACTGGGATTCAAACACCGGCTGGTTTGACTACAGAGCCCAGAGCCTTTCCACCGAACCGTGTCAGAGAACAGAGGGTGGAGAGCAGACACTCAAGCCCACATCAAAGTGCGGCCTCTGGAATGTTATCGCTGCATTAAAATGGTATCACTACATACGTTTAAATCTGATGTGACAGTTCATAGCACTTGTGAGCCCCGCCCACCACAGTCCTTCCTGAGGATCTCCAGTGGCTTATGGAAGAGGCATCGGTGGGCGGCGGGGAGATGGGTTAGGCCCATGGCTCGGTGTGTATACATGGCTGGTCTCAAGGTTTCTCATCACCCTCCTCTCTTGAGATCAGAATCCAAATGGACTCAACTTACTCACTTTTCATCTTTGATGCACCAGATCAAGGACTGGTGCCCAAGGCTACTCTCTGTCAGAAACGACAAAGGCGGCTTACAGCTCTCCAGTGAGGTGCCTTCTCATGGGAGTCAAGATTGCAACTGCATTTGGGGCAATCAGGTTCATAAAGAATTACAAGGAGACTCATTTGTCAAAGTGCTCATGCTCTGTAAAATACAGTCTGATGTATAACACAGATTAGACCCACTTCCAGGTCATTAATCCCCCCATATTCACATGGCAACTGTGTTCCTCAGGCGATGAGGCTTTTTTTTTTTTTTGCGGTACGCGGGCCTCTCACTGTTGTGGCCTCTCCAGTTGCAGAGCACAGGCTCCAGACGCGCAGGCTCAACGGCCATGGCTCACGGGCCCAGCCGCTCCGTGGCATGTGGGATCTTCCCGGACCAGGGCAGGAACCTGTGTCCCCTGCATCGGCAGGTGGACTCTCAACCGCTGCGCCACCAGGGAAGCCCGATGAGGCACTTTTAAATCCTTCGTGTTAGGGCCCAGGATTCCCGTGAGGTATGGTGGTCTGTCCTACCATCCTTCTGAAGACAAGTACCAGTGTCAGTTCCAGAAGTGGGAAGAAGCGCAGCGATGTGTTTCCAAGTTGGACGCTAAGGGGGGCTATTGAAGAGGAGTGAGAGCCATCCAATCAGTTAACGCAGAGTCTGAATACAAAATGGTAAGAGTATAAAACTATGTGAGTCGAGAGGGAAAGTGTACAAGTAAACAAAACAAAATGAGGAAGAGGAAGAAAAGGAGATCATTAAAGAGGAAGAAAGAAAACGAAATGTCCACTGCCTCTGAGTATCCAAGGTGAGGTGCTCAAGTACCTCAGTAATTATATTATTACATATTGTCAGGGAACCCTAGACACTGTATTATAATAGTGCTTTAAATGAATTGTCTAGTTTAATCCTCGAAGTAACCCTAACTGGTAGGTATTATTATCATCTGCATTTCCAGATGAGGAAGCTGAGGCATATAGAAGTTGGATAATTTACCCAAGGTCACAAGCTTATAGAATTTGCAGCTGGGATGAAAAGTCAGATAGGACTGACTCAAGAATGTTTTTATTCCTCTGAGTTACTGAGAAGCCACTAAACTTATGAGGCAATGTCATAATTCTGTCTCTTGTCTGAGTTGCTAATAATCAGCAATTATTACATGAAATCTGACATGTGAAAGTGAAACACAACTTCAAGGTGCTTTGAGATATGGACATACCATTATCTGTTTGTCTATCTATCTATCTATCTGTCTGTCTATCTATCATCTATTTATCTATCCATCTATCATCTACTCTCTTTCTCTCTCAGGATAAAGTTTCTTAGGTTCCACCATTTTCTACATTTAGGCATTTGGTGGCACTGGAGATATTCAGATCAGTAAGTCAAGTCCTCCATAATAGCTGCATTTAACAAGTATCAAGGAAGAATAAACTACCAGGCTCTTGACACATCTCCCATTTCACTCCCAATGCACAGATTTACATACACTGTGGTTCGGTGATTTGTGTGGGTTCCTCTGATACTTCAAGCAAACCATTTCTGTCGAGGCACGATTTGAGACCAAAATAATTCTTGTGAATACATCCAAAAGCTGAATTTTCACCACTGGAGAGAAGTTTTTGGTTTGGGAGATGGGCTCAGAGGGTGGCACACTCATCACACACAAGCGGGTTTGCTGGTGGCCTCAGTGCATCTTGCACAGCTTGGTGTTTGGACACAGGTTCACCTGTGGGTGATGTTCTGTAATCATACACTCGGGCACTTTCACTGAGAGGCGCATTTCCTCAAAGCCACAAACCTCAATCCCAGTGCAACACAGGCCAAGTTCTTTCTTTTACTCACATTCTGAATGAAATACATTGATAATCGGCCTAAAAGAAGCCACCCCTTTCTCAAAGGACTCCAGCGCTTCCCCTGACAGACAGCACTGCCCTGATGGTATCTGACGCTGAGAAGTGCAGGTGTGTCAGTTTCCCGTTGTGAGGGGCAGAGGCGGACAGGAGGGTGGGCTGGGTCGCCGGGCTCAGAGGGGTGGCCGGGACACTGTGCCTCCCTGGGCTCTGTGCCTTTGTCAGCCACACCGGTGTCACAGGAAGCCACCACAGGTGACCACTTTCAGGGCAGCAGCCAGAAAGGGCGTTGAGCCTTCCTGTGCTTCTAAGTGTGCTGTGCTGTGGCCTGTGTTTGATCGTTTGGAGGGTTTGCTGTATTCTGTGAGTGTTTTTACATGTGTCTGAAGGGTAATTCTTTGTCAACTGTTACTGCCTTGCTCAAGAATCAGCAATTCACATGTATAATAAGGCTCACAACAAAAAGCACATTCATATTTTTTTCTCTTTTATTTTCCTGCCTGAGCACTTGTACCTTTGAAAAATCTCCATCTTCTTGTGTGCATGCATGTGTGTGTGCATGTGTGTGTGTGTTCTTTCAGGCAGATGACTGTGAGCCCCGTGTGGCCATTCTGCCAGTGCTGCTGTCCAGGTTCTAGCAATGCTGACCCATGGCCGGGGCGCCTGGCTTCTCCTACCTTCTTCCTAATGGCCAGGTGTACATTTCGCCCCAAGATTGGAAGGCTGGCATACCTGCTCAGGGGAGTTGGCTCTAGAAGGAGGCAGCATTGCTCACGCCCAGGAGATCACTTAGGAGGCACCTTGCTCTTAGACAGGACACCTGCAGGTGGCACCTTGGCTGACCTTGAACATGCCTTGAGATATACACCTTTCCTTTAATGAGTGTTCTGATCACCATGTCACCTGCATAGGCTATAAGATAAACATTCATATTCTTGTTCCTTTACTAATTTATTCATTTATAAATTTACCCAACAACTATTTGTCAAGTCTGTGGTATGTGCCACGTGCTGGGCTAGGTGCTGGGCTACAAGACAGGCAAGCTTCCTGCCCTCAGGGAGTTGATCGTCAGGTGTGGAAAAGCAAGCAGGTCATTATAGTCAAACAGTGTGCTCGGTGCTGTTGTTTTGTGGGTGGGGGAAGCAGGAGGCAGTGGGAGCACAGGGTGATGAGGGAGGGATCAGCTAACATGGAGGGGCAGGGCTGACGTCCCAGAGCTGAGACCTGGGGTGAGCGGGACTTTGCCAGCTCGCAGGTGCCGGCAGCTGGTGGAGGACGGGTTTGAGGGAGGTGGGGTTTAAGTTTTCCTGACAGGAAGCTACTGAGATAGTTTGGGTGGAAGATGACAAGCGGAGGAGACGAGACAGAGCCTAGAAAAGATACTGTGGGATGAAACTGTGAGAACTTGAATGTGCAGGGTGAGGGAGAACTTGGGAGTGGCTGCCAGGTTCAGGTTGGGGCAAGAAGTTGCTTCATGGAGAAAGGGGGATCCAGGAAGAGGTACTGGGAGGTGGGTGTTGGGAGGAAGGTGACTTCTGGACTCATTCTGTGGGGCTGTCCTTCTGGCAGGCAGAGTAACTGCTCCCTAGTGAGTAAGACCTCTGCTGCTGTCCTCTGAGCTTGCTGTTCAACGATGCTGGGGAGGGTGGGAGAACAAAATAGTCTTCTGCTGTCCACAAGGGAGCCGGGGGGCTTCTCTCAGCAAGTCACGCATCTGGCGGGCATTACTGTGACTCTCTCTATTCCTATTCCAAGTCTGGATTCTCCCAGGCCCTTTCCTACACATGGCCATCAAATATTCAGGGATTACCAGAGAGTGTGGTAATCATCCCACTACAAACAGTGTTGGCCTTAGCTTTTTTTTTTTTTTTTTTTTTTTTTTTTTGCGGTACGCGGGCCTCTCACTGCTGTGGCCTCTCCCGCTGCGGAGCACAGGCTCCGGACGCGCAGGCTCAGCGGCCATGGCTCACGGGCCCAGCCGCTCCGCGGCATGTGGGATCTTCTCGGACCGGGGCACGAACCCGTGTCCCCTGCATCGGCAGGCGGACTCTCAACCACTGCGCCACCAGGGAAGCCCTGGCCTTAGCTTTGATATCTGAAAATTATAGTGGGTCAATTGCAAAAAAACAAACAAAAAAAGTTTTGGGAAATACTGAACAAAATTACAGTAAAGCATTCCTAAAACACATATGGCACACTATGTCATAAAAATGAGAGGTCAAGAATCTAAACCATATTTGCCTTTTTCTTAGAATGCTCCTGAGGGATGTTCTGAGACGGGGGCTAGTAATTTAGATGAAGTTGTTAAAGCCCAAAGTTCCTTTGTGATTTTCTCTGGTCCCCATCAGTTCACTGCTAATTGGGAAGTAGAGCCCAAACACTTGAGCGGAGAGCTTTTTAGCCAGGTGACTCTCTTCTTCAATGTCATCCATCGCCAACCCAGAATCCAGCCAGCAGGCTGAAGAGGACACCCCACATGGGATTCTGACTCTGATTCCTCATCTCTTAAATCAGAGGTCTGTACCAGAAGATTCCTAGGGTCCCTTCCAGCTGAGACTCTGAATCCATGAAATGCAGTGTGGTGAAAGCGTGACAATGACGTAACTGATTCCAAGCAGTGGTGATGGCCTCAGGATGGTGTGGACTTGGACAGGTGCCTCAGTCACAGGCACTTGGGAGCCTCACTGGGTCAAAAGCAGCAGCACCACTGAGGCCCCTTACACAGGTGACCTTGGCTCCTTAGGCCGTGGTGAGACTTTCTAAGGGTCCCCAAGTGCATATGAGTTTTAAGGAAATCCGTTCCAGAGCCTCCACTTCAGTGTCTGCTGGATCCGGGCCTCATGTGGGTTTTCTTTTACCATGTTCCCCTTTTAAAAACAGCCCTTCTACTTTACAAAAGCAAGACTCACCCTTCACCTACCACGATCTCACGACTGGGATGAAAACAAAGGAATGACTCTAAAATCTATTTTTAGGAAAGCTTCCTTTAGGGGCTAATCAGCTATGAAGCACCTATCTTAGGATGTGAGGTATCTCCCCATCTCACAGAGATGAGATCAGGGTGAGGCAGGGTGAGCTCTATGGGGAATTTTGTGCCTCATTAGGATGTTCTAAAATCAGATATATTGTAGAACGTGGGCAGTGGGAATAATAGAGATTTTTGCCCCATTTTTTGTTTAATGGCTTAAATTCCTTTTTCTTCTGACTCTTGTCCGTACATGCACTGCTCTTGTGGGAGAATCTGAGTGCAAACAAAGAGAAAATGGCTAAGAAACACTGAATGCTGAAATGGCTTTTCCCTCCATGTATTTAGTGTCAGCAATTATGATCAGTCAGTCTCAATCCTCACTCCTAGGGCAAACATTAGCCAGAAAGAAAGACGTTTTCAACAGTTGAAGCAGCTCGTTCTTCTAAACGTAACAAATATTTTCAGGGACTACCAAATTTTTACACTGAGTATTAGATCAAACCTGAAGATAAAAATTTTATGTGGCTCCTTTTAGATTTGGTGTGCATTATTTAACAAGGCAGTTAAAACCCACATTATTTAAAATCACCTAATGAAATATTTATTCCAAGAAAAGTTAATACTCATCATATTTCATATTATAAAGTGTTGACTATTTCCACCTCCTATTAAAAAAAATTAAAATTACATGCTGGCTGCTGAATCAGAAATCTCTCTATATGTGTGCATATATATGTATATGCATATATATATACACACACATATTTATATGCTTTTACTTTCTTTAAATATGCAGAAAAATTCTGAACATTAATGAAATCATTTCTGAATTATTGCACATGACACGTGCTTAATTATTCACAGACGTCTAACACCATAATGCATGTAATATATGCACAAACAGACACTAGCAGAAGACTCCAGGCCATCCTTGCTTCCTAAATAATGTAATTTCAGCTACGTATAATATTCCTTTGTTACATACTAAGTACAAGGATAGATAGATTTATCTTTGTTTTTTAAACATTATGAAATGGTTAAATTATAGATTCTATAACACTTTAATCCTGACTGATTTTCATAACCCGTCTTGCAAGGTGGATATCTATTTTTTAGTGACCTTTACAATACTCTATGGGATTCATATTAGCATGTTTATTTACATTAAAAAATACATCCACTTGGTCCGATTCTGTTGATTTGTTTGATGAGGAGGACTGAGTTTGCTAATCACTTTTATTAAGAGATATTTTATTGGCAAAGGTATATTGGAAATAACAATATTTAAATTTTTTTCAATCTTTTTTGAATGTATTAAACAAAGCATTTCTAAATTTACAAAATAAGGGTATAATTGATAGTTACTTGTTAGAGCTTCATAAAGCCTTTTTGGTATAATTCCCAGAAACTGAAAAAAATGAACTACCATGCTGACTGGGTAACAAATCCTTTTGTTTCTAATTCCTTGCTTCCAAAAATTTTGAAGATTAAAAATGGTGTTTGATGATAGACCACTATGTGATTTTGGGGCATATAACTGCAAATGAGTTTAAAAAAATGAAACGATATTCTTAGAAAAAGACATCTTCCACTATAATCTACTTATAACAAAGTTCTTTAGTGCCTACAGTAAAAAAAAATTAAGATAAAGAATTCATATTGAACCTCTCTCATTCTAGCAGCCAGTAACATTTATTCATGACATCTCATTAAGGTGTGCATTACTATTAACATTTTACTTCCTGTTTAACAAGTATTCATCAAAATTTGTAATATATTTTTGTTGTTTTGATTAACTGTGTAAGAGCCATCACTTTAGTGATAACTCAACCAGGAAAAATACTAACACTTAGAAACTCATGTCTCTTAAGAAATTAAAAAATTTTTTAAATCTACATTTTTTTGTAACAGAGATACATACTAGGTGATCAATAAAAGATTTTCAAACATGAAAGCAAACTGCATCAGAGATTGAGGGAAGTGGAGTGGAAATACCAGGAGTAAAAGATAGGATACAAATTTCCCATTGGTAAACAGAAGCTTGTTCATAGATTTAGAAAACAAGTGATGTAGACATCAAATCCCTATACACATGAAGTCCACTTCAGTCATTTAAAAGAGTCCTATCTCACTTCTTGAAAAAAAAAATGTCAATATTTATAATATTCTAACAATTTCACTTTTTGCACAGATTTGTACTTAGGGAAAACTTTATAGATCAACTTAAAAACTTGGGAGGCGGTACATGGTTTTCAAAATGTGGTACAGGGGTGTACAGGGAAAGCAATGTGCACCTCACCACTTCGTACCATTTCGTGAGTAAACATTCTCCTTACTTCTCTTTTGTTCAAGAGAAGGTGCTAGTCTGCTATTCCAGCTGAGCACCACCATAAATTACAGGGAAGATGACTTACTCATCAGTTTACCTGAGTCTTTCTGTGTCTTCTTCTCCCTCTGCTATTATCCTGGGCCATTGTCTGCTGTGCAGGGTGGGGCGCTAGCTCCTGCCTGCCGCTTGGCACTGAACTTCCTGCTTTTCTGCTTCTCACCCACTTTCTTCTGGTGTCAGAGGCTCTGATGCTGCCAGAGATGGGCCCCATCCCTCAAGAGCGCGGCCTCTCTAGGGCTGGGGTGCACTCTAGCACACAACTGTAATGCAGACTGTTCTAGAATGCACACAGTGGGGGCTTTATTTTACTGCCCACATAACTGCTGAGCAAGTCATTTCTTCTCCCTGAATCTTAGCATTCTCATCTGTCAAGTGAGGACTTACCATCCTCTAGCCTGTCTCTTGAGGGTTACAGCTGACACAGGGAAAGGGAGCTCCTTGAAAATGCTAACCCATTATTAGACATGAAATCTCCAACCGCCTAATTGCTTGGCATGTGGAAATACATTCAGTAGCATTTTCTTTCCATTACAGATGCATATTTAAAAATAAACAAAATCAAACCAAATGGAACACGAATCTGGCAAACATCCCACCACGGGTAACATGGTCTCTGTTTCTGGGAGAGGGAGGAGGGCCGGGCAAAGCAATCCTGGGAAGAGGCCCAACTTCCCGGCTCTGATTTGCTGAAAGTCCTTCTGGCATGTTCTCCCGCTCCCTTGCGCTCCTGACAAAGAAATATAACCTTTGGCCAATTGCATTTTTGTTCCACTGGTAAGTAGGTTAATGTGACCTGACAGGGCTGGATGAGATAGCACAGGAAGAAATAATATCTGTGCCTTTGTGCAGCTCGATGTGACAGAGGTAAACAGAGTAGAATACAAAGGTTTGAAAAAAACAGGGATTATTTCACTGTAAAAGGAGTTGCAGGATAGTATTTTACAAGCAACTTTTTTGATATACATTATAAGTGGTTACATTCCCACAGACCTAAAAATCCCCCAAATAGTTGTATCTTATTTGTCTCAACCCGTCCCTGCTTTCTTTACACCCTGCCTGATTTACAATAATCCCCAACACCAGTGATTAGTGTGAAAGTAAATGAAATAATTTTGTTCATGTAGTTTTATAAAGAGCACTGAAGTCCTACTTTGTACAAAGAGGTTTACAAATACTAATATTTCTAAATATTAATTAATTTTTAAAGTAAAATAAAATGTGTTACTTTTATTTGTTTATTTTTGAGTTTTTTTAGATTGAAGTATGGTGGATGTAAAATATTAAGTAAGTTACAGGTGTACCATGTAGCGATTCTCAAGTTTTAAAGATTATACTCTATTTATGGTTATTATAAAATATTGTCTATATTCCTCATGTTGTACAGTATATCCCTGTAGCTTATTTTATACATAATATAGTTCATACCTCTTAATCCTCTATCGCTATATAGCCCCTCTCCCCTTCCCTCTCCTCACTGGTAACCACTACTTTGTTCTCTATATCTGTGCGTCTGCTTCTTCTTTGTTATAGTCACTGTTGTATTTTTTAGATTCCACATGTAAGTGATATTGTACAGTATTTGTTGTTCTCTGTCTGACTTATTTCACTTAGCATAATACCCTCCAAGTCCATCCATGTTGCTGCAAATGGTAAGATTTCATTCTTTTTTATGGCTGAGTAGTATTCCACTGTACATATATATATATATATATCACATCTTTTTTTTTTAACAAATAAGTATTCATTTTACTTTTTTTAATATCTTTATTGGAGGGTAATTGCTTTACAATGTTGTGCTAGTTTCTGCTGTATAACAAAGTAAATCAGCCATATGTATACATATGTCCCCATATCCCCTCCCTCTTGCGTCTCCCTCCCACCCCTCTAGGTGGTGACAAAGCACCGAGCTGATCTCCCTTATACCACATCTTCTTTATCCTACAATGTGTTACTTTGAAATTTAATGGTATGGGCCTCATTATCGTTCCCATTTTTCCACTGGGAAAGGGAGTTTCAGAGATGTCGAGGAACTAGCATGGAGTCTCATCGTGGTTCATAACGGAGAGGTCAGGACACCCTTCCAGATTTCTCTGGCTTCAGAGTTCTTTTATTTTTTCTGTAGTACACTTCCTGTACTAGGAATGATATTTAAATTACTTTGGAATGTAAACTATAGTTACTTTTCCAGGCAGATCTATTTATTTCTGGATTTATTTATTTTTAAAGAAAACCCGTCTCTGCGTGAAAACTCCAGGCATCTCCTTCCCTCGTTGATGTGCGGCGGTGTGAGGGGTGTGCTGTCACCCCCTCCCAGCAGTGCCTGTGTGGGAAACGGGGGAGGGGGATGGGGAGCAGGATGGGTGGCGGCCATTCCTGGATTTCATTCTCTGGGGTGGAGAGGAAGGAGCATCCTGTAGAGACATGAAGTTCTAGAAGCTTCCTAACCACTTTTACAAACTGGAGATTCTTTTGGGGGTAAGAAATACCTGTTTAGGGTTGCAAGTGTTCCCTAGGAGGGTTAAATTTTTGGTGACTAGTGACTTCCTGGTAGGAAGTGTCCATGAGATGCTCAGGTGAACGGCTGTGATTTGGAAGTGAGGCAAGGCGGAGGAATAATGATGTTATGGGAAAGTGGGTCAAACCCACACTTGCTCTAACCTGACCCCCGGCTGAATCCTGGTACCCTGACTGACTACTTGTGGGTATCTCTGTGCCCAGGGCACCTGGGTCAGGAGCAGCTCCTCAGGGCCTTCTGGACATTAACATGTCTGACCTGTAAAAACAAATTTCACTTTTGGAAATGGCCTTTCCTCTCTCTCTGACCTAACCGTGGAGAGGTGTGGTGGAGAGACAGGACTTGTCTTGGGCCCTCCTGCAGTCAGTCCAGTCACAGCCTTCAACCTCCACGGTCCTCGGGCTCACCGGGCACGGGGAGGAGGCCTGTGAGCTTGGAAGCAGTGCTTATCCAGTGACAGTCGTGGTGCTGATGTTATTGACCGCGGCTTAGGCAGCTGCTCTGGCCGAGTGGACTCTCCGCGGCTGAAGCGGGGGTGGCCTGGGAAAGAGGCTCCCTTTGACATTTTTTTTTTTTTTTCCCGGTACGCGGGCCTCTCACTGTTGTGGCCTCTCCCATTGCGGAGCACAGGTTCCGGACGCGCAGGCTCAGCGGCCATGGCTCATGGGCCCAGCCGCTCCGCGGCGTGTGGGAGCTTCCCGGACCGGGGCACGAACCCATGTGCCCTGCATCGGCAGGCGGACTCTCAACCACTGCGCCACCAGGGAAGCCCCCTTTGACTTTTTACATGCATAAGCTCCAAGAATGTGACACACCTGCACTGGCATTGTCTGTATGTGAAAACTAAGCATCGTAATTTTGACGATGTATATATACTCTGTATATATTAATATTAATGTGATATATTAATGTGTTAACAGAATGAAAATTGAAATAATGGTTTCCTCAAAATATTAACATTATGTCTACTAACCTCACCTGAATTAAGCTAGTCGGTAGGTAGGAAATAAGCATAATCTGTATCTGACAGCATATTTTAGAAGTAGTTGTTAGATGAATATTAAATAAATAATGCCTTTTCCCCCAAAGAACTATACACTAGTATAACTACACCATGCAGGTTGCCACGACTACCTGGTCGGTAAACGTGTGTTTATTACTCCTGTAATGGGAGCAGCTATTACATGGGCCTCTGTCTATCCATATACTTCTAAATACAGAACTTCTTTGAAGATGCACACAGTCAGGGTGATGACATCTAAGGCAGAGATGTAGCATTCCTTCCAGGGTGTAGCAAAGTAAATGCAATACATCATTTAAAACAGCCGTAGAGGGAGATAGTCTGTGCTGGGAGTTTCATCACTGAACGGAATAGGCAATGTTTCTGTTTTCTTACAAACTCACTAACATGGAGAAATATTGATACATTAAACCTAATATATAGCACTTAGGGTAGAAGGCACACTTTATACATGTAGGATTTCTTACTGTCATTCTCACAGTCAGGGAAAAAGGTACAAATACGGGAAATAGGAAACTTTCCAACGCAGGGTTGGTATAGAAACTGAGAGAGAAAAGAATATAGAAAAAATAAATGATGGATGTTTTTAAAGGATTAGTAAATTGTAAAGTGCTGTATAAATATCAGATATCCAAATGGTCATCATAAATATGGCTATTTTGATCAATGCTGCCTGTTTATTAGTGAAGCAAAATTAACAATATACATTTTATTAAACTAATATACGTTTTACAGAAAGCAGGCCAAACATAGCCAGTTTGTTTATTTTGAGAAATATAAGCACACGAAAGGCATGAAAAGGTTAGACCTTGCCTCTTCTCAGCACTATAGCTGAATTCTTAAATGGAAACCATTCTTTTGTTTTAGTAATTTCTGATTAGGCTATGGAAGTTGATTGCTATAGATTTTTTTTTAAAGTTGTATTTCTTTCAGAGACAGAAGGAAGGTCAGTCTCTGTAAAAGAGAAGGAAAGGTGACCCTTGTCATTATAACATAATGTAGCCAGTCCCCAGGTGTAATGGGAGAAGAAGGAAACAAGTTCCCGTACAATGTCGCAGCTGAAAGGAAGCTGATGCCAACGAGCTTCTCAGAAGAACAATGACTCATTACGCCCGGGCTTCACAACAGATGCGAGTCCCCAACCACTGGCTTCCCTCCAAAAACAGAGAAGAAATAAAGAGGGCAGAGCCAGGAAGAGGGTGCCAGAGACTCGTCTGATGGGGAGTCTTTCTAGCAGGTGTAGAGCAATAAGAAAAGTGCTTTGGAATCACAAAATTAAAAAACAAGTATCAGCTGTGGGAGACGTCGAGATGCAAATAAGTGGGAATGCAAATAGGACGGATAAATGAGAGTGTGCAGTAACCCAGTGTTTACAACCCCAAGGCAACTCCATCCTGTAATTATCTGGGTGCTATTAACTGCGTGGGAGCAGCTAGCAAGGGGCACATAAAAGATACCACTGAAGTTAAACATCTTCCCTTTCCAATGATAAAGCAAGATCTCCAAGAGCCTTAAACCTACCCTGAACTAAACCAGTTTGTGCAAAAGGGCTAGAAGTGTACCTCTGGTGAAAGATAAAAGCTGGATTTTCATTATTTACCACACATTGTAACATAATTCTTAGCATTCACTAAAGAAATAGATGGTGGGAAATCTGGCTTCAGTAGACACGTTGTTTAGTTTTCTCCTCGCTGCCGTCTCCTGAGGCTGGTGTGATGACCACTGATAGACCTGATCAAGGTCCTTGACCAAAAGGTAGTCAAGCCAAGATTTGAGTATCAGCACGTATTTTGGTCCTGGGTTTTCACCCTTTCTATTAAACCACTAGTGTCCAACAGAAGGCAATTTTGCCCCCCACCCTGAGGGGACACTTGACAACGCTTGGGGACATTTTTGGTTCACAACCAGGGCGTGCTATTGGCATCTAGTGGGTAGAGGCCAGGCATGCTGCTAAACATCCTACAATGCACAGAACAGTTCCCCCAAATAAAGAATTATCTGGCCCTGAATGTCACTCATGACTGACACTGAGGTTGAGAAGCCTTACGTGACCCCACAGCTGCCACCGTGCAGGCTCCACCTCGAGGCAAATAGAGTCGATCAGGGAAGAGGCAGCTGTAGACATGAGGGTCCTCAAGGGGGCCTGGGGGTTGCTGGACAGGAATAAGAGAGGTGGAGCCTCTTCCAGCCCACGGACAGAGAGGTAGACAGAGGTGAGGCAGGAAAAACTCGTATTTGTCAGAAAGGCATTCTGAGACTGCTTGGATGCCAACCGCCCTTTCAAAACCCAAGAGGCATTTACAACGCCACCCAAAGCTCTAGACGGTTCCCTAGCATCATTCTGCCCTGCAAGTTAGCAAGGAGAACGGCCCTGGGTTTTCTGTGGGTTCTTTATTTGTCTTCCAGGATATTAAAGACTGACACCTTGCAGAATACAAAGCAGAGGCTAATGTGGTAAGAGGCTGGACAGATGGTGTCTCTAGAAGATTTAAGACTGAAACGTCAGTTGAAAGACAAAAAGAAAGATGGGATCGCTTTTGAAAACTCTCCTTGGTAAAGACGTAGAGGGTTTTCCTAACAAACATGTTCTGAACGAAAAGCATCTCAGAGGGATTTTGAATTTAAACCAGCTCAACAGCATCAGGGGTTTTGGAGGGTTAGTCAAGCAAAGTTAGAAAGGACCTGTCTGCCACAGAAAACCGATGGGAACCGTGCAGCGAAAGCTGCGAAACGCTCGGGAAAGGAGATGGACGGAGCCAGGTGAAGAAGGTGGGAGAGAGCTCAGGTCCCCAGAGAACCACTGGCCTGAGTCATCATCAACCCAATTTCAGAGGAAGCACACATTTATCTGTGTTTTAGGCTTTAGTGGGAAGCCTTGTATAGCAGTTCACATTTTTTTCTAATTTTATTGATGTGTGAATTCCAGAAAGGGTCTGGAGTCCCGAGAGAGCTCCAGCTCTTTTCCCAGTTACATGGGCTGCGTCTGCCGGTGCGGGTTCTGCTGCCAAAGAACCGCAGGGGCCTGGGGGCCCCAGGAGATGCTGAGACTGTAGCCCTGGATCTCCTGCCTCGCTTCCCAGCCTGCTGTCCCCAACCCTGGGAAAGATGCTACCAGGGAGGAATGACCTCTCAGGGAAGTGGATGAACGCTGACTTTGCCTGGTTCTAGTCTGCTAAAGATAGCCCTGGTAGCGTCTCAAATGGAAAGCCGCAGTCAATGAGTCTCTGATTTTCACTACGGAACCTGTGAGACAATGTAAGACACAGTTCAGTGAGATAATGCAGCTGCACTGATCGGTTTTATTTTCATCTCTACTTTAATAAACATACATGTGCCAAGCTAGCTCTGAATTATTTAAAATTACAGCAGTCAGAAGAGAGACCTTCTCAAAGTCTGTCAGAAGGATTTTTAATCATCTTTAAGTAAACTTCAATTTCCCTGGAAATGAAGGGGAATTCTTTTTCTACTTCAAAGTTCAGTACAGATTCACTGAAGGGGCTTTCCATCTCCTGCCACGAGTAAAAACATGAAATGCTTAGTGCAAAAAATACACATGAAATGAGTTTAAAGCCCTTACCCTCCTCGAAGACTAGATTTAAGACACTATTACTTAACAGCCCTAAAAAGGTTTACTTTAGTGATAATAGCAAATAGCCTTTATTCAAAACCATTCATCAGCATGATTTAAAATGTCCTAAGCGTCATCCTTTTGAAAATCCATCCACCCACTCCCACCCCAGCGGGTGAGACAATAAGGCGCTGACTCGCTCGCCCAGCTCTAGGGCGGGTGCTTGTGGGCTGGGGGAACTTGCCTCCCTGCTGCACCGAGCTGTGGGGCAGTCCTAGGTCACAAGGTAGTGGCCAGGAGCTGGGTGGCTTTTGCTGGCTCGGATGTGGCCTGTGGTGTAGCTGTTCATCCAGTGGTCCCACGTACATATAAACACCCATTTAGGCTTTGTGACAAATTTGCTGAAATGGTGACAGTGGAGATGGATGCTTCAAGAGAGGGTAGGAGGGTGGAAAAGGGAGGTTCTTGGATTTTGGAGATGACAATCCCTAAACCTAACATGTGTGGACTTCTCTGTTATCACCTGAACAGAAACTCTCTCTCATTTGTCGTTGATGGCACCGTACTAATTAGTTATTATTACCTTTATTTTAGAGAGGAGGAAATTGGGGCTCAGAAAGGTTCAGCACCTGCCGAAGGTTAAGAAAATGCGGGAAGGTTAGAAATCGGGGAGCTGCGGTCCCCAATACCTGTGGTCTTCTATTCCGCTCATGTGCCTCCCCACATGCAGGGGGCAGGGACCTGGCTAGACACAGGATAAATTACAGCTGCAGAGTTTAATGGCACCGAGAACAGCGACTGGGTGAGGGAACGGTCCTCATGAAATGCCCCCTTGTAGATAAAGCTCATTATCGTATAGACTTCCTAATGTCTTAACGGAGGAAACCTGACAGCAGGCTTAGACGTCTCACTGGATAGGTTATTCATCATAAAGAATCAGCCCAGAGAGTGGTGCGTAAACACTGCTATTTACATGAACAACCAGTTTTTAAAAATGGTCATAACCAAAAAAACAAAACAAAAACAGAAACAAATCCCCCACAGTCTGCAGGGTAATGTTCCGTCGGTATTACTTTTGAAGCAAAAAAAAAAAAAAAAGTGCTTCGGCTACTAAAAGGACCCCCACCCAAGCTGCCATTCCGGGGAGGCAGAGTCCAGGGTCACCCCGGGAAGCAGTGGAGCGAGCTGCGCCTTTCGCTGGTAGGCATGCCTTCCTCAGGGGCCTTTAGCTGCGGCAGTGAACACACTAATTGTGTCACTAACGATCCCGGGACTTTCCACGACAAACGTAAAGATGCTGGTACGAGTGACCTGCTAACACTGGATCTGCATGGAGTTCAATCCAACTTACACTCACTGGCCCCAAGGCGCCGCGCTGGGCGCGAGGCGGACGAGGCTGACGCCTGCGGGGCCTGGGTGGGAGGGGCGCAGGGCGCCGTCACCCCGCCCCTCCGACAGGGTCCAGCCCCAGACACCTCCCTCACTGAGCTTCCGCAGGAAACTCCCCCGCCTGCCCGCTTGTCCCATCATTTCAGAGACGGCTAAGATCCCCCTCCACGAAGACACCTTCTCTGATGAACAAGCACACGATCTGGAACACGCTTGGCCGAAGCAACGGAGCCACCGTTAGCCCCGGCGGGATTGTTAACAACATTCCATTTCCGCGCATTGTTTTTCCATTTAGACTGTCGACCGCAGGCTCGCCCAGCGCTCCCCGAGCGCTCCCCATGCTCTGAAAAGTCCCCGCAGCACCCTGGTTAGTGGTACAGACACAGCAGGCATTCAATCAAATATTAATTGATGTGGTGAGGTTATGTTCTGAAAATCCGAATTCCTCCTGAGAGGCTAATGCACTGTGCTCCGCCTGTCTGCGGGTAGTGAGGGCTTCCGAGCCAAAGCGAGCTTTGGACGAGAGCTGCTCCGCGGCGGTGGAGATGTTTGTTCCAGGGGTGGATGAAATGGCACTCCTGGCATGCTGGATGGGCAGAGTCTTTACGTGTAATTTATTCTGCATTTCAATTACTTTGGAAAAAGGCTTCCTGGGGTTTTGGCCAGAGGTGTGTGTAAGTTATCAGTTTAATGGATTTATTCTTGTTTTGCTAAGGTAAGTAATATTTATTTTTAAAAAAGTCTGAAAACAAAACTCAATAGTCTGCATTTTCATTTATCCTTAGCTCTGCCTTTTCTAATTAGGGTATCTGGCACGCTGCTTTTTATTTCTAGGTAGCCCCTGCTTACATTTTACTCTGGATTCCGAGTGCCTACACTGGGCTTCAGGGACCCGTCGTCAGGGCTGGTGCTTACATCCACCTAACACCCATGATCCTTGAAATCTGATGAGTCCAGCCTCACGGAAAGCCCCAGTGGCCTACACACATCCACCTGTGCCATTCCCACCCTGACCAGATAACGGGCAGGGAGATGGAAGCCAAACTTGATGATAACCGTTTGGAGGCTGCCTGGCCTAGGAAGAAGAGGATGGTGAAGCTCAAATGGAGCGCCAGTCTTCTGGTGCTCAGAACAGACATGGGGAGGGAGGGCCTTTGGCCTGGAGTGAAGTTACTAGAGGCTCAGCTGCAATGGGCTGCCAGGTCAAGGCGGGCAGGTACAGGCTTTCTGGATGGTGAGCTGAGACCTTAGGGCCACCTTCCCCTGTCTCCTATAAAAGGACACTTCTGAATGGGAATAAAGGCAGACGCCTTTCCTCCAGGTTTGAAGGCTCCTGTGCCCATATCCTAGACTTCAAAGCATCTTAGAGTCCATAGGCTGCAATCCCAGCAGCCAACAGCAGACCAGAAGAGCAGCGCCACCTGCGCTGCCCAGCTTGCCTGTCTGCAGCCACATCTGATGAGTGCAGCACACTCGAGGCCCAGTGACCGAGGCAGAACCACATGCTTGTGGCCCGAAGCCCAGCAGTCTGCTTTCAGGCGGGCGTGTGGTGCTATCAGTCAGTGAGATGAGCCCGGCTGCCTGCTATCGGCCCACCAGCTTGCCTGTCCTGTCTCTAGAACAACCTCGACCCTGGGGTGGGTTCCTCTGGCCAGGGGAGAGGTCAGAGGCTGGAAGGAAGGAGCTGTTATCCATGAGAGCCAGAAGCAGGGACCTGCGCAGGAGGGCAGCCACTCAAACAAAGGGAGGCTTGGGAATGGAAGCTTCCAGCCTCACTCTGCTATCACCCAGGACTCCGGAGGCTGCAGAAGCTGAGACAGGGCTGGAGGCTGCCTGGGCCGAGCACAAAGCACCTTGGTTATGGGCCTTGGGTGAGCTTTTGGTGTCCAGCTGTGCTTGGAGGAGCCAGAAGACACCAGCCGAGCCACAGGGGCCCAGAGGGACCAGGCTTGGGACTCTGACCATCCTCAGGAGGGGAACGCCCTGGAAGAACCCAAATTCTGGTGCCCTGGAGCCTGGTGGCTGAGCCAGTTTTGACATTGTTTAGAAGCATAGAAGGAATAGGATGTTACTGGTATGTGGGCGCCAGGAAGGAATTCATACCTGTTCCTAGAGCAACCTACTTTTAACCTAATTGTTAACCTGAACTATACTTTAAACTTTAAATGGAGCCTCTTTTCTAGCTGTGATTTATGAGCCTCCTCCTTCTATCAAATTAAAGCTCTCCGCAGATGAAGCAGTTTATCCTCATGTCATCTGCACCCACCTCCCACGCTGGGAAGAGGGGCCAGGAGTGAGGGAGGGACGTGTGAAGACAGAGACTACAGCGCTTCCCATTTCTCTAAATCCCCACTGAAGTCCACCCATCCACCTATCCTGCTGCCATTCACCCACCGACGACTATAACCAGCCCGCTCCGATTCCTGAATGCGTGTAGAAACGGCCCTGCAGTGCCGGGCACGGCGGCAGCCAGCTCTCCCCTCCCCAGGTGCCAAGGTGGACTTTTTTTTCCCCTTCAGGCTAAATAGGATTTCTTTCTTCCAGCGCAGGTCAGGTGACTTCTTAGTGATCTTTATGGAAAGAACCCGAGAGAAGGAAAAATATCTTTTTAATCCCATTTTCCTTCTCACCTGGCACTGAGCTGTTGCTATAGCAACATCTTACCTGCTCCCAGGACAGCTCCGTGTCCCTGCGAAGGTAATGGAGCGCTGTTCTTTCACTCAGAGAAGGGACCGCTGTTCATTGACCAGTTTTCCCTGGGGGTCTAAATTCCTAGGCTCTCTACCTTGCTTCATCTAGGGTTTCCTGTGGCTAAAACCTAAAATTCACTTCGAAACTTCCAACGGTATAATCCTGCAAACCTTTCAGACCTGAACTCAGTAGAAATGAACTTACATTTTGTTTTCAATAAGAATAACTTCTGTGCATTGGCTTAAGTTTAGAAAAGGCTTCTGTAAGGAACACAATTTTGGGAAAAATCTTCCATACTCCTCTGCCATCCCTTCCTTCCTTCCTTTCACGTGTGTGTGTGTGTGTGTGTGTGTGTGTGTGTGTGTGTGTGTATATGTATATATATATATATATATATATATATATATATATATATATATATAATGAAATAGTTTTAATACACAGAAAATACAGAGCCTAAGGTAATAAGCACTCATGGACCCACCTCTCAGGCTTAACACATGCAAATTTGCTGACGGGGTGTGGGGCATTTATGCTTCAAATTTGTAAGAAGTAAAAAGTCACAGAGGTAGAGATAGCATCTATTTTGAGGAACATTATTTCTCCATCCAAGTCTTGGCACTTTGGTTACACATTTATGGGCAAGACGTTTTTTGGTCAGCTTTCTCGTAATTGGGGGGTGGTACCTAGGCATCTCTGGCTGTAGAGGTGTCCCTGGACATCTTGGCAGCTAAGAGCCCCAGGATCATTAGCTGTTCCTAGACCCTTTCATCTATTTGCCTGACAATCCTTATAAGCTGGAGTCCAAGTTCATCTTCCCAAATGAATGGACATTATTTTAAAATAAAAGCATTCAGAACAGAGGATGATTCTGGGCCTCACGCAATTCAGGAAGCCCAGTGTTTTCTTCCCAAGGTCACACTAAAAAGGTGGTGGGTCTGAGATCTTGTCTGTTCAAAGTAAAGTGATAAAGGGTCAACATAGAGAGAACAGTTGTCATCCGGGGGTGGACAGCTTACATACAAGCGTTATGAATGAGGCTATCAGGGCTCAGGTAAGAGCATTATCTTGGATAAATGGTTTGTGGTTATTGATCTGGACCAATCTGACAGAAAAGAAGCTCCATGTATTATTGCTACAATTACTTGATTTATACTTGCAATTTAGAATTTGTATGCTTAGTCAATTCTGTCAATATCAAAAAAAAAAAAAATTAACACCCTAGTTTCAAAATCTGACATATGGATTTTGTCCCAAGATTTAGTGTGTCCTCTAAGCAAAATAACTGTCAATCTGAGTCATTTGCCTTCAAAGAAAACTTGAAACACAAGTAATCAGGGAGAAAGCCAACCAACCAAACATAAAAAGATGCAAATCAGGTTTCAAGGTTTATAAAAATAAAAGAAAAACTTTTTCATCTATCCTTATATATTCTATCACTGCTCATCAGGTGGCCCACAGAAAGCTTATTTTATCAGACGGAGATAACTCAGAAAACATTCTGGGCTGGGATATGTGCGATGGCCAGCACTTGACAAGGAGTCTCATATTCACATTCTATAGAAATCTATATTGAAGTGAAAATTTAAAAAGCTGACCAATAAGCACACACAGTGAAGAGGGCAACCAAGAAAAACCACTCTGGGCATTGTTGAAAACTGTTGTCTGGACCTCAGAGAAGAGGTCAGAACCTACAAGAGAGATTTATCCTTCCAGAGGCCATAGGTGAGGTCTTGGGGTGGGGCAGAGGCAGGGTGCACTGGTTGTACTTCCAAAACCAATGGTACTTGTTTACAAAGACATTCAGGCCTATTCTTTCATCTTACATGGACAGGTATAGGGAATCAAAGAATAAGTGCAGAAAAAAGAGACTCGGGGAATGGAATGTCCTTGGTGGGCCCTGGTATCTTCTTTGTAAATATACTGCTCTGCTCCCACACCCTGGATACTGTTTCTGTTACAGAGCCAAGGGTGAGGGCTGCCAGCTGTGCTTCCATTCCTTATCCTTTCTACAGGGTCTTATAGCTTCAGTTCTCAAGAGGTAAGAGAAGACCTTCAGAGAGCATCATCTTCTGTCAGTCCCTCTTGATTTTGTTCCAAGCATGGAATGAAGTTCCCTATGTGGCTTGATTAGCACAGACAGCACAGAGGAACCTTTCTTTCCCTCATCACTCATCTTGAAGGCAAGACAGCCTCAGGATGCCACCTGCTCATGGTCCCTCACAGGGAACCTGTTGCCCACACTGCCCTGAGGCTGCTGGACCACTCATCATTAAATGGCCAGTGATCTATGCTGTGGCAGGACACAGAAGATATTCTGGCCAGAATCCTGGTCTCAGGAATATAAGTAAGATAATTCCAAGAGAAGGAGGTAGTTAACAGTGCCCATGTACAATGGACAAATGATAAATGTGGGAGGGGAAGTGGTGAGCCATGTACAAGCTGCGGTGGGTAGGGAGCTGAAGACCCAGTGACACCAGCTGGCTCATGGGCAAGGTTTAGAGAATAAGGGGACTGCTTTGGTTCTGACAGATCTCTTGGACAGTCCACATGGAGCCCTCAAAATAATTCTCTTAATCTTGGAGAAAAATGGTGCCACCTTCAAATATTTTGAAATGCATTGATAAGTTTCACATATTCTTAAGTACTTCCAGTGTCTTATTTAAAAATTAAACTTTTTTTCTGAGGACTTAACTCATGAATAAATCAAAATCATAAACATAGTGAACTTTACATTTTCTTAAAAGTTTCAGTACTATTTACAAACTATGGGTTCAACTTGCTATCCCAAGTCTAAATCAATTACTTAATTAGGTGTTTGAACCTAAGTCACAAAGCTGATCTTAATTAACCATATTCCTTTAAATATTACAATTTTGTGAAATTCCAAATACATATAAGTTCGTTAACATAAAGTATTAGTTCTACGGTTTTGATTCTCTTAAGCATTTCTCTACTTAATTCTAAATCTTTCCAAAGGTGAAAAATGTTTAGCTACTAAGGAAACGATTGCATCATCCCACACAATTATTTTAGGTTATGCTCCCATATAATTTCGGGGATTGTCAGCTTGCTTGAGGTTGCATTGTAAACAGAAATTTTAGCTGGGGCATTGACTAGATTCTTTGTGGCAACCCATGTGGGACCAACTGAATCCTATTTATAGTTGTCATGGTGATGATTCCAACTCAAAGGAGGTGGGTATGGAGTTCTTGACCTTAGATCCAAGATACACACACACACACACACACACACACACACACACACACACACACACACACATATATATGCTATATATTATATATAATGTTTCCACCCAGTTGGCTAAATCATTTGACAAAATTTGCATATTGTGTTCTTAAGATGTAAATATATTTCTATCTCAAGATCTTTAGATACACGATCTTTAAAATTGTGTATTCTGTCATATTTTTTATGCGACCATGAACATTTTTCGGATATTAAAAAGTGTCTAATTAAATTTTGATATTGCTCATGACTTTGATAATTCAGTAACAAATTCTAAGTTCATTCATTTGATGAGTGTTAAAAAAAATAGAATCGTTAATTCCTTAGGGTCGGTCAATGAGTGCTTGAACTGTGAACTAGCAACTAGTACTGAGTCCTGGTTAAGAGTGAGAGCTCTGGGATCAGTCTGTCTGGGCTTAAAATCTTGGCTCCACTTCTTTCCTACTCTTAACCATTTTACTATAGAAATTCTCATACGCTGTGTGTGTGTGTGTGTGTGTGTGTGTGATTCCTTACTCTTAAACATTATGCTATAGAAATTCTCATAAACTGTGTGTGTGTGTGCATGCATGTGCATGTGTGCTACAGTACCAGTTATTTAACCAAACACTACTGTAGGTGTTGCCGTGCAGGTATTTTATAGATGGGGTTAAGAGCTACAATCAGTTGACTTTAAGTAAAGGGTATTCTCTCAATAATATGGGTATAATATGGCCGAACCACATCCAGTTGAAAGACATTAATTGAAGTTTCCTGGGAAGAAGAAAGTCTGCCTTAAGGATGTAACACTGGCTCATGCCCAGCTTCCATACTGCTGGCCTGCTCTACAGAATTCAGACTTGTAGTCCCCACAGCCATGTAGGCGAATCCCTTAAAATAAAGAGAACCCTGGAGGACCCTGACTAATACACAGTGGTTTCCTTTTTCCTTTATTTTCTTCCCTCCCTCCCTTCCTCCTTCCTTCCTTCATTTTCTTCTTTCTCCCAAGTCCCAAAGAGCAAACTTCAGTATTATCTTTTCTGGGAACACTAGTAGTTGCAACACGTAATATTAGCAATGAAAATTCATTAACTTAGCAATTGGTAGTTGAGTTTGACTTTGGAGAGAAAGATTAATCTCTTATTTTCTATCTATTGAAGTGAAGAACTAAAAGTGTGTTACCCTTCTTTGCTGTAATGTATAATAGAAGTGTCCATTTAGTGTCCACAACGCTAATTCTGACTTCTTGAGAGCATGGCCTTTGTCAGTCTGGTTCAATCCTACATGTTCTAAGCACCTAGAGTGATGCCCAGCACATAGCAGACACTCGATTATTTGGTGAATGAATAACTTGCTATTTACATCTGCCCAATAACTACCTAATGAGTAGAAAAATTTCCATTGAAAAATTCCTAATCGTCCTTTTTATAGAGGCCTACATGTGTAGGCACTGTTCTAGCTGAGTAAGTCACATCAGGTCCCTTACAGAAGTTCTAGAAATATTAGGTGAATAGAAATAGATAAACACATGGAATTTAATTCATATCAACATACAACAGGGAAACAAACACTAAAAATTTTTCTAGTTTGGCAATGTGTGTTCCTAGTTTCTTTCAAAATTCATATTTCAAAAACATTTTCTAAGGAAAATATTGACCTCTAGGGGAAGTGAAAGGCTCCTCCATTCTCCCACTTCATCGGCTTTAATCCTGCCTGAATATGAACAGGATCAAGGGCAAGACATTATACCTCCCCAAAAGAAAAAACATTTGGATTTGAGTACACCGACCTAGACCTGCCTCGTAAGGTGGTCAAAGAGTAAAGGATGTGGGGTGCACGTGTGTGACCTTTTACTAATACCAATTCTCAAGGCATCTCCGCTGAACACACAACTCTAATAATTTCTACCAAAAATGTCAGAGGAATCAACAATGTTAGTATTCAAATAGGATTCACCACTTCTAATTGCCCTTTGATGCCACAACTGTATTCTTAAAGGGTACATGGGTTTCACACAAATAATTCAAGATTCATGTTTATATCTACATAGAGTGTCCGGAACAATGGTGCTGTAATGACTGCCAAATGTAGGTATGGATTGATGGATGGATGGATGAATTAATGAATGCTCTGTAATCTAAGGGCTGAAGATGAATTACATAAAGCTCCCCAAAGGGCAGAGGGCACAATCAAGGAATATAAAAATCTACTGGTAGGTACAAATTGTTTCTAGAGGAGAGATTGGTTCTGAAAATACAGAGATTGGAAACCACCAACTCCATATGTGCTTTATCATACTATTTAAACCTGCATGATGAGGAAGCTAACACTTTGTAGACAACCTCATACAAAGGTGGTTTTTTTAAAAGACAGTCTTCTTTTGTCCTTCCTTTGTAGCTATTTGGAAAGAGAATGATAATAATCAAAAGACCTGCCAAAAAAAGCGATTCGGTATTTCAAAGGTTGCAGGCTATTGTGCGACACATGCTGAATATCATGCAGAAAATGACTACCTTCTGAATTACTTGGGATGCTTGAAACTCCGGAAAGAAAAATAGAATCCCACTGTCTGTTATAAGAACGCTGAGAAGAAGAAAGAGAGAAATTCAGCTTTTCAGACATTCAGATTTCCTTTGCTTAAGTAGGGCAGACCCCTTTAAGGAAAGCTTTGGGGACAGAACAGAAATACATCTCAGGGCAGCTGTTTTTCCATCTGAAGAAGGTTGGGTGGCTCTTACGCCACTTACAGATTTTAAAAACGTGTTGTCATTCTTTAATCATGGCCATTATTGGAGAATATGATTGAAATTTTAATTATTAAGTAGAAAGAATTGGCAAGCACTTTCATCGGGCAGCTGGTGTGCCCGAAGTGATAAGTCATCAGCACAGCGGATGAGAACCTGGGAGTGCGTTATCCCCGTGCCGGGACCCCAGCCGAGCAGGAGGCAGTGGTCTGTCCACCTCCTACTGGCTCCCTGTCTCCTAAAATGTCTGCACGCCGTTTACTGCAGAGCCAGTGTTTAGACCAATGCTCAGTAATGTGAAAACATCAATCATTTCCCTCCTCTATTGAAATGAAGTATGATTCCTCTTGATTTAATAGCAAAGGAGCATTTCCAAGGCACAAAAACATTTCCACGACTAAGCACAAAGGTTATGCTGAAAATATACATTTGTTTTCTTCTTCCACAGAGCCATGGGCACTAAATTTATTAGCTTCGTGTTCACCGTGACAGTAACTCCACGTCTGCCGGGCTCTGCACTGTCTGTAGTGCGGTAGACAGTGTGCAGGGAAGCTCGTCAAAGGAGAAAGGCGGCCAGAGATTCGTCAATTGCAGGGAAAGGATGGAACACAGGGTTAGTATGACTCATTAGTGCTTAGGTCTAAACCTTACAATCACCAAAAGCCATTGTGGTGTCTTTTTAAAGCTACAGTAAAGATCATTATTTGGATAACCTCAAACCCCTGCATCCATCTAAAGCAGGGTCAGGGTTGAAAACAAGAACCACCACTGACACACCCAGGAGTGACGTGGCTGAGCTTTCTAGAGCTGGCAAGCACCTCCACCGCTCAGATAGTGTCGCCTGCAGGGCAGGGCCCTGGTAGTGGCCTGGAGACCAAGGGAGGCTACTTCCAGGTGTGAGGCGTCTGCCCCCTCCCCGGGTGACTGGTGCACTGCAGTTAAGATTTGTGCATAAGATACTATTAAGATACTATTTAAACCTGCATGATGAGGAAGCTAACACCTTGTAGACAACCTCATACAAATTACATTGGAACCCCAATGACAGTAGCTGTGTCTGTGAAGTTCTCTTCCTGCCAGTCTCCAACCTACAGGAAATGCCAAATTCTCTCTCCTAATCACGAGAACATTCTCAGAAAGGTACTTGAGGTGCCTATTAATTCTAGCATATAGTGTAAATTAATAATGACCTATTTGGTTTTAGAGTTTTTTTTTTTTTTTTCTTTTGGAGAAGATCCAAACTATGCACTTGCTGGAATAAATAAGGGGTCTGACTACAAATATAGCCGACAGTTCTTACTGGTGGAGGCCACGGTGCTGGTTCTAAGTGGAGTTGTGATTAGGAAGGAATTTCCTGAACACCTGATCTGTTTATAGAAACGCCTGGAACTTCCGGCCTGCAGGGCACAGGGATGGCTTGATCCCGGCCTCTCAGAGTTCCATGCCTGCCTGTCGTGGAACTCCCTCACAAAGAAGATTTTTTCCCCAATTTTCTCACTTCTGTTTGGAACTTTCTACTTATAGGTAGATTTCTTCAGGGTTCTAGGAAACCAGCTAATGTGGCACCTTTGTCTACAATTATAATGGTTAGGGTTAGTTTTATCTTTGCCTCCTTCCCCTTTGCAGCTAGCTGAACAAGGGCTTTCAGTGACTTACCCCCTAATGGGAGGTTTCAGGTGCAGAATTGGGTCAGCAGAAATAATCACACTGAAAGCAGGTTTCTCAGTGCTGCTGACACTATTCTGTTTAGACAGGAGAACGGCCGTTGACTTCTCGTGAGGGACACATTTATCCACCAAATCACATATCCCTCTTTCCTCAATTCAACCATTCATCCACCCAGTCTTCTAGCTTTTGCTGTGTGCCCGTCAGGTGTAGCGGGCAGAGCAGGAAGTCCAGGAGTGAACATGAGCAGCAATCGATTCTGTCCTCAAGAAATTTTCTGCTCACATTGGAAGACAGATTTGAAGGTAATATAACTAAAGTTTATGATAAAACTGTGATCTGTGCTATTTTATGAAGTTACAGGGGTTGCAATGAATTACTTATGTCCGGGTGAGGAGGGCTTTATGGGCACTGTGTGTTTATAGGCGAGAGTGACTCCGACCAAGATTTTGAAGAATGAGTTATCCATTATTTGAGAATAATGGGAAAAGGCGGTGCAATCTCCCCCCTGGGTGGTCACAGGCCCGACAAGATGTTTAGATTCACAAGGTTATAATAGGCTACACTTGGCACTGGATTCACTTAGAAGGATATAGGACACGAAACAGCACCCTAGCAGGGAGTGTCAGAGAACATTTCTTTGAACCCCAGTGACCACTCAGGTTTGGGGAACAAGATCAGGATGGTGAGTGAGGTCACGAACCTGGATAGAAGCTCTAAGTCCCAAATGTGTTGGTAAGAGTTCCATGGACATAAGTTCAAGCTATAGAATGTGTAACTTCTACCTCAAAGAGCATGACTTCCAGGGAAGTCCACAGCCTACGGCTTCTCCCCTGGGCATTTATGGTTCATTCACAGTCTCAAGCTGTCATGATGCGATGTGCCAACCAGGGGTCACTTTTTATCATTGGCACTTGCTGACTATTAACTCAATAAACATTCCGTCTTCGTCAGGTCTCCCAGGAGCAGAATCGAAGGTCAAATTTGTCCTCAGAGAAGGAGAAAGAGTTTTGCCGACCAGTGGCTCAGAGGAAGGAGCAGTCTATGCCGAGGTCTGGGAGTCTGAAAGAACACGGTGAGATCCAGAGCTGGAAATGGTCCAACGTGAGTTAAGTACAAGGTACTGCAGGAGATGAGAGGAAGGGTAAAGGGGAGAAGGGGTGGGAGATGGGGCCACCGGAGGGGAGAGGGTCCGGGAAACAGACTAGCCCATACCCAGGGGCTTAGATGTTTAGCCTGTCAGGAATCATGGCATGGGATGTGTTGTGATCACATGTGTATGGTAGTGATATCAAGGGTTGAAGAGTGAGGAACACACCGTAGGGAGGAAGAGAGTAGGTTGTTACAGAAGCTCAGGCAAAGGATAGGGGGATCCTAAGTTAACAGGAAAGGGCATGGAGATAAGGAACATCTACTAGCTGGAATCAATCAGCAATCAACCAGCTACTGGGGATAAGAGTCTGGAATATGCCTATGGATCATCACACGTGCCCCTCACTGCAGAGAACTGAGATAAGAGGAGGGAGAGCAGGTGTGCACGTGGGTGATGGAAGAGGTGGAAAGATGAGTTCAAATATGGATATTCTGCATTTGACCTGCTTATGAGAATTCCAAGTGGAGATACCCAGCAGGCAATGTAAAGTATCATCCTGAGGCTCCAGAGACGGGTCTCTCTAGAGACAGACCTGGGGTACATCAACCATAGACGGGGCTCAGAATCGAGGAAATAAATGAGACGGCCCAAAGGAGGACTTGATCTCAGAAGAGGGAAGGACCAGAGATGGTCCCCTTGCAAACACCAGAAGTTTAAGGGGAGGTAGAAGACGGGTTTGTGATGTAGTCTGTGAAGATGCGACTGAAAGGGGGCAAAGGACAGGTAAATGGGAAGGGTACCATGGAGGCCGGGGTAGGAAGAGCTGTCACCAGCATCACGGCTGCAGTGAGGTGGGTACACCGACAGTAAGACCTAACCATTTTCTTCATCTTTGCACGATATTTGCATCTGTAGTATAATTGAAGGCTAGTGTATCTAGAGGACTAGAGGGCTCAGATCAAAAGTCAGCCTGAAGTTATTTATATTTCACCATTTACTTATACAGCATTCTTTTTTTTTTTTTTTTTTTGCTGTACGCGGGCCTCTCACTGTTGTGGCCTCTCCCGTTACGGAGCACAGGCTCCGGACGCGCAGGCTCAGTGGCCATGGCTCACAGGCCCAGCCGCTCCGCGGCATGTGGGATCCTCCCGGACCGGGGCACGAACCCATGTCCCCTGCATCGGCAGGTGTACTCTCAACCACTGCACCACCAGGGAAGCCCTACAGCATTCTTTTAATTCTAATCACAGTGTCTGGTAAAGATCCAATTTCCAGCTCTCTCTGGTTTGTAAGCTGGTGTTTTTCTGCAGAGATACCACAGGGGGAGGTATGTCAGGGCCTGATTTGGTACTCAGTTAATATTATAGCACATGCCCTTCCATTACCTAGAAGCTAATGAATATCTAAATTAGTTCTATGGCCCAAAGCAAAGATAAAGTGGTTAGTATGTTTGACCAGTCATTAAGGTGTGTCTTTCTGGAAAAATATCCTCTCAAGTGAAATGACACCATGATGTTCTATCAGCAGTATAGTTAACTCTTATTAAAAGGTCTACTTTGAATGTCTCCCCAGGGTAATCATATAAAAAGAGAATCAAAATTTAATATGTCATTAGTAGAGGCTGACTTGCTGAAAAATAAGCTGAATTAGTTGAGAATTGCTGCTAAAACATTCTGTAGCTGGCAAATATTACTCTGATTCTCTAGAGAATGGTAGCAATAAAACACGTAGAATATGTTTTGCATCCCAAAGTTGGCATTCTTGAAATAATCAATGATTTTTGTTCCAAACCAGCTTAATATCTCTTGTACCCATAGACTGTAGCCTGAGGCGGATAATATCTTCTCTTGCCTCAGAATTCTTTTGCTCAGTTTGTCTGCTTGTTAGGTGGAGCACTGATATAAACAAGGGGATACACAGATGTTAGAAGTCCTGTGTAGGGTATGTGACAATAGAAGTACCAGGAAAGGCATAGAGATAAGTACTTATCTAAATACTACACAAATTAAAAAGATGCCTAAGTACAGTTAGGCATCGAACTGTGCCTACGTACAGTTAGTTACTGACCACTAAAGAGTGCCAAGGTCAGGGTGAGCACCCTGGCTGGGATGGTCTGTGAAATATTATCAGAGAAGTGGCATGATGCACCCAGTGGAATTCCTGAGGCATCCAGCTTCAGTGCAGTCTCAGGTCAGTGCCATTTAGATGGTGCTTCTACTGCCCTCTCTTCTCCTCTCCCCATTACCAAGGGTGCCAAAACCTCAATTTTCAGGATTATTCTTCTTCGTTTCTACCTAGCTTATCTTTCCTGACCACAGCTCTGCCTAATCTGCTACAGAATTATGTTTTCTAGATGTCAGTTGAGTCCAAGCAGATATTAGAAATCCTAAATTGGCCATTTAATCGTGCCTCTCCTTGATCTTGAACAGACTGTATTTGGGATCTGGTAACACTTTCTGAAGAAAACCAACTACTGAGGTCTGAAGGACCCTTGTATCAACTGAATTACACCTACTAGATGCTTTTTCTGCATTTTGATATTCAGATATAGAATATTACAGTCTCTCAGCCCTCACAAACTGAAACTTTTCAGTTAAAGGCCAAGTGTTTGTGAGCGCTTGGAAAACTCTTCAAATCATCGACTCAGGCACTGTGGAACATGTGAAAAGTGGCACCAACAGAGACAACAGTTTTAGAAGATGAGTCCTCATTCATGTAGTCAAGACCTTCTAGAATGGGATCTGCTTCAGGCTGTGGTGCCTCAGGGCGGCACTGACTATGCTTGTGGGAGTGGCTCGCTTCCTGCTGCAGCTCATCTTGAGGGGTGACGTGTTTTCTGGCTTGTTTGTCTTGGTAATGACAACTTCTTAATATTAGAATTTTCTTTTTTTATCATCTCACGGCTGATCTACATTTTCACAGTTCCTGTTGCTAGTCTACTGGAGACGAATTGTCAGCTTTCGTCTGTCTAAAAATGTCATTTTATTTTGGCCTTTATTTTGAGGATTTTTTTTTTTGCTAGATATAGAATATTAGTATGGCAATTTTTTTCCTTTCAATACGTAACAGTATTGAAAGGTGTCATTCCCTTGTTTCCTGGCCTCCATTATTTTTGATGGAGAGGTCAGGCCTCATTCCCATCATTGTTCTCCTGTATGTAAAATTCTCTCTTTATCTTGGGTTTTCAGCATTTTGACTATGATCTGTATATGTATGGTTTTCTTTGTACTGATCCTATTTGGAATTCACTGTCCTTTTTGCATTTGTGGTTTGATATTTTTCATCAGTTTTGGAGAAGTTTCAACCATTATGTCTTCCAATATTTCTTCTACCCCATTCTTTCTTTTGTTTCCTGCTTGGATTCCAATTAGATGTGTGTTGGACTGTCTGATGTTGTCCTGCAGATCTTGGATGTTCTGTTTGATCTTCATCACTTTTTTACACTTTGTGTTTCTGTTTGAACAGTTTATATTGACCTCTCTTCAAGATCAAAGACTTAGTCAATCCTGATAACATAATTTTTATTCTAGCATTTCCAATTGGTTCTTTTTCATGGTTTTCATCTCTCTGCTTAAATATCCTATTTAAACAAAGTTTCCATTACTTAAAATATGTTTTAGAATGCTTAAAGTTATTCTTAAATCTGTGTCCACTAATATTCATTTCTGTGGTTGGTTCTACTTCTTTTGACTATTTCCTCTCTTGACTATGGATCACATTTTCTTGCTTCTTTGAATTTTGCATAATTTTTTAAATTGTATGCCAGACATTGTGTATAAAAGAACAGTAAAGACCAAATTAAATAACATTTAGTCCCAGGAGAGGGAGGGAGTGACTCTTTCAAACTGTTAGTGTGGAGTGTTGAGTCAATTTAATCTGTAATTGAGGTGGATCTGGGCTTTGTTGCAGCTTTAGCTCGATTCTGTTCACCACTCACTTCAAATGTTTTGAGGGAAGGATCAGGTCTCTTCCTTCAGCAGGGCTTTGGATTTGAGTCTGGTGAGACTCTAGAAATCTCTTGATTCTTTATAGGCTAGACGCTAGCTTTTCTAATCACAGGAGATCTCATTCCGCTTTAAGCCTGGATGCCAGAATTTTTGGTCACGGTATAGAATTCTCTTTGCTGCCGTGTGCTGTGCTCAACTTTCTGTGTCACAGAAGATCCATAGCCACCTTACTACCTTGACCCAGCCTCTGAAGGGCCACTTCAGTGCACTAAGTGAAGGCCCAGGTTACACACAGGTATTTGTCTCAGCTCTCCTGCTCTGGCCCTGACCTTTGGAAGCTGTTGCCTTGTACTCTGTGAAGGGCTGGTATGCCTGGTAGGGATGTTTCTTATTCTCCTGCTTGTTTCCCAGTCTTTGGCAAAATCAACGCTGATGGGTTCAGATTCATTTTTTGGCTGGGACATCTTCAGATTCTACTTTATCTCTTTAGACCATGTGTATCTATTAAACGTCCTTTAAACGTTCAGCCAGTTTCTCCTTCCTCTGTGGCAGATCTCTGCTTTTCCCGTTGCCCTGCCAGGGTTAAAAGCATCTATGGATCTTTTATCTTCTTTTAGTAATTTTGTTCATTTAGTTTTCTTTTCAATCTCAGATCACTGATGGGTTTTAAAAATTCCTAGAAATGTATATCCCGTTTGACTTGTTCTTTTTGTTATTGTGGGAATGTAAAAAATACTTTTAAGTTTTCTCTTTAACTCCCATTTTTGCACTCGTCCACTTTGATCTGTTTAGGCAGAAGCTTAAACAGTTCTACTTAACTCAGCTAACCCAGAGGCTGTGTATATCGGATTTGAAAGTACAGTTTGTATATTAAGAGAAAAGTCAGTATATCTCTGAGATGTGCCATCCTTTCTGGTGAGGAATACTCTCAAAGTAAGATGAGGCCTAACCTTAAATCAATATGCAGCCATGTCGCTATAGCAGACATCTGTACATACACACAGAAATACCGAGACACCAAGGACAGGCTTTCTGACAAGTGAGATATATTTATGTTAAAGCTATCAAGTACTGCACAAAACAGAGAAGAATCTCAGGGTCCTCTTAGTGAGAATCTGGTTCTCAGTCTTATGTACGATCTGCTTCTTTTCCGTGACACTCAAGTGAAGTTAGATAATGCTGGATTTTTATTCTTCTTTTCCTGGTGGCCAAAGTAAAGCATTCTTTTTAGGGTCCAGGAATGGAATCTAGTCAAGAGACATAGATCTGGAGCTCCTGGCTGGATTAGAGACCTCATATAGAAGCTGACCTTCTCTCTGTGGTGTGTGCTATGTCCCAGAAATGACACTTGTTTGTCACTGATTTCATTTTTTCCCCTCAATGTTGCCTCTGGATTAAGAAGCCTCTTTCATTACTGCTCATCAGTGTCCTGCTGCTGAGGGAACCATTTGTGTTGATAAATAGTTATGTTTTTAAATGTACTGAGAAGGAGGCATTTTGAGAGAGACTTCTTCCATCTATGCCCTTTAGTCCTGACTGTAATTTATTTATTCATTCATCAATAAATATTAGTAAGGGCAGCCTGTGATATAGATATACATAATATAGACACAGTTCCAGCCCTCAGAGAGCATATAAATTATTAACTTCAGATGAGTTCAGTTCAACATACATTCACCAACTTCTCCTATGTGCTGGGCATATGGCATGATGATTAATCAGACAGACTTCTTTCTGTAAGTTGATAGTCCAATGCGGAAGACATAAAAATAATTTCAGTCCAATGTTTTAAAATGCAGATTGCTAATGGAATGCAGATGGGAGGTGCTGAGCCTTATCTGGGGATATTGGTAAGGCTTTCTGGTGATGATGATGCTTGAGGTAAATCCTGGAGGCTGGGTGGGAGCCAGTCAGGAGTGGCAGAGACCACTAATACCTACCCAGTATCCATGCTCCTCTCCTTCCTCATGAACAGAACTTTAAGGTTGTGCCCAGCAAAAGACTACTTTTCCCAGCCTTACTTGCACTAGGACTGGTCCATGAGCTATAGGTTTTTGTGGGGCTTCTAGGAAGCTACATGTTTGTGTGGGCAGTTTCCCCTCTCCATCCTCCTGAGGCTTGACTTGTCTTACCAGGAGTGTGCCACCCCCAGCCCCAGGGTGACCAAGGAGCTGCTGTGTGTAGGAAATGTGGACAGACCTTGGTTTGCAGGCTGGGTGTCCACCTACGTGTGTGCAAGGATCCTTCTATACCAGTCAGAGCTGGACAAGACAAGGGGATAGGGCTGGGGAGCGGCTGACTTTCCTAGTAGCACTAAGTTCTGGTAAAGAATCCTGAGGGGTTGGAGAATTCTAAATTAGAATATCGCCTACTAGGTCCTTATGAAGGACCTAGTATATAAAGTACTCTTCAAGGTAAAGAGGATAGGATCTATTTTATTTGACAGTTTTCTAGCTTGATTTATAATTTAAAACTATTCAGATGTGGATTCTGTGGAGCTGCATTTATTCACTCATTCCAGGTCCTGAAGATGTTAGGACTGGACTTAATCATTGCCTCTTACCAAAGGGAGAGACAGAGGAAGACCAGGAGGTAAGCAGAGTGAAAGAAACAGAAAAAATATCCTATAAAAGAAGAAAAAAATATAGAATATATTTCTATAATATAGAAAGAAATATAGCCAAACATTAGTAGAGTTTACAGTTTCTGTTTTTAGGGGTTATTGGGGGATTTTATTTTCTTCACAGATACACATAAGCAGTTTTATAATCAGAAGAATATTTGTTCATGAATTAAAAGCCACAAATATTTTAAGTACCTAGCATAATGTCAGGTCAAGGCCAGACATTTTAAGGATGTAAAAGCCCAACCCAATCCAACCCAAACAATAAACCCTCAATACACAGGAAAGAAAGCAATGGAGACCCATGGGGCAGGTGATAAGGAGTGTATCCCTCTTAAGTATTTTTATTAACAACTTGAAAATAGACATTGATGGAATAATGAAGTAATTTATATGATCTTGAATTGGAAGGTAGAGTGAAAAGAGAATCAGGATTCAACAGCATCCCAGCAGTCTGAATTCATGGGCTAATCTAACAAGATTAACAGAATACACTTTTGCAGAGCAGTATAAATCCCAACACTAGCATGTATATAATAGCTAAACTGGCTGTGCGAGTCATGACTTAACAGCAGCATGTGTAATAAAGAGAATTAATAGTATAGTGTGGCTACAAAAATTAATCGTTGGCAACACTAATAGATAAAACAGAATGAAGGAGTGGAGAGTTTTCCTTTGCTGTGCCAAGACTTTACCTGCATTCCTTGCAGTTTTAACATCATCTTTGGGAGACATTAAAAAATACTGAAGCCCACGGAGAAGTTTCTGCTCATCTGAGAAATTTTTGAAAGACCAAATCTAGTGTTTTAAGTGTATTAAAAAGAAAGGGCATATGTATGTCTGTTGGGTGGAGTTGGTAATATTCTGCAGATAGTGATGTGCCATGACCGGCAAACACGTTTCATATTTTCACAGTAGGACTGAAGTTTTCTGAGTACTTGGGACAATAGAGGGTGGTTGAGTTCAGCTAGATATAAAGAAAAACACTGTAATAATTAGAGTGGTTTACATGGAACAAACAGTTTTTAGAGGAGAATGAGTCTTAATTGCAGAAGGTGTTGGGGTTAAAAAAACCCAGTAAGTGGCACCCACCTTCCCTGTCTGAGTTTGAAAAGAAAGGGGGGGGCAGGTGTGGTGGCACATTTATAGATGCTATAACGAGGTTGAAGGACACGACTTATGTGTGTAGACTAGTGGTTTTCTAATACTAAATTCCAGAACTGTGAAAACCTACCCACCAAAGCACAGGCAGAACTAGACTTCCTAGAAACAGAGCAGAACCAATGGTCTCTGTGAAGTGTCTGCTCCCAAGCCAAGGCATGACCTGTCACTCTTTCCAAAGATATGAGTAAATCACCCACCTCTCCTGTGTAGAATGGATTTGAATTATGGCTCCATGAGTTTCTTATTTCCTATAGCACTGGGGGCTGTTAATGGAATTTGTGAAATACACTAATATATTAATTTCACTAACTTCTACCTAAAATTGAACAGTTTAAAAAATTATGAATGTAGGAAAAAATATCAGTGGTAGTAGTGACATCTGTGACTTTGTCATAAATAAGAATCACAGACATTTTTCATGTCATATTAGAATTGCTGCAGATAACTTGAGACATCATTTATGTTCAATATTACTTCAATTTGAGGTGGATGGCATGTGATTGCTCTTGTCTTGGTTACTTGTGTGATGTAGCTTCAAACTGGGGGCAAAGGCAGGCGTCACCTCTTCTCACATTGGTGACCCAGACACACGTGTTGCTTTGCAGTATTCTTGTCTACAACAGTTTCTTGATCATGAGGAGGAAGGAGGTGAGACAAAGACAACTCCACAGTTTAATGTCCTCATTCCAATTAAGCAGAAATGTTCTTTGCACTGACATGTTTTTAAGCAGTAAGATTTTTTCTTTGAAATGCAGAAATATTTATTTTGGTTTCCTTCATTGTTTTTGGAAATTCTGTGTTGGTTTATAAAACATAGAAATAGCCAATACTTAAAGCAAACATTCAAAACCCCAATGTGACAAATTATTGACTTCTTGTGCAATTAAGAATACAGGTGTAAGCCGCATAGCACAGGGAGATCAGCTCGGTGCTTTGTGACCACCTGGGGGGGGATAGGGAGGGTGAGAGGGAGGCGCAAGAGGGACGAGATATGGGGGTATATGTATACATGTAGCTGATTCACTTTGTTATAAAGCAGAAACTAACACACCGTTGTAAAGCAATTATACTCCAATAAAGATGTTAAAAAGAAAAAAATACACGTGTGAAGTTAGGCTAACAGATAGTGTTATTACAACGACAACATCTTCGGGGCAAAGCCTGTTTTGCCTGTATAATACAGGTACTCATGTAACCAAAAAACAACTGCTTTCAATGTATAAATGACAACTAAGTTCAGTCACATGTGGCAAAGACTTGCAGTAAAGTGAAATGCTGCTAATTTCCCAAATTAACTTAAAAAAAAAATCCCTTGAGAAGTTAATCCCAGGAAATAAGTTTTCCAGATTCCTGTTGTCCTAGAATTTTGGCTTGTCAAATACATTTCATAGAAATCAGGTAGCATTATGACAGAAGAGCATTTATTTATCACCGTCCATTTCAATAAGTACCCAAGTGTATCTACTCCCTTAATATCTGTAAAGACATGCCTTGGCTGAGAGTTTACTCTGGGGAAAAAAGCCACTTAATCACAATGCACTCTTTTGATATGAAAACCACATTAAGAACCATCACAGGAGTGGAGTCAAGATGGCGTAGTAGGAGGACACAGAATTCACGCCTTCTCACAACTAGGGCACCTACCAGGCACCAGTGGGGGACCACGGACACCTAAGGGGACGGGAGGAACCCCCAGCGCCTGGGTAGGAGGAGGGGCTTGTGGGGAGTTAAGGGGGAGGAGAAGTGGAGGCGGGAGGGGACCGGCACCCCTGAGGGGTGGCTGGGGGAGGGGAGGAGTTTCTACACCCAGCGGGACCCACCCATGGTTAGGGGTCCAGCAGGGACGGGGGAGACACTGGGGGAGATGGTGGGGGAGGGGTGCGAAGGAGTGGATGGGAATGGGGCCAGCACTTTCCCTGTCCACTTAGGCACCGGGAAGCCTGATGGCCTCCCGGGCCCAATCCTCTGCCCTCACAGCCTCGCTCCTGCCGCCCAGAGCCCAAGTCCCGCCCCACACCCCCACCCAGGGACCTACGTCTACACTCGGAGACCCCCTCTGAGACCCCCTCCAACACGGCTGGGCCTAAATCCCACCCACACACCCTCACTCAGGGCCTTACCTCCAAACTCCAGAACTCCACTCTCCAGAGGTTCTCCTGACTGCCTCTCCCCTTCCGGGAAGGTCCTAAACAGAGGCCCCACTCCACGCTTGAAGTCGCCCTGCCTAGGCCCTGCCCCATACTCAAACATCACCTCCCACCCACCTAGGTCCCACCCCATCCTAAACGCCACCCCTGCCTAAACACCACCCCCATAGCCAAGGCTTTTTTTTTTTTTTTTTCCCTCTTTTAGGTTGGGGCTCTGTTTTACCTTGTTGATTCACTGCTGTTGATTCTTTTATATTTTTATTTTTCCTAATAAATCTTTTATTTTTCTGATTTTATTTTATTCTTTATACTTTGTTAGTGATCTCTCCTTTTGGCTTGTTCACCCCCCCCCTTTTTTTTCTGTTGTGGTTTTATTTTACCTTGTTGCAATTGTTTCAATTATAGTTTTATTTTTCCTAATACATTTTTTATCTTTCTAATTTTATTTTGTTTTTTACTCTTTGATATTGTATTGCTCTTTTTTTTTCTTTTTTTCTTTCTTTCTTTCTTCCTTTTATTTATTTATTTATTTATTTACCTTGCCACAAAGCTTGTGGGATCTTGGTTCTCAGGCTAGAGGTCAGGCCTGAGCTCCTGTGGTGGGAGCTCTGAGTTCAAACCTCTGGAGTAACAGAGAACCTCAGACCCCAGGGCATATCAACTGAAGTGAGGCCTCCCAGAGGTCTTCATCTCAGCACAAAGACCTGGCTCTATCCAACTGCCTGCAAACTCCAGTGCTGGATGTCTCAGGCCAAACAACCAGTAAGACAGGAATACAGCACCACCCATCAAAAAAAATAAAAAATAAAATGAAACGACAAAAACATTTGTTACAGACGAAGGAGCAAGGTAAAAACCTACAAGACCAAATAAATGAAGATGAAATAGGCATGGTACCTGAAGAAGAATTCAGAGTAATGATAGTAAAGATGATCCAAAATCTCAGAAACAGAATGGAGAAAATACAAGAAATATTTAACAAGGATCTAGAAGAACTAAAGAGCAAACAAACAGTGATGAACAACACAATTACTGAAATTAAAAAATACTCTAGGGCTTCCCTGGTGGTGCAGTGGTTGAGAGTCCGCCTGCTGATGCAGGGGACATGGGTTCGTGCCCTGGTCCGGGAATATCACACATGCTGCAGAGCGGCTAGGCCCGTGAGCCATGGCTGCTGAGCCTGTGCATCCAGAGCCTGTGCTCTACAATGGGAGAGGCCACAACAGTGACAGGCTGGCGTATCACCAAAAAAAAAAAAAAAAAAAAAAAATACTCCAGAAGGAATCAGTAAAAAAATAACTGAGAGAGAAGAACAGATAAGTGAGCTGGAAGTTAAAATGGTGGAAATAACTGCCAGGGAGCAGAATAAAGAAAAAAGAATGAAAAGAATTGAGGACAGTCTCAGAGACCTCTGGGATAACATTAAACACACCAACATTCGAATTATAGGGGTCCCAAAAGAAGAAGAGAAAAAGAAAGGGTCTGAGAAAATATTTGAAGAGATTATAGTTGAAAACTTCTCTAACATGGGAAAGGAAATAGTCAATCAAGTCCAGGAAGCACAGAGAATACCATACAGGATAAACACAAAGAGAAACATGCTGAGACACATATTAATCAAACTATCAAAAATTAAATACAAAGAAAAAATATTGAAAGCAGCAAGGAAAAAGCAACAAATAACATACAAGGGAATCCCCATAAGGTTAACAGCTGATTTTTCAGTGGAAATGCTGCTGGCCAGAAGGGAGTGGCAGGACATATTTAAAGTGATAAAAGGGAAAAACCTACAACCAAGATTACTCTACCCAGCAAGGATCTCATTCAGATTAGAAGGAGAAATTAAAACTTTTACAGAGAAGCAAAAGTTAAGAGAATTCAGCACCACCAAACCAGCTTTACAACAAATACTAAAGGAACTTCTCTAGGCAGGAAACACAAGAGAAGGAAAACACCTACAATAACAAACCCAAAACAATTAAGAAAATGGTAATAGGAACATACGTATCAATAATTACCTTAACTGTAAATGGATTAAATGCTCCAACCAAAAGACATAGACTGGCTGAAAGGATACAAAAACAAGATCCGTACATACGCTGTCTACAAGAGACCCACTTCAGACCTAGGGACACATACAGACTGAAAGTGAGGGGATGGAAAAAGATATTCCATGCAAATGGAAATCAAAAGAAAGCTGGAGTAGCAATTCTAATAGCAGACAAAACAGACTTTAAAATAAAGACTATTACAAGAGACAAAGAAGGACACTACATAATAATCAAGGGATCCATCCAAGAAGAAGGTATAACAATTGTAAATATTTATGCACCCAACATAGGAGCACCTTAATATATAAGGCAAATGCTAACAGCCATAAAAGGGGAAATTGACAGTACACAATCATAATGGGGGACTTTAACACCCCACTTTCACCAATGGACAGATCATCCAAAATGAAAATAAATAAGGAAACACAAGCTTTAAATGACATATTAAACAAGATGGACTTAATTGATATTTATAGGACATTCCATCCAAAAACAACAGAACACACTTTCTTCTCAAGTGCTCATGGAACATTCCCCAGGATAGACCATATCTTGGGTCACAAATCAAGCCTTGGTAATTTTAAGAAAATTGAAATCGCATCAAGTATATTTTCAAACCACAATGCTATGAGACTAGATATCAACTGCAGGGAAAAAACTGTAAAAAATACAAACACATGGAGGTTAAACAATACACTACTAAATAACCAAGAGATCACTGAAGAAATCAAAGGGGAAATCAAAAAAATACCTAGAAACAAATGACAATGAAAACACGATGACCCAAAACCCATGGGATACAGCAAAAGCAGTTCTAAGGGAAGTTTATAGCAATACAAGCATACCTCAAGAAACAAGAAACATCTCAAATAAACAACCTAAGCTTACACCTAAAGCAATTAGAGAAAGAAGAACAACCCCCCCCAAAGTTAGCAGAAGGAAAGAAATCATAAAGATCAGATCAGAAATAAATGAAAAAGAAATGAAAGAAACAATAGCAAAGATCAATAAAACTAAAAGCTCGTTCTTTGAGAAGATAAGCAAAATTGATAAACCATTAGCCAGACTCAACAAGAAAAAAAGGGAGAAGACTCATATCAACAGAATTAGAAATGAAAAAGAAGAAGTAACAACTGACACTGCAGAAATACAAAGGATCATGAGAGACTACTACAAGCAGCTATATGCCAATAAATTGGACAACCTGGAAGAAATGGACAAATTCTTAGAAAATCACAACCTTCTGAGACTGAACCAGGAAGAAATAGAAAATATAAACAAGCACTGAAGTTGAAACTGTGGTTAAAAATCTTGCAACAAACAAAAGCCCAGGACCAGATGGCTTCACAGGCAAATTCTATCAAACATTTAGAGAAGAGCTAACACCTATCCTTCTCAAACTCTTCCAAAATATAGCAGAGGGAGGAACACTCCCAAACACATTCTGTGAGGCCACCATCACCCTGATACCAAAACCAGAGAAAGATGTCACAAAAAAAGAAAACTACAGGTCAATATCTCTGATGAACATAGATGCAAAAATCCTCAACAAAACACTAGCAAACAGAATCCAACAGCACATTAAAAGGATCCCAACAGCACATGAAAAGGATCATACATCATGATCAAGTGGAGTTTATCCCAGGAATGCAAGGATTCTTCAATATATGCAAATCAATCAATGTGATATACCATATTAACAAATTGAAGGATAAAAACCATATGATAATCTCAATAGATGCAGAAAAAGCTTTTGACAAAATTCAACACCCATTTATGATAAAAACTCTCCAGAAAGTAGGCATAGAGGGAACCTACCTCAACATAATAAAGGCCATATATGACAAACCCAGAGCCAACATCATTCTCAATGGTGGAAAACTGAAACCATTTCCTCTAAGATCAGGAACAAGACAAGGTTGCCCACTCTCACCACTATTATTCAGCATAGTTTTGGAAGTTTTAGCCACAGCAATCAGAGAAGAAAAAGAAATAAAAGGAATCCAAATCAGAAAAGAAGAAGTAAAACTGTCACTGTTTGCAGATGACATGATACCATACATAGAGAATGCTAAAGATGCTATCAGAAAACTACTAGAGCCTAATCAATGAATTTGGTAGAGTAGTAGATACAAAATTAACACACAGAAATCTCTTGCATTCCTGTACACTAATGATGAAAAATCTGAAACAGAAATTAAGAAAACACTCCCATTTACCACTGCAACAAAAAGAATAAAATACCTAGGAATAAACCTACCTAAGGAGACAAAAGACCTGTATGCAGAAAAGTATAAGACACTGATGAAAGAAATTAAAGATGATACAAACAGATGGAGAGATATACCATGCTCTTGGATTAGAAGAATCAACATTGTGAAAATGACTATACTACCCAAAGCAATCTACAGATTCAATGCAATCCCTATCAAACTACCATTGGCATTTTTCACAGAACTAGAACAAAAAATTTCACAATTTGTATGGAAACACAAAAGACCCCAAAAAGCCAAAGCAATCTTGAGAAAGAAAAACGGAGGTGGAGGAATCAGGCTCCCTCACTTCAGACTGTACTACAAAGCTACAGTAATCAAGACAGTATGGTACTGGCAAAGAAACAGATATATAGATTAATGGAACAGGATAGAAAGCCCAGAGATAAACCCACACACATATGGTCACCTTATCTTTGATAAAGGAGGCAAGAGTATACAATGGAGAAAAGACAGCCTCTTCAATAACTGGTGCTGGGAAAACTGGACAGCTACATGAAAAAGAATGAAATTAGAACAATTCCTAACACTATACACACAAATTAACTCAAAATGGATTAAAAACCCACATTTAAGGCCAGACACTATAAAACTCTTAGAGGAAAACATAGGCCAAACAAACACTCTATGACATAAATCACAGCAAGATCCTTTTTGACCCACTTCCTAGAGAAATGGAAACAAAAACAAAAATAGGGCTTCCCTGGTGGCGCAGTGGTTGGGAGTCCGCCTGCCGATGCAGGGGACGCGGGTTCGGGCCCCGGTCCGGGAGGATCCCACATGCCGCGGAGCGGCTGCGCCCGTGAGCCATGGCCGCTGGGCCTGCGCGTCCGGAGCCTGTGCTCCACGGCGGGAGAGGCCACAGCAGTGAGAGGCCCGCATACCGCAAAAAAAAAAAACAAAACAAAACAAAAATAAACAAATGGGACCTAATGATACTTAAAAGCTTTTGCAGAGCAAAGGAAACTATAAAAAAGATGAAAGGACAACCCTCAGAATGGGAGAAAATATTTGCAAATGAAGCAACTGACAAAGGATTAATCTCCAAAATTTACAAGCAGCTCATGCAGCTCAATATCAAAAAACAAACAGCTCAATCCAAAAATGGCAGAAGACCTAAACAGATGTTTCTCCAAAGAAGATGGATTTGCCAACAGACACATTAAAGGATGCTCAACATCACTAATCATTAAAGAACTGCAAATCAAAGCTAGAATGAGGTATCTCCTCAAACCGGTCAGAATGGCCATCATCAAAAAATATACAAAGAGCAAATGCTGGAGAGGGTGCGGAGAAAGGGGAACACTCTTGCACTGTTGGTGGGAATGTAAATTGATACAGCCACTGTGGAGAACAGCCTGGATGTTCCTTAAAAGCCTAAAAATAGAACTACCATATGACCCAGCAATCCCTCTACTGGGCATATACCCTGAGAAAACCATATTTCAAAAAGAGTCATGTATCACAATGTTCATTGCAGCACTATTTTTACAATAGCCAGGACATGGAAGCAACCTAAGTGTCCATCGACAGATGAAGGTATAAAGAAGATGTGGTACATATATACAACAGAATATTACTCAGCCATAAAAAGAAATGAAATTGAGTTATTTGTAGTGAGGTGGATGGACCTAGAGTCTGTCATACAGAGTGAAGTAAGTCAGAAAGTGAAACACATATGTATGCTAACACATATATATGGAATCTAAAAAAAAAAAAAGGTTCTGATGAACCTAGGGGCAGGACAGGAATAAAGTCACAGACGTGGAGAGTGGTCTTGGGGACATGGGGAGGGGGAAGGGTGGGCTCGGACGAAGTGGGCGAGTAGTATTGACATATATACACTACCAAATATAAAATAGATGGCTAGTGGGAAGCAGCTGCATGGCACAGGGAGATCAGCTCGGTGCTTTGCGACCACCTGTAGGGTTGGGATGGAGAGGGTGGGAGGGAGACGCAAGAGGGAGGGGATATGGGGATATATGTATATGTATAGCTGATTCACTTCGTCATAGCATAACAGTGTTAAGCAATTATACTCCAATAAAGATGTTAAAAAAACTCCAAAACCATCACAGACAGAGCAGAGCGACGAGTTCAGTGAAGGTAAAGTGTACAGTTATTCAGGTGTCACAGTTGAACATGGTTGATCCAGGTAATTGTTTCCTTGTTGAAATGCTTGTCTTCACTGCAGAGTCTAAGACAGTTTTTAAAATAACCCCTGGGAAGGGATGGAGGGAGGGAATCGGGTCTGGAGAAGAGGGTCAGAGAATATACTGCTCTCTGGGCACCAGAATCCACCCGCAGTGGTGAGCGGCCATCCATCTTTACCTGCGTTGTTCTGAGCTAGGTCTGTCCTCGGCTTCACTGCTAACCTTCTGCTCTGACAGGAATAACAGGGGTTAATCAGAAGGGTGGTGTGAGATGGGGAGGGGAAGGTGGCAGGGATCAAAAAAAAAAAAAAACCTCTGGTCCACTTGTGACCTCCTGCAGCTGGGGCAGTTCTTGTTTATAAGGGATGGTTCACTCCAGTACATGGTACTCTTCGGAGCAGCAGACACCTGCAGAATTTGCAGCAAGTGGCAGACATCCCAGACCTAGCAAAGTCCTAACCACTTGGTTAGCAAAACAGAGAGACAAGTTTTCACCCTCCTTTTAAACTGAGGAAGTCGTAAATAACTTAGCACATTTATAGTTTCCCCTTTACAGTTTTTTTAAGGCTCATTTTGGAAACTGTGTATCACCGTGAACACAGTCTGCAATGCAAGGTGACCATAAGGCATATGACCATAAACCATTCCCTCTAAGCTTCCTATGATGAGAATCTGAATGCACGAGGCAGACAAAGATGCTCCTTCCCTACTTGCTGTTGTCAAAACTACCCACTGAGGCTACGGGCGGAAGAAGACCGCGGAGGCGTGCGGCCTCTTCCCAGCTTCCTTCCTCGCATTAGATTTTGATGGTGGAACAAAGTTCAAGGATCTGTGACCTGAAATAATTCCAAAGCTCTGGCCTTTTAGCCTTCATTGTTGGGGTCAGAAGGCCATTGTTGACAGAATAATTCAGGGTGGAAACAGGTCAAAGGACCTGTTCAAATGGTTTTAGGCCCAGAATCCTTCCCAAGTCTCACCATGTCTTCTAGAATAGCTTTTTTGACGTCCTTGTTTCTGCACAGTTCTTCAAAGGGGCCTTCAAAGCCTCTCTTCTGGGCCCAGGGACCTAGCATCTCAATGTCTGGTACCACAATTACTATGAGAAATGCCTGCAAGTTCTCTCCGTGGACGAACACCTGAGCGACAGGTTCACTTCACTGGTAGATGTTTTCGATCTTCTCCAGAGCTATGTACTCTCCTTGTGCCAGTTTAAAGATGTGCTTTTTCCTGTCAATGATCTTCAAGGTGCCATTTGACAACTACTTTCCAATGTCCCCTGTGTGCAACCAGCCGTCTTTATCCAGAGCTTCTGCTGTGTTTGCTGGGTCCTTTAAGTAGTCTTGAAATACATTAGCCCCTTGCACACACACCTTGCCCTCACCCTTGGCAGCCATGTAATTCATTTCTTCCACATCGACAAGCTTTACAATGTTGCAAGGCATTGGGGCACCAACATGGCCTGTGGTCCAGTCCCTAGGCACAGTCAGGCAGCACCCGGTGGTGCACTCAGTCTGTCTGTAGCCTTCGTAGAACTGGCAGCCCAGCAAGTCTCTCAGGAAGGTCAGCACGGTGGCGGACATGGGCACTGCTCCTGTGATCATCAGCCTCACTTTTCCTCCCAGGCTCGACTCTTATTTTATGGATGGTCAACTTATCCCACAGGCTGTTGTTTCTAATGATGCCACTGCGAAGCTTGGCTTCTTCCCTCTTGGAGGCAAAGTCCAACAGTCATCGCTTCGGCATGGTGTTTGCCTGAGGAAAAAGTCAGTCAAACATCCAGTTCAGCAGTCTGGGGACCACAGGGAAGATGGTGGGTTGAAATGCCTTGAGATCATCCATAAGCAACCTGCTATCTCCTTGGAAAAATCCTATTTTAGCTCCGTGACACAGCATCACACACTCTACAACTTTTTCAAACACGTGGACGAGAGGCAAGAAAGAGATCAAAGTATCATCTGAGGAAGTAATGAATGTACTCTGTCATTTTCACAAATGCTGAACAATCGCTGACTGCATTTCCATGGGTGATCAGTGCTCCTTTGGGGTTTCCTGTAGTTCCACTTGTGAAGCAAATTATTGCAACATCTTCAGGTGCTGGAGGCTTGGGCTTCCGTCTGTGGGCTCTTCCCAGGTCCTCCATCGCCTTCATGCTGATGATCTCCTTGTTCCGACCCATCACTGCCGTAGGAGTCCATGAGAACAATAGTTTTAAGGCATGCTGTTAATTTATTTTCTACAGCTTCTAATAAGAGGTTGGCCTTCTCTGGCTTGCCCACAAAAACCAGAGAGAGTTCAGCTTTGTTGATGATCAAGGTGACTGCTGCAGTTCCGAGGGTATCGTAGAGGGGAACAATCACCATCGAATAAGTAAAGCATCCCTGTTCAATGATCACCCACTCAGGTCTGTTCTGAGAAAAGAGGTTGATGAACTGATCTGGGGCTCCCTTGAAGCCCTTGTGGAGCAGTGCCGAGCCCACACACTCCAACATTTCTGCAACCTGTTTGTATGAAAGCCATTCATAGGGTTGGTCTGGCTTCCGAGAGCCTAAACAAGGGCCGTTATTTGACACCTGCATGCCCCTCTGGAAACCTTCATATAACATTCTGATGTCATCGTAGAAATACACCAAGGGCTTGTCACTGTCCAGGAGCACGGATCTCCGGGCACTGTCACTGCCTGCCACCTCCACTGACTGCATGGCCAGGTCGCATGGTGGCTTCAGGGCCTGCAGCTGCGTGGTGTACCAGAAGGTGGTGAGCGCCACGAACGCACCGAAGCCCATGAGTGTGTTGGTTGGAAGGGTGCACACGTACTGCCGAAAGTCAACCATCTCTGGCATCCTAAAGTACTGGAACAGCTCGTGGTCTTGCATCGTCCTGGGTTGGTGGCGCCCTATGCCGATATCTTAGAAGGGCGTCACAAGGATTGCCATCTTATGGCCTCAGTCTTCTCATTAAATGAAAGTTCCAGACTCCATGGTTGGGGATTCCATTTTGTGACTCGTGGAGAAGTAGGAATCCAGTCTCAAACCTCTTTTCTACTTTCTTCCAAACGCCTCTCTAGCAGGAGACGGCTTATCTTCTAACAGGAATGCTGGGGAACCAGAGGAGCTTCAGCAGAACATTTCAAAGGCACCTTGGACTAGACCTTTGCCAGGTGGCTGTCTCTTTTCCTCAGTTTGGATGAAGGGAGATGAACGAGGGGAAAAAACTCAGTGGATGACTCTTTCTTGGATGTATTACCTGGTTTCAGGACTTAATGAAGCTCAGGTTCTTGATGTCTCATCGCAGAAAGTATTCAGTGAGAGACAAAGTGATAGGTAAGAAGTGGATTTATTTAGAGAGAAACACATTCCACAGACAGTGTGGGCCATCTCAGAAGGTGAGAGCAGCCTTGGGAGAAACACACTCCACAGACAGAGTGGGGGCCATCTCAGAAGGTGAGAAAGGCCTAAGCAGTAAGATTTAATTTTAACTTTCCTATACTTAAATGTATTGAAGTGTCATTTTAATGCATCGGTAAAGAAGCACAAATGCCAAATCACAGACTTGATTTTATTATTTTGATAACTGGATTTCTTTTGAATTTTATGTGTTTAATCCTATGCCTTTAGAAAATATTGTTCAAAGATAATGTCTAGAGTTTTTTATCAAACTGACAAAGGGGTCCATGGAAAAAAATAACTAAGAACTTCGTTACTAGGAGTTTGATATTTTATATTAAAAAATAAGATTCTAAAGAAAAGTCGCTGCTTCTGACACATCTTTGGAAATTCATAGTTTAAAGAATTTAGCTGTATTTAGTAATTTTCCCCTCTAAGGTCTTCTTTGTGAGGTCACAATTTACAACTAGCATTGGGATATGTTTTCAAAGAGACCCCAGCTCAAATATAGAACCCAAACACTTAAAATGCTTTATCCTGAGAAAATCCAAATATTTATGTTTCCAACTCATGTTAAAAATTTTCTAAAAGCATAAGATGTTATTGAGGGTTCCCCACTGTTGATGACTGTGGTTAGAAAGGCCATTGAAAATGGCTGCCGGGGAAAGGACAGCTGTAGGGATGTCGAGGCTGCTGGGGGGCAGAAGATCCCACTGATGGCTTCCCTGGCACTTGTAATTCAGTCACTCAGCGATCAATTTCTTAACACCAGAGATGAGCTGGAATTAGTGTGAAATTTCCATTCTCTTTGGCCCTAACTGGGACATTCCATAATTACAATGAAATGAGACCACGCTTCACTGTCTCACTCCCTCTGTGAAGAAGTTATCTGGCATGAAAAGGAAAGGAATGGAAATCAAGAGCCAGCCTGTAGGAATTGCTAACAGAATAACTGGTGAGTGAGCCGAGGTGAAATGGCTTTGATGCAAACCAACACATGCGGTACTAATTAGGCAGTAAGACCGGCAAGGAAGTGAGCATTATGTCTGTTAGTTGACTTGGATGATGTTGGGTGGTGAGGTATCCTGAGGAAAAGCCAAAGGCCTTTAACTCACCAGTGTGGTTAATTATTAGAGAACGTTGTTCTTGCGGAATTTCCTACCAAGCATTTCAAAAAGACATTATTTTGCTTTTAAACATGTTAAAAACATTAAGTGACACTTCTTGCAGGCTAATAGCTGCTTGTATTGGTGATGAAGAAATGGTTGGAGATTTTATTTAGTCCATGGTTAACGAATAAAGGTTATGAAGATGGTCTTCCTTTCATTTGTCTGCAGCAGAGTAGAACAAATTTACCTATCTGACTTTACTTGGGGAATGATCATAGAAAATGTGAAAGGATAAATTGCTTTTATATAGAATTCTTTAAAAAAATCATTTTTATTTTTCTGTATGACAAATGAGAGAATATGAGTCATTAGAATGCATAAGCATTCTAATATGAGTCATTAGAATGCATAAGCATCACTAATCTGAGAACTATCCTGATAATGGCTCAAGTTCTCTGAAGCATGTTTATGCAACTCCTTTGCTCTCCAGTGCAATCTGGGAGGGAAGGGCATGCACTGCCATCCTTCTGCCTGGATCAGATGTGGAGGTAGAAGATGGTGACGAGCCTCTAAAGCAAGAAAGAATGATATGAAAAGCAGCCTTAAACTGACAGATCTGTGTAAGGCATAAAGGAGTAATTGATTGTACTTGAGCTGTATCACAGCAACCTGAACTAATTAACAAAGATAAATTACAATGTGTTCTATCTTAGCTCTTCTGAAGACAAAGAAATGACAATATTGATGGATAGATTAAGGACACATTTTCGAAGGTGTGGGACATGGTTAATTTACTCACAAGTAGGATGGCCATATGATTTGTTGTTTAACAGTACAATTCTGAGAATGAAAGGGAGCGTAATAGCAGAGACTCCAGAATAGGCATAAACACCAGCCTGTTTTGGGCAAAATAAGATGTGTGCCTGTCACCACTTCTCACTCTATAATTCCAGAATTACATGCTGCTTATTCATATACATTATGTCTCTCCTATAGTACCATGTTCACTGGAATGTGAAATTAACATATGGCAGTTGTATAATTTTATTATTATTGTTTATTAATAAAATAACACAAATAATAGGCTATAAGTAATATTAATAATTACTATTGAGCATTATTATACTAATAATTAACTTACAAAATACTTTTGAAAGTATTTCAGTTACTCCCAAAATAGCTGGTAAGTGGCCTCTCCAAAAAATTCTGAATGGTTTATCAAATAAGCAAGTAAATAAGCTTTATGTAGCTATACTAATACAGTGTTATATAGTCATTAACAATAAAAATTTAGAATAATCTTTAATAAGCAGCAATACAATTTTACCTCTGTTAATGTATTCTAAGAAAGTAAGCAGGTAAATACAAAGAGCTTTATGCATGAGAATATTTCTCATGACATTGCTTATAACAGCAAACACTGTAAAGCTGGGGGGTGGTGATAGCATCAGGGCGCAGTGAGCTACTCTCTTTGTGTCCCCCCTTTAATCTGCAACCAGTAGAACATCCACAGCTCAACAAAGGTGCCTCTACCGAGCACACCAGGGTGCCAAATGATTGCATATTTCTGAGCATCTAAAGGAGGATGGACCGGAATGCAGAGAAGAGGTGGTACAGGTGCAATAGCAGAGGCAGTGCCTGCAATTCTGGTCCTGTAGCTGCAGTAGCTGAGCCCACGGCCCCAGAAAACCTGGCCAGCAGAGGAGGGAATGCACACAACGCCAGCCCCCTGGCCACAGCAGTGCCCATGGCCACAGGTAACCAGGCAGCAGCAGCAGTAGGGCCTGGGACCCCCATCCCTCCAGCCATGGAGGTACCCACAACTCTGGCTCCCTGCTCACCCCACCTGTAGTAGTGGAGCCCACAAATCTTACAACCCTGGACATGGCAGAGGTGCCTGCGTGCTCCTGGCTGGCCCGCTCCCGATGCAACTCAGGGGATGCTGCACATGGTGGAAGAGCCCACCGTCCCAGTGCTCCAGGTAGCAGCACCATTGACACCAACAGCTGCAAGGCACCAATGACCCTGGAGGCGCAAGAAGCAATAGAGGGTAAGGGGTGACACCTCTGACAGAGGCAGTGAAGGGTGGAAAATGCTGACTTTCAAATATATCCAAAGGCAGCGCAGGTAAGAGAAACTAAAAACTTGTGATATGTCGCCAACTACTGGATGACAAAAGAAAGGCCTCTAATTTCTGACCTGTTGAATAGTTAGAATGGAGTAGAAAGCTGTCCCCTACTTCACATGTGCTGGCTTATCAAGCACCATGAAGAACCATAGTAACACTGTACAACAAAGAGAAAATGACAATTCTTTAGAAACCAAACTTAAAACTACAGAACATTTCAATCTAACTGATAGAGAATTTAAAATAGCTGTCACAAAAAAACTCAACAAGCTACAAGAAAACTCAGAAAGGCAGTAAAATGAGCTCAGAAATAAAATTAATGAACAGAAGGAATACCTCAACAAAGAGACTGAAACTCTAAAAAGGACTAAACAGAAATTCTGGAGCTGCAGAAGGCAATAAACACGATGAAGAATAATTTAGAAAGCATCGGAAACAGATCAGACAAGACGGAAGAGAGAATTCGTGAGCGTGAAGATAGATAGATAGAAATGATACAAGTAGAAGAGGGAAGAAATAAGACATAAAAAGATGAGAAAATTCTATGAGAGTTATCTGACTCTTTTGGGAAGGAGAAGATTAAGGTAACAGGTATTCCAGAAGGAGAAGAGAGTGAAAAGAGAGCAGAGAGTTTATTTAAAGAAATAATAGCTGAGAACTTCACAAATATGGGGAAGGAACTGGATATACAAGTTCATGAAGCTGAGAAAACACCTAATTACCTCAACACAAAAGACCTCCAAAACACAGTATATTAAAACTATCAAAAGTCAGTGGGAAAGAAAGAATTTTAAAGGCAGCCAGGACAAAAAGAAGGTTAACCTACAAAGGAACCCCCAGTAGGCTATCAGTAGATTTCTCAGCAGAAATGCTATAGACCAGGAGAGAATGGAATGACATTCTCAAAACACTGAAAGATTACAAACTGTCAGCCAAGAATACTCTACCCAGCAGAGTTATCATTCTGATATGAAGGAGAAATAAAGACTTTCCCAGACAAACAAAGCTGAGGGAGTTCATCAAAACTATACCTGTCTTACAAGAAATGTTGAAAGGAGCTCTTCTAGCAGAAACAAAATGGCAAAATATGCAAAACTTTGAGTAAGGTGATAAATAGACACGCAGAATCAGAACACTGCAACTCTTTATCAGAATGGGTTTTTTAAAAACACTTTATTATAACATAAAGGCTAATGGGGAAAAAAAGCAGAAAAAAATAACTATAGCTACTTCAGTTTGGTAACAAACTCACAATATAAAAAAGGACAATTTGAGATAACTAAAACACAAAAGGGGAAGATGAAAAAAGCAGAACCCACATAGATAAATGAAGATAAGATGCTATTAGCAGAAAAGGACTGTTTTATCTATGAGAAGTTTTATACAAAGCTCATGGTTACCATAAACCTAAATCTAGAACAGAGACACAAAACGAAAAAAGAGGAAGTGGAGGAAGACATTTTAGAAAACCACCAACCCAAAATGGCAGACATAAAAACAAGGAAAGAGAAGCAATGGAGCTATAGTGGAACCAGAAAACAAATGATAAAACTGCAGTACTAAGTCCTCATCTATCAATAATCACCTCAATGATTGGACTGAATTTACCAGTCAAAAGACACAGAATGGCTGGCTGCATTAAAAAACAAGACCCAAGTATATACTTCCTCCAGCAGACACACCTGAGCTCTAAAGACAAACATAGACTCAAATTGAAGAGATGGAAGATGATACTCCAAGCAAATGGCAGCCAAAAGAAAGCTGGTGTAGCCATACTCATATCAGACAAAGTAGACTTCCAGCCTAAAAGATAACAAGAGACAAAGATGGACAGGATATAATGATAAAGGGGCCAATCCATCAAGGAGACATAACAAATATTAATATATATGCACCTAACATAGGAGCACCAAAATATTTAAAACAATTATTAACAGACACAAAGGGAGAAATTTACAGCAACACAAAAATAGTAGGGGACTTTAATCCCCACTACATCAGTGGATGGATCAGCCAAATAGAAAGTCAACAAGGGAAGAGTAGCTTTTAATAAAACTTTAGATCAGATGGAGTTGATAGATTTGTACAGAACATTCTATCCAAATGCAGCAGAATACACATTTTTCTCAAATGCACATGAAACCTTCTCAAAGTTAGACCATATGTTGGGATACAAAACAAGTCTCAATAAACTTAAGAAGACTGAAATCATATCAGTCATCTTTTCTGATCACAATGGTATGAAGCTAGAAATCAACTACAAGTAGAAATCTAGAAAAAATCACAAATATGTGGCAACCAAACAACATTCTTCTGAACAACTATTGGGTCAATGAAGAAATCAAAGGAGAAACAAACATTACCTGAAGACAAATGAAAATGAAAATTTAACATAAAATCTATGGGATGCAGGAAAAGCAGTACTAAGAGGGGAGTTTATACAGGCCTACCTCAAGAAACAAAAAAATCTCAAATAAACAATTTACCCTTACACCTAAAGGAACTAGAAAAAGAAAGACAAAGGAAGCCCAAAGTCAGTAAAGAAGTAGAAAGGAGATTAGAGTGGAAATAGATGAAAAAGACAATAGAAAAGATCAATAAAATCATAGCTGGTTCTTTGAAAAGATAATCAAAATTGAAAAACTTTTAGCTAGACACATTCACTAAGAAAAAAGAGAGAAGACTCTGATAAATAAAATAAGAAATGAAAGGAGATAACAATGGATACCACAGAAATACAAAGGATTATAAGAAAGTATTACAAATGGCAATACGCCAATGAATTGGACAACGTAGAAGAAATGGACAAATTCTTAGAAACATACAACCTTCCAAGGCTAAGTCATCAAAGAACAGAAAATCTGAATAGACTGATTACTAGGACAAAGATTGAAACTATAATCCAAAACTTCCCCCCAAAACAAAAGTCTAGGACCAGATGGCTTTACAAGCAAATTCTACCAAACTTTCAAAGGAGATTTAATAACTATCTTTCTCAAACTCTTCCAAAAAATTGAAAAGGAGTGAACACTTTCTAACTCACAAGGGCAACACTACCCTGATACCAAAACCAGATAAAGACAACACACAAAAAATAAATTACAGGCCAATATTTCCTATGAACATAGATAAAAAAAAATCCTCAACAAAATATTAGCAACAACACATTAAAAGTATTATACACCATGATCAAGTGGAACTTATTCCAGGGATGCAAGAATGGTTCAATATCTGAAAATCAGTGTGATACATCACATTAATAAAATGAGAGATAAAAACACTATGATCATCTCAATAGATGCAGAAAAGACATTTGACAAGACTCAACACACATTTATGAAAAAAACTCTTAATAAAGTGGGTTTAGATGGTACATACCTTAATACAATAAAGGCCATATATGACAAACCCAGAGCTAACATCATACTCAGTGGTGAAAAGCTGAAAGCTATTCCTCTAAAACCAGGAACAAGACAAGGATGCACACTCTTGTTACTCTTATTCAGCGTAGTATTGGAAGTCCTAGCCAGAGCAGTTAGGCAAGAAAAAGAAATACAAGACATCCAAATTGGAAAGGGAGAAGTAAAACTGTCACTATTTGTGGATGACATGATTTTATATATACAAAACCCTAAACATTCCACCAAAAAAACTATTAGAAATAATAAATGAATTCAGTCATGTTGTATGGCACAAAATCAACATACAAAAATCTGTTGCATTTCTATATGCTAACAGTGAGCGTGTAGAAGGAGAAATTAAGGAAACAATCCCATTTACAATAGCAACAGAAAAAATTAAAAACCTAGGAATAAATTTGACCAAGGAGATGAAAGACCTGTACACTGAAAACTGTAAGTTGAAAGAAACTGAAGAAGACAAATAAATGGAAATATATTCTGTGCTCAGGGATTAGAATTAACATAGTTAAAATGTCCATATTGCCTAAAGCAACGTAAAGATTCAATGTAATCCTTACCAAAATCCCAATGACATTTTTCACGGAAATAGAACAAAAAATTCTAAAATTTATATGGAACCACAAAAGACCCCAAATAGCCAAAACAATTCTGAGAAAAAACAACAAAGCTGGAAGTGTCACACTCCCTGATTTTAAACTATATTACAAAACATAGTAATTAAAACAGCATGGTATTGGCAGAAAAACAGATATATAGATCAATGGAACAGAACTGAGATATAAACCCACATGTATAAGGACAAGAATTTACAACAAAGGATCAAAGAACATACAGCAGAGAAAGGATAGTCTCTTCAATAAATGGTGTTTGGAAAACTGGACAGATACATGCAAAAAAAAAAAAAAAAAAAGAAAGAAAGACCATTGTCTCACACCATACACAAAAATCAACTCAAAATGGATTAAAGACTCGAATGTAAGACCTGAAACCATAAAACTGCTAGAAGAAAACATAGGGAGTATGCTCTTTGACGTTGGTCTTAGCAATATCTTCTAGATATGTCTCCTCAGGGAAGGGAAATAAAAGCAAAATTAAACAAATGGGACTACATCAAACTGAAAAGTTTTTGCACAGCAAAGGAAACCTTCAACAAAACAAAAAGAAAACCTACTGAATTGGAGAAGATATTTGCAAATCATACATCTCATAAGGGGCTAATATCCAAAATATATATAGAACTCATACAACTCAACAACAACAAAATGAAACAACTGGATTAAAACATGGACAGAAGAGCTGAATAGACATTTTTCCAAAGAAGACATGCAGATGGCCAACAGGCACTTGAAAAGATGTTCAACATCACCAGTTATTAGGGAAATGTAAATTAAAACCAGTAAGATATCACCTCATGCCTGTTAGAATGGCTGTTATTGAAAAGGAAAAAATAAGTGTTGTCAAGGATGTGGAGAAAAGGGAATTCTTCTACATTGTGGGAATGTAAATTGGTGCAGCCACATGGAAAACAGTATGGAACTTCCTCAAAAAATTAAGAGTAGAGCTACCATATGACCCAGCTATCCCATTTCTGGGTATTTATCCAAAAGAATACAAAAACACTAATTCAAAAAGATATATGCATGCCTATGTTCACTGCAGCATTATTTATCAGTACCAAAGCCAAGGTATGAAAACAATCTAAGTGCCCATCAATGGATGAATGGATAAAGAAAATGTGGCATACATACATATATATGTATATGTGTGTATATATATGTATATATATGCATGCACACACACATACACACTCACACCCAGTGGAATACTGCTCAGTCACAAAGACGTTGAAATCTTGCCATTTGCAAAAACATGGATGAATACTGAGGGTATTACTATGCTAAGGGAAATAAACGAGATGGATGAAGACAAATACTGTATAATTTCACATATGTGGAATATAAAGAACAAACAAACAAAACAAAAACAAAACCAAAAAACCAAACCCCCAAATAAATGAACAAACTGAAGCAAACAAAACCAAATGGAAGCTTCAGACCTAGGGACACATACAGACTGAAAGTGAGGGGATGGAAAAAGACATTCCACGCAAATGGAAAACAAAAGAAAGCTGGAGTAGCAATTCTAATAGCAGACAAAATAGACTTTAAAACAAAGATGATTACAAGAGACAAAGAAGGACACTACATAATGATCAAGGGATCAATCCAAGAAGAAGATATAACAATTGAAAATATTTATGCACCTAACATAGGAGCACCTCAATACATAAGGCAAATACTAACAGCCATTAAAGGGGAAATCTACAGTAACACAATCATAGTAGGGGACTTTAACACCACCCTTTCACCAATGGACAGATCATCCAAAATGAAAATAAATAAGGAAACACAAGCTTTAAATGATACATTAAACAAGATGGACTTAATTGCTATCTATAGGACATTCCATCCAAAAACAACAGAATGCACATTCTTCTCAAGTGCTCATGGAACATTCTCCAGTATAGATCATATTTTGGGTCACAAATCAAGCCTTGGTAAATTTAAGAAAATTGAAATCTTATCAAGTATCTTTTCTGACCACAATGCTATGAGACTAGATATCAATTACAGGAAAAAATCTGGAAGAAATACAAACACATGGAGGCTAAACAACACACTACTTAATACCCAAGAGGTCACTGAAGAAATCAAAGAGGAAATCAAAAAATATCTAGAAACAAATGACAATGAAAACACGATGACCCAAAACCTATGGGATGCAGCAAAAGCAGTTCTAAGAGGGAAGTTTATAGCAATACAATCCTACGTTAAGAAACAAGAAACATCTCAAATAAACACCCTAGCCTTACACCTAAAGCAATTAGAGAAAGAAGAACAAAAAAACCCCAAAGTTAGCAGAAGGAAAGAAATCATAAAGATCAGATCAGAAATAAATGAAAAAGAAATGAAAGAAACAATAGCAAAGATCAATAAAACTAAAACCTGGTTCTTTGAGAAGATAAGCAAAATTGATAAACCATTAGCCAGACTTATCAAGCAAAAAACGGAAAAGACTCAAATCAATAGAATCAGAAATGAAAAAGAAGAAGTACCAACTGACACTGCAGAAATACAAAGGATCATGAGAGATTACTACAAGCACTTATATGCCAATAAAATGGACAACCTGGAAGAAATGGACAAATTCTTGGAAATGCACAACATTCCAAGACTGAACCAGGAAGAAACAGAAAATTTGAACAGACCAATCACAAGCACTGAAATTGAAACTGTGATTAACAATCTTCCAACAAACAAGAGCCCAGGACCAGACGGCTTCACAGGCGAATTCTATCAAACATTTAGAGAAGAGCTAACACCCATCCTTCTCAAACTCTTCCAAAATATAGCAGAGGGAGGAACACTCCCAAACTCATTCTAAGAGGCCCCCATCACTCTCATACCAAAAGCAGACAGAGATGTCACAAAGAAAGAAAACTACAGACCAATATCACTGATGAACATAGATGAAAAAATCCTGAACAAAATACTAGCAAACAGAATCCAACAGTACATTAAAAGGATCATACACTATGGTCAAGTGGGGTTTATTCCAGGAATGCAAGGATTCTTCAATATATGCAAATCAATCAACGTGATACACCATATTAACAAACTGAAGGAGAAAAACCATATGATCATCTCAATGGATGCAGAGAAAGCATTTGACAAAATTCAACACCCATTTATGATAAGAACTCTCCAGAAAGTAGGCATAGAGGGAACTTTTCTCAACATATTAAAGGCCATATATGACAAACGCATAGCCAACATCGTCCTTAATGGTGAACAATTGAAACCATTTCCACTAAGATCAAGAACAAGACAAGGTTGCTCACTCTCACCACTATTATTCAACATAGTTTTGGAAGTTTTAGCCACAGCAATCAGAGAAGAAAAAGAAATAAAAGGGATCCAAATTGGAAAAGAAGAAGTAAAGCTGTCACTGTTTGCAGATGACATGATACTATGCATAGAGAATCCTAAAGATGCTACCAGAAAACTACTAGAGCTAATCAATGAATTTGGTAAAGTAGCAGGATACAAAATTAACACACAGAAATCTCTTGCATTCCTATACAATAATGATGAAACATCTGAAAGTGAAATTAAGAAAACACTCCCATTTACCACTGCATCAAAAAGAATAAAATACCTAGGAATAAACCTACCTAAGGAGACAAAAGACCTGTACGCAGAAAATTATAAGACACTGATGAAAGAGATTAAAGATGATACAAATAGATGGAGAGATATACCATGTTCTTGGATTGGAAGAATCAACATTGTGAAAATGACTATACTACCCAAAGCAATCTACAGATTCAATGCAATCCCTCTCAAACTACCACTGGCTTTTTTACAAAACTTGAATGAAAAATTTCACAATTTGTATGGAAACACAAAAGACCCCAAACAGCCAAAGCAATCTTGAGAAACAAAAACGGAGCTGGAGGAATCAGGTTCCCTGACTTCAGACTATACTACAAAGCTACAGTAATCAAGACAGTATGGTACTGGCATGGAAACAGAAGTATAGGTCAATGGAACAGCATAGAAAGCCCAGAGATAAACCCACGCACATATGGTCACCTTATTTGTGATAAAGGAGGCAAGAATATACAGTGGAGAAAAGACCACCTCTTCAATAAGTGGTGCTGGGAAAACTGGACAGCTACATGTAAAAGAATGAAATTAGAACACTCCTTAACACCGTACACAAAAATAAACTCAAAATGGATTAAAGACCTAAATTTAAGGCCAGGGACCATCAAACTCTTAGAGGAAAACATAGGCAGAACACTCTATGACATAAATATCAGCAATATCCTTTTTGACCCACCTCCTAGAGAAATGGAAATAAAATCAAAAATAAAATGATGAACTTAATGAAACTGAAAAGCTTTTGCCGAGCAAAGGAAACTATAAAAAAGATGAAAAGACAACCCTCAGAATGGGAGAAAATATTTGCAAATGAAGTAACTGACAAAGGATTAATCTCCAAAATTTACAAGCAGCTCATGCAGCTCAGTATCAAAAAAACAAAGAACCCAATCCAAAAATGGGCAGAAGACTCAAATAGACATTTCTCCAAAGAAGATATACAGATTGCCAACAGACACATGAAAGAATGCTCAACATCATTAATCATTAGAGAAATGCAAATCAAAACTACCATGAGGTATCACCTCACACCAGTCAGAATGGCCATCATCAAAAAATTTACAAACAATAAATGCTGGAGAGCTTGTGGAGAAAAGGGAACCCTCTTGCACTGTTGGTGGGAATGTAAATTGATACAGCCACTACGGAGAACTGTATGGACGTTCCTTAAGAAACTAAAAATAAAACTACCATATGACACAGCAATCCCACTACTGGGCCTATACCCTGAGAAAACCACAATTCAAAAAGAGTCATATACCAAAATGTTCATTGCAGCTCTATTTACAATAGCCAGAGATGGAAGCAACCTAAGTGTCCATCAACAGAAGAATGGATAAAGAAGATGTGGCACATATATACAATGGAATATTACTCAGCCATAAAAAGGAACGAAACTTAGTTATTTGTAGAGAGGTGGATGGACCTAGAGACTGTCATACAGAGTGAAGTAAGTCAGAAAGGGAAAAACAAATACCGTATGCTAACACATATATATGGAATCTCAAAAAAAAAAAAAAAAAAGGTCATGAAGGACCTAGGGGCAATCGGGAATAAAGACGCAGAGTTACTAGAGAATGGACTTGAGGATATGGGGAGGGGGAAGGGTAAGCTGGGACAAAGTGAGAGAGTGGCACGGACATATATATATACTACCAAATGTAAAATAGACAGCTAGTGGGAAGCAGCCCTATAGCACAGGGAGATCAGCTTGGTGCTTTGTGACCACCTAGAGGGGTGGGATAGGGAGGGTGGGAGGGAGAGAGATGCAAGAGGGAGGAGATATGGGGACAGATGTATATGTGTAGCTAATTCGCTTTGTTGTGGGGCAGAAGCTAGCACACCATCGTAGAGCAATTATACTGCAATAAAGATGTTAAAAAAAAAGGAACAAACAAACCAACAAGCAATAAAAGAACAAATGGAAGGTATGGAAACAGAGTAGTTGTTACCAGAGAAGAGGCGGGGGGTGGGGGCAAAATGGGTTAAGGGGGTCACCTGAATGATGACAGGTGGAAACTAAATTTTTAGTGGTGAGCACGCAGGAGCAGATAGCGAAGTAGAGAGAGAATGTTGTACACATGAAACTTATATAATGTTATAAAGCAGTGTTACCTCAATAAAAAATAAATTAAAAATTGAGACCTGATGAACCTAGTGGCAGGGCAAGAAAAAGGACATAGACATAGAGAATGGATTTGAGGACACGGTGGGGAGGGGGAAGCTGGGGCAAAGTGAGAGTAACATCGACATATATACACTACCGAGTGTAAAATAGAGAGCTAGTGGGAAGCAGCAGCGTAGCACAGGCAGATCAGCTCGGTGCTTTGCGACGACCTAGAGGGGTGGGATGGGGAGGGTGGGAGGGAGGCTCAAGAGGGAGGGGATATGGGGACATGTGTATGCATATGGCTGATTCACTTTGTTGTGCAACAGAAACTAACACAATATTGCGAAGCAATTATATTCCAATAAAGATGTATTAAAAAAATAATAACAAAAAAAGAAAAAAAATTGAAACCTCATCTATAGGTAGTTCATTCAACAAATTATGATTCATTCATAAAATGGAAACAATTTATACACAGAATGTAACAATTTGGGTAAAAAAGAAACAGTATGTGTATTTGCTTATATCTGCACAGAGTATTTCTGGAATGATAGTAACTTCTAAGTGGTTACCTCTAGGACTTGTAGCTGGGGACTGGAGAACAGGGGTAATAAATCCTTCCAGATACATGTGATTGCAGATCAAATTATTATCATGTGATACAACTAAAAAATAATATTATTACAATTATATTTATTACACACATGACCATGGTATAGCATTTAATTAAACAATATATACAAATTAATATGTATAATGATACTAATACTTAAGAATTTTCAAGTGTGGGTATGTATCCTAAAATGCCTAGAAAGACAAAATCTAACAGTGAGTAGTGGGATTACTATGGATTTTACTACTTTGTATGTTAACTTTATATTTTTCATGTTGTTGGGATGTGTTATAATGATACATTTATATTTTACAATCAGAAAACAAATAGCAACAGCATTTCAGTTTTGAGAAAGTGGAATGAAGGAACCAGTAATGCTGGCTGAACTGTCTCCATTTGGCAAGGAAGGGTTTAATCCTGATACTGCAGCAGTAACTTTCTCAGCATATGCTCCATCCCCAGGGAAGATAACAGTCAAGGAAATCTTGAAGTTGTTGGAAAAGAAGAGAATTAAGGACTTCTTTTAAAAGAGAAATTATATTATGTTCAGATAATCTGATTTGGTTTCGTTTTAGGAGAAACTGGAAGTCTTGAAATTTACTCCTCTAAAGGGTGGGCTGCAAACGGCAGGTGCCCATGGGCACTTGGTATTTTGTGACATTGGTGGTGTGTTCACCAACAACTCCAGCTCTCAGCTTTCCAGGTACAGGAAGGAATGCACTTCCCATTCCCATGTCGTTAGACAAGGACATATGATTTGCTCTGGACAAAGAAGGGTGAACAGAAGTGACAGATGCACAGTTCTCTTTGTTTGCTTCCCTTGGTGTACAGATTACGAAAGTCCAGGTCAAAATAAGTGTCCTTCAGCCTGGATCCCTGAGTGACTAGGATGCACAGAGCATCCTTCCAGCGTGTGCTGGACGTGTAGGATGAGCAAGAAATAAACTTTGGTGTGTAAAGGTACTGAGAGTCTGGAGGATTTATTATTACTGAAGCAGAGCCTAGCTCATCCTGACTATGTAATTTGTGGAGTCCAGTGCAAAATGAAAATACACAGCCCCTTGTTAAAAAATTATTTAGCATTTCAAGATGATGACAACAGAGCATTAAACCACATGGGGGCCCTCTGAGTGCAGGGCCCTGTGTGACTACACAGGTCACATGTCCAGGAAGGGCCTGATTTTCCGATTTACCATCACAATCTTGGAAAATGGGTCTTAACTCCCTTATTTCACACATGAAGAAACAGAGAGCTCAAACAGCTTGCTGACTACCACAGAGTTGGTAAATGTCAGAAATGGAATTGGATTATATTGGTATTATGAACGTTGCAATAATGGGTCTTTTGTGGGTTGATGGAGCTGGGCTTTAGGACATAAGGAGACAAGCAGACCATCACAGGAAGCAGACAAGACTCAGGAACTATCCAATCCTTTGTAGAAAACCACCTACCCAGACCCTCAGTAGAAGGTAAGAAAAGAGTTAAAGCCTAACTCATTACATACTAAGTGAACGGGTTCTTTCGCCAGAAAGTATAATTAGTAATTTCAATCCTTTGTCTAAATACCCGCTTCAGCACAGGCTGAAGAGTATCAACAAAGCAAAGCAGGCACAGCTTTTCATTTTGTTGCTATAACTAATTAGCATTAGAGAAACCATTTTCATAAGCAATGCCCTCACAACAACCTGGTAACTGAAAACAAAAGCTGATGGAGCAGCTTTCTCCATAGTAACCAGACGTGGGAAAGAGCAATCCAGAACCACTAAGTGGGAGTCCTGGGGGAAGGAACAGAGGCCATTCGCTCTGAGCAGCCGTGTGAAACAGCAGGTCACCACTGCCCTTCAACGTTACAATCAGAAGATTATCAAAACACTTAAGTCAAGGTGGTGCTTTGAATTAAATACATTCATACCAGATACATTCATACACTGAAAAATGCTGTATGTATTCCTAAAAGCTATTCAAACGTATAAAAGCTATCGTTAGAAAAAGCTCATCCAGTTAAAATCATGTGGCTTTTCTTGGAGAATTCCTATCACTACTCCCATGTAATATTTCCTTCTATTTCACCCCTTGTAAGGAAGCAGTCGCAGGATACAGAGGTGTCAGGAAAGGTGGAGAAAAGAAAATTTGGCTCAAAAAGAGTGTAGGTAGTTAATTTGGTAATAAAAAAAGGCAGTTGTCATTTAACTACGGGTTTCAAGATCTGAAAATCTTATTCTTTTCAATCTTATATTATTTTTCTTCATTGGTTGGGACCTAAAACACATCTGTGAAATAGCCAAATCTTGTGTCATTTTCTTCTCTTTTCATAAAAACTCAGTTTGGGTCATTGTTGAAAGAAAAAGAAAGAAAAAAAGAAAGGAAGGAAGGAAGAAAGGAGGGAAGGAAGGAAGGAAGAACGAAAGAAAGAAAAAACAAAGAAAGAGAAAGCAAGCAAGCAAGAAAGCAAGAAAGACAGAAGGACAGGGGGAGGAATGGAGGGAGGGAGGGAGAGAAAGAAGAGAAAATAAAAAGAAAAGAGAATCCAGTTTGTTCCAGTTGCTTTAGAAAGTTAGTGTGACACTGTTAAACAAATATGTTCATTTTAGAAGAAAGTACAACCATGTCATGATTTACCAAGGATGATTCAGCAGTTACTTAAAATGAAAAAGGCAGGTGATTTTCAAAGAAATACTTCATCCCAGTTAAGACTGTTAATGAACGCATTCATTTCTGAAAACTGTACGTTGAAAGAGATGATAACATAAGACAAAAACAAGAAGGATTTAACTCACGCTACTCATTTGATTTTACATCAAATGATAAATTTAAATTTTTATGGCTCAAGTAGTCATTTCAGGAAGTGTGTGAATAACATTTACTAACTGCTTCTTAATACCTACTGGTCATTTAAAGAGTATTTGTCAGTAGCTAGTATATTAGGTTATGATAGGATCAAAATAATCTTCTCCCTCAAGGAGCTTATAGAGAAATTTGACCTTGCTTCCACTATTAAATCAAGCAAACGATTGTTACCAAAGTGAACGTGAGTAGATACATGAATAATATGGATGAGTGTTTTGAGAGGAAGGTAGCCATCATAGATTAGCTAGTTAGCTTGAGAATTGGCTTTTAAATACCCACCTTTACCACATAATTTTGAATATTTTAGAAAAAATTGGGATAAAGTACAACTGCATATTGGATGGGCAGGGGAGCATGAAGAATGCTTTCTATGGTACTATTAATTCCCTGTAAGTTAGTCTGACATTCAGAGTGTTTGACTTAGTTTGAGTACTTGGCTCTCCTTGACCATGAGGCCAGTACACGGCTAATGACTCCAATGCTAGCAGTGTTTCTGGCTCTTCTTTTTTTTTCCACAAAGGTTAATTGAATTTTTATAAGGGTTTCATAGAGGACTTCCATAACTTTTTGGTATTAAAACAAAGGCCATCTTATAGTAGAATTATAATATGACATCCGTAAGTACTTTAAGTATTTTAGCTTAGATTTTCAGTAACTGTGTGATGTACTTAACATTTTATAGTTTTTGAGAATTTCCATAGACTTCTCAGCATCTTCACTGAATTTAATCATGATGTCTGGCATTTCAGAACCATTCCTTCTCCTTCAGCTTCTTTAAAAGTTTGAATATGGTTTTGTGAGCAAATACTAGAGACAAAGTTCATGGGACTTCTCAGCTGTTTCTACGTGTTCTGCAGATAAATATTTCTGAGTTGTGACAACTATCTGATTCCTCCTTAATAGTTGCATATTGTTAACCCAGATATGCTGAGAGTTACACGAAGTAAAGGTAACTATTTTCATAGCTTCATATTAATTGATTGAATTGGCTTTGTTTTAAGATCAACTCCAAAGCCCTTGTTAATCGTGACACAAATGTTTTGTTGTAAAGGTTGAGGGTGGTTGGAAGATTTGTCATGCTAAGTGCTCATTAGCCCCAGGGTGCTTGCCTCAGCATCCTGTCAGGCTTCTTCCAGAAGGTTAGGGAAGGGGTAATAGCCAATAGCATATGGACTTGCATTAATTTTCAGCATATAAACCCACGGAACGTCCAGGGAATCCACTAAACTTTAACAAGCTGCAATTCTATCCTTACTTCAAACATCACACCCTGAAGATGCCATCCATATTAATGTTTTTTCCCCTCCCTTAGATAGCACATTAGTAGTTCAAATAGGCTTTTACTTAATGTGACCTCTTTTACCTACCCCCTAGGGCATGGGAGTGGCATATTAAGGTCACAGCAGGATTTTTTCTGGTTTTAGCAAGTGGCCCTTTTCTGAATGCCTGTAATTGGCTTTCAAACCACAATCTTGTTGCAATGTTGAGAAACGCCATAAACCTCCAGGTGGGTCAGCATATATGCAGGAAGCCTTTGCCACTGTTATTATTTGTATCGTATATCATTACTAACAATAACTAAGATGCACCGAGCACATCATGTGTCTGGAATGCTCAGCAGTCATCCACCAATCTGATTTGCACAACAATCCTGACCCTATGAGATAGGTCATGGGATTTGCTCCTTTTAAAAATGAAATGACTGAGGCTTGGGAAGCTTCAGCAGATTTCCCCAAACGAGCCGCCTGTACATACAGAATCAGATCTAAACGCGGGGGACCTAGTTCTTTGGGGAATCTGTTAACTTCCCTTTCATAACTACTGCTCATAATGATTAAGACTTTGATTAAATGTCGAAGTCTGGAATTCATATAGTATTATGACATATTTCACATGAATTTAATGTACCAGGGCAGCATGAATTGTGCATTCAAATCTTTCAACACTATAATATGCGCTTCTAATCTATCAAAGATTTTTCAAGAACCTGCTTTGTGCTAGGATGACCTGATTTTCCCCTCAAGGAGCTTGCAGTTTAATTAAGGAGAGCTCATATTTGAAACAACACACGTCAGTGTATTAGTCATAATTCAGAAGAGATGTAGGTCAGCTTCATGGAGCACTTGTGATAAGGGATGATTCAGTGAGAGGAGAAAGAGAAAGGCATTCCGGGGCTTCCCTGGTGGCGCAGTGGTTGCGAGTCCGCCTGCCGATGCAGGGGACGCGGGTTCGTGCCCCGGTCCGGGAAGATCCCACATGCCGCGGAGCGGCTGGGCCCGTGAGCCATGGCCGCTGAGCCTGCGCATCCGGAGCCTGTGCTCCGCAACGGGAGAGGCCACAGCAGTGAGAAGCCTGCGTACCGCAAAAAAAAAAAAAAAAAAAAAAGGCATTCCGGGTAGAGTAAGAATGGCTGACATTTATGGACTGCTGACCATGACAAGCAGTGCCAAGGGCTGTGCGTGGAAAACATCTAATTCTGAAAGCAATTTGGAGTTAAGTATCATTGCTCAACCCTTCTCCTGAGGAAGACATCGAGGCGCACAGCTTCAGTGACACAAGTGCTCAGTGAAGCGACTGGGACTCCAGCTCAGTTTATCGGACTTCCGACCCCACAGCCCTCACTCTACCTACTGTCCCCTCACTCGTCTGCATGGTCAAAGCAGAGAGGAGAGTCAGGGGCTTGTGGGAAAAGAGCTTTCCAGAACAAAGGGTGTATGTTGGGAAGGTGCTGAGACAGACCTGGAAGGTGAGGAAAAGGATTTTAGACTACATTCTAAAGTTATATAATTTTGTAGCTCATCTTACTCGGGTTTCGATGGTGAAATAAGTAAAATCATTGTAGTTGTGCAGACAACAGACAAAATATTAAACAATATTAAGTACTGAGTACATCTATGACAACAGATATAATTTACTTATGGGGTAGAGAAGAGAAAACTGAAAAGAAAGGGGGGTTAAGGATTTTCAAAATCATCACAATACTATTCAAAAAGGATCTCAAAATCAAAACCAGTTTTGGTGCGTGCATTTCCACTATAGACTTTGTCTCCCTTCCTTCCTTCCACCCTCCCTCCTTCCCTTCCATTTTTCCTTCCTTCCTTCCTTCTCTAGTGGAACCTACGTTATTTATTTACACTTTTTGTATTTTAGTTTGCCAATTAAGTACTGAAAAAAAATCAGGGCAGTGTAATCATAAAAAATATAAATGTCTATATTTTTAAATGGGCTATATAACAGTAACTAGGTTTATTATGCTTATACATTTCTTTTTATCCTCTTAGGGATAAAATCTATGAATTATTGATGCGGGGATTCCTAGACTATTATTATGATGACATTTTTGGTATATTTCCTTATTTGAATTGTCAAGATTCGGTTTATTAGCCCAAGGATGACAGGGTTTTCAAGGGAAAGAAAAGCTTTTAAAAATCAAACCACTACATGGAGGCCTGCTCCGCGGGAACTCCCCAAGTCTTGGCTTGATGCTGATTATGCAGACACCAAGTTCTGGATTCATTTGAGTTCCAATGGCTCCTGCCATACTGCTTCCAATTACTTTAAGCTGGGCATCCAATTCCCTCAGAACTGCCTTGGTTCTGCTCGCCCATCTGTTAATGCAGGGGCATTAAGCACTAGAAAGAAGGTAGCTATTAGAAAACTGCAACTTAATGTAGCATCAAGAGAACTGGAGGAGGGCAGTTACTCTACAATGGCGTAAACATTCACCTCCTCCTGCTCGGCTCAAGACAAAAGAGAACCTCAGAGAAATAAGGCCCGAGAGTGTCCATGGCTACAAAGACCACTGATTTGTTATCCAGATTGTGCAGCGTGACCGTGAGTGTGATTTCCTGGCACAAAGCACTCACCAGGCAGGAATCTATCTATTCATCGACATAGATCTTTCCAATTTTGATAGATATTGGCTGTGTTCAGACCTCATTATTGAGCCAACACTCTCAATTATACAGCTGATAACTTAAAACTTTTTTGAAATGGTCTGGCTCTCTTCATTTTATAGGCCCGTTGGGTGGGTGACAGAGAGGGGCAATGCCCAAGGAGCATTTCCATTTATTTCCTCAAGGCTTTCAGGATAGCCCTGTGAGCCAGATACAGACTGTGAGAGGATGTCAAAGGGGGCATTTTAGGCTGGCTCTACCAAACCTGGTGGAACACTGTCAGAGGAATTGTTTCTACTGCTCCAAAGGGGAGGGGTTCTAACTGTGGGGTGTGAGTTTGAGAAACAAATGCTCTTGGAGAAACAACGTCCTGGGCTCGTGACTTGGATGAGTCCTTCTGTCTGTCTGCCTCAGCATCCTCATCTGGCTGGACGGGGGCACTGGTTGAAGACATGAGCTTCAAAACTGCTCGCCAGGCTGGATCCTTATCCCATTTGACCCATGAAAACGCCGGCACTCAAGAGAGATTTGAGTGATGTGCTCAGCAAGGGGCATCTAGTAAGTGGTGGAGCTGGGATCCAAACTTCGGGACTCCAGCCCCAAGCCTGAGTTCTTTATGATCACAGTGTGTTACCTCTCCCGAGAGAAGGGACTCAGTACTTATTCAATCAATGAATTGATGGATAAATAGATAAATAGGACTCAAGAGGGCTAAAGGTAGAGTAATTCGAGTACCTTATACTGAATAAGTAGGCGGTGGGTTGCACGGAGAGAAGAGATGCAAAACGGGCTGAGGAGGGACACTGATAACAACTTTGTCACATGTCTTTTTTGGGTTGACTCTGCATGGCCCATCTTGGGGTGACATAGAGTGATGTCCGTCAGCACAGAGAAGCAAAAGCTCATGGGCTCCTCTTGTACAGGGAAGTCATTTTCCTGTCAGAATGATTAGTCAGGGGCTAGCAGTTAGCATGCCTTCAAAATGCCACATGTAAGTGACTGATGAAGTGACAGCCTGAAGGCAAGGACACAGGGCCAGCCCGGGAAGACAAGATAGGAGCCTGGGGAGGAGGAGCCACTCCACCAACTGTCTGTAGCCTGCGAAAGGGTCCGCCTACAAAATGAAACAAATGTTTCCCCTATCATGGATACAGAGACTGAGAAATAATTTTTGACAGCAGTGTCTGATTTAGTGGTTGTTTGCAGATGCAGCCTATACTTAGTTTTTTTTTTTTTTTGCGGTATGTGGGCCTCTCACTGTTGTGGCCTCTCCCGTTGCGGAGCACAGGCTCCGGACGCGCAGGCTCAGCGGCCATGGCTCACGGGCACAGCCGCTCCATGGCATGTGGGATCTTCCCGGACCGGGGCACGAACCCGTGTCCCCTGCATCGGCAGGCGGACCCTCAACCACTGCGCCACCAGGGAAGCCCCTATACTTAGTTTTATACCAGATTTAATAGAACGTTTTAAACTTCCCTAACCATTTGGCAGTTTGCATTAAAAAAAAAAGTAAAAAGCCATCAGGGTTACAAAAATGATGCATCAGAGATTCTCAGAAGATGCTGTTGAAATGGAAGTCCTCTCTCGAGATTCTGTGATAGCCTGTCGGCCTCTTATCTCGACTCTTCACCCAATGCTTTCCACCCAGCTAGGTCAGGGTTAATGGTCTTGCTTCCATCAACACCTTAACAAAAATGTTTTCCATCATCGTACTGCCAGGTGTCCACGTCAGCTGGGAAGGCTTGGCTGGTCATCTTCACGTCCTCTATGAAAGGGATGGAATCTTCGGGAAAAGTTTGAGACCTTGTGCTCTTAGGCTCTGCCTTCAAGAAGCTATTTCTATGAAATTTAATGATCAATGGCTTTTAAAATTTCAAAACTGTATCTAAACACTTGAAATCTGTTTGTACATGGAGGCACCAGATTGAGCTGAATTTCCAGTTTCTTCATCCAGTGGGTCGTTCATTCAGTTACAAAATGGAATCGTTTTATGTGCCGACACTGTGTTAGGGCTTTGCCCACATCATCAGATTTAATTGACAGGACAATGCTCTGAAATAGGCACACTCATTCCCCTCTTACAGGTGAGGAAATGGGCTAAGAGAGGTTTCAGGAACACGCGTGAGATGGCTGAGATGCTTCTGAAGAACACTCTGCTTCTGTTGGACTCGTAAGCTCCAGGGCTTCAGCGGAATACCCGGGCCCTCCAGGATCCCTGCCGGCCTCCTCCTGCCACCTCTGTCCCTCCCCGTACTTCCCCCCTCCACTTTCTTCACTTACACTCTCTTCTTTCCTCTGCTGAGCCCCTCTCTTTCCTCACTTGCATCTGAAAGCAGTTCTTAAAATTTCAGTGTCCTGGCTCCAATATCCTTCCTGCAGGACGCAAGCCTTCCCCGACCTCCTTGACTCTTTCACCTCCTGGCCTCACTTTGAACTCTGTTCTTCACGTCTGTCTCCCCACTACACTGTAAGATTCTAGGGCAGCTGTACAATAAGAAATAGAATAAAATACGAGCCACATAGGCGACTTACAATGTTCTAATACCCGTATTAGGAAAGTAAAAAAGAAGTGGGCAAAATTAATTTAATAATACATGTTATTTACCCCAGCACATCAAAAATATTACCAGTTTATCATGTAATCAATACAAAAATTATAAGTGAGATAATTTTATTTTCTCGTTTTTTGTACTAAGTCCGTGGAATTGGTTTGCATCCTATATTTTGAGTGTTCAGGAGCCTCATGTGGCCAATGGCTACCACACTGCACTGCATGGTCCTAGAGGGAAGAGATCTCTAGTTGCTGTGATGTCCGAGAGCTTGTTAAGGCTGCCGGCTGTCCTCCCAGCACCGATTCTTCCCTCCCTTGACAGCATGAGAAGTTGTCACTGGCCTTGTGGCTGTCAGGCTCATGGCCACCTCTCCCAGATGCCCCTGGAGCTCCAATGCCACATGACTGGATCTGGTCACAGGGCATCAGCAAAGGTGAAGCCATCTCTGGCTTGTGCCCTGAAGAGGCAAGGGCTGTGCCTACTCCTCTCTCTCTTTCTCCCTCGGGCAGACATTAAGATGAGGTGGGGGTCAGCTGTGACCTCTGCAGGAGGGCACGCTTGAGAGACAGCAGGGCCACAGAACTCAAGGTTCTGTGCTTCCTTCATCATGGAGTTGCAGGGAATCTTGGTCACTTGAAGGGACTGTCACCTGAGAGGAAGAAGCATCTGTCTTGTTTACATGACTGAATCTCATTTTTAACAGTTATCTTCATTTACTTCCATCATTTCTAGAACCGATTCCCTGCCCTCTTCATGGGGCTAGAGCCAACTCTTCCTTCAGGTCTCAGCTTCAGCTGACTTTAGCGGGTGGCCTTTCCCAGCTCTTGTAAGATGAGATTGTATCCCCCATGACATGCTGCCTTGGCACCCTGATCTTTCCCAGCTTTAGCTTTCATGCTGGGGGTTATTTAATGTCAGGGTTCCAACTAGAGCATCAGTGCCATGAAGGCAGGGGCCAGCTGGCACAGCATCTGGAGCTGAAAGAATCAATGTGCCTCAAGGGGCTTACCGTGGATCTGAGATGCTCTTCCTCTTCCAGGTTTGATGGAAATATCTGATCTCATTAAATTTTGTTGGATTATGTTAGAGCTCATAGGAATGATGCTGCACCAGCGGAAAGGCTCATGCATAGATCTAGCTACTCAAGTGTTATGGGTTGAATTGTGTCCCCCCTCCCCAAAATATGTTGAAGTCCTAACCCCTGGGTACTCGGAATGTGATCTTATTTGGAAATAGAGCACTTGCAGATGTAAGTAGTTAAGCTAAGAAAAAGTCATACTGGAGGAAGGCAAGCCCTGAATCCAATGTGACCAGCCTCCTTGTAAGAAGAGGAGAGAGATACACAGGGAGAAGATGGCCACGTGATGATGAAAGCAGAGATTGGGGTGACGCATCTACATGCCAAGGATGGCCGGCAAACACTGGAAGCTAGGAGAGGTAAGGAAGGATTCTCCCCTATGGGTTTCAGGGGAAGCATGGCTCTGCTGACACTTTGATTTGGGACTCTAGCCTCCAGAACCATGAGACAATACATTTTTGTTGTTTGAAGCCCCCCAGCTTGTAGCACATTGTCACAGCAGCCCTAGGAAACTCACACATCAGGCAGACAGCACCTTAACAAACTCACTCTGCATACTTTTCCTCCTGGGTATGACCCTAGAGCCTCTGTTCGAGGTCGGCCCACAGCGCAGGGGCGAGGTGGCATTGCCGGCTGGTGGCTGCACACGGACACTGGTCAGCGCTCCCCCACTACTAATGTGGATCTTCAAGACAGGTAAGGGGGTACAGGGTCCTTTGCTCAGAAGTTAAAGGTATTTGGACATCCTAAGGGCATGTTCTGTGGGGAAGGGGGACCAGTGGACAGGGTGTCCCCACCATAGGAAGCAAGAGGGACAGAACTATCATCTCACTCAGAGGCACAAAGATTTCTCCTTCACAGACTCTTCTGGCAAAGGCTATGCTCTTAAGGAAAACAATTCTTGCTCTAGTCTTGAACTGAGAAGAAATTAGGAGAGGTAATAGATGTGTATTACTCTTCTTTGAGTCTCTGTATTACCAATGAAAAGAGTCAAGGCTATGCTTCTGAAGTCTGCATGTGTCTGCAATGATTATCTATCCTTTTTTTTTTAATAAAGTATTTCACCCTCACAGGCTGAATACTTTGCACCACAAAGGATTTTCGGCCACTGCTGTTCTCCTCTCTCTTTCAATTTGGAAGGCTAACTCAATGACCCTTTTCTATTTGACAGAACTCACATCAAATGCAAATGATGTAAGGCCAGGATTTTGCTTTCCCTGTTGCCAAGGTGGGAGAGGAGACAACGGCCATGAAAAGTAGCTGTGATTGTTCCAGTCTTTGCCAAGGTTCACCTTCCCAACATGTCTCAGCTATAAATGCTTGTTCCTGATGTCCTCCAATTATTTTCACTTAAAAGAAATACTTTAATATATTCAGTTCAAATTGCATGATGGTAAATATGCTTCTAAATCTGATTAAGTGACGTGATAGAAGACACCTTTGTTTCCACGAGGGGATATTTGTTGTTCAGTAGATGGGTCCAATTTTCTGTAGGAGGAGAATTCATATTATAAGCATTGAGACTGCCTTCTTTCATTAGTTATTTATAAGGCTCTTATTAGACTGGTTAAATTCACAAAGGAGAAAAAAGATAAGTTATTGTTGATCAATTTCTAATCTAATCCGTCCATTACCTAGCTGGTAGAAAACTATGCTCACCAAGGGGATTTGGATTCAGACTGCAAATCATGGTCATGTGACATATGACGTTAACTGAGAAATGGAACATTACACTTTTTAAAATTAGTACTCGTATTTATATTTTTTATGTTGCTTCTTTTCTCAAAAATGCCATAATAATTCCTCACTCCATAGTGGATCAATGTACAATCTGTGGCTTGGAATTCAAGCCTAATCCTTGCACCAGCATGTAGCTCAGCTTGGGGGACAGCAACGCTGCTCAGTGGCATTTTTAGCTCCCTTCCCCCCGACAGCTCACAGGGCACTGAGTCACCCCTTTTAAGTCAGATGGAGCCAAATAACCTGTCTGGTCAATTAACTGTGAGTGGCGCTGACATGTGCAACCTCCGGGCCAAAGACTTTAACTGATGGTGTGCAGCTCCCCATCCCCCATCACCCCTCATTCAGTGACCGTGACACTCAAGATGCTCTAGTGTCCACCAGCTGACCCCTGATTAGAATGAGGTGGGGCAGTGCTCCTGCCCACCCGAGTGGGCGTGTCTCACAAACCTGTGCTGCTCTAGGTCACTGAAATTGTGACATTGTTTGTTACTGAAACAGACTTTGGTCTGTATTGACTACGACATCAAGGTTGGTTTTTTTCCTTTTCTTTTGGAATGTTAGCAGCCAAATTCTATTTCCAAGGGAAATCGGACATGGAGCACCCACGTGTAATAAACGCAGAGACAGTCTGGGGATGGGCGAGGTCAGCGGGAGGGAAGGAGGAGCGGTGGCTTCTACCTTGGCAGCAGCCCGCCCACCATGCTATTCCGCCACCTCCTCCCACCTGTTGGAAGTCACGTTGAAAATTAACGATCCGGTCCAAACAAATCTTTTCAACTAAAGCTTTAGTCCAAAGTCACAACTGGACCTGGCCCCACACACATATTTTGTTTTATTTTGGCCCACAGAGTGTCTTAAAAGAATCTAGGCCAATGGTTAAAAGTTAGGAGACTGTACATACTATTCTGAACTTCCCCTGATAAGGTGAAGCATTCGGAAGCCCCAGTCCTCTTTGCTTCCCTGTCACTAGGGTCTCATCAGTTGCCATTTCACATACACTTACATGTCTGTTTCACTTACAGAAGTGTTTCTCTGTCTCGTGTCCCTATCAAAAGTGGGAAAATAGGGCTTCCCTGGTGGCACAGTGGTTGCGAGTCTGCCTGCCGATGCAGGGGACACGGGTTTGTGCCCCGGTCCGAGAAGATCCCACATGCTGCGGAGCAGCAGAGCCCGTGAGCCATGGCCACTGAGCCTGCGAGTCCGGGGCCTGTGCTCCGCAACGGGAGAGGCCATGACAGTGAGAGGCCCGCATACCAAAAAAAAAAAAAAAAAAAGTCTACAAACAATACATGCTGGAGAGGGTGTGGAGATAAAGGGAACTCTACTACACTGTTGGTGGGAATGTAAATTCGTACAACCACTATGGAGAACAGTATGGAGGTACCTTAAAAAACTAAAAATAGAATTATCATATGATCCAGTAATCCTACTCCTGGGCATATAACTGGGGAAAACCATAATCCAAAAGGATACATGCACCCCAGTGTTCATTGCAGCACTATTTACAATAGGCAAGACATGGAAGCAATTTAAATGCCCATCAACAGAGGAATGGATAAAGATGTGGTACATATATACACTGGACTATTACTCAGCCATAAAAAAGAATGAAACACTGCCATTTGCAGCAACATGGATGGACCTAGAGATTATCATACTAAGTGAAGTAAGTCAGAGACAGACAAATATTGTATGATATCACTCATATGTGCTATCTAATTACAAAAGTACAAATGAACTTATTTACAAAACAGAAATAGACTTACAGATATCGAAAACAAACTTATGGTTACCAAAGGGGAAATGTTGGGGGAGGGCTAAAGCAGGAGCTTGGGATGAACACACACACACACTACTGTATATAAGATAGATAATCAACAAGGACCTACTGTATAGCACAGGGAACTCTACTCAATATTTTGTGATAACCTATATGAGAGAAGAATCTAAAAAAGAATGAATATATGTATAACTGAATCACTTTGTTGTATACCTAAAACTAACACAACATTGTAAATTAACTATACTCCAATAAAATTAAAATATTAAAAAAAGAAAATAATTTTGAAGATATTATGAAAGAGAGCAGGGAAATGAATGATTACAAGAAGAATATGTGGGGGTGATAAAGATGGTTTTTGTTGGTAAAAAAAAAAAAAAGAAAAGAAAACCAACCACAAGGAAAGGACAGTTCCTACAAGTCTACATAACTGAGGTAAAGGGCCAGTTGTAATCAAACTTAGGAAGTAAGTAAAGTTCCTCAGTATCCTAAGCTCTCTGCATTCCTAACCCTCCTCCTCAAAACAACATTCCTTGGCTCTAGAATCTTTTCTGACATTTAAAAACATGGGATAATCTGATCTGTTATTTACATATCAGATGTAAAGAAGAGGCCAGTAATAAATAGGGAGGAGAGAATAAGGGAGCTGGGAGCACCACCCCAGGGGTACTTGTGCATTTATAGAAAGGTAATAGTTATGACACAGCACATGCTGGATGCCACTAATGATGATGGAAAAGTGTTGGTAACGGGCTTAAGTGGTCCTGATCCACCCCATGTTAAGCAGGGGGAAGGATGGTGTGTAAGGCTTAAGAGCAGTTTCTTTGGGGCAGATGGACCCCGATTCAAAACCTGTCTCCACTGCTTACTAGTGACATGACCCTGTGGTCACCACCTAATTGCTTTAAGCCACATTTTCTTCATTTTAGTTTTAGGAGGAAAATAGTACTTATTCCTTCACAAGCTTGTGGCAAAGATTAAATGAGATAATATCTATCAAACTTCACAATCTATGGAAAATCCGATTATTTTTTGGATGTTGAAGAAACTATTCTAGTGACTTTCAGGGTGTGTCTTCCTGCTCAAGGTAAACACTGATTGTGTATTGATAAATTGCAAATTGATCTCCCTTCTAGAGAAAGGAAATGCGATGGAGGAAGACAGGACATTATTTGCAAAATTAGATCGGATACAAATGGGTAGGAGAGGAGGTGGGTAAATGGGTGGTATAGGGTACTGAGTAATTTACTGATGTCATTCTGGAGATTTTTATCTTTTTGGAACAAGTTATAAAAAAGCCATAGGAAAGCCAACACTATGAAATTTAGTCTTTGCTGGACACTGTGTTTCTTTCTTTGTTGCTTTCTTTCTTTCTGTCTGTCTTTCTTTTATTTAATTTACTTATTTTTGGCTGTGTTGGGTCTTCGTTGCTAAGTGCGGGCTTTCTCTAGCTGCGACAAGCAGGCTTCTCATTGTGGTGGCTTCTCTTGCTGTGGAGCACCGGCTCTAGGCGCATGGGCTTCAGTAGTTGTGGTGTGTGGGCTCAGTAGTTGTGGCTTGTGGGCTCTAGAGCGTGGGCTCAGTAGTCACGGCACACAGGCTTAGTTGCTCCGTGGCATGTGGGATCTTCCCGGACCAGGGCTCGAACCCGTTCATGTCCCCTGAATTGGCAGGCGGATTCTTAGCCACTGCGCCACCAGGGAAGTCCCACTGTGTTCTTTATATACTTTATCAAGTTCATTCTCACGACGCATGGGTTAAGTATCATTTTTACCCTGAATAAACTTTGCCATCACTGAACTAAGCTTTTTATGTGTCTTAACTGATTTAATGGCTACAGTGACCCCAGGAGGTAGGGACTTTAATTACTTCCACTTAAGGGAGGTTTGTGGAGGTTAGCAGACTGGCCAGAATTGGGAGCTACCACGTGGTTGGAGCTCGGTTCCCAGGCAATGCTCTGCTTCCCAGGCCCCGCTCGTCTACTGAAGGTCACATCAGAAGCAGTCCAGCCTGAAGTACTGCAGTTGCTATTTTTCAGAAAAGTTTGTAAATATCACTCACTGCACCACACGGTAGACATAATGGAAAGTCAAATGTGGGCATCTTTTAGAATCCACTGCTGGGAAAAGCTTGCTTTCCCTAACGAACTGATATGCTGCTAACCTGATAATGATAATTAAGACACTGGCCATGCCTCCTTTCTGCCTTGATTATCAAGATGCCCTGAGCTTAATTATAGCATCTTGGGGAGGGAGGGTGGCTCTGTGGTAGGCATAACTTTTGCTTTATCCGTAATTTGGATTTTCAACCTTGACTTGTGGCGTATTATTAATTTAGCATGTTTACTCCTGCAGCATGAGAAAAGATATTAATATATTTTAAGGCCATATCACTGAGATGGAGGTAAAAGTGGAGGATGTGATTTTTCATGTTTTTAAAGGTCAAAAAGCTCAAGATGGAGACTTCCGGGTAAGATGGCGGAAGAGTAAGACGCGGAGATCACCTTCCTCCCCACGGATACACCAGAAATACAGCTACACGTGGAACAACTCCTACAGAACACCTACTGAACGCTGGCAGAAGACCCCAGACCTCCCAAAAGGCAAGAAACTCCCCACATACCTGGGTGGGGCGGAGCGGAGAGATTCCCGCGCGGAGGATCGGTGCCGGGCGGGACTCACCAGCCCGAGAGGCTTGTCTGCTCGCCCGCCGGGGCGGGCGGCGCTGGAAGCTGAGGCTCGGGCTTCGGTCAGAGCGCAGGGAGAGGACTGGGGCTGGCGGCGAGAACTCAGCCTGAAGGGGGCTAATGCGCCACAGCTAGCCGGAAGGGAGTCCTGGAAAACTCTGGAGCTGCCGAAGAGGCAAGAGACTTTTTCTTCCCTCTTGGTTTCCTGGTGCGCGAGGAGAGGGGATTAAGAGCGCTGCTTAAAGGGGCTCCACAGACGGGCGCGAGTCACGACTGAAAGCGCGGAGCCCAGTGACGGGCGTGGGACGCTGGGGCTGCTGCTGCCGCCGCCAAGAAGCATGTGTGCGAGCGCAGGTCACTGTCCACACCGCCCTTCCGGGAGCCTGTGCAGCCCGCCACTGCCGAGGTCCCGGGATCCAGGGGCGGCTTCCCTGGGAGAGCGCACGGCGCGCCTCGGGCTGGTGCAACGTCACGCCGACCTCTCCCGCTGCAGGCTCGCCCCGCACTCCGTGCCCCTCCCTCCCGCCCGGCCTGAGTGAGCCAGAGTCCCCGAAGAGGCTGCTCCTTTAACCCTGTCCTGTCTGAGCGAAGAACAGACGCCCTCCGGCGACCTACACGCAGAGGCGGGGCCAAATCCAAAGCTGAGACCCAGGAGCTGTGAGAACAAAGAAGAGAAAGGGAAACCTCTCCCAGCAGCCTCAGAAGCAGCGGATTAAAGCTCCATAATCAACTTCAGGTACCCTGCATCTGTGGAATACATGAATGGACAACAAATCATCCCAAATTGAGGAGCCAGGAGTCAGTGCTGTGCCTCTGAGGTGGGAGAGCCAACCTCAGGACACTGGTCCACAAGAGACCTCCCAGCTCCACATAATATCAAACGGCGACAATCTTCCAGAGATCTCCATCTCAGCACCAGCACCCAGCTTCACTCAACGACCAGCAAGCTACAGTGCTGGACACCCTATGCCAAACAACTAGCAAGACAGGAACACAACGCCACCCATTAGCAGAGAGGTGGCCTAAAATCATAAAAAGTCCACAGACACCCCAAAACACACCACCAGACGTGGACCTGCCCACCAGAAAGACAAGATCCAGCCTCATCCACCAGAACACAGGCACTAGTCCCCTCCACCAGGAAGCCTACACAACCCACTCAACCAACCTTAGCCACTGGGGACAGACACCAAAAACAACGGGAACTACGAACCTGCAGCCTGCAAAAAGGAGACCCCAAACACAGTAACATAAGCAAAATGAGAAGACAGAAAAACACACAGCAGGAGAAGGAGCAAGATAAAAACCCACCAGACCTAACAAATGAAGAGGTAATAGGCAGTCTACCTGAAAAAGAATTCAGAATAATGATGGTAAAGATGATCCAAGATTCTATTTCCCAGATCCAAAATCTTGGAAATAGAATAGACAAAATGCAAGAAACAGTTAACAAGGACCTAGAAGAACTAAAGATGAATCAAGCATCGATTAAAAACACAATAAATGAAATAAAAAATACTCTAGATGGGATCAATAGCAGAATAACTGAGGCAGAAGAACGGATAAGTGAGGTGGAAGATAAAATAGTGGAAATAACTGCTGCAGAGCAAAATAAAGAAAAAAGAATGAAAAGAACAGAGGACAGTCTCAGAGACCTCTGGGACAACATTAAACGCACCAACATTCGAATTATAGGGGTTCCAGAAGAAGAAGAGAAAAAGAAAGGGACTGAGAAAATATTTGAAGAGATTATAGTTGAAAACTTCCCTAATATGGGAAAGGAAATAGTTAATCAAGTCCAGGAGGCACAGAGAGTCCCATACAGAATAAATCCAAGGAGAAATACGCCACGACACATATTAATCAAACTGTCAAAAATTAAACACAAAGAAATCATATTAAAAGCAGCAAGGCAAAAACAACAAGTAACACACAAGGGAAGCCCCATCAGGATAACAGCTGATCTCTCAGCAGAAACTCTACAAGCCAGAAGGGAGTGGCAGGACATAATTAAAGTGATGAAGGAGAAAAACCTGCAACCGAGACTACTCTACCCAGCAAGGATCTCATTCAGATTTGATGGAGAAATTAAAACGTTTACAGACAAGCAAAAGCTGAGAGAGTTCAGCACCACCAAACCAGCTTTACAACAAATGCTAAAGGAACTTCTCTAGGCAAGAAACACAACAGAAGGAAAAGACCTACAATAACGAACCCAAAACAATTAAGAAAATGGGAATAGGAACATACATATCGATAATTACCTTAAATGTAAATGGACTAAATGCTCCCACCAAAAGACACAGATTGGCTGAATGGATACAAAAACAAGACCCATATATATGCTGTCTACAAGAGACCCGCTTCAGACCTAGAGACACATACAGACTGAAAGTAAGGGGATGGAAAAAGATATTCCATGCAAATGGAAACCAAAAGAAAGCTGGAGTAGGAATTCTCATATCAGACAAAATAGACTTTAAAATAAAGACTACTAGAAGAGACAAAGAAGGACACTACATAATGATCAAGGGGTCGATCCAAGAAGAAGATATAACAATTGTAAATATTTATGCACCAAACATAGGAGCACCTCAATACATAAGGCAAATACTAACAGCCATAAAAGGAGAAATCGACAGTAACACAATCATAGTAGGGGACTTTAACACCCCACTTTCACCAATGGACAGATCATCCAAAATGAAAATAAATAAGGAAACACAAGCTTTAAATGATACATTAAACAAGATGGACTTAATTGATATTTATAGGACATTCCATCCAAAAACAACAGAATACACATTTTTCTCAAGTGCTCATGGAACATTCTCCAGGATAGATCATATCTTGGGTCACAAATCAAGCCTTGGTAAATTTAAGAAAATTGAAATTGTATCAAGTATCTTTTCCGACCACAATGCTATGAGACTAGATATCACTTACAGGAAAAGAGCTGTAAAAAATACAAACACATGGAGGCTAAACAATACACTACTTAATAACGAAGTGATCACTGAAGAAATCAAAGAGGAAATTAAAAAATACCTAGAAACAAATGACAATGGAGACACGACGACCCCAAACCTATGGGATGCAGCAAAAGCAGTTCTAAGAGGGAAGTTTATAGCAATACAATCCCACCTTAAGAAACAGGAAACATCTCGAATAAACAACCTAACCTTGCACCTAAAGCAATTAGAGAAAGAAGAACAAAAACATCCCAAAGTTAGCAGAAGGAAAGAAATCATAAAAATCAGATCAGAAATAAATGAAAAAGAAATGAAGGAAACGATAGCAAAGATCAATAAAACTAAAAGCTGGTTCTTTGAGAAGATAAACAAAATTGATAAACCATTAGCCAGACTCATCAAGAAAAAAAGGGAGAAGACTCAAATCAATAGAATTAGAAATGAAAAAGGAGAAGTAACAACTGACACTGCAGAAATACAAAAGATCATGAGAGATTACTATAAGCAACTCTATGCCAATAAAATGGACAACCTGGAAGAAATGGACAAGGTCTTAGAAATGCACAACCTGCCAAGACTGAATCAGGAAGAAATAGAAAATATGAACAGACCAATCACAAGCACTGAAATTGAAACTGTGATAAAAAATGTTCCAACAAACAAAAGCCCAGGACCAGATGGCTTCACAGGCGAATTCTATCAAACATTTAGAGAAGAGCTAACACCTATCCTTCTCAAACTCTTCCAAAATATAGCAGAGGGAGGAACACTCCCAAACTCATTCTACGAGGCCACCATCACCTTGATAGCAAAACCAGACAAGGATGTCACAAAGAAAGAAAACTACAGGCCAATATCACTGATGAACATAGATGCAAAAATCCTCAACAAAATACTAGCAAACAGAATCCAACAGTACATTAAAAGGATCATACACCATGATCAAGTGGGGTTTATTCCAGGAATGCAAGGATTCTTCAATATACGCAAATCAATCAATGTGATACACCATATTAACAAATTGAAGGAGAAAAACCATATGATCATCTCAATAGATGCAGAGAAAGCTTTCGACAAAATTCAACACCCATTCATGATAAAAACCCTGCAGAAAGTAGGCATAGAGGGAACTTTCCTCAACATAATAAAGGCCATATATGACAAACCCACAGCCAGCATCATCCTCAATGGTGAAAAACTGAAACCATTTCCACTAAGATCAGGAACAAGACAAGGTTGCCCACTCTCACCACTCTTATTCAACATAGTTTTGGAAGTTTTAGCCACAGCAATCAGAGAAGAAAAGCAAATAAAAGGAATCCAAATTGGAAAAGAAGAAGTAAAGCTGTCACTGTTTGCAGATGACATGATACTATACATAGAGAATCCTAAAGATGCTACCAGAAAACTACTAGAGCTAATCAATGAATTTGGTAAAGTTGCAGGATACAAAATTAATGCACAGAAATCTCTGGCATTCCTATATACTAACGATGAAAAATCTGAAAGTGAAATCAAGGAAACACTCCCATTTACCATTGCAACAAAAAGAATAAAATATCTAGGAATAAACCTACCTAAGGAGACAAAAGACCTGTATGCAGAAAATTATAAGACACTGATGAAAGAAATTAAAGATGATACAAATAGATGGAGAGATGTACCATGTTCTTGGATTGGTAGAATCAACAGTGTGAAAATGACTCTACTACCCAAAGCAATCTACAGATTCAATGCAATCCCTATCAAACTACCACTGGCATTTTTCACAGAACTAGAGCAAAAAATTTCACAATTTGTATGGAAACACAAAAGACCCCGAATAGCCAAAGCAATCTTGAGAACGAAAAATGGAGCTGGAGGAATCAGGCTCCCTGACTTCAGACTATACTACAAAGCTACAGTAATCAAGACAGTATGGTACTGGCACAAAAACAGAAAGATAGATCAATGGAACAGGATAGAAGCCCAGAGATAAACCCACGGACATATGGTCACCTTATCTTTGATAAAGGAGGCAGGAATGTACAGTGGAGAAAGGACAGTCTCTTCAATAAGTGGTGCTGGGAACACTGGATAGGGACATGTAAAAGTATGAGATTAGATCACTCCCTAACACCATACACAAAAATAAGCTCAAAATGGATTAAAGACCTAAATGTAAGGCCAGACACTATCAAACTCTTAGAGGAAAACATAGGCAGAACACTCTATGACATAAATCACAGCAAGATCCTTTTTGACCCACCTCCTAGAGAAATGGAAATAAAGACAAAAATAAACACATGGGACCTAATGAAATTTAAAAGCTTTTGCACCTCAAAGGAAACCATAAACAAGACCAAAAGACAACCCTCAGAATGCGAGAAAATATTTGCAAATGAAGCAACTGACAAAGGATTAATCTCCAAAATTTATAAGCAGCTCATGCAGCTGAATAACAAAAAAACAAACAACCCAATCCAAAAATGGGCAGAAGACCTAAATAGACATTTCTCCACAGAAGATATACAGACTGGCAACAAACACATGAAAGGATGCTCAACATCTTTACTCATTAGAGAAATGCAAATCAAAACTACAATGAGATATCATCTCACACCAGTCAGAATGGCCATCATCAAAAAATCTACAAACAATAAATGCTGGAGAGGGTGTGGAAAAAAGGGAACACTCTTGCACTGCTGGTGGGAATGTGAATTGGTACAGCCACTATGGAGAACTGTATGGAGGTTCCTTAAGAAACTACAAATAGAACTACCATATGACCCAGCAATCCCACTACTGGGCATATACCCTGAGAAAACCATAATTCAAAAAGAGACATGTACCAAAATGTTCATAGCAGCCCTATTTACAGTAGCCCAGAGATGGAAACAACCTAAGTGTCCATCATCGGATGAATGGGTAAAGAAGATGTGGCACATATATACAATGGAATATTACTCAGCCATAAAAAGAAATGAAATTGAGCTATTTGTAATGAGGTGGATGGACCTAGAGTCTGTCATACAGAGTGAAGTAAGTCAGAAAGAGAAAGACAAATACCGTATGCTGACACATATATATGGAATTTAAGAAAAAAAAATGTCATGAAGAACATAGGGGTAAGACAGGAATAAAGACACAGACCTACTAGAGAATGGACTTGAGGATATGGGGAGGGGGAAGGGTAAGCTGTGACAAAGTGAAAGAGTGGCATGGACATATATACACTACCAAACGTAAGGTAGATAGCTAGTGGGAAGCAGCCACATAGCACAGGGAGCTTTGTGCTCGGTGCTTTGTGACCGCCTGGAGGGGTGGGATAGGGAGGGTGGGAGGGAGACGCAAAAGGGAGGGGATATGGGAACATATGTATATGTATAACTGATTAAATTTGTTATAAAGCAAAATAAATAAATAAATAAATAAAAAATTAAAAAAAAAAAAAAAAGCTCAAGATGGTCAGTCAATTAGATGCTTGAAGAAAGAGCCAATGGGTCTCAAAAGGGTGGATGAATGGGCCACAACTAACTACATAAATTAAATGAGCAGGATTTAAAACCACGAACACAAAGTTATCTGCATGTCAGAGCTGTGGAAAGTGTGACACCCTGAGGCAGAGCCCAGGGGTGGGACAAACAGAAGCACTCCGGGGACCAGTCAGGGCTTCTTCCACAGGACAGTCCCCGCCCGCTGTAACATCCTCCCAACCTGAGAATCACTATAGTGAGCGGAGAGCCAGGGAGCAGTGGGTCGCAGGTCTCAGGTGTCCAGGATCAGAAAAAGGATGAAGGACCCTCCATTCATTCCAAACGCATTGACTGAGTTACCCTCATAAATCAGGAATTGATCCAGGAGCGAACAGGACAAACATCATGGAACTTCTATTTACATCAACTGAACACTCCATAGGAGCTAAAAGTTAGCTGCCTAAAAGCGAAGTCATCGACAAGTACCTTCTCTGTGCAGGAATCAATGGGTCTGACAGGGTGGTGGGTAGGAGGGTCAAGGGCAAAGGCACGGGCAACACCAGGAAGCATAGGGGAGGGGCACCCACCGAGCCTTGTGGGGAGGGAGGCTCCTGGCACAGCTGGGGCTGAATAACACTGGGTATGTGCAATACTAACTCTTCTACATTTAAATCTTTTTATTTATATATTTAACATTTCTTATTGGAGTATAATTGATTGACAATGTTGTGTTAGTTTCCGGTGTACAGCAAAGTGAATCAGTTACACATATACATATAGCCACTCTTTTTTAGATGCTTTTCCCATATCGGCCATTACAAAGTATTAAGTAGAGTTCCCTGTGCTCTACAGTAGGTTCTTATTAGTTACATATTTTATATATAGCAGTGTGTATATGTCAATCCCCATCTCTCCATTTATCCCTCCCCCTCTTATCCCCTGGTAACCATTTAAATCTCTTTAGATTAAGTGTGGTAAGGCTCACAAACAAGTTAACTGAACGGCAGGCTGTGCCACTGGTGTGGAGAGCAGAGCAAGGTCACAGTGGGAGCCACGCTAACAAAGCATAACCCACTCGGGCAGGGCAACTAGAAGGGGCCAGGAGCAAGGGCACGGGAAGCGGAAGGAAGCGCGGAAGCTAAGCCTCCAGGGCAAAGCACCCGAGAGAAGGACTTCATCGTCAGGACTGCCCAACCAACGCAGGGAGCTCCAAGCAGCAGATCTCAGGCACATGAGTGCAAGCTTCAGGGAGGCCAGTTTTGGCCAAGCGTAAGGAAGAACTTTTTTTTTTTTTAATCCTTCTTTTAAAATCACTGTTCTTCCTATAAGTGATCTGAACTTCTTGCCACTTAGCTGGATGCCTGCCTGTGAAGGAAGGTGTGTGGAGCGGACCCAGTGATGTGTGGGAGGTTTGGTGACTAATCTTAAGTTTCCTTTCGACCTAAGATTCCATGGGGCTAAGCAGGTCCTGTTTATGTGTGAAAGGATTTTTGTCAAGGTTTCTGTTGGGCTTGGCATTGGAAAGCTCTTGGTAGAATGGAATGATGTTTCCCATCAAATGCATCAGGGCATCAACTTTGACACAATGACCCAGGTGGACTATTCAATCACATTAGGCATGTGTCTGCCCCTACATAACCTGACTTCATCCTTTAAAGTGACTGGAGGGTGCCTGCCACCAGTTATACTCTGCCATCTCTTCTGCAAGCTAGCATCTCAATGGTCAGGCCACGAGGGCAAGCTCCAGGGAGCTTCCGGGTGTGACCAAGCTTCTGCTGGGGCCAAGACCCCTCCTAGTCTGCACGCGGCTGTCAGGAAGACAATCTTTCTTCCTTTGACCTCCTTGCACTACACCCTCACTTCTCTGCCTGCTCTTCATCTCTTCTCTTTTTTCTGCTCCTACTGGTACAATGCACAGTTGATGTTTTCTGACCGTTTAACTCATTTCAGGTGGGGTCCACCTTTTCATATATACATTTTAGTACTCATGGCAGCCTCATTACACCACTCAGTGAACGGTATTTTATTTGTTTTGTTTGTTTTTTTTCTTTGCGGTACGCGGGCCTCTCACAGCTGTGGCCTCTCCCATTGCGGAGCACAGGCTCCGGACGCACAGGCCCAGCGGCCATGGCTCACGGGCCCAGCCGCTCCGCGGCATGTGGGATCTTCCCGGACCGGGGCACGAACCCGTGTCCCCTGCGTCGGCAGGCGGACTCTCAACCACTGCGCCACCAGGGAAGCCCCTGCGCCACCAGGGGAGCCCAGTGAACGGTATTTTAATAATAGATTCTCACGTTGGGCTGCAATTGCTCCTCCCACGCCCTCCCGAAGGCTCACTTTTCATCTTTGTGCTCGGTGGAAACACAGATCCTGGCAGGTAAATAGGTGCTCAATACATAACAGTAGACCAAATGACTGAACTACCTTTTCTGACACATGAGAATGACTTTTTATGTTCTTATTTTTGGTAGTGAAGTTTCTGATATAACGTATCCATGGAAACATTTCACTAAGAGAAGTATTGCCACGTGTGAGGCATAAAAGCAGCACCGTTCTTTAAGTGCCACAGCAGACTAATAACTGTTGGTTCACAATCCCAGACTACAAAAGAAATGATTACATGAAGAGCTGAGATTCCAGGTGTTAATTCAATAGCAAAATGTGTGTGTCCTTGTCCTCTAGTTTCTGATGGCCAGGAGCTGATGTGTACTTGTTTTTGAATACACTCAAATCAGATTCAAGACCTTCTATAATTCTGTGGACTCAAAGGAATAGATAATGTCCCCAAAGGTCAGCTGACACAAACTCGGTCTCCAGAGGTAGAGCAGGATATAAAATGACTTGTCAGCTTTCTACCCTTCAAAACCTGTCTCAAGGAGAATGGATATGAGCGCTCTTTTCTACCTTGGAAATGCTCCTCCGAACGGACAGCCCTCATGGTCCTGCCATTCTCCATTACACATGATTAAAAATTCTCCCCTGCTGTCTTGGAAGACCGTTTCCATTTGCTCCGTCCTCAGCAGAGCAACAGAATGCCCATCAGCATCATCTAGGTCATGTCCTTTAATACACTGAGAACATCAACCCAGGGCTTTCTTTTCCTCAGACTTTATAAGCCCAATTCCTCAAGCCTATCCTCACAGATCGATTTTGCAACTCTGTAATCATTTTCATCATGTTTGTCACTCTCCATGGGATCATTTCCAATTCATCTACATCCTACTTAAAAATGTTTGCCCCTAATTAAACACCAGGGTGAGGCAGAAGTGACCAGAGCTAAGAATAGGAGCAGAGCAGTTTCCTGGTTCTTGGCTGTTGTAATTCTGGGATAACATCACAGAAATGCGGCGGCGCTTTTTTCTCGGTAAGGACAGCAGAGCGCTGGCTCAGCAGCCATTCCTCGGCAACTCTACGGTCTGTATCTTTCTTAGCAGTGCTCGAGAAAAAGTATTTAGTCTTAACATTAGCTGTTTACTTGTCTGTTCAGAAAGAAAATGATCTGTTAGGAGACCAAAAAGAATGGAAGAGCCTCAAAAAGAGAGGTAACCACGTCGGGGTCTGGAGCCGGCAAGAAGCCTGAGGAGTGGGTGGGCAGCAGGGGGGAGGTGGCAAACTGAACATCTGCTCTGTTTAAGGGAGAGGCCCCCGGGTCACCTTTGGCTGATTTTTTTCACATGGGAATGCCCATCCACTGAAGCAAGAACTCCTCTTTTTTTTTTTTTTTTTTTTAAGAGAAACTACCAATCTATATTTTAAGGTTGAATATTCCAATTAAAAATGGCAATTAATTTAAAAAATTTAAGCCATTGCACAGCCCAACCCTGGGCGGGCCGTAAGACATGAATCTTCAGGCTGGTTTTGCCGTGGGCTCTTGTATTCGTTCTCTTTTCAGGGGATTCATCCTTTACCTTCCTTCTTATTTCTGAAATAAATTTCTGAAGACATCTGCATCACCTAAAGACATATTCTTTCTACATAGATACTTTCATAAAATTCCTATAACAGACAATTTTAAAGGAAAGGAACTTCAACCCTTCACTCTCTAGTGATGAAATTCCAGATGCGGTGGCAGCTAAATATGACAAAAATCTGTGGAGATGAGCCTTCTCTATGCCTTGTAATAAGTCAGCCATCATGCATGTCGAGACATTACAGAATACGGAGCCGTGTCTGAGATCTCCACAACGTTATTGCAAGTTAATCGAATATGAGACCAGTGCAACCAAGGCAAAGCCTATTGAAGAAATGTACCCATTTGTGCTTAATTTTCTAATTTTCAAACCCAGCAGGTTCAATTTATTTACAAAGGTTGGTCTAAGATAGAGTTCTCTGTGTAGAAAGGCAATTTAACTAAAATGCTTTATCCTAATTACAAAGCACAGCAATTTGCATAAGTAACCAGCCTGGGTATTCAGGGACCCAAGGGAGTCAATACTATTAAAGCACAAGTTATATTTTAGATAACTTTTAAGAAAATAATAGCAAGTTGAGACTCTGATTTTTTTCTGTCTCTAAAAGGAAATGACAGAAGGTGTAATCCTATGTCATTTGGGTTAAATGTCTCAGAGAGAGATTGCTCTCCATGGGAAGTCGGTTGAAAATGGGACTCCTTCCCTTTGTGGCCATGGTTGTAGGAGGGGGCATTGGGAGTATCAAGTCTGGAAAAGGAAAAGTGTTTTTGTTGTATCAGAGAAGCCGGTCCAGATGTAATTTTCCTCTGCCAATATGAAAAGTGCTATTTTTAACGAGGGCACTGATCTTTCGTTTGCCGTGGAAAATGAAGGCATCTCTCAGGATAATGGACTCCTGTATCTACATCAAAGGACAGTTTATCTTAAAATTTGATAAGACGTTTCTCACATAGTGATAAACAGTGACAATGTTTACCAGAAAGGAAAGTAAATGTTCTTTGTAGAGCTTTTTAAAAACAGACGAGACAGTCCCTGAAGACACTGGCCAGTGAGGTTTGAATCACCTTGCACGGCAGAAGTAGTTCAATTTGTTGGATAAAAAGTTTAAAAAATAAAGGAAAAGAAAACAAACCAGATTCCTTTTTTCTACACATGTACAATACAGACGATTTAAATGTCGGCCACAAGATGATGCTTGGTATTTATCAACTTGCCCTTCCGATGGAATATAAGCTCCATGGGGCTTAGAATGTTGATGGAAATTGGAGACAGGTCCCTTTATTTCTAGAGTCCCAGGTAACTGGCAATGAGGCTAAGGAAAGTTAAGCATTATGAAGGGTGAGTAGAAAAATTATTCCTCTTTCACGGACTTTGCAGCCAGATCTCACACGCTTGCTGTTCCTGGGAAGGGTTTTAGTCCCTGACAGCTGACTGGACACATAAGGAATTACGGTCATACTGTTACCCACCTATTCAGGGATACCAAGCCCTCACGACATGAACAAATAACAGTGCAGACTTGCCCAAGTGACCAGACAATTCTTTAAAGGAGTATCACTAAATTGCAGCTTGCCCAGGCCAGGGGTCACGATGAAAAAGAACAGCCCAGGCAGCAAGTTGCCAGGTTGCTGTGGGATACAAGTGGCAGATGGGTTGATGTTAGAAAAAAAATCTGCCAACTGGTGTGGAAAACATTAGTCTGGGAGAAGAATGTCTCACTTTAGTGAAGACAGCTCCCGTGGCTCTATTCATTACATCCCTGGAAAAGCCGGGCCTGGCTGTGAGGGCTCAGCTGAAGCTCACGTCTCCATTTCCCTGACATGTACACACATGCGCACCCATGCCTACATTGTAGTCACTGCACACAAACTCTCCCCATCAAGGCCAACATCAGGTTGGGTTTGATGGGAATAAGAAAAGAAGTGTACCTACCTTACCCAATGTCAGTCTAAAAACGGAAAGAGATTTTCATACTAAACAGCCATAGGAGCAATTAAATCACTTTTATTAGTAAAAAATACCTTGAATACCCTCTGAATGCTGAAAACATCACAAACTAGCCCAGAAAATAAACCCAGAAAAATGGTTTAAAATGACTGGAAGCAAATCTGTCCAGGCATCAAAATTAACCTCCATGAAAGTCAAATGAAAGAGGAAAGACACTTTGTCCAGAAGGGAGACTCTGAGAGAAACAGGTGTAGGGAGACAATACAGGAAAAGATGATTCTGACAAAACAGATTGCTACTAATCTTTCATGCCAAGAAAGAGAGGTACTTGACAAGCCACCAGAACGGCAACTTGGGGGTAAGGAGGACACATGTAAATGCTAACAACTGCACGTTTCTCACGGTCTTCACGATAGGCTGCCTGGGTTCACCATCTTGACCGTGTCGGGCTTGGACCGTGGTTCCTAGTGAAATAATATACAAGGCATGTCGCTAACACTGCGCCCAAATAACCAGATGGCCTGGCTGGTGTTCTTTCCACTTTTTAAAGTTGCGAGATGATCATTCTAACTGCATAGAAGACAACGACGCATGACCGAAGGTGGGTCACTCTGACTCTTACTGACAACACTCCTGGCCTCTTTGGTGCACATGGTGATGGGGGCTGGAAGTGAGCATTTTACTTCTGGTCAAACCAAGGTGACACAGCTTTTTCCCCTTTCTCTTTGAATATCTCTAAGCTTTAAAACAGTATTCTTGCTAATAATATTCCATAATATGTGGCATGGTTTAATCAATACCACCAGGCACAAGAATTCTGGGAGGGTTAGACATCAACCTCCTTATAACTTTGGCCTCCACATAATGACTCCTGCCACGATTTCTCTGCTCAGAACCATAACAGATTCCACTCAGTAGGAATGCAGATTTGAGGAGTTTCCTCTTTGGAGACTTATGAAGATGAATAAGCTGATTTAGAGAAAAAATAAATTGGCTGCCTCAGAAACCATGACATTTTCAGACTATGACAGAATATTTCCATTTGAGCTTAAGATACATATTTTCTTTGAAGGGGCCCTTTCTGCTTTTTCTTTTTAATGTTTATAAGATACATTTTCTAAGGTAAATGCAGGCAAGAGGGTAAACAAACTGAGCCACTGCACAGAGGAATCCAAACTTGGAATTCTCCTGGGACGTGCATTCCCACATAGTTATCCTATGTCTTGATGCCACTGTGGCTTTTAACAGAAGCACAGCTTTTCCCCACAGCGTCACATGATGAAGGCTGTGAAAACGATGCTTTACAATGAACGTGGGAGTTGGGTTAGCTCCTGTTTCTCTTGTTGGAAGCTGGGTCGTCTTGGGCAAATTATTTAACTTTTCTAACCCTTTGTGCCTCCTCTATAACATGGTGACAAAAATAATGCCTCATCGAGAGAGCTGTAGAGGGGACTAACTGAGGCAACAGATGTGCCAGCATTTTGTAAACCATAAAGGTCTGTGAAGCGTTAGTTATACAATGACTGGAATTTCAATAGTTGTCACCCAAAGAACAAGGGTTCGATTCCTCGGCAGCCAGGAGCCCCACTGCCTGCCCGCTGGCCCCAGGCCAGTCCTGAGGGCCCCGTGCTTCTTTGAGGCTGCAGGCCTTGCTCCTCCTGGGAACTCCTGAGCTGGCTCTTTCCCCTGCCCCGATAGGACTCACGTTAGAGTCCACAGAGCTTGGTTGTTTCAGCCACTTTGGTTTACTTTGGCGTAACCTAAAATAAACCTTTATTTCACCTCTGGAAGGAAGAGGATGCCACACACTGTGATCTTCTCAAAAGCAGAAACTTGTTTCTTTATAACCCTATATCATCTAGCATGTTTCTTAGCATGGTTGGGATCTCAGGAACTGTGAATAAGTGATTCATTGAAGGAATGAATGAGTGGAAGAATCAATAAATGGACCAATGAAAAAGGAGTATCGATGGTAAAAGTCCAGAGACCTTCCTTTCTCATGTTTCTGCAAACTAGAGAGATTTATACAACTGGGCTAGGACCCTGGGTTGCACAGGCAGGTGGGTTGAATGTGCCCATAATCTTGGGAAACAATGTAAACAGGGCCTGGGCTGCAAGGCCAGGTCAGACCATGTGAAGCTGGAAATGGGACCTGGAACTGTTCTGGGGGGTCAACGTTTATTGGTGGGGGGTGAGAGGGCTTATGGACATAAGGAATGAAGGGGAAAGGTCTGAAGGCAGAATAATACCAGGCGAGGTCATCTGGGGGATGAACTCGAGCAGACCTGAACGCAAGGGACCAAGATGAGAAAAAGTGAACCCAGGGCGTCAGCACTGGCAGCTCTGACTCAGGCTGGGAGCAGGGGTGACGGGAGAGGAGGGAATCAGAGTGCGTGGGTGATGGTCGCCGTGATGCTTAGAGCTGGTCTGGGGGCCCCGTCTTGAAGAGACTGGGTCCTGGGAGAGAGGACTCAGCTACCAGAGACTAGAAGAAACCTGTGTCACTGGGAGAACGGGGATGGGCAGGAACGTGCCCCCCAGTGAGTGGGCTAGAAGCTCCTCTGTGGCCACGCGCCCCAGTGCTGCTGCTGTAGGGCGGCTACATGGCTTCTTTAGGCTCCTTCGCACCTGAGGCCAAGGGGGTCCCACGGTCTCGGGCAGGACTAAGCTCTGAGGGGAGAATAAAGAGCCCTAAGCACCACTTAAAGACGGACCAGGGAAAGTATCATTATCGCAAGATGCATGGAAGCAATTCCATACATGTCTTACTGCCTTAGAAAAGTATTAAGCAAATGTGCACTGTCTCCAGGCTAGTCTCTAAACTGTGCTGTTACCGTGTAAATGGACTATACTGGTTAGTCCCATTTTTATCGTTATACTTGCATCCAACTTCCTTTACTGAACATCTACTGTATACATGGTACTGAGGAGAGAAATCAACACGCACCTCTGCCTCCCTCCTCTGCATTATAAGGAAATACATAACAGCATTACAGACTGTCAAACATCAAAGGAGCAAAAATGCCTGTAATATCACCATATTAACTCCATAATTTTCTTTATTCTGGATGTCCTGGGAGTTTTTATCCACTGGCATGTGTTTTATACAGTTACATTCACAGTCAATATAATCTTGTGGGGCTGCTTCTTATATGGCTACGTGGCCCTTAGAGACGATTCTTATTTTTCAGGCATTCAGTTGTGGGACACCTAGGCCACGAGAATCAGGATTTCCACGTTTAAAGGAGGATCATTGAAAATGAGGAGTAAATTGTATTATTTCATTTGTGCTTCATTTGAAGCAATATTTCATTCTCTACCGTAACGATTAAAGCACATTCTCTCTAGCACTGATTTGAGTATTGAATAAATAAGATGAAATTAAAAGATCACATTGCGATTTTCCAAGTTTCTAGATTTCTACATAGTCATCAACTGCTTATAAATCTCATGGCACCAGGGCTTCCCTGGTGGTGCAGTGGTTGAGAGTCCGCCTGTCTATGCAGGGGACATGGGTTCGTGCCCTGGTCCGGGAAGATTCCCACATGCCGCGGAGAGGCTAGGCCCATAAGCCATGGCCGCTGAGCCTGCGCATCCGCAGCCTGTGCTCCGCAATGGGAGAGGCCACAACAGTGAGAGGCCTGCGTACCGCAAAAAAAAAAAAAAAAAAAAAAAATCTCATGGCACCTACTTGCTAATTGGTTAGCTTTCACGCTGACAGGCCTTGAAGTTCTTTTAATGGGATTTTAGCCAATGGAAATCACCACTGTTTAAGCACAATCACCTAGAATAGCTAGATACTGAAGGAAAAGTTTTTAAAAAGCTAATGGCTTTTCACACATGCACTGAAAAAAATTAATAACCTGATAATCTCTGGCAAAGGGGATCTTTTTCCCCCTCTAAGACTGTGAAGTTCAACATTATGTGATTTATTTCAATGACCTGCAAGTACTGCATGTAATTATTAAAAATAACCATCAACTGAGCTTTTAGGAAACTGTGGCCCTGCTAATGCAATGCCAAGCTCATGTCGCATTACTCCACGTAGCCTCAGAACAGTTTATTACCAGTGTTTCAAAGGTGGTACTTTAAGAAGAGTAGACCAGAAACAAAGCTGTCATTTAATAGATGCATTTATTATGAAAACTAAGTTGATGTTTTTAGGAAGTTGTTTCTCATTTTATGTATCATTCTAAAAAGCCACATTGAGGGCTTCCCTGGTGGCGCAGTGGTTGAGAATCTGCCTGCCAATGCAGGGGACACGGGTTCGAGACCTGGTCTGGGAGGATCCCACATGCCGCGGAGCAACTGGGCCCGTGAACCACAATTACTGAGCCTGCGCATCTGGAGCCTGTGCTCCGCAACAAGAGAGGCCGCGATAGTGAGAGGCCCGCGCACCGTGATGAAGAGTGGCCCCCGCTTGCCACAACTAGAGAAAGCTCTCACACAGAAACGAAGACCCAACCCAGCAAAAAGAAATTAATTAATTAATAAACTAAAAAAAAAAAATTAAAAAGCCACATTGAATCCACAGTTTGATGATTAAATTTTCTGATTGATTTAAAAAAAGGTAATATTATTGAGTTAGAGTAATAGTGTTGTTTTCAACTTGAATGACTATGGAGCAAACACGTTCTGTAATTGCCTCGGGGAAACCCCATCAGAACAAGTAATTCTATCAGCAACATGGGGACAAAATCATTAGGCCTCTTTTATCTGGGCAGCACATTTTCAAATCACAAGCTTGTGGCTGCCAAGGGTGAGTCTGCTTGGCAGGGCAGAGTGCCATGTGATTGACATATTTGTTTAGGTTCACTCATTCTGACCAAGCTTTATGGATCTGGGTGCAGCAAGTTGATCTAGAATTACCAAATTTTATGACTTATATGGTGACATTACAGTTCACCAGAACCACTGAACCTTTTGGTTTCATGGGATTCTGCTTTGGTAAGAACCCAGCCACACAGAAATAAAATGAAATCAAGGGTTCTGGTGGCAGTAACACAAATCTGTACATGATCTGATGGCACAGACATAGACACAGACCTGGTAACGAGGTCAATTTCATGGTTCTGATGTTGTCCTATGGTTAGAAGAGATGGAACCATCAGGAGGAAGTGGGTGAACCACACTTGGGAACTTTCTGTATTATCTTTCTAACTTCCTGTGTATTTATAATTATTTCACAATAAGAAGTCACAAATAAAATCTATAGGACTTTATTTCCTTCGGGAGACCAAAACTGGTACAAGTCAGTTGGACTATGGCTTTGAGCTGGGGGGAGATTGGGCTTCTAGAAGGCTGTGTGTGAGTCTGGATCCCTAGACGCCAGAGATGAAAGCCACTGGCCTGGGGCTGGGATGGATGTGAGGACACTTACTGCCTCGGACCCCGGCAGCTGAGCGCTGGGGTCAGGAGGGCTGCCCAGGAGAACGAGGGTGGGCCTGGCCACCCTCAGACACGGTCAGGGCCGCTCAGCCTACTGTCTGCTGAGCAGAAGGAAGCACCTTCTGCAGAGACAGCAGGACAAGGGCACAGAAACAGCTGGCATCTCCCCCAAAGGCTGGACTGAGAGGCCCCACTTGGGCCGGCAGGGTGCTCGGGGTGAGAAGTAAACTCAAGCCTCAGAGTCGCAGACTCGCGGCTGCCCCTGCCTGGCCGCCCACCTTCTGTGTTTGTTCCCTGCCGGCACTACAACCTCACAGCTACACCAGCCCAGCTGCAGCTCGGCCAAGCCCCCCCAAGGTGCCAGGGGTGCCGGTGCCAGGGTGGCCCTCCCCGTGCCCACGGCCAGGTTCCCTGGGACCTCGCGTCTCCTGGAGGTCAGCCTCTTGGGTGAGGGCACCCTGATTCTTCCTCTTCCCGGTGTCCCCACCCACCCCAGCATCCCTGACAGCACGGAGCACAGGCCCAGGGCCATGGGCCGCCCTGAATCAGAGGGAAAGCAGCCCTCAGAGCAGCCAGCCTTCCACCGTGCAGTTAGGCTGAGAGGAGGGGGACGAGTACAAGCAAAGCTCTGCGCACGCGAACACCCGAGCACGTCCGCCGAGATGCGGATGCCAGCAGATGACAAACCCCTCCTCTCCGGACTTCACACAGAGGTACGAGCACTTACAGTGTGACGCCCTTTCAGAGTCAAGGAAAGCAGCCCCAGGACAAGTGTTCGCTTGGGGGTGTTATGGAAGCTCATTGAGGGGCTGGCGCTGTTAGTGAAGAAAGTGGAATGTTTAAGATACCCTGGCATAACCTAAATGGGAAAAGAATTTGAAAAAGAATAGGTACGTGTGTGTGTGTAATTGAGTCACTTTGCTGTACACCTGAAACTAACACAACATTGTTAATCGCCTATACTCCGATATAAACTAAAATTAAAGAAAAAACCCAGTGGAGAGAAGGTTTGCTCTCCAAGTTGGTGGCGGGGGGCGGGGGTGCAGGAAGGGAGGGGATGCAGGTAGTAGGGCAGCCTCTGGGAAGAGGACCAGACTTCCGACGGGGGTGAGCCCTACCAGGGGAGGACCGAACCGTGGCTGTGGGAGCTACACAGAGGCACCTGGACTTCGAAGGGCAAGAGCTGCCCGGCTGCTTGTGGCTGGACCTTCCCGCCCCTTCCCTCCGCATCAGTGCTGGCACCATGCAGGACACGGGGCTGAACCTGCGGATAGGCAGAGCAGCCAGCAAAGTAGGTGCTGCTGTTCGAGGCTCCCCTCCAAATCCTGTTCACCTTAACTGTCTCCCCCAGCTTGCTGACAGTGCATCTCCCATTCTCACCTCAAAGAAAATATTATTAGGATTTCTCTGAATGATGAGAGATAGGAACCTTCATTAAAAGGCAGGTATGGGGCTTCCCTGGTGGCACAGTGGTTGAGAGTCCACCTGCCGATGCAGGGGACGCGGGTTCATGCCCCGGTCCGGGAAGATCCCACATGCCACGGAGCGGCTGGGCCCGTGAACCATGGCCGCTGAGCCTGCGCGTCCGGAGCCTGTGCTCCGCAACGGGAGAGGCCACAACAGTGAGAAGCCCGCGTACCGAAAAAAATAAAAAAATAATAATAAAAATAAAAAAGGAATCAATTCTTCTTTTTCTTTTTTATAAATTTATTTATTTATTTATTTTTGGCTGCGTTGGGTCTTCATTGCTACGCGCAGTCTTTCTCTAGTTGTGGTGAGCGGGGGCTACTCTTCATTACAGTGCGCGGGCTTCTCTTTGCAGTGGCTTCTCTTGTTGTGGAGCACAGGCTCTAGGCACACGGGCTTCAGTAGTTGTGGCACGCAGGCTCAGGAGTTGTGGCCCATGGACTCCAGAGCGCAGGCTCGGTAGTTATGTTGCACGGGCTTAGTTGCCCTGCGGCATGTGGGATCTTCCCGGACCAGGGATTGAACCCATGTCCCCTGCACTGGCAGGCAGATTCTTAACCACTGGGCCACCAAGGAAGTCCGGGAATCAATTCTTTATTCCAACATATTCTTTGAGGAAAAAGTAATCTTGCTACATTCAAAGGTAAGTAGTTATTAGGTAAAGATCAACAGAGAAGATTATGGCTAAAGGTGCCCTACAGTTTGTAGTCCTGGGTCTTATTTAATTGGGGAGTTGGATAACATCTTTGAAAGTATGGTTATGAATTGGTTTTGCAAAATACCTTGATTCCTCAAAAGAGGAATCCAATGTTTAATGTAAATTTGACCTATGAGAAAAATTGGTCTTCCAAAATGAAAAGGTAGTGAAGACACTTTACATGAAGACTAAATAAGCTCTTCATAGTCATCTCTGTGCTGCAGATATGAAGCCTAGTATTTTTTTTTTTTGCAGTACGTGGGCCTCTCACTGTTGTGGCCTCTCCCATCGCGGAGCACAGGCTCCGGACGCGCAGGCTCAGCGGCCATGGCTCACGGGCCCAGCCGCTCCGTGGCATGTGGGATCTTCCCGGACCGGGGCACGAACCCATGTCCCCTGCATCGGCAGGCAGACTCTCAACCACTGCGCCACCAGGGAAGCCCTGAAGCCTAGTATTAATCGCGATCTGATAGGCTAGTATCTGACACAGGGTCAATACCCATATATGTTGGCCAAAATCAACTGTGAGCCACAGTTGGACACAAAGAAGGTGATCAAACATTATCACTAATTAACTAGCATTTACTGGTCTGTTTTCATATACATGCAATCACTTATTAAACCTTGGACCAAGAGTTAGTCCTCGGCAGAATCTCAAAGCGATAAGAGAGCTACAAGCACTAACATTTACTAGACGGAGTTGGAGTTAGGGGTGAGTTTTGGGGTGGGTTGATGAAGCAGGAAGCCTCTGGTTCCAGACAAAATGATGAATGAGAGAGAGATAAACAATGACCACGTGTGAGCAATTGTCTGAATTATTTGTCATTTGCCTAAACATCTTCATTTTGTACCATGGAAGAACATTCTTTCCATTTCAAAGAATTTGTTGTTGAACCATCTTTACAGGTCTGACAAATCACTAAACCAAGATGAAACTTGGATAGAAACCTCTTTGTAATAAAGTCCCATAAAAATCACCGAGAAATTCAGTTGCACAGAAGAGCACATTAAAGACACAGTGGTTGTCCTGAGGAAGCCCTCATTCTTCCTGATTGTTAAACATGACATTTTTATATTTGAACAAAAACCTGCATAAACTCTGCCCTCAGAGAAATGAGACATTACCTCTAGCTGTGCCCTTGGTACAAGCATCACTGCCATATTTTAAAGTATGCTGGATTTTTCCACACATAAGACACTTTATTATACACGTTTCTAACGCGTGTGCTCTGATGGCAGGGAGTCTCTAACCATGGTCCATTTTGGAGGTCTGTTCCATCTTTGGACTGTCAGCCCTCTCAATTCAATTACAGAGGCCATAAAGACCCTTCCCATCAGAGCTGAGGTGAGCATTTCTTGCTCATTAGACACCTGAGGACAAGCCTCCATGGCACAGAGTGACCATGAACTTGGTGTCCAGACATCCCTCTTGACATCCTGGTTGAGCGTTACTCCCTGAACATGCACTCCAGCAGAATAGCTATGGGAGCCAGGCATCTTGGAGTCCATGCACTGCACTCAAGAGAAAGCTCTGCTGAGGTTGGGGAGAGTTGTAGGAAGGCTGTGCAGAGCAAGTACTGACATGGGTGTGCATACGAAGTTCTCCTTGGAGAGGTGCTTGTGAGCAAACTGAGCTGGGTTAAGTGTGATATTTAATGGAATGTTTCCAAATTGTGCTGCTTCCCCAGGGTATTAAAAATCCATGAATAATGTGTTTGTTGTTGTCAGAATGTCTGTTATGAAGCTCAGGCTGTGTGGAGGGCTGACTCCCCACGAGAGACTGATGCCAGGCCTGTGGGGAGGAAGAGGAGAGGGTTGAAGATGGATTTGTGCAGCCTCGCTGGCAAGCAGCGAGGACAAGTGAAGCGATGGATCCGTAAGATTTTCCATTAAATCAAGAAAAATACAACTTGCCCCTAACATCACCTCTGATGGCTTCTTAGACCAGCTGCTTCCCTGACGCCCTACTGAGGAACAAATTGCTTTCCTGGCAGGACATTTGGACACTCCTGCATTAATAGATATGGATCCCAGCATGCTGGGCCAAGCGAGAAGGCAATTTACTATGAGCAACACTGTCATCTCAATTTAGGACAACAGCTAGGATGCCCTACAGGGCACTGCAACAGCTTCTAGAAGTACACGACAGAAGATAGTCTCACTGTCTTAAGGCTATGGAAAGCTGGTATTTCTTGTAAACAGTCAGACCAAGGATAATGGAAAATGCAACGCAAAGATGACAGCAGCATTGTACTATCTGTGAACATCAGTTTCAATTCATGTGGTTTTCACTTGTGCAGAGAACCGAGGCCAAGTTTAGAGGATCTCCTCTCCACCCCAATCCCATCACACAAATATGAGCAAAGAGCCCAATGATCCCAAATAAAAAAAGGAGTGGGTGACACTGGATGACAGATGTTATATAATCGGGTCTAAGGACATTTCAAAGTTAGAGTAACTTCACTTTCTAAGAGTCATACTTACTTATCTATCCTCAACCCTGTGCAAGACAAACACAGATGGAAGCCCTTTTAATCGGTATGTAAGAAAAAAATATTTTGCTATTTTTTTCTTTTACTTTAAACACATTATGCATAGGTATATACTTTAATAATAGTTTCTATTTTATTTTCTCCATAATAAAAATATGGCTGAATTCAATGTATATTATGCTAAGGTTATGTTTTTGACAAAAATTCTCATAATAAACTAGCTTCATGTACAATTTTCAAAATCTGGAGATAACTAGATTTTTGTGAATTTTTTTAGCAATATCCACTGATAACACCAGTTTGTATGGGGTCAATATCATGTTTTTTTTTTACTATTGATATGGAGAGGGATTCATATATAAATTGAGAAGAAAATATATGCACGTTACGAAAATATAAATATGTCTCCTAGACAGAATATCTTAATAGAGAAAATGACACAGTAGATTCACACTTGAGTTCATTCACAGAGAATGGTGATTCACATCAACTGCAATGCTTTCCCCGGTGTCATTTTGTATTTGCACAACACATAATAACTCAATTGGTCATTACCATGAATGCTGCCCCATAGAAGCAGCTATGTGACAGGTCATAAGGTCATAAATGCTATGTTGTAAATGTCCCTGTTGCTAACATTTATTGTACAGTGGAAAAGGTCTTTCCCCAGTTTTGTGTGTCTTCAACAAGGTAACATCGTTTCAAAAATTAATAGGAATTAAATATTTATCTTAAAATGCACTGCAGCTCTCCTCCTCCTCCTCTTTCTTCTTCTTTGCAAACCTACGAACACATACAGATGCTAGTCCTCTCCAAAACACCATCTGAGAAAAGTCACCCAATACGATAATACCTGTGAGCAGAGTGGATCCTCATAGAAAAGTGAGATTAGGAAGTAATGTTTCCAGTATCACTTGGAAACTTTTTGGAAAACAACCTATTTGGGAAGTTCTCATTAATGTTTTTTTTTTTTTTTTTTTTTTTTTTTGCGGTACGCGGGCCTCTCACTGTTGTGGCCTCTCCCGTTGCGGAGCACAGGCTCCAGACGCGCAGGCTCAGCGTCCATGGCTCACGGACCCAGCCACTCTGCGACATGTGGGATCCTCCTGGACCGGGGCACGAACCCGTGTCCCCCGCATCGTCAGGCGGACTCTCAACCACTGCGCCACCAGGGAAGCCCGTTCTCCTTAATTTTTAATTAAATATCTTTAATGTAAAAAGCTGTTTCCTTCCATTATTGCCCATCTTAGTGAAAAGACAAGAAAATAATAACACAGATTTCCAGGCACAGCTGAATCACAGAACTTCCAGAAGCATGTTGTGGGCTTATCTGGTGGACCCCCTGAGGGCAGGGAGGGTGGTCTGGTCCCGTGTTTTCAGCATCTACCAAAACGTCTAGCTCATAATTGAGGCTCCATTCATAGTGGACAGACGTGATCAGAACCAAATTATTCCCAAATAGAAAAAAAAAATTATTTTGTGTAGCAACAGGAAGATGTTTCAGAACTATCTTTCGACTCAACAACAGTTAGAACCAAAATTCGGTTAGGTTGAAGGTTTTGAGTTCCAGAGGATTATGATCTTCAGAACCGGGCTGTCTGCACAGGATGTTGTGTTTACCAAATACTGAACGAAGCAGGGTCCACTCTGCAGAGGTGAAGAAATACTGCTTCAAAGGGGTTTTGAAGATTAAAAGTTTTCAAAATGATACTTCGCCTATTATCAATGTACAGAATGAGAAGTGTTCTCCTGTTGGAGTGCAATGTTTATCTGCTTTCCTCTCAGATAAGGAGGTGTGAGCAGGACAGAGCCTGTCAGAGTGGAGCTGGCTGTTGCGCCCATAGCTCTCTGATGTGCTGGATCACAGGAAGCTTGATGGGAAATTCTGAAGCCTGGGTGGTGGTGGTGTTGTTGTTTTTTAAACACATTTCAAAACATCAAATATATCTGTTTTAGCTTGTTTCTACCTCCACTCTGCCCAAGCAAATGGTATTTCAATCGCTGAATGTGAAAATGAGATTTTGGAGTCACAATAACCATCAGTTTTCTACAGTGTGTGTGCATAGGTAGGGTTTTGTGCGAGACATGCAGGGAAGGACACAGGGAAGTAGAGCAGAAGGTCCTCCCTGTGAGGCTGGAGAACAAGCCTCACGTATACAACACGGTGAGTGAATGCGAGGGTCGGGGGTTGGGAGCCGAAGACAGTGGCTCAGCCTGGTAGCTCCCTTTCCAGGGCTGGTCTAGTGGAAGGGTCAGTAGTCCCCCAAATCCCACCGCTCTCTTCCTTGGGCCCAAAAGACTTACAAGAAGGAAATCAGGTTAAAACTGATGTCAGGGGAGTCTTGGTCCGCTGGTGCAGGCTGATGGGAGGATGAAACAGGCGGAAGGAGAGGACGGCAAGATTCTCTTCTTGGCCTTCTGACCGGGAGCCCAGTGAACACGTGCACTCTTAGCTCATGTTGATGAGTTATTTCCTCAGTCAAATTCCTGCTTCACTAATCCAATCACCTGGAAATGTTCTCTTCTATGAGAAACAGAGGATGAGAGGGAGACTTATATAGTTTATCACAGATGATTGTCACCTGGGAGGATTAGAAATCTGCCACCTTTGGTGCCTTTATGTCTGTAGCAGCTGGGTTTGTCCTCCTCATGGCCAGGACATAGACGGACTTGCAAGTTAGCAAGATGGGTGGAAGAAAGGAACCAAGTCTTAGGATTTCTGATCTCCTGACTGATTACTGATCAAGTGTTTACTAAGTCCCAGGCAGTGGGCTGAGGGCTCTCATACCTTTGTACCCTTTGTGCCTTGCAATCACCCAATTTTGCTGGCATTATTATTGTTGTTGTTGTTATTATTACTCTTGCTATTTTACAGATGGGCTCACATGACCTAAGTGACCTGCTCAAGTACACACAGATAGAAAATGTCAGAGTTGTTAATTTTGTGGTGTTTTCCTCACACGCAATGCCACCAAACCCAGAAAAATCAGTGAAACTGGCCCCATTTCAGTATTCATTGCCTTAAGACTTCACCAATGAGGAGCTAATTCTTCTTTTATTTTTAAATAAATTTACTTTTATTTATTTGTTTATTTTTGGCTATGTTGGGTCTTCGTTGCTGTGTGCGGGCTTTCTCTAGTTGCAGCGAGCGGGGGCTACTCTTCGTTGTGGTGCGCAGGCTTCTCATTGCGGTGGTTCTCTAGTTGCGGAGTACGGGCTCTAGGCATGCAGGCTTCAGTAGTTGTGGTGCACGGGCTCTGTAGTTGTGGCTCGTGGGCTCAGTAGTTGTGGCTCGCGGGCTCCAGAGCGCAGGCTCAGTAGTTGTGGAGCACGGGCTTAGTTGCTCCGCAGCATGTGGGATCTTCCCGGACCAGGGCTCGAACCCATATCCTCTGCATTGCCAGGCGGGTTCTCAACCTCTGTGCCACCAGGGAAGCCCGTGGAGCTAATTCTTAATCAGCTTTATAGGTTAGAAATTTTATTTATTTTCATCTTATCTCATTCTAAGAAGAATTTGAGATGGCCGAATTACCGACAGTTATAATAAAAGTAAACAGAAAAGGAAATCAGGGTAATGGAAAAATCAATCAGAAAAGTCAAATGAAACCATATTTAAAGTTTGCACACAGAAATGCCACTCTATTACTGATTTGTTTCTAAGAATCCCAGCTGCCAATGCAAAGCAAGAAAAATAGTGAATTATAATATTTGCGTTACTCATCAGATAAAACCATTCGTTCAGTAATTTTTTAACATAACTAGGTGCCTGGGACTATGCTGGGTTCCACATATATCAGTATTACCAGCGACTCTCTCTTCTAAAGGACCAAGCGGCCCATCCTTCTTTCATCACATGTCATGAGGTGTGATCATAGCGTGTCCATAACCACGCCAGGGACTCAGAAGCAGAGTCTGTCCTTGCATTAAGGTCTAAGAGAAGTTTCTACTCAGAGTCTCAAAAAGTGACCCAAATTGATACCAAGTTGCTGAGTGCCTCTGAGATAGATTAATTGCAAAAATGATCTTATTCTCCCTACTTCCAAATATCTATACGTTTACAAACTCTGGGTTCCCATCTCTTTCCCCAGCTCTTGAGGCTGGATTGGCCTTATGACTTGCTTTGGCCAATAGGATGGGGTGAAAGTAACAATGTGTGTTTCTGAGTCCAGGCCTCAAGAGACCTTGCACACTCATGCTTTCTCTCGGACCCCTGCCTCTACCATGAGAGCAAGGCTGGTTGGAGGATGAGTAACCATGGGAAGCATTTGGGAGCCAGCCCTCCTGTCCCAGCTAGGTCCTTCCACAGACCTGCCAACTGACTGCGGACACTGAACAAGCCCAGCCAAGATCAGCTGATTCTGGCTGAGGTCAGCAGAACTGCCTGGCTGAACCACAGACTTCGGAGCAAAATTAAATTTTTATTTTTGTATGCCAGTGAGGTGTTGTGGCTGACTGTTACACAGAATTACTGTGGCAACAGATAATGGATATAACCTTCTGGGTATAACAGCAATGAAAGTTTCACTTAAATTCATCTGGGGAGCTTGATTCAGGACTAAATGACGAGATGCCTACAGGGATGGATATTCTTCACATCATTCTTTACGAATGTTGTAGGAGGCAGAATAGTGGTCCCTCAAAAAGATGCCTGTAGCCCAGATCTCCAGGACCTGAGAACATGTTCCCTTGTGTGGCAAGAGACTTAGTTAGTGTGATGAGGGCTAGGGATCTTGTGATGGGGGGACTGTCCTGGATGACCTGGGTGGATCCAGTGCAATTGTCAAGTCCTCAAAACCAGAAAGACCTTCCTGTCTGTAGTTTGAGGGAGATGTGACATGGAAGAAAGCTCAGGGAGATGCAGCACTGCTGACTTGGAAGAGGGAGGAAGGGGCAACGAGTCAGGGAATGCGGGTGCCTCTAGAGGCCGGAAAAGGCAAGGAAACCAATCTTCCTCTCGACCCTCCAGACAGGCATACAGCCCTGCTGATACCTTGATTTTAGCCCACTGAGGCTCATATCAGACTACTGACCTCTAGAACTGTAAAATAATAAGTTTGTGTTGTTTTAAGCCACCAAGTTTGTGATTATTTTTCTTATAGCAGCAATAGAAAACTAATACAAGGGCAGAGGGCCTAAATGGACATTTCTCCAAAGAAGCCATACAAATGGCCAACTGGCACATGAAAAGGTGCTCAACATTGCTAATTATTAGGGAAATTCAAATGAAAACCACAATGAGGTATCATCTCAAACCGGTGAGAACGGCTATCATCAAAAAGTCTATAAATAATAAATGCTGGAGAGGGTATGGAGAAAAAGGAACCCTCCTACACCGTTGGTGGGAATGTAAACTGGTGCAGCCACTATGGAGAACAGTACGGAGGTTCAACAAAAAACTAAAAATAGAGCTACCATATGATCCAGCAATCCCACTCCTATATCCAGAAAAGACGAAAACTTTAGTTTGGAAAGATATATGCATCCCAATATTCATAGCAGCACTGTTTACAATAGCCAAGACATGAAAACAACTTAAATGCCCATCGACAATATAATATATGTAATATATATACACACACACACACACACACAATGGAATATTACCCAGCCATTAAAAAGATGAAATAATGCCATTTGCAGCAACATGGATGGACCTAGAGTTTATTATACTAAGTGAAGTAAGTCAGACAGAGAAAGACAAATATCACAGGATATCACTTATATGTGGAATCTAATAAAATGATACAAATGAACTTACTTACACAATAGAAACAGACTCACAGACATAGAAAACAAACTTACAGTTACCAAAGGGGAAAGGGAGTGAGAGAGGGATAAATTAGGAGTTTGGGATTAATAGATACAAACTACTATATATAAAATAGGTAAACAACAAGGGCCTACTGTACAGCACAGGGAATTCTATTCAATATCTTGTAATAACCTATAACTGGAAAAGAATCTGAAAAAGAATACATTATATATATATCAACATATATATATCAATATGTATGACTGAATCACTTTGTTATACACCTGAAACTAACACAACATTGCAAATCAACTATACTTTAATAAAAAAAGAAAAAAGAAAACTAATACAAATATTATTTTTGACAACTTGACTTTTCACTTAAAGTGAGCAGAAGAATCTAAGGTTATATTCTCTGTTAAAACTTGTTTTCACTTGAGAAAGAAAAATGGAACTGGAGGAATCAGGCTCCTGGACTTCACACTATACCACAAAGCTACAGTAATCAAGACAGTATGGTACTGGCACAAAAACAGAAATACAGATCAATGGAACACGATAGAAAGCCCAGAGGTAAACCCACGCACATATGGTCACCTTATCTTTGATAAAGGAGGCAAGAATATACAATGGAGAAAAGACAGCCCTTCAATAAGTGGTGCTGGGAAAACTGGACAGCTACATGTAAAAGAATGAAATTAGAACACTCCCTAACACCATACACAAAAATAAACTCAAAATGGACTAAAGACCTAAATTTAAGGTCAGACACTATAAAACTCTTAGAGGAAAACATAGGCAGAACACTCTATGACATAAATCACAGCAAGATCCTTTTTGACCTGCATCCTAGAGAAATGGAAATAAAAACAAAAATAAACAAATGGGACCTAATGAAACTTAAAAGCTTTTGCACAGCAAAGGAAACCATAAACAAGATGAAAAGACAACCCCAGAATGGGGGGAAATATTTGCAAATGAAACAACCGACAAAGGATTAATCTCCAAAATTTACAAGCAGCTCATGCAGTTCAATATCAAAAAAACAAACAACCCAATCCAAAAATGGGCAGAAGACCTAAATAGACATTTCTTCAAAGAAGATATACAGATTGCCAACAGACACATGAAAGAATGCTCAACACCATTAATCATTAGAGAAATGCAAATCAAAACTACAATGAGGTAGCACATCACACGAGTCAGAATGGCCATCATCAAAAAATCTACAAACAATAAATGCTGGAGAGGGTGTGGAGAAAAGGGAACCCTCTTGCATTGTTGGTGGGAATGTAAATTGATACAGCCACTATGGAGAACAGTATGGACGTTCCTTAAAAAACTAAAAATAGAACTACCATATGACCCAGCAATCCCACTACTGGACATATACCCTGAAAAAACCACAATTCAAAAAGAGTCATGTACCAAAATGTTCATTGCAGCTCTATTTACAATAGCCAGAACATGGAATCAACCTAAGTGTCCATCGACAGATGAATGGATAAAGAAGCTGTGGCACATATATACAATGGAATATTACTCAGCCATAAAAAGAAACAAAATTGAGTCATTTGTAGTGAGGTGGATGGACCTACAGTCTGTCATACAGAGTGAAGTCAGAAAGAGAAAAACAAATACCATATGCTAACACATATATATGGAATCTAAAAAAAAAAAAAAGGTCATAAAGAACCTAGGGGCAAGATGGGAAGGGAATAAAGACGCAGACCTACTAGAGAATGGACTTGAGGACACGGGGAGGGGGAAGGGTAAGCTGGGACAAAGTGAGAGAGTGGCACGGACATATATATATACTACCAAATGTAAAATAGATAGCTAGTGGGAAGCAGCCGCATAGCACAGGGAGATCAGCTTGGTGCTTAGTGACCACCTAGAGGGGTAGGATAGGGAGGGTGGGAGGGAGGGAGACGCAAGAGGGAAGAGATATGGGGACATATGTATACGTATAGATGATCTACTTTGTTATAAAGCAGAAACTAACACACCATTGTAAAGCAATTATACTCCAATAAAGATGTTAAAAAATTTTTTTAAAAATAAATAATTTTAAAATGTGGGGGAAAAAAACCTTGTTTTCACAATATGCTGTGTAGCTAATTAAGGACAGATACTTTTATCACCAACTCTTGGTCAATGGATAGTGGTGGGCTAAACTGTTTGCGGATTAAATGTAATAAAAACACAAAGTGTCCTGATTCAGTGATGACACACAGCAGTGCTTGCAGCCCCCCACTGGGAAGCTGTGTGGCCTGGTCATTAAAATCTCAGACTCTGAGGCAACAAAAACTTCAAACTGTTGAACAACTGAAAAAGATAAATCTCTTTCACTATAATACATGTTTATGACTATGGATTCATAAACCAGTCACTTCAGTCATTTTGAGTGGCTTTGGTAGAACAGTAAATGTCTCCCAAAGTATCTGATAAAATTTTAACTTTATTTAGTTTATAGTATGATTATTACTTTTGTAACCATGTATTGCTTAAACCACGCCTCGATGAAATGTGAATCACTATACAAATATAAACTACTATTACCTGTTTTGGTTGCCACTGGTGTTGGTGTTGTAATTATTATTGTCATTGAATTTTGTCTTAAATTGAGCTTTAGCATGACTTCGGCCTAAATTTTTCTGCTAGAATGTCTCTCTAATTTCACATTGGAAGTTAGTAAGCAAATTGGATTCCTAAGGTGTTCAAAAACTTCCTCTCAAACCTTGTTTTCTGAAATATTCTGTATCTATTTCAAATAGTTTGGGACAGTTTTTGCCCTTATAACTCAACACAAGTCTTCTGCAATGTAAACTTATAAATGTTGGATTTATAAAAGAATCAGCAAGGGATTGTGTGCTGGTGTCTCCAATGAAGCATTCCTACTCGACCACTTGAAAAGAATATCTTCATAGACAATAAAGCCAAGGATGGTACCATAAGGTAAAATCAGTAGGAAAACTGCCTTCCTCAAAGACTTCTTAACGAATTCCAGCCCCATGAACCTCACTAATTGCTTCCATTCTTCAAAACTTTGTACATAATTTTGTCTTACAGTCATTGCCATTTAAATTACCTGAATGTGTCTCTGAAAGATTAAACAAAGATGCAATAAACATTAAATAAAGAATTCTTTGGTGATGAGTGCTTTTGAAATGGAACAGTGTGGCAATACTACAGTGATACTGTCCCAACTAGCCAATGAATTTGAGAGATGCTTTATTATAAAACCAGAAAAGGGAAATGATCTGAAGACAAAGAGGAAAAGTAGATTATTATATGATTTCCAAACCCTAAACATTAAAATATGGGCAGAAACCAAGGTGCTTACCTGGCCTTGGTATCTCGAACAATCTGGAATCTATGATGGCTATAATATGTAACTAAGCTATTACATTTAAAGCATTGCATCAGAAAAGTTTCTGTGCTAACCTGGAAATATGTGTTCTAATTGCTAATGCTGAAAATACTCTGTATATGATTTGGCTCTAGACTAGTCAATAGAGATACAATTAATAAAATAAGTATTTAAAGTGATTCTTAGCAAGCAATATGATATCCTAGATGATGTTATTAATATGTGCATCAAAAATTTTCATCTCATTATGCTGATGGCCCAAATATATAACACGTACCACACAGAAAGTTAACTAAAAATAGGTTTAAGTTGCCTGTCACCCAAGGCTGTCTCTATAGACAACCTAGTATTGTGTATCTTCTAAAGACCCCAGCTTGAAGATAATTAAATGATCACACACACACGGAGTAGTGTACGCCCCAGCCCTCCTGAAAAAAATCAGTCCTGTAAACGTTCTCTCTCATCATGGTCAATTTCAGGCTGGCAAAATGAAATTAATGAAGATAGAATTGGAAAAAGATGTGCTCATGTGAACTGGTTCTTCCAGCTCCCCCCGCCCCCCGCAGTAGGTCATGCACTGCCCTCCACCACACACACACACACACACACACACACACACACACACACACACACACACACGCTTGTTCAACATATTGCAGTTACTTATTGTATCTAACTTAACTTTGCAAAGTACGTAGGCTAGAACAACGGGCACAGATTTTTGAAAATACAGACAAACTCAACTATTAAAACTATTACATGATCATTCCTATTGCCATATTCTTCTTCCTGTCCTTGTCCCTTTCTGTCTTCTTTTTTTAAGCCCTGTCCCATTACTCCCTTCTTCTTTATCTTGACCATTAGAAATTCTGCTAACATCCTTAAATAAAACATAACTGTAGCAGTAATTGCTATAAGGGACTGGGAGGAGGCTCTGGTGTAGTCTTACATTGTGAAACATTCATTCATCCATTCACAGATACTTACTAAGCACCAAGCATGAGCTTGGAGCCAGCGCCTTGTGTATGGTGGTATAATCTGTGAACTGTGCAAAGGATTGGGCCAGATGGGCTTGGAAACAGGGGGCATTCACCTCCCTGGACCTTGTAACCTGGAGGCAGCTGTGCCCACATGGGGATTCACAGCAAGATGCTCTCCGGGGGTCAGTCCTGTGGCCTCTGACTGCCTGAGGGGTCGGGCGGGAGGTACTTTTTGCAATTCATTTGCCCACAGGGGGTACCTTTTAAAGTTTGCTTTGAGGAGGCTAAGATGACACAAACTTCTAGAGCACACCATGAGTGATAAAGCTGCCTTTCATTACTGTGATGAGAGTTTTCTCTTTCATTTAGACTCCAACATTCCTAGTCAGACCAAGCTCTCCAATCTTTTTTTTTTTTTTATGAAATTGGCCTCCAGGGAGCTAGATTCTCTCTTCTGACTGTACCACTGAACCAACTGGCTAAGCAGCCCTTGCATGAGGTTGGAAGGTCTTTCCACAGAAGGTCCTTCTCAGCTGTTAGGTCAGCTTGGGTTCTGAGAAGGCCACCAGCATGACTGCCCCTTTAACACAATACTGCTTTTTAACATGCCTTTTCTCTTATTTAGTCTCCAAAGATTTAGAATTAACTTGAACAAGTTCTCCTAATCTGAGACAGTGTTTTAGAAATCTTTTATCCCTCAAAGTACTTTGCACGTACTGAAGGCTTAACACACATTTGTGGAATGGAAGAATTTACATAGACATATGCACCAAATACATATTAAGTATTAAAGTAATCCTTAGGTTCAAGATTTTTCATTTGTGACTTTACCTAGCAAAGTATCTAATTTTGAGACGGGATTTCATTCTAATTGATATTTTCGAGTCTCCCCTTTTTGTTTATTTACAGATACTAGCAAACTTCCTAGGTACAGACATGTCTTGAGGTGTGAGAAGCAGAGTTTTCTGGACCTGCAGTGTGTGCATGGCTGTGGGAATATCACGTGACCTCTTGTGCCCTCCGGGGACTCTCACCCCCCTATTCTAGTTAGGAAAGGGGCGTTCCTAAACCCTTTAGAGAAGGAAGCATTCTTGGAGCCCCCAGTAGCTTCCACCAGCACCCTGGCATTAATGGGAAACAAGATGGGAGCCTCCAGAGCTCCCACTGGGGAGAGACCCTAGGGACCATAGCTGCGAGATTACTCTCAACGGAGGTTCCACGTGGACTTGGGGCTGAGTACAAATAGGGTCGCATGTGCACCACACAGCTGACTCCAGGCCACACCAGAACACTGTTGTCTTTATATCTGGATGTCTTCAAGAGCTCCATACGGAAAGTGGCTGCCAGATGTACAGGATTTAGACTCCAGCAAGGAAGGTTTGAGGTTAGACAGTGAGTAACTGTGTGTTGGTAAAGGTAATTAAACGCTGCCTCAGGAGGTGGTATAATTATCTCCTAAGGGGAGGTGACTCTTTGCCTTGAATGATTAGGTGAAGTTCTGGGTGCGGGTAGGAGGCTAGATGGTGATTCTTGGAAATTAAACCACAACTTAAAAAAAGAAGCCAAATAAACAAGGCCTCCCTTAAACCTTGCGTTGTGTGCCAAGGGAGAATGAAGTCCAGTCTGCTTGAGTTATGGTCAGTTGCCAGTTTTGCCTTAGAAGGCAGGAAGCTTGCTTTGCTCGGTTTGAATGATTATTTCTATGTTAACTAGGATAATCTGGCTTGAATCACCGTAATGTAGGAGTCTGTTATGTAAAACAGCTATTGTGTATCAGTGCGGCACACACGCCAAAACCACTGATTCCATCCTGGGTCCCTTTCTATACAGTCAAGGATGTCTTCCTGTTTAGACTAATTGTATTTAAGCAGGAGTCTCACCATCCAATATCTGATTTGATGAGCGATTACTTAAGGTGGATACTTGAGGAAGGTGAAAAGACAAGGGTGGGAGGCTGACCTATGGCTGTGGCTGGGTGCTGTGCTTTCCCGCAGCCTAACCTGGTGACAAGATCGCAGCCTTAACCTTAGCGAGGCGAGCCACGTGCTCAGGATCTGCTCTGGTAAAATCAAGAGAGCATGAAAGGAAGCTGAGAGCCTCAGAGATGGAAGAGACCTCACTCTGCAGCTGAGGAAACAGGTACAGGGCCTCAGAGCCATGGGACAGAGAGAAGACTGATTTCCCTTTTAAATTTATTTATTTTATTTATTTTTTATTTTTGGCTGCTTTGGGTCTTCGTTGCTGCGTGTGGGCTTTCTCTAGTTGTGGTGAACGGGAGCTACTCTTCCTTGTGGTGCGTGGGCTTCTCATTGCGGTGGCTTCTCTTGTTGCTGAGCACGGGCTCTAGGTGTGTGGGCTTCAGTAGTTGTGGCTCGCAGGCTCTAGAGCGCAGCCTCAGTCTGATTTCTCTTTAAATTCATACCATCTCAGTTTCAAGTAATAAAACATCTAAGCCTCCATATTTGAGCTAAACATGGTCCACTTACTTATAAAATTAAGGCAGCTCAGTTTAAGTGAGGTTACTTTGAAAGAGTTTGTCCTATATGTAAGTTGTCTTCTGCAAAATAAAGCATAAATAATACTTTCTAAATCAAGACACATTTATAAAAATAATTGGTGCAACTGATTTTTACCTCTAGCTAGAAACCTCTGCAAGAGTTAAATATTCTTTAATATATTTGTCACTTTTGGGAAGTGGAGATTTAATTGCTTACATTTTGATGATGAAGGAAAAGATCATTTGATAATAATTAATGTCGTTCCTCCTGGGACCATTTCCGTTTACATGGTGTATAAACTAAATAATACAGGAACATTAACCTGTTTCTTAGAGCAGTGAAAGCTTATAAAGCATATTATAAAAATAAAAAGAGTGGCAAAAATCATTTTGTGTAAGAAGCATATTTTTTTTAAAAACTATTCATTTCATACCATCTTGATATTTTATCCAAACCCTCTTTTTAATTAGTTAATTAATTTATTTTTGGCTGCGTTGGGTCTTCGTCGCTGCTCGTGGGCTTTCTCTAGTTGCGGTGAGCGGGGGCTACTTTTCATTGAGGTGCGCAGGCTTCTCATTGCGGTGGCTTCTCTTGTTGCTGAGCACAGGCTCTAGGGAGTGCGGGCTTCAGTAGTTGTGGCATGCGGGCTCAGTAGTTGTGGTGCACGGGCTTAGTTGCTCTGTGGCATGTGGGATCTTCCCGGACCAGGGATCGAACCCGTGTCCCCTGCATTGGCAGGCGGATTCTTAACCACAGCGCCACCAGGGAAGTCCCAAACATTTTTAATTGGGCTTTGACTGTGTGGGTGAGCTTCTCGCCATCACTTAAATTAGCACTCTCCAAGTCTTCTGAGAGGTGTTCCTGACAGCAGAGGGAAGAGTAGGTCTAAAGAGTCTCAAGGTCAGAGCCCCAAATAGAGGTGGTAAATTTAGACATTTTTTGAATATTCGTGTGTTTGGTTCTTATCATTCTCCACCCAGATCTGCCCCAAATTGTCCAGAGAAATGCACTTTCTTCATCCTATGACTTTGTGGATCGTCCTCCGTATCAGATAGCCTGGTTTGAGAATCACACACCTGGAAAAAAGTTTCCGTTCCATTCTCTTAACCTACCCCCTTCACCCGCCAAAACCAGGAGGCGTTGGAGCAGCCTCAGTCAATTTATAATAAGACTTACAAGTCTTCTCACTTCTTTGTAGAGAAAAGATTGTTAGGCTGCTCTTCTCTGGAGAACAGACCAACTCTTGAAGAGCTTCAACTATTACCTTTCTAACGGTAACACTCAGATCTTGACAATGATCCTAATACATCAAATTTCAATTTCATATTTCCTGCAGGATATATTATCACTTCAAACAGAACACAGCCCTCTTCACCATTTGCTATACTGTTTATTTTACTGGAACGTAAATTCCATGGTTGACACCATTCACCCTTAGCCTTAGAAAGTATCCCACGAGTGCTGAACCAGGTTGCTGAGGAAATTCACTCATCCCCACATTCCAAGCACGTGGGGATGGGAGAAATCGGCTACATGAGCCCAAAGAGTCCCCAGGTAGGTGGCCCGGAAAGAGCATCTGAAAGGAAGGAACCTGGATGGAATAAGTAGTTCCAAAAGGAGAGGATTTTGCATTTGGTCATCTTTGGGGGTCAAATTGAGACAGGCTGGTACCTGGGACCTGGGACACTTTGCTGCAATGCTTGCATCTGGGCAAACATCTCCTCAAGCCACAAAGTACAAAGAAACTATGAGGGACTGAAAATAACTGCATGTACTCCCAGTTGGGGTAAATTATGGACAACAAATACAAAAAGACCAAACACCCAGCTGCCACTTCTGAAGAACCAGGAGCAAAAGCAGGGGACTGCCCATACCCCCTGCACACAACACCACCAAAGGGGTGGGCAGACCACCTAAGCACCGCCCCCCTCCACCCCCCCCCAGACACACCCCTACCCTCACCTCATACAAGGAACAAACTGGCACCCCCTCGGGGAATGACCAAGGGAACCTGCTGCAGCACGCGATCTAATAAAGCCTTGCCTGAATTTCTTGTCTGGCCTCTTATCAATTTCTGTTGATTAAGGAGGCCAAGAACCCTGGTCGGTAACCATACGTGAACACACACCCCACAGAAGCGTGTGGAAGGCTCTGGGGTGCTGCAGTCTGTGCCTGGCTCACAGACTCTGGTCAGATCCTGCGGCTGCGTTAAATCACAGGCTGTCATTTAATCTGCCTTGCCCATTGCCCCAGACAGCAGCACCACCTGGAGGAAACCACGGCTGAGAAGAAGGCAGGGGTGCTGCCTAGATGCCCCGGGGGTGGGGTGAGTCATCTGGAGACAGGGGCCACCAGGGCTCCTGCAACTTAGCCTGCTCTCACCACCCTCACCCTTTCCCACCTGGGGGGTGGACAGGGAGTCCCCCAGAAGCTATGAGTGGCAGGGGGACCACACTCTACAGTGCAGACGCCCCACCGGGAACCGGTCTGAGAAGGAGGATACTGATTGCAGGCTGGTTTCAGGCCAGCACGTGCAGGGTGTTTACACAGAGCCACTTTCTGTCCCCGTGGGAAGCTGGAAGGAGAGTCTGCCAAGGGCAGAGGAGGAGCTGTCAGGGGAGGGTGTCAGGGGAGGGTGTGAAAAAGCTTGGCAGCAGAAGACCAAGAAGGGGACTCTTTGTTGTAGGGTTTGGCCAAGGCCAGGAAATGGGGAGAAACAGAATGGACGTGAAAACAGGAACATGTACCGCCACCTCTCTGCTCCTTCTGTGCCCGGAGGTGGGAGAGAGAGGGAGGCAGCTAGTCCAGCCGTGGTGGGAGCTGTGCCAAGCTGGAGAGGAGGCCTGGGAAACAGAAGAGGATGGGAGGGAAAATCCCGGCTCCTGTGGCTCCAGTGGGGAAGGTGACTGAGAATCACAGGGCAGCTTGCTGACTTGCAGGGATGCCCACCTGCTCACATTTCCCGCCCGCCCCTCTGCACCCGAGCACCTGTCTAGGGAAGACTTTGTGACCCATTAGAGATACAGCAAATACGAGGGAACTGAATAACTACCAAACGGTGTTGATAAAGAAGGGATTTTGGTAAAAATGTTTTAAAGGTTTCACCTTCACACTCTTCCCTGAGACAGAAAACTGGTTTCAGTTTAAAGTTTTCACTCTAATTAGATCTATTTAAAAAATATATGTGCAAAATGCTTCCATTTATAGGAAATTTGGCCTTGAGATGCTGCTATGTGTGCAAACATCCAGGGAACTAAGTGCATTGAAATTAGAATTCCTGAGATTCAGGGTTCATGTAATGTACAAACAGCTTTTTCATTGGTAAAATGGCAGGAAATTTATTTCTGGATCCAGTTTGTGAAACACGTGTATGTGTGTGTGTGTGTGTGTGTGTGGTATGGATGTGAATGTGGGTGTGTGTGGTATGTATGTGTGTAGGGGCGTGTGGGTGTGTGTGTAATCTACTCAGGGAATAGTGGCAAGGCCAGGTCCAAGATGGGTTTTTGAGACATTTAAAATATCTAGGGTTGTTATAAATGAGTTTGTTCTTTTCACTTATTTTTGCATTTTCAAAATAAAGTTGTTTAGGAAAACACACTCTTGCTAAATAGAAACTAATGGGGATTAGAGAAGGGAGGTGCTCACATGGCAATATGCCTGACATCTCATGTCAAAGTTCTTCTCCAGCTCCAGAGCTTGGAAAGCTTCCTGCTACGTCTGACTTTCTTCTGTTCACTGAGTGCATGGATGCTGAGATATCTGAGTAGAGAGGGTGGTTGGCATGGTCTACCCCCTGTCACTTGCTCCATTTCTCAATATTGTTAAAAATGTTCACAGTTACCATCTGGGAATGTTTTCACTTGAGGGACTTAAATATGAAACCCCCTTATACAATTATACGTGTGTTGGATACCATGGTGGATGTCAAGGAAACAAAGAAGAATAGTTAATATTGAAGATTATTAAATATTAAGCATTTATTTGTAGATAAAAGGTAGTAAACAATGTGTAGCATAAGAAAGATAGAAAAGTAAATATTATAAAGTGTACATTGCATCACTGTTATTATTACACGTTATCTATTAAACATTATACAGAAAGTGGTTGTGAATTCAATTTCTAAATAATCTCTAAACTAAAAGAGTGACCTAAGTCTCCTCAGCCCTAAGGTGTCGATCTGAAGTGAAGTTAATATTGCAAAACTAGAATCCTTAAAATAATTTCTGAAAAACTTGTATGAGAAAAAAAGATAAATTGTAATATCTATTTTACAAGGTTTTTAGGTGGGTTATTGGTCAAAAAGGTCTTGGTGATGGTAAGGTAATTAAACAAGGAAGTTGTCTGACAGACTGAGGGGCTGTGAACGCCTTCTTAACTCACATACACAAACCACAACCTAAGCGCCCACTCACTGGAACTGGAGAAAATGAGACTTGAGGACAACCCGTCACAGCCAGCCAATCCGTTTTCCCAGACAAGGCAACTGCTTCAGCTGTAGCCTACCAAATCATTTCCTTGCTTTATTTCTGCATCTTCTCCATGAAGACCTCTCCCCCAGCTCCTGTTGGTGGGGGCCCCTAACCACCTGAGGTTTGATGCTGCCTGATATGAATCCATGTTTGCTCAAATAAACTATTGACCATTTACTGTGCCTGAGTTTACCTTTTAGCAGTGACTTCAGTCATTTCTCATTTCCATCCATACTCCACACTGACACTAGATTACTTTTTCCAAAAGATCTGATCACAGTACTTCCCTGAAAGCCCCTCCCTGGTCTCCAGGGTCAGGAGGACAAGTCTAAGATCCTTAGCTGAGTGATAAGAGCCCCGTGAGCCTCGGTCCCTCCCGAGTCATCAAATCAGTAATCCCCGCTCAGGTGTTTTTTGTGCAGACCTCCTTGCCCTGTCCCCTTCTCTACCTCCACTCTGGGGCAGAGGCTTATGCCTAGAATATTTCCAGTCCCCACTAGGCAAACTTCTTCCATCCTCCCAGGTCCTTAATGAAGCTTCCCACCCTCAACTGTTCGAAGCCTTCCCCTCTCATTGTTTAATTCAACGTACAACTACGTATATGCTGAGTACCCTGCTGGATGCTGAGGATACAAAAATGAATAGAATACAGCGCTGCTCACCCTACCAGGGGCCCACAGGTTAACAGGGGGTAAATGGTATGTAAACAAGTAATGGGACACGTGTTAAAATGAACTATGTTCAAGGTGATATGGGGCTGGGTAAGAAGGCCCTTGACTCTTCTGGATTTCTGTGGCACACTACTTGGCATGAGTCTACGCTGCCATGTGGATGTGCCGTTTCACGCTGGGTGTCTCATCTTTCCACCAGATTACGTGCTTCTCCAGCGCTGTACTATGTCCTTGACTACCTGTGCTGGGTGCCCAGTGCAGTGCCACAGACACAGTCATCAATTAACTCATTTACAATAAATAAATAACTTTCCCATACAAGTACTGCTGATTTATTTTAAATATAAGGAAGGATATATTGAATTTTTCCCTCGGTGAATGTTTCTCATTAGAATAGATTAGTTGCTGAAAACAGCATGATTTCTAGTGATTGCAGGAGAAGAACAAAAGCTAAAACTCCTAGGATGGCCATTAGAAATGTAACTCAGAAGCTGCTATTACTCCAAGTGCTACATGAAATCTCATATACAATTTGTAACTCCAAAAGCTTTAATCTGTGGTATGTTTGGTTCTACACAGTTAAGCAGTGCATTTGTATGTAAAATTAGAACAAAAAGATCATCAGGTGAAAGCTTCAGTCCAACTGGGGAATTTTCTAGAATGGTACCTCTACTCTCAGTTTGTAGCAATACTGAAGGCTAACTCTATTCTTCTGCACAAATTCAGGAGGGTATTGTGGCAACACCTTTTGATGTCAGGGGTGAACACAATTTTATGGGTGTTAGTGAGAGTTAGAGGTCTAATTTTCATGCCTTTGAATACAGAAAGATATACATTGTTGAAAGAAAAGATCACAAAGCAAGCACTCAGTCCTGTTAGAAATAAAGAGGATGTAGCATTCTGCTCAGAAGACTGTTTTTTTGTTTTGTTTTTACTGCATGAAAATGCAAAAATCTGTGAATGGAAAGAAGTGGATGGTATTTGGGTGAGGATTACAGGGGAGAGAGGACGTATGGCAGATGTGGCAGAGACTGACCTTCATCCTCCACCACCTATCTGCCCTTTCCTTCTTAGTAACAACTTCAGCTGGATGCATGGCACCCCTGCCTTTGGGACCAGCCACGTGGCCACGCAGCTAACTCCGCTCCATGGGGTGCGGTGCTGAGTGCCTCTTCGGGATCTGGCCTTAGGAGTGAGATGTCCCCCTCTTCCCCATCCCCTTTAGCCCTGGTTGAAATGCAGACATGGTGCTGGGCCTCCTGTACCACACAGGTGAGACCAAATAAAGACTTTGCAGGGCAGAGCCATCCTCCCAGCTCAAGGTCTTTATGAGAGAGAGAAATAAGCATCCATCGAGTTAAGCCTCCGCTGTTTGGGTTCTCGGTCGCACATCATGGCACTCATGTCTGAATAAAGTAATGGAGCGCATTACAATCCATTTAGCCAGAGAGGAGTGAGGGCACATTTTTTTAAACTGCTGCTTCTAGCTACAGTGACCACACAAAATATTACAGGATTTAATCTGAAGGCGATTTTGTCTGCTATTAGAAAGTCCTTATCTAGTGCCTCTTTTTTGGTTATCTGCCCAAAGTCCTTTAGTGGATGAATTCCTTTGGTCATTTTTAAGAAATGTACCAGTTAAGAGATTTTGGTTGGAGAATCAGAAAGTCCAATTCAATTGGCTTAAACAAAAAGGAAATGTATTCTTTCACATAACGCTCAGTCCAACAACAGAGGGGCTTTCGAGATGAATGACTGAGTCGTGCAGTCAAGTCCACAGGAAGGACCGGGTTCTTCCCAAACCACGCCTAGTAAGGGTCACGGCAGTAGCAGGATGGGCTTGGACGACTCAGGATTCCCTCCTGACCTGGGAATGCGGTCACCCCCCAAAAAGGAGAATACTTGAAAAAAAAAATCAGTGTTTAGCAGGAAAAAGGGACAATGGAAGTCAGGAAGGAAACCAAGGCTGTCCTACAACCTGTGGATGCCCACACGGATTCTAACAGTCACCCGACAGAAACTCGCACAGCTGGGCGGGGAGCTGGGTGCTCAGGGGTCCGGCTCTAGCAGCAAGCAGTCCTGTTCACAGAGGGTAGGTAAAGAGCCTTTAGAGTAGGTTTCAGGCTGGGTGTTTTCTTAACTTTCTGGGGTAATTTGTGCCCCTGTCAATTTCTGATTCTATATCAATGACTTTTAAAATGGAGCTCAAAATATTAAAAGCTTACCCAGTTTACTGAAACCATGTATGTTATTGAAGTTTAGTGCTTTTCTGAGCTCTTACAGAAACAATCTTTGGTTTCCCCAGAACAGCAAACTAAAAATACACACAGAAAGGTAGTCTCCAAACACCAATTTTGAGACCTTTTAGAAATCTTCCATACGTTCATAACCTGAAGCCGTTTCCATCCAGCTCACTATGGGAGGCTCTGGCTCAATTGATTTAGTCTGACAAAGATCTTATCTCTCTAATCCTATCTTTCTACTCCAACTTTTCTTATTGATTAAGAGGCTCCCGCACTTTACAATAACACAATACAGCTTATACAAAAGCCTAGTCATGTTCTCACATAAAGGAGTTTTTCAGAAGCTGGCTTTGATTGGATTTCTTTGTTTCCAAATAGCAGCTGTCTTCTGAATATAGTTTTGCTTTCTATGCCCTGTTTACATGTAAAATATTTATGTCAATGGTCTAAAGAAGGTTGATAAATAACTATTTTCTTGTGATTTCTTTTCTAGAAGGCATCCATTCCAAGCACTTCACATTCTTTAAAAATCCAAGCAAAATTCCATCTTATTTCTGCAACACACTAACTTATAAGTTGATGGCACTCAGTATCTCTTCTTTTATTATTTCCTCCAAACAATCAGGCAGTGCCAATATGCAGGCTTGCATACATAACAATGCTTCGATTTCATGGAGTGGAAGAGGTAATGCAAACACCTGTACCCAGTAATTCGCTTAAGAATTCCTTAGGGATAGGGGACATTCTGGAAGTGGAGGGGGTTCTGTCTGGGTAGGTAGCCCCAGGAATAGCTAATTCAGACTCCCTTTGAATTATGGACCTGTCAGCTTAACACTAATACCTTGAGAGGTACTGGGAAAAAAATTACTCGACATTAAATTCCCAGACTGTCACTGCACGCTGGACAATAACCGACAAGTCTTTGGGAAGAAGAACTTATGTCAGGAACAATATTATTTCTTTCTAAAAGAGAGCAATGGGCGGCATGGACTGGGGGAAGAAACAGGCTTTCTGGGCCTGCTTCTACAGACAGGAGGAAGAAAATTGCTTTCTCTTTTGGAAGTGCAGTAATAGGTCCGATTGACAAATTACTTCCTAGAGTGCATCAGAGAGTGTGCTCTCCCTCTGAAAGCCTTCCTTCTTGTTTTTCTCCTTCTTCTGCTCCTGGTTCAAGAATGGGCGGGTGGGGCAAAGCTTACACATTTGGCCTGTGCCTTACCCATAGGCTTGTAGTCTTCATTGATTTTGTTTTCTTCTCCTTGAAAAAAATTCTTAAATAAAATTAATGTGAAAAAAAACTTATTCTCTATTTAGAGTGTAAACTTTTCATGGACAGGTGGACAAAGGCCTGTGTAGCAGGCTCAGGTGGTTCTTCCAGGTATCCATCCTATGGGCCTCCAACCCATAGGGAAGGTGTGAGTCAAGATCAGGCTGGGCCAGGTCAGGTTTGCCTGGGGGAGCCTTCAAGGTTCTATTCTTAGACTCGTTCTTTCTGTGCTGAAAAGGTGAAAGAGGTTGAGGACCTCACCTGGCAGATTCCTGAGGCCCACTGAAATACAAAGCAGGTGAGGAGGAAGGCTGACTGCATTTCTTGGGATCAAGGAGGCACTTGGTTTCTGGATCTGTTATAGACCCTTGGGGACCACTGACAATAGGGGTGATTTGTCTTTAACCAGGAAAAGCCCTGTTCCCATCCAGGAGTTGGTAGAGAACTGACCTAATAATTTATAGATAGCCTTTACAATGGAATGTTTGACAAGCAGTGAGAAATGCATGTTACTCTAGTGCTAAGTGCTTGTTTTGTTTGGGCCACCTTGAACTCTGTCTAAATTTTACTGAAAATAGGTATAAACAAAAATGCGAAGAATAAACAAAAATCAACAATAAAATACACTGCAAGAATAAAATTCCCAGGATTCAGATATGTGCAAAAAACCATCAGAATATACTTTCCTATACCGTAGGAACTATTTACTTAAACTATTTAAAAACTACACAATAATTAAAATTCACTTATTTGCATTTGGTTGTTCAAAGCTTTTGGTGACACGTTTCATAGAAGTAATTTGAGAGTGTAAATTAAATTTCCTAGCAGATTTTACTTGCATTTTTCTTAAACATGTCATTCAACTAAATCAGTATGACAGTATGACAGGAGAGTGTGCTGATGCCACTTAATTGTTTGAAAGGATGCCGAGCTGGACCACCTGCACCCCTCACCCCTTGGAGTGAATGGTAGCTAGGCCTCACAATTTGGTTTTCATGCCCTTGGCCTCTGCCAGTGGAGGGCATATTTCCTAGTCTAACCCCAAAGAAACACTATGTCTGAAATTCTAACCAATTTAATTATTGTTCACTTTGCTTTTATTTTTAACAAATAACATTACTTTTTAAAAAATATAAGTTGAATTAATAAAAAATGTAGCTCATAAACTAAGATAATCCCTTATATTTTAAAAAGTAAAGGTAATATATCCATAAGTTTAAAAACCTCACACATCACAGGAAGTTATACATTGAAAAGTAAAAGCTTCCTTCTCTGTATCCCCACTTTCTCTATCCAAAGGCAACTACTTTAACTGTTTCTTTAATTCTTTCTGGAAAATATTTTATGTATTTATGATTATTGATCTTCTTTTTCTTGCTCTTTTCACTTAATTCTATGTATTAAAAATTGTTTCACATCAGCACACAGGTTGACCTTATTCTTTGAAACAGGATATTGTACTTTACTATACAGATATGTCAAAAATGTATTTAACCACTATGATACTATTGAAAATTTGACTGTTTCCAAGTTCTTATCAATTATAAAACAGTGTTACAAAATAGTGCTACAAAGAATATCCTCCACACATATCTTGATAAGTCTTTGCAATTATGTCCATAAGCTACATGTCTGGCAGGAACTCATTTCTGTTATACCTAACAGGAACAGAGTTAGGACTTTACTACCCAAGTTAGAACAGGGGACTTTGGTCTGCAGTGATGATCCTGTAATGAGACTGAAACATTACAGGCACTGATGTAGGGTTACATTATTTTTATTCAAGGCAAACTAATTTTAAGCACTGGAATTAAAAAACTTGGATCTGGAGGTAGATGAAGTAGATACTTTTCAGGTGAATAAGGTGAATAATCAGCTACTATTGTTTCCTGTCAACCTTAATCTGAGATGAATAAAGAGTCAACAGTATGGGTAGGAGCTGATGAACCCTCAGAGTGACCAGGTGAGCTCCATCAGCCCATTTGGACTTCTATGCCAAGTGCACACAGGTATGGTGCAAAGGGCTGGGCCTTGTGGGCCAGGGGAGAAGATTTAATGTTACATCAAGTTTATTTTTGGACACAAGGCATTTTTAATGGATTGAGAGCCTGAATGCACAACATAAAGTGACTCTAAGACTTTCTATCACTTGCAAGTGACTAAAAGTCAGAGAGCCTGCCTGACTTTTGCTCCAGGGAGAGGAAGGACTACTCCAGCTGAACAAACTTTAAAAGAGAATGGGAGAAACAAAACGTGGTGTATACATACAATGCAATATTATTCAGCTATGCAAAGGAATGCAATTCTGACACACGATGGAGGAGCCTTGAAAACACTGTGCTAAGTGACAAACATTATGCTAAGCCAGATACCAAAGGACAAATATTCTATGATTCCACTTCTATATCTAGAATAGTCAAGTTCATAGAGACAGGAAGTAGATTAGAGGTGAGCAGGGGCTGGAAGAAACGGGGAGTTAATTATTGCCTAATAGGAACAGAGTTTCTGTTTGGGGTGATTAAAAAAACTTCAGAAATTGATAGTGGTGATGATTATTCAACATTATGAATACACTTGATGCTGCTGAATTGTACATTTTAAAATAGTTATAAATGGCAAATTTTATATTGTATATATTTTACCACAATAAAAATAGTATTAAAAAGGGGAGTATGATAAGTGAAGTAAGTCAGAAAGAGAAAGACAAATACCATATATCACTTATATGTGGAATCTAAAATATGACACAGGACTTCCCTGGTGGCGCAGTGGTTAAGAATCCATCTGCCAATTAAGGGGACACGGGTTCAAGCTCTGGTCTGGGAAGATCCCACATGCTGCGGAGCAACTAAGCCTGTGCGCCACAACTACTGAGCCTGCACTCTAGAGGCCGCGGGCCACAACCACTGAAGCCCAGGCGCCTAGAGCTCATCCTCCACAACAAGAGAAGCCACTGCAATGAGAAGGCCGCACACCGCAAGGAAGAGTAGACCCTGCTCGCCGCAACTAGAGAAAGCCCACATGCAGCAACAAAGACCCAACACAGCCAAAAATAAAATTAAATAAATAAATTAATTTAAAAAATATGACACAAATGAACTTATCTATGGAACAGAAACAGACTCACAGGCATAGAGAACAGACTTGTGGTTGCCAAGAAGGGGTGATGGGGTAGGGCTGGATTGGGAGTTTGGGGTCAGCAGGTGCAAACTCGTGTATAGAGAATGGAGAAACAACAAGGTCCTACTGCAGAGCAAAGGGAACTATATTCAATATCTTGCGATAAACCATAATGGAGAAGAATATGAAAAAGAATGCATATGTATGTATAACTGAATCACTTTGCTGTGCAGTAGAAATTAACACAACATTGTAAATCAACTCAACCTCAACAAAATAAATTTTAAAAAAATTTTAAAAAGGGAGTATGAGAGAACAAAGAAAACTACTTTGATAATCATACTTCATAATTCGGAGTGTATATAACACCATGCAAGGCGAGATGAGAACTAGAGAAGGTAACAGTGGGCTAGATGAACAATATCAGATCCGTGAGGCCATTTTGTAAAGGCAGCATGAAGGGAAATCAAGAAAAACCAGTGCACAGGGAGGAATGATGGGATCATGACCCGGATATACATATAGGACGAGCCAACTGCTTCAGGGGGCTTGCGTTCAGGAGAGACCCTAACGAGAAAAGAGAGCCGGAGGCAAGCCCGAAAGAGTAGAACGCACTGTGTCTCGGTGAGGCTTCTACCACCGATGATAGCAGGCCTGAGAAATCTTGGGGCGGTTAAAAACTAATTAGTGTAACCAGATAGAACAGAACTCCCCATCCTCTAAAGCCCCCAGTGGCCTCTGGGAAGGACAGTGAAGAGAGGGCCGCCATTTGGGCCGCCGGGCAGGGGGCTCCAACCGGCACCCTTTTGTGAGGGTGGCCCCCCCAGGGCAGTTCCAGATGGGTGTGGCCCAGGCTCACATCAGTGTGACCGCTCTTGTCAATGTGCTGCAGCAATTCCTGACCATGTGGAAAACCAGGACAGCAGCAACCAACCATTATGCGAAAGAATATGAAAAACTATATATATATATAACCGAGTCACTTTGCTGTATACCAGGAATTAACATGACATTGTAAATCAACTATACTTCAATAAAAATAAAAATTTAAAAAAATCCCATGATTCCTTTGTCAGGATCACATTGTCCTATGCAGTTAACGTTTTATGAGATTGACATACATTGATACCCACTATGTGAACATATTTTATTTACCATAATATCTGAAAATATTTTATTTACCATAATATCCTTTATTCTATGAAGTTTAAAAAGCTCTCGTGTTCATTTAATAGGAACCATTTGAAAATACGTAACTAACCACACACAGTCATAAATTTTCACCCTATCTTCTCTGTGGATCTTTTTTTTTTTTAATGTGATCTGGTATTTTAAAAAATTTATTTATTTAATTTAATTTATTGTTTTTGGCTGCATTGGGTCTTCGTTGCTGCACACAGGCTTTTCTCTGATTGTGGTGAGCAGGGGCTACTCTTCGTTGTGGTGCGCGGGCTTCTCACTGCGGTGGCTTCTCTTGTTGCGGAGCACGGGCTCTAGGCACACGGGCTTCAGTGGTTGTGGCTCGCGGGCTCTAGAGTGCAGGCTCAGTAGTTGTGGCGTACGGGCTTAGTTGCTCCGCAGCATGTGGGATCCTCCCGGGCCAGGGCCTGAACCCGTGTCCTCTGCATTGGCAGGTGGATTCCCAACCACTGCACCACCAGGGAAGCCCCTTCTCTGTGCATCTTAAATCCATAAAATTATACATCAATAGCAGTTTAAGAATAAAAAAGATTTCACTGTAAAAACATGTAGTCTGAAAAATACCTCTAGGACAAATATGGCATACCTTTTTAAAAATCATGTTTTATTAGTCCTCTACAAAGAGGAAAATGTTGTAGGTCTAATGTTCTGATCCTTGGGTTTCACTAGCTCCTTCCCAAGTGTACTGTGGTAAGCTTGCTACTCAGATAAAGCAAATGATTTGGGTCCCTGAGTCAAGCTGTTCCATGAAACACCTGTCTTATAAGAGGTACCACACAAAAGGCAGTTCTTGCTCAAGAAGGCTGCTTGTGGTATTCTACTTGTTCAGGCAAATGCATGTTTGCATATGGAAAACTTTAAGTCCGACAGAATAAAAGCCCTGTTTAACCGAGCTTACTGTGTGCTTCCAAGCTATTTGGTCACGGATCTTGGCCCGGGCTCTCTGTCCCCGATTCCAACCCTCTTCCTAGCACATAACATTCCTTGAGCCTGTACTATACGAGCATCACTTTGGAGAACGCTGCTCTACATTTTTTTTGTTAAACGTAGGAAATTGCTGCAAAGATTTTTCTTCTTAACTAGAATTGAAGAGGTCAGAGCGCTTATGTGTGAGACACAGGAATGTTTGAGTTTGTGAATGCTCCTCCTTGGGTGATGTCTTATAGCTATTCTCTCTGCCCCATGGAACTTTCTGTGATATCGATGAAAATATGCTCTCTCTGCATGGTTTAGTCCAGTAGCTGGAGGCCACATGTGGCCACTGAATACCCCAAATGTAGCTACTGTGACTGAGAAACCTAATTTTAAATTTTATTTAATTTTAATTTAAATAGCCACTTGTGGCCAGTGGCTACCATATTGAACAGCACAGCCCTATGCTGAGTTGAGGACAGAATCAAAATGAATGCACAGGAGCTATGTTATCTTCAGTAGAAACCTGTTTTCCAAAATGTTCTGAGCTCTCTTGTAGCTGGTAGAGCTGAAGAAGTCTTCTCTATTCAATTTGCCACAAAATTCATTTCCTAACACATTATTCAAAGCGATGGAGCTTATCATTTTGAAAGAGTATAATTATTTCATACTTCCCTTGTTTTAACAAAAAACAGCTAAAGACACATGGAAAGGTCACTGGCTCTGTGTTGGGTTAGAAAATATATATTTCTATTTCAGATTGCCGACTACTTTCTAGGAACAGTTGCCAATTGCTAAATGCTTTCCAGAGGAATGTTATGCAGAACTTGTTTGTACATTTAGGAACAGTTTCTTTAATTAAAATAAATACTCTCCAGAGCTTTCTATCTTTGCACTTCAAGCTGGCTCACAAGCAGGAAGTCTAGCAAGACTTATTTCCACTCTGTAAATGAGCCAGTCTTAGTGTTTAAATTAGATTTTTGGACACTTGTCAAATAAACACGGAATGCATATTTCTGACATTTTCTAACATTCACTTTCTTTTAAAAATACTTTCTGATAAAGAACATCTTGTATATCCAAAAATAATGTGTCAACAAGATTTGATTCCATGCTCAACATGCTACAGAGGCCAGGGGGTTGAGGTAAAAGCAAGGAAGGGTTACAACCTGGAGTTTAATGCTGACAAACCCACGTTTAGACATAATGGAAAATACCTGTCCTTTTTTGGTGTCTCCTTGAAAGCATTACAATATAAGCCACACATACCTGGAGTCTAGAATTTAATCTCTATTCTTCTTTGGAGAAAAGGGAGAACTCTATATAGTTCTCAAAATACTTCACATAATTTAGTTAAATTATGCATTTTTATAAAATTAAAATACTTTTAAAGAATTAGAAAAGTAACCACTCTCTTTTTCTTTTTCTTATTAAATATTGACCATCTGCTGACTTTCTGTTTCTGAGCCCCACATATTGAAATGAAAGGGCTTCCCATCTATTTATTAAGTTTTTAACCCAATAATTAGATCTTTGAGGGAAGGAATAGGTATCTCCATTTGTCTACATCGACTCCTTTCCTATATAAGGGCTAAAAATGAGGCTCAAACTCTCATTTAACTAAAATCTTCAACAATATATTAATGATATCGTTATAAGTATTTTCAACAAAAAATTCTTTGCATGTAGCAGTTCGTACCCCATTCTTGCACAGGTCTAGATCCAGGTTGCATGGAGCCTTAGTAACTTTAGGCTGTACAATTTTTGAGACGCTCTTCAAGGAAAACAATGCAAGAATACCAACTTGGTTAAGAGGGCTTGGAAGGGGTCTGTGGAAGTGAGGAGGCCAAGGCGAACGCTTCCTTAGCTCCTCCATGAATCTGCCTCGGAGCAACGCACGCTACTCATTAAAGGAGGGAGTGACTACCAGATGCCTTAAGAAATTCTATTTAATTTCCTTAACTAATGGTCAGTTTAACGATTTTTTTTTTAAAGATCTCCGGTTTTCATTTAAATGAGTACGAATTTTTTTTCAGTTGTTAAATCTTGTCCCTGAATTTCTAATTTAAAACAGAAAACTTTACTCAATTCCTAGTATTATTTTAAGAAATTATCTCTCAGACATATAACATCCCAAAACAGCACCAAATAAGATAAAGATGTTTTATTTATAGAAAACTCACAAGGTTTGATTGCTATAGCTTTTTGTATTCCCAGGTCAGTGGGTATAATGTATTCCATATTTTGTTGCTGTTTTCCAGTATTAAACATGTCAACATTTTACATCGGTACCATAAAAGTTAGTGAGATAGTTCTGATGAATAGCAATAAGGCCAGAGAAAGAATAATGCATAACACGAATTCCTCAGGAAATCAATTAATATTTTTATGAGCAGTAGTAAAAACATGACCAAGGGTTAGCAGAGAGTAAGGTCAGGCTATTTGATCCCAAAACATATTCTTTGCTGAGTTCTGTTTATCCATGTAAAAATATTCTGTGCTGTGTCAAAACGAAAATCTCAGTGCTCCCAAGACTAAGACATTTCATATATCAGATGTTCTGAATTCTTCATTTGGCTGTGTGGCCTTCAATAGGGCATATAAACTCTATAATTTTTGCAGGATTTTCAGGTTCCTACCTGACTTTTCGTGGATCTCTGAACTTAGTATATTTTGGTGTTCTGAATTATGTACTACGTGTACAAGTAAAACACTGCATATTTTATATTTTTTGAAGCGGTTCTTGTTGAGGCAACGTAAGTAATTCTAATATTGGGGTAAATGATGATTAGTATTTGAAAATAAAAGTCACAGTGTATTCATATTACTTCTACATTGTTAAGATTCATTCATTCATTCACTCAGTCATTCAATGGATGTTGAACTCCATATACATGAATTTACTGAGGACAAGACTATGAAGGCATGAAACAAGTGTAACACTTCAACTTGAACCCTCGGAGGTGGCACTTAAGCTCGAATAATTCTTTATAATGGTAAAAATTTTGCTGCAACCATCACACATCTATCAGGCCTTTCCTAGCTGGACTGATATTATCTTTTTTTTTTTTTTGCGGTCCACGGGCCTCTCAATGTTGTGGCCTCTCCCGTTGAGGAGCACAGGCTCCGGACGTGCAGGCTCTGGACGCGCAGGCTCTGGACGCGCAGGCTCAGCGGCCATGGCTCACGGGCCCAGCCGCTCCGCGGCATGTGGGATCTTCCCGGACCGGGGCACGAACCCGTGTCCCCTGCATCAGCAAGCGGACTCTCAACCACTGCGCCACCAGGGAAGCCCTGATATTATCATTTAAATGGAAGTCCTTAGCTTCCTTTATTAGCTAATGTACGCTGCTCTCTGGGTAACTAGTGATATAGAGGAGCAAAGGATGAGCTAATCTGATTTTCCAGGGAATAACACAGTATGTTTGAATACGCGAGTCATAAATACTAACCTTAGTGCCTACTTTAAAGGAGCCAAAGACAATGAAAATGCTGAAGTTTGTGTCTTCAGATGGAAACTATACACAACAGCAATCATGGATGTATGGGGGACCATCCAGGCATGTAGTGGTGGGCTGACTGATGAGATTAGAACTCTACAGTTTGGAGCTCAGTACACAGGTGTTTCTCAGCTCTAAAACTGTGTGTCCATGGGCACCTCACAATGTACCTGGAAAGCTGAATTTTTAAATTCTGTGAATGACAGGGAATTTGGTTCTCAACCATTTTTAGGCATGAGATCCTTTTTGTAACATCAAGCATTTCTTGGACACCCACATAATAAGAGTTGCCAGTTGAGGACGAATTAAGCATAGGTGGATTCGCAGATACCTTACAATAAACCTGTAAATTACAGCCTGAGAAGCACGTCCAAGACTCTGTGATTCTTCCATAGCTTTGCTATCAGTTACTTTCCTTGAGCACTGTCTAGGGTGAGAGGTTCACTGCTCCCATGGCAGCCTGTTTTGTGGCTGCTGTCCATGGTGCTAGAGCAAACCCTGAGCAGAGGTTCATCTTCCTCTAACTTCTACTTATTGGGCCCTGTTCTGCCTCTGAAACGACATAAACTAACCACGATTTCTTCCACACAACAGCTTTCCATTACCACCCGTAAATCCAGAAAAGACCACCAGCTTATAAGGGTGTACAAATCACAGCAAAACAGCATGTACCAGGACAAGGGACGAGAAAGAAGTACAAAAGTGAAGCCAGGAAATAAGCTTCCAAGTCCATTCTATTAGTGGCCAATTTCTACGCTGTAGCTGGCCCACAAATGTGGCTCCAGGTTTTCCAGCAGTCAGCTTTCAGGGGGAACCCTTAGTAGTTGCATAATTCGCAATGTCCTCCAGGACAGCTTTCCTCAGGACAAGCATAATGAACCTGGAATAGGCACCGTGGTTCCTCACAGAAAAGCCCACTGGGATGTCCTGAACCACACACATCAAGTTCCCTGTACAGTGACCACAATATAAACAAATGGCACCAAATTACTATGTAGGGAAAGCAATTCTTTGAAGGGCTAAAATAGTGAGGCCTAGGTACCTAATTCCCTGCTGTAGATCTGGCTTGATTCAGGGGTATATTTCAGAATATTTGGAAGAGAGGATCAAACAAGTGTCCTGTAGTTAATTTTCCATGAATATTAGGTCTTTCAGGTGAGCTTTTGATAAATACTGATTAAGCTTTTGATTAAATATTAAATAAGTATATACATAATGCCAGGCACTGTTCTAAGCATTTTATATCCATTAGCTCCTTTAATATTCATAATGGTCTCATACAGGGTCATTATAAGACAGCGTATTTTAGAGGTGAGGAGACTGAGGCACAGAAAGAGTAAGACCACTGGTAGTAGATGGAGCCAGTATTTGGATCTAAGTCATGCAACCCAATCTCCTTTTTAACCACTACAAGAATCCCAAAGGCATGTAAGTTGGGTTAACATCCTTTTGTGAAAGTTGAGGATTTGAAGAAAAAGAGCAATGATGAGGTCAATTTATGTCTTTTGAGAAGGCAAAGCAATGGGAATTTGTATCAGTCTGAAAAAGCTTATGGGGATTGGGGCATAAAAGGCAGGGAGGGAAAAGGAAGCACCAAGTTAAATGCATAGTTTAGAAAATCATTTCTCTTTGTTCTTTATTCAACTTCTTCAAATTACAAACAGTGGTGGTTCAAAATATGTCCATGTGTTCCTTGATACCCTTTCCTTTAAGATGGAGCCTAATTTCCTTCCCTTTGAGGGGCGTGCTGGATCTAGTACTCAGTGCTGACGAATGGAATACAGCAGAAGTGGTGGCGTACACACTTGGAGAGCAGGTCACTGTGGCTTTATCTTTGCTCTGTCTGTTGGATCAGCTGCTCCAGGTAAGTTAACTACCACTCTGAGGACAAAGTAGCCTAAGAAGAGAGCCTGTGGTGAGGGCCACTAGCCAGTGAGGAACTGAGGTATTTTTGGCCAAGAGTCACGTGGTCAAGCCATCTTGGAAGTGGATCTTCCAGCCCCAGTCAAGCCTTGGGTTAACTACAGCCAAGCTTGACTCCAACCTCATGGGACTCTCAGCCAGAACCACCCAGCTAAGCTACTCAGGGATTCCTGACCCTCAGAATCTGTGAGATAAAAATGTTTATTAATTAAAAGGTTCAAATTTGGGCTTATTTGTTATGCAGCAATAGATAAGTAATATATGAAACAACAAGCATCCCCTACCACCCTCGCAGTAACAAAACAGAATAAATAAAAATAAAACACATTGCCTAGAACTTCCAAAGAAACATCCTGAAGATAGCCATTCTCCTTGAGGTAAGGATTGCCCCCAAACTCTCTTAACCCAAAGATCTTAAAGCAATTCAATTTACTTCCAAGGTAATTTTCCATGATTTGGAGCTCAAATATGTGTGTTACTTATAATGTCACATTGTGTAAAAAAGGGAAGAGAAAGATGTTCAAATCTTAAATTACATAAACCTTCAAAATTCTTAGAGCAAGATGAACAACTGAATGCAGAAGATGGGCCAAAGGGAGCCCCAGCTTTAGAGAATGTAACAACAGGAGCAGGTAGCAGGTAGAAGCATATAATTGAGCCATTAGTTAAAAGCCACTGTAACTCATTTTAAAAGAAAACATTTGCTAGAAATTCTGATCCCAGAATTTGGCAGCTTGCTGAGGCCACGTGCAATCGGCGCAGATTATACAGTAAATGATGATGACTAAAGCTGGGAAGTGGAGTTTGATTTCCATAATTTCTAAGGCTAGTAGACATGACTTGAGTTTTTATCCTAATGCAATCACCATTATTAATCCAGAGGTATTTCCTTCTGCTTAGGCATCATGGTATCTCTTTATTTCTCACCTTCCACTTACTCTGCTTTATCACTCAGGCCAGGGCTTGTTAAGCTACACTCCATGACCGATACGGAGCTTTACCAAGGGTGACAGATGCCAGTTTAAGCACAGGTAAATCACAATGCTCAGCCAAAAATTAGGCTTGGGTAAACCTCTCTGCCGTCCATACCCCTCCGTCCACAAAACTCGTCATGAAGTTGCAATTTTAAAAGAAATGCTTTCCCATCACAATTCAATAACCTTTTTATAAGCACATACACTTCTTTTTCTGGCCTGCATGAAATTTAATATCAGGATTATTATCCATTTGTCATTTCAACCTATAATTTAGTCAGCCTACTTGCATTTGATTTATGCTTCCCTCACCCCTTCACCGTCAGCTCGCAGTCATAGATCCATTCAAGAAGCTGTCTAGGTCATATTGGTTTGACCTCTTAGAACAAACATTTTCCAGGTTTCTTATTCTGCTTCCCTAAGAGGCACCATTAAGTTTTGCTCGTCTCGATTTAAAATGATTTTTACGACAATAACATCTCAAGTTTTCCATATTAATCTTCATTTTATTTCTTGAACTACTTAGGCAAACAATGTTACTAAGACATCACGCTAAGATGAGGAATTCTCTTTCTCCTCCACTCCTGTCTACTTAATGCTTGAATTAAGAAATCACAGATTTTTGCTCTGAATTAGCTGAGCACTGGAAGAAAAGTTTAAAAGGCTGACCAAGTAATTCACGTCTTAGAGTAAACACCTGGATAGCAATTAAAGCAGAAGATCTTACCTCCCCTTCAGTATATATATATCTATATGTATATATATACGGTATCCTGTTAAGAATTTAAAAATCTATTTTCTTATATATCAAAGATGTCTGAGTCCAAACGGAAAATGAAAATAAAGCAATCCTAGCCAATTTGCCAAAGCAAACAAATACACGGTCAAGAGCCAGGAGTGTGGCTGGTACTCACCCCGCAGCCCAGGCCGCTGCCCGCTTCGCAGGTGACCTTCCTCTGGCTGGGCTCAGGAAGCAGTCCTGCTCCGCAGCCTGGGCTGGGGCACAGCACGCCCCCCATCTGCAGCACGCACTCTTCGGCACCATACTGCTGGTACCGGTTGTACTGTAAAGAGAAAATGAGTTTTTCAAAGTGATAATACAGACACCAAGATGTGCTGTTTTACCGAAATGTTAATAGTTGGTGGTTCGGGGGTTTTCCTGTTAGTCTGTTTCTGTAAAAACGGGGGTGGTGGGTAAGGTGTGGTACAAACTAGAGAAAGTCTCCCGGTCCCAGCTGACAAAACAGATAAGTGAGGCCCGAATTTCTAGAAATTTACCCTCAAAAAATAGATTTTTCCAAGATTGATTTTTTAAAATACTACTACCAATTGCATTTAGTAGACTCTTTCATACAACTTTTAGAGAACATATCTATACTTTAAGTTATGGACATTCACAACGCATCACTATCAATCTCATCAAAGAGTATATTTTCATGCCTCTCTTCAAGAGTCTATCGAATTTTTAAAACCGTTTTGAAAATAGGTCCCAGTGTTCCACCCCTGGTAATTGTTAGCAGCCCACACAGTATCAATGAGCATATTCAGCTTGACGAAGAAAGACTACTGTTTTTCTGTTTAAGAATAAAATTTTCCTTTCATCTTTATTCTTATTATTTTTTGTACACGGGCCTCTCACCGCTGTGGCCTCCCCCGTTGCGGAGCACAGGCTCCGGAGCGCAGGCTCAGTGGCCATGGCTCACGGGCCCAGCCGCTCCATGGCATGTGGGATCTTCCCGGACCGGGGCACAAACTCACGTCCCCTGAATCAGCAGGCGGACTCTCAACCACTGCGCCATCAGGGAAGCCCTATACTTATTCTTAAAGCATGATTTCTTTTATCCCTGACTTCATTCCTCTGTGCCGTTGCTTGGCTCAATTCCCTTTAACTGTTTCCCCAGCTTGCAGAATAAACCTCAAATTGCACGTCACACTTTCCAAAGTCTTCCTTGTCGCAGCCCTAAGTTATTGTTCTCCTTGCATTATTTGATCATATTCTCTTCTAAACTCAGATCAACTCAAATGGATCTGACAATTAATTAATTCAAGCAACATTTACTGAGCGCCTACTATGTGCCAGACACTACTGTGGGTGTTGGGAATACAGCCCTAAACAAAACAGACATCTCTGCTCTCATCCATAAGACTAGAACAGTAAATACTGAAAGGTTAAACTGTATAGTATTTCAGATGGTGACAAGAGGGGAGGAGAATAAAAAACTAAGAAGAGACAGATCCTGGGGAAGACGGGAATTACAATTTTAAAGAGGTGATCAGGGAATAGGGAATGCCTTATGAGGAAGGTGCATTTAAGCCAACATCTGAAGGAGATTAGAAAAGCAAGCCATGCGCCACTTGGGGGAATGAGCTTTCCTGGCTGAATACGGAGCATTATAAAGGTCCAGAGGCTGCATGGGCTTGGTTTGTTTGAGGTCCTGCGAAGAGGCCAGTGTGTCCGAGGTAAAGTGAATGGGCGTGTGTGTGTGTGTGTGGGTGGGTGGGTAATAGTAGATGAAGTCAGAGAGTTAATGGGGATCCAGGATGTACAGATCCCTGAAGGCCTTTATAAGAACTCTGGCTGTTATTCTGAGAGACTTGGGAACCACTGGGGACTTTCGAGCTGTGGATGACACAATATGACTAATCTCTTTAAGATAGCCATCTGGCTGATATGTTCAGAATAGACTCGTGGGGACAAGGATGGAAGCAGGAAGCAGAGAAGCGGGTCGGAGGTTATTTCAGCAAGGTCCATGGAGAGATGGTGGTGGCTTGAATCAGGAAAGCAGTGATTGAGGTAGGGATGGAGCAGTGGTTGAGTTCTGGATATATTTTGAAGGTAGAAATAGCAAATTTTTTTAGGCAGGTTGGATACATGGTGTGAGAGGAAAGGAAATCAAGCAGGAAGTAATGTTTTTCTCCGAGAAGACAGAGGGCAGGAGAGACTATTACTGAGATGGGGAGACTTGGAAGAAGAAAGGTGTGTGTGTATTCGTGTGTGCCTATGTGTGTGTGTGTCTGTGTGTTTAGGGAGTTGAGAAAAGGAATCATTATTTCTATTGTGCTCATATTCATTTTGAAAACCTCCTACACAACTAAGCCAAAATGTTTAGTGGCTAGTTGAATGTATGGCTTTGGAATTTAGGAGAAAGTTGCGGGTTGTAGACACCGATTTTGAAGTCATAGGTGCACGTAGAGCTGGAAAGGAAAGGGTTATTAGCATCAGGCCTACTATCCTTTTTCTCATATTTCTGACCCCGGCAAAAAAGAAAGATGCGTTGGTCAAATCCCCTTGTAAATATGCTAATGGTACTTATATACAATGGCATTTACTAGAAAAGAGTTCTTATCTATGGAATGCATTTAGCAGGAAACACTTGGTCTAAGTTTGTTTACAGTAAACTAGAATATATGAATTTATGAGGTAAGGCTCTCTGAAAATGTCATAAGCTATGCAATTATTAAGGGATAATGAAGACATTTCATCAAGTGAAGAATGATGAGACAGTTTATATAACTGAGAGACTTCATGTTAGTGGTCATTCCATGAACTTCCCAGAGACCCTCATGTATTGACTCTTGCCTGGAGTACATCCCAATATGCTGAGAAAGGACATGCATAGCTGTGTTAAATGAGGTGGGGTTTCCCTGTATTTTGTCTGTGTCTCATCATTACCAGCATCCTGGAAGTTATTAGTAAAGATTGACACTGGGTTACATCTACGATTCTTTTTTTTTTTTTTTTTTTTTTGCGGTACGTGGGCCTCTCACTGTTGTGGCCTCTCCCGTTGCGGAGCACAGGCTCCAGACGCGCAGGCTCTGCGGCCATGGCTCACAGGCCCAGCCGCTCCGCGGCATGTGGGATCTTCCCGGACTGGGGCATGAACCCGTGTCCCCTGCATTGGCAGGCGGACTCTCAACCACTGCCCCACCAGGGAAACCCACATCTACGATTCTTGTAAGTCTGATTTGACAATACGACCCTATGTTATCTCAACAGTCATGAAACTGGATGCAATTACCTAACCTTTGTGGGGATGCTGAGAAGCAGCCAGCAAAGGAGACTGAGAAGAAGCAGCCTACGAGGCAGGTGGAAAATGAGAAGGATGTAGGTGTCCTGGAAGGCAAGGGAACACAGTATTTCAAGGAGGGTGTATGTGTCATGATAAATCGTGTCAAAGGCTGCAGATAAGACAATTACTGAACACTGGCTGTTGTTAGAAATGGAGATGCCATTGCGATCTCAACAGGGGCCATTTCAGTGGAGTCATGGAGCCAGAGGCCTTATGGGAGTGGAGTCAAGAGAGAACTGGAGGAGACAAGTTCCAGGAGGTGAGGGTGGACACTTTTTTCTAGGAGTTTGACTGAAAGGGGCAGCAGAGACAGGGGGACAGCAGCTGGGAGGGCTGTGGGACTGTAAAGGGATTTTTGAAAATGGAGAAATAACAGGATGTTAGTAGGCTGAAGGGAATGAGTGAGAAGTGGGCAGCAACTGATGACGCTGTGAGTAGGTGAGGGAATGGGATCTACAGGATGAGTAGAGGGTGAGGCCTTAGACAGGATGAGGGCAGAGTGCTGGGGCCCGGGTGCGGACAAAGGAGGTTCTGGAAATTTGAGATGAGCAGAAAAGGTATGAATGATAAAGGGGAGGGAATGTTTGGAGTCAGGATTGTTGCTGGGCAGCAGTAACAGCCCATTTGAACAGCGATTATGAATTTAGAGGAAGCTCGTTAGTAGAGTTGCCTGCTTTTCTGCACCAACACTCAGCACGTGCAGAGCAGACAGGAAGTTGGTTTTAAGTCAGGTGGGGTTTGGTCAGACTTGTATGAAGACTCAAGCCATTCCTCCACCATTCCCACCCCTGTGGGGCTTTGGCACACAGCATCCCCTCATATCACTGTGAATGATTCCAGTAAATATTTATTGAACCCCTCTGCTCAGCTCTGTACCACTGGACTGTTTAACCTTCTGTTTTGTCCTATCCAAAATGGGTGCAAAGTTTCAGTTTCGCAAGATGGATCCATTCTTGGGATCTCAGGTACAGCCTGGGGAACACAGCTAATAATTCTATATTGTAGACTTAAATTTGCTAAGAGGGTGGGTATTTCAGAACTACAGAGTTTTACTTAATATTTTCTGTTTTACATCTGTGTTGCCCTTTTTCTACACTGGTTCTCAAGAACGCAGAGAATAACAGAATCACAATGTTCCATAATAGCTCCCTTGCTTTAGCTCACACTGTACACACCACGATTTTAGAATAACAATAGTATCCCCATGAATGTGATTTTACTAAAAACCTCAAGTATAGTTTCATGTGCTCCACCCATTCTCCTGCCAAATTTTTCCAATAATCCTGTATCTAAATTGTTGACACATAGGGCCATTTCATACTATGCTTTCTTTCTCCTAATTCTCATGTAATCTTAATGCTACACACACACACACACACACACACACACACACACACACACACACTTAATATGCATCAACAGTCCTTACGTTAATGTCTGATCAGCAATTTTGGTTGTTTGAAGCTTGTTCTCTAGTATAAATTTCTCAGGAAGATCTCATTGGAAAAATATTCACTGAATTCTTGCTCAGTGACAGTTTATTTGGGGCCTTGATTCTTGAAAATGAGTTTGGCTGGATATAAAGTCCTGGGTTCATATTTTTTCCCCCTCAAGTATCTTAATGTCTTACTCTATGTTCTGATATAAAGTGTTATGGGCAAGCCTATGACAATCTGATTTTATTTTTTTCCTTTATAAGTGAATTGATCTTTTTGCTCAGATGCCCAAAGGATTTCTTTTTCTTTTTCTTTAGAATCTAGTAAGTTTATTAGAATATGTCTTGGTGATGGTCATTTTCTGATCAATATTCATATGCATGCTATGTCAGGAAAGTTGTACTGAATTTAATTTTTTAGTATTTGTTCCAGTCTCTTGCTTTGATGTTTTTCTTATGGGCTTTCTAGTGTACATATATTGGATTTTCTTTACCTGATTTCTAAATCGGTCAACTTCTCCTGCTGATTTAGAAGTTGGGTAAAGTTAGTTTATCTTACTTTATTTTCATTTTTTAGAATTTTCTTTCTTTTCACTGTCTATTTCTTTTAAGACTATGTCCGTTGTTATTTATTTGTACTTGTGAAATTTCTTAATAACTTAGTTCCCTTTGGAATAGTTATTTTAGTTTTCACCCAATTTGTGGGCATGACCGGCTGACACACTCTCACTGTCTCTCAGGACAATATTCTGCTCTTCACTCTGCATCTCCTCTTAAAAACTTTGTGTGGGATTTGACCTTGTTTCTTTTCTGTTGGGATTTTACTTTGTTCCTTTCTGTCGCTCACCTTTACATGATATTAGTTCTGAAATTTTAGGAGGAAGAAGGATGCAGAATAGCTCTTAATGGCTCTACAGTTTCCTATTTGGTTTTTTGGGCAGTGTTAAAAAATATGAGGGCTCAGTTTCTGTGATCTCCCAACTCTGTTACCCCATTTTCAACCGGACTTTCTCTTTCCCTTTACTCAGTGAGGGGCTTTGTCCTGGCAGAGGTCTTTGACTGGTCACTGGTTTTGTGAGTCATGGGACCTACGTGCTCCAGCCCCTCAGGCCTTCCTGTAGACCCTCTGCACTGCCCGCTTTCCTTCACGTATTTGTATTCCTGAATTCAGCAGAGTATCTTGTCCATGGTTGGTACACAATAAATAGTTGTAGAATGAATTAACAAAATTTAACTCCATTCTTAAAGAATTCTAATAAAATAATCAATGACAATGGGAATTAATAACAGAGTGGTATAGGATGATTTTTACCTACATAAATTATTTTCTAGTTTAAATAAATTGATCTTAAGTCATTAGCTATTTACTGATTTGATGACAGATCACCTATCTATTTAATTTAGTTAAGCAATTTTATTACTACGATAATATTTTTTCTAGGAAGAAGTTAACCTATTACCTATGGACAAAGTGCACTAACACTATAGAAATTCTTGCTGACTACATGTGTTACAGTCTCAAATTCTGACAGAACATGTAAACTATGTTCCTTTTTCCATTCATTAACTAGGGAATTTATAAGAAATAACTTTATTATATTCAATCTATATTACAATTCCTTTTCTAAAGGAAGACAAATATTTTAGCTTACATGTCTGGTAATTTCTGATTAAAAAGTACACACAACATCTGAATCAAAACCTACAATTACTGAATGCATTACTTTTTTTTAACGTTGTGAAATGTATAAGAAAAACATTTGACCTAGACCAAGAATGTTCTAGTATTCATAGAAAGTTTAACACCCTAAGGAAACAATTTAGACATGTAATTACATATATGTGATTAGCAGAGATCCTTATGTGGTTTTCTTTAAGATAAGACCCACAGTTTCATAGATTCCTTTCAACCACTTCCTGGCACAGAGTTGAGAGTGCACTGGAAGAAACATACTATATACCTATTGGAGTTGTGACAAGTTAGCATGAAGTAGGGCAGAATGTCTGTACTCATCTGAGTGAAAAATACACACAATAGTGGTAAAGTGATAAATGGACTGCAAATGGTGGAAAGGAACAATGACTGATCCTTTGACACTACTTGTGTTATTTCCTAGGGCTTTTTTACTTATCACTGTTGAATAGCATTTATAAATAGAACTAACTTGGAGGAATGTGATTAATTTGTAACGTGAACTAGGTCTGTATGGAGTCCATTCTCAGGTGAGCTCAAAAGCAGTAAATTCTTTAAAAATCACTTAGGCATTGTTTGTCTTTGGAATCACAGTGAGTGTCTATGTGTGTGCTTGTGTACGTGTAGATAGGTATATTAATACTTACTTGCCAACTTATGCTGTTTAAGCTGTTAATAAAACTAGTTTGCAAATTTCTAGATATACTTCCATAAAATGGATACTCCACAGACAGATAACTAAGATAATTTAGTGAAGACAGGATATTTGCAAAAATTTTTTAAATAAATGTTAATATTAACAAAGCATACTGTTCCGCACCTAAGGAAAAAATAAAAAGTTCCTCCTACATTTTGTCAGATTATAGTGAAAATACATTCTGTTAGATGACTTATCTAGGTAAAATCTCAACTCATTGGTATGGTTTATATTTTATTTATTTGGGGAATAAATTATTCAGTTTTTACGTGTATGCTCATGGATTCTCCTAAGAACAGGAAATATTCATTTTAAAGTATAAAATTCACAGGAGTTTCAATAAACTCATATTTTAAGAATCTAAAAATGAGTCAGGAGAGAGCATAATCAAATAGAGGTTGCACTTTGGTGGTCTGTTGCTAGTTGGAAGAGCTGGGTTGGGTAGAATAATGTTCTATTATGAAGCCAGGGTCCCAGGTCCCATGGAGGCCAGTTGGCTTCCCCTTCCTTGCTGGCCAGTGTCTCTATGCTAAGTGCAAGTGGTGACCCGCGGGGTCAGGCTGGGGAGGAACTGGGCCCAAATACCCCACACTGCTGGAAAACCACTCAAAAGGCCTGTCCTATGTAGGAGGGCACAAACGGCTCATCATGATGTTTAATTCGCATACTTTCCTAAGAAAAGACAGCAAGAAGGAAGCTAAATTTTAAAACTGCAAGAAATTTGAAGCACAGGGATACTTAGGTAAAACTAAAATCTGGGAAAACAGGCAAATGTTCTGTCGAAATGAGTTGGAGCTTGTCAGCAATCCATGGCAGACTTTCAAATCCTCTGAGCAGGGAAGGGGGCTGTTTTTGTTCTGCCATGGAATTTTCCAGAGTATCCTTTTGGGGGCACTCAGGTACAGCTACAAAAGCAACCCCTACACAGGCTGTTCTTGCTTTTCCCCCACTAAATTCTGGCTTCTGTGAAATCTTAGCCACAAGCACCGGGGGATTCCCTCCCAGGACCTGTCTCCTGCTCTCCCCCTGGAGGAGAGAAATCCCCATCAGAGATACCATTCACTGAATTACCACTCTGTGCCAAGGAGTGTGCCCACACTTTGCCTATGCATTTCACTCTCCGTCTATCCTGGAAGTGACAGGTGAGGTCACTGAGTCACAAAGACATTCAGTCCTTCACTGTGTTTCACACGGGCAGGGACTCAGGGCTGTGGCTCTAAAAGACCACCCTTTCCCCGATACCAAGCTGCCTCCACTTTCTTTCTTTTTTTTCCCTTTTATTAAAAAAATTCAGCTCACTATTCCTTCGTTATCATTTAGAAACTAATGAAAAATGGTTTATTACAGCACTTCTTCTTTGGCTAAAAAAAGTCTAAAATAACTTTTTAGAGGAACATGAATTTATGATTAATCCATTTCCCAGTGCTAAGTAGAGAATGCCCTATTTTCTATATGAATTAGAATTAAAAAAAACACTCCTTAAATTCTCAGTAATCTTAATCTTATTTTTCTTCATGTGCAAGTAGTTAGCCCCGGGGAGCTGGTGACAGCCCCTGTGGAGGTGCTTGTCACACTGCTGTTTGTATTCTCAGTTTTGTTGCTAATAATGTACTTTTCATCTCTGGACATCTGTCATTGACTGATGAAGTAAACTGGCTAGAGAAAGGCCTGGACCTTTTTCATCGCCTAGAAAAAAACATCATTAGGATGGCTGAAATTAAATGCGAGGACAAAACAGATCAAACAACACCTGAAATCTAATTAGAGCAACAGACTGTATCCTGGATTGCAATTTACAAGGTTTTTCTTTTTCAGATGTTTCAGACGACACGATGCCAAAAAAGATCTCAACTTCTAGGGCTTCCCTGGTGGCACAGTGGTTGAGAGTCCGCCTGCCGATGCAGGGGACACGGGTTCGTGCCCCGGACCGGGAAGATCCCACGTGCCGCAGAGCGGCTGGGCCCATGAGCCATGGCAGCTGAGCCTGCGTGTCCGGAGCCTGTGCTCCGCAACGGGAGAGGCCACAACAGTGAGAGGCCCACGTACCGCAAAAAAAAAAAAAAAAAAAAAAAAGGATCTCAACTTCTAGTAGCCGTGGAATCTTCTGGAAAGAAAGTCAAAACCGATTGGCTTGTTTGTCCCTTCTCCATGCTGTGGGCCATGCAGTGCCCCACAGGAAGGGTGAGGCTGTGAAAGTAGATACTTGCAAACCGTTTTCCTTGAAGGAGTTTCTACTGAGGGCCTGACTTCAGAGACTTCTGGAACCTTTGCAAACGGGTCTGCTAAGCACACCTCCTGATGGGGCACTCGGCAGAGGGCAAGGCTGTCTGTGGGCACAAATTATTTTACCCTTTACTATAGTCCCTGAGAAGTGGTTTTGAGCAGTGCTGTTAGTCTCCAAATCCAAGAGCCTCACCCTCAGAGAAATGGAACTTCCCTGAAAGGGTGTGGTTTTGCCACCTGCACCCTCCTTCTCCCTGTCTCTTCCTGGCCTTTGCTTCTCTAACACGGGATGTTCACATCTCTCCCTTTTGGCCATCCTCCAGTCTGGAGGCAACTATACTGGTTTCAAGGTGATTATGAGGCCAGTGGACGGGGAAGAGTGACATATCATCATCTGGAAGTTCTGTGTAAGGCTCAGTTTGAGGCAGTGAAACGGGTTAACTCCACTGCACATTTAATGAACTGATGTGAACTTTGATGACCCAAATAATTTAAAAAATGATCTCCTCGATTATATTACATGGATGTACATTTATAACTATCTTTCCTTGGTGTCAGCAAGCCTATGATACCAAGGAAACTTTCTGAAGTGAAGGCCAAGTAAGTTGCCTTAATGCCCAAGAGACACACCTGAGATGATAATAGCCAGGTGAGATGGCAACAGCCAGGTGGCCTGGTTGTGTACCTGAACCCTCCAAAGGTCATCAGAATTCATTCCATCATGCCTCACTTCATTATTGACTTCTGAGACTTAGGCATCCCCTACTATTCTCATTCCCATAAAGGTCTCGATATGCTCCAACATGAGCCTCCCTTCTCCCCTAAGCCCTTTCTCTTTGTCCCCTGGAATTCCTGCTCCACAATGAACAAGCTCTCCCATATAATCAGGCTTTTCAAAGGTTTCTCTCTCCTACCCGATTTAACTGAAACGGGTCCATCTCTTTGCAACCGTCTGAAGTGAAGGCTGCTTTATGTTTCAGGTGTACACACCTGAAGGCCAGAGTTGGAACCGGGTGTCTCCTAGCCTCTCACTGATGTCCCTAAACCCTTGCTCCCCTCTCTCTTGTAAAACCCCACCCCACTGCTCCTCTGAAACTTATGCCATCTGGCTATGTGCCCCTGTCCTCTCCCCACTGCCACCACCTGCAATGGACATGGGTGGATAAGCCCCTCATTCCTGGGACTTCAGCTCCTAGTTCATGATTTTTATCTCTGCCCCTATTCTTCTCATCATTCTAGGGATTGAACTGTCCATCCGTCAACCTCTTCTTTCAGTTCCTTTACCTTCTCATCTCTGGGGACCTTTTCAAAAAAATTCTTCTACTGTTAACAATTCATTCCTGGGCCTTGTCATCATGAGAAATTGTACCACCTCTGAAATCCAAATTCCAAATATGTCTCTTTCCAACCATCATCTCCTGTCTTTCCTTTCCTGGTGCTCTTACTGAAGTATGGACATTGCTTAAATTCTTCAACTTCATTGAGAATTCTCATGAACTGACCTAATACTTTCTCCCTGGCCACTGCTTGCTTTCTCTTAAAGTACTCATCACAGACTTCAAATGAGCATTTACAACTTCTTCACGATTGTATTATGTTTCTCTACTAGCAGGTTTTCTCTTCTTTCTTCCCATACTGCTCATATCCCACCACTTTCCTCTGTGGACATCTTACTTCATACTTCACTAAGAAGACAGAAGTCACGAATGAGGTATTCATTTATTGGGCAAATATTTACTAAGCATCTTTTTTTTTTTTTTTTTTGCAGTACGTGGGTCTCTCACTGCTATGGCCTCTCCCACTGCGGAGCACAGGCTCCAGACATGCAGGCCCAGCGGCCATGGCTCACAGGCCTAGCTGCTCCGTGGCATGTGGGATCTTCCTGGACCGGGGCACGAACCCATGTCCCCTGCATCGGCAGGCAGACTCTCAACCACTGCGCCACCAGGGAAGTCCTAAGCATCTTTTTTTTTTTAATTTATTTTATTTATTTATTTTATACAGCAGGTTCTTATTAATCTATTTTATACATATTAGTATATACATGTCAATCCCAATCTCCCAGTTCATCCCACCCTGCTCCCCGCTTCCCCCCTAGTGTCCATATGTTTGTTCTCTACATCTGTGTCTCTATTTCTGCTTTGCAAACCAGTTCATCTGTACCATTTTTCTAGATTCCACATATATGTGTTAATATATGATATTTGTTTTTCTCTTTCTGACTTACTTCACTCTGTATGACAGTCTCTAGGTCCATCCATGTCTCTACAAATGACCCAATTTCATTCCTTTTTATGGCTGAGTAATATTCCATTACATACATGTACCATATCTTCTTTATCCATTCATCTGTTGATGGGCATTTAGGTTGCTTCCATGACCTGGCTATTGTAAATACTGCTGCAATGACCAAAGGGGTGCATGTGTCTTTTTGAATTATGGTTTTCTCTGGGTATATGCCCAGTAGTGGGATTGCTGGGTCATATGGTAGTTCTATTTTTAGTTTTTTAAGGAACCTCCATACTGTTCTCCATACTGGCTGTATCAATTTACATTCCCACCAACAGACTAAGCATTTTCTAAGTGTCAAGCAATCTATGTGGAGAAGATGCAGCAGTGAAAAATGTGTCTGCCTTAATGGAGCCATTAGATGCCAACTTTCCCCTCCACATCACTACACCTGCCAACATACCTGCACCCACACTCACCTGCTCCATCCTGTCTTCTTACAACAAAGAAAGTGGCTTTCTCCCTGTTAAGGGTCAATTACTCTCTCTGGGCTGTGGATCCAAAACAAACCCTTCTCACCTTCTAAAGTACTTCCCTTCTTTAGCTAGCTCATCTATCTCTTGAATCATCAAACAATCCATCTCTACTGGATCATTTCAATGAACATAAAGCAAGTTCTAGCCTCCTCAGTCTGTAAAGCACCCTCCTGCTATTGCTGCATTTCCTTTTTCCTTTTCATAACAAAACTTCTAGAAGAAATTGACTCCGCTTCTGCTGACTCTTCATCCCATAAAAATCTGCCTCTTGCCTCCAACTCTCCACCAAAACTGCTCGTTCCGGTCACCCATGATTTCCATGTTGCCGTATGCAAAGGACAATTGGCTGACCTCATCTTATTCAGCTTTTCATTAGCATTCATGTAAGCAGCCACTTCCTCCTCTGGGAAACCCTTTCTTGGCTCCATCATGACACATCTCTGGATTTTCTTCTACTTTAACTTGAGGCTCCTTCTTGGTCTCCTTTGCTGACTGCCACCCTTTTACCAAGTTTCCAAATGCTGGTGCTCCTTAGGGTTCATCCGTGGTCCCTCCTCTCTTACCTACTTTTGGCAACCGCCATGGATTTAAAATACCACCTACACTTCAGCAACTCCAAATTTATCTGTCTCTGACCCCTGACCTCCCTCTCCTCTGAGCTCCAACTCACACATCCAAATCCCTACCTGTCTCCTTCTCAGTGCTTCAGTCCTATCAAAGATATTCAGAATTGAACCATGATTCCAAGCTTTCGTCTTCACCTTCCTACCATCAAACCCATCTCAGTAAACAGAGCTGTAGGATTCCTTCATTTCCCTGACTCATAGCTAATCAATCACCACGACCTTTAATTCTACCTCTGAAGAGTCACTTCTTTCTGTTTCCTCTGCCAATCATTTTCATCCAGACCATGTCCATATTGCAACAAGACTGACATTCTTAGAATGTAATTTGGATAATGCCAGCCCCCTGCTTAAACTTTTAAGGATTCCCCATTGAATTTAGAATAAAATCCAAACTCTTGACCATGGCCCACATGGTGTAGATGGTTTTTATTGTTCATCACGGTCCCTCTTGCTCATTGTTTTCCAGCCACATTAATTTTATTTAGTGGCTTGAACCAAGCAAGCTCTTCACCTCCTCTGGGGCTACTGAACATGTGCTTTACTCTGCTTGGAAGGCTCTTCTCCCCTAAAGCCCCGTGATCCTAGCTCACTCCACAGTGGGTGTCCTCTCGACTTTCATGTTTCAGAGGTCCTGACTCCTTATCCAAAATAGGTTACATTTTAGCATTTATCATGATTTGTACCTGTGACTTCCTTGTTTACCGTTTTACCCAACACTAGCACAATAACAGTACAAAAGGTATTCAGAAATGTTTGTTGAATAAATGAAGGCTATTTCCTTAAAATTCTGGTGATTAAAGCCAAAGAGGAGGAAGCTGGTAAAAGGGGAAGTACATCTGAAATGCAGTTTTTCTGAAGACTCTACAAATCCTGTGGACTTACAGATATCATACCTGTTTTCTTTAGGGCTCACCTAGAAATTTAGAGTACTTTACTGCAGGTAAGCTTTACTTACCTGCAGTGTGCTAATACCTTTGCCAAGTAGTTTGGACTTGGTGGGTGTGCGTGAGGGGGATGAAAAGTGCTTTATGAATGTGAATCATAAACACAAATCAGAGACAGGGCCCAGAGCTAAAGTAAATGTAATATGTTACCTTCCAAGGAGTTTTAATTGCATTTTTATTTTAGGAAGGTAATGATTTATAGTGTTTATAATGATTTATTTTTAATCCAGATCTCAAAAAGCAAGTGCCTATTCAAGGTCCATGAAAACGGAAAGGAATCACATACAAAGAAATTAGATACTGGTCAGCATCTCTACCATCCAGTAATGAATTCAGTAATTAACCAGTATCTGTACAGGTTTTATCAACTCACTTTTAAGTGAATGTTACGCTGATTTTACTTTATTATTTTTTCTTTTCCATTATAGTTTATTACAGGATATTGAATATAGTTCCCTGTTACACTGATTTTAGTGTCTACTTTTGCTGCTACTAGTTCAGTCTATTGAGAGAGTGTGAACAGTATTTAAATCAGAAACATCTTAGTGTAGTACTTAATATTTGCAACTTACTTTGCAATCTTATTTATTTACAAAGTTCTAAGAGATGACCTAGCATTACTCTTCCTTTTTGACAAACTGAAAAGCCAAGTTAGAGACTACGATGATTTGTCTGAGGGAACTTGTAACACACAATAAAAAATTTTGTTTCATCAAGTAAGCTAAGTTGCCTTAAGCATCCAGAGACAGCCTGAGAGTTTCAGCAGCTCCGGCTTAGGCCGCCCACCCCCACTAGCAGGAGCGGTGGGGCTGGAACTTTCTGCTCCCTTTCCAGACTTGGTGCTACCATCTGCCCTGAGGCCACTACGTTTTGTCCTGTATCATCAGCACGGAAACATCCCTAGCTGATGTGACCTGTTTGTATCCATCACCAAGAGATCCCTGGCTCCCTTGTCACTTCTCCGGTCTGACCCTCAGTCCTACACACAGCTCTGTCCATCCCTTTTCCTTACCCTGTCCTTCAGCTGCCCCAACGCCTGCCTCTGAGCTTGGGGAACTCGGAGTCAGTCAGCAGTAACTGCCCTGTAACTTACACTCTCTCAGTGTTTTCCTCACATTCTTCCCTCACTGAACTTGATTCACACCTCAGGACACTGCTTCCCCTGCAGCCCCTCAAATGTTTTCTCCACTGCACCCTCTGCACCACCGAGTATTGACCTGCAACACCCCAAGTAGAACAGTTTTCCTTTCTCCTTCTCCAACTCTCCAGCTGTGATGTTCAAACCGCTCTTGGTGCTCTATTTCTCCTTTGCAGTCAGCTACTGATGCCCACCTCCCTCAGTCTCTCTCTCCCTTCCCTGTCCTGTTTCTAGAAGCCTCAGTTTTTGACTCACCAGAACTCTCTCCAAGTCCGCTCTGGTGACAGTTCTGGAGGATCTCAGTGTCCACATGGGCCATACTTCCAACACCCTGGCTTTTTTTTTTTTTTTTTTTTTTGCAGTACACGGGCCTCTCACTGTTGGGGCCTCTCCCGTTGCGGAGCACAGGCTCCGGACGCGCAGGCTCAGCGGCCATGGCTCACGGGCCCAGCCGCTCCGCGGCACGTGGGATCTTCCCGGACCGGGGCACGAACCCATGTCCCCCACATCGGCAGGCGGACTCTCAACCACTGCGCCACCAGGGAAGCCCCAACACCCTGGCTTTTTAAGTCCATGCCCTCAACTTCTCCAGTCATCTTGTCGGCTACCTTAACTCAGCCAGTAACATTCCTGGTCCTCCCCTGACCCTGTCATTTCCAGTCACTGCACCACCTCCACAATCTCAATGTCAAGTATTCCATTCTTCGGGCAACACCTACTTTTCCAGCTAAACCCTTCTAAAACCCAAACTCCAAAGACTCCTGGAACCCACTGGGACCTGCAGCCGGTGGGTCCTCCCACCTCTTCCCCATCCCTTTCTCCCCTCATCCCTCTTCTCTGCTCACCCAGCTGAAATCTCAGGCTCAGTTATTATAATCACTCCCTTAGGTCTGCCCAGAGCTCCTTTGCCTCTCTCTTGTTTTTGTTTTACTCGTGTGGCTGGTTAAACTTGACCCTCTGCCTTTGCTGCATCTGTGCCTAGACAGTTCAGTGTGACAGAAAAACACCCAGGCTGATTGATCTCGCCCCAAACTCATTTGTTTCTCACACTTGTTCACTCCCCAGCCTCCTAAAGGACACGTGCATCATCCTTTCCTTTCTCTGTAAAACTCTTCCCCCATCTTCCCTCTCAACTGATGACTTTGCTTCCTATTTCACCGAGAAAAGAGAAACACCAGCAAAACTCTTCCTACATATTCTGCTTTTCCCACTGCGACGAGGTTGAGCTGTCTCCACTCTTGTCTCTGGCCAAACCTGAACTCTGCTAGTTGTCGAATGAAGGACGTGGCTCCTGAAATTCTCCCCTCTCCTCTGCATCATCCATCTCCCCGTTCCTCTGCAGAATCACTCCCATCAGCACATAAACATAGTATTTTTTTCTATAAAAAAGAAAATTTTCTTGATGCCACATTCCCTACCCCCAGCTACCTCATTTCTTTGTTTTCATTTAGCTAAATTCCTAAAAAAAAAAAAAAAAAATGGTATCTAGATTTTCTCTCTCCCATTCTTCTCCCCTCTCCATTGAACCCAATCCAGGCAGACTTTCACCCTCACCAGTCCACTGGTCAAGGTCACAATGGCCTCCAAGTTTCAAATTCCAGTGCTCACTTCCCATCCGCTTCCTGCTTGATCAGCGCGTGTCATGAACCATCAGTCCTCCTCCTGGACACACTTTGTTCCTTTGGCTGCCACTTCACATGCTCCTGGATTTCTTCCCTCTTTATTCCAACCACAACTTATATTTTATATTTTATAATATTTTTTGCATAAAATACGCATTACATATGGTTGCTTCAAAACTTCTGTACTCACTTTACTCTCTACCTGGGAACCTCTTCCCAGATGTCACCATGATGCTTCCCTTTGCACCTTTGAGGTCCTCATGCACTAGCACCTGCCTCAGTGAGACCTTTCCTGACCACTTTGTATAAAATCTCAGCTCCCCCAACCGCCAGCACTCATTATCCTTCTTTTTGGTTTTACTTTTCTCCATGGCAATGATAACCATCTAGCATATTATATACTGAACATGTTTGTGTGCATGTAACATAATAGCCTTCCTCAGCTAGAATGTGAGCCTGAGAGGGCTTTCTTTTTCACTCCTCTGTCTCTGTAAACAAGAATGGCATACAGCACATGAGTAGGTGCACAGTTATGTATTCATCGAATGAAAGGAAAGAAGGAAGGAAATCTGGTTTCCCAGGAAATAAAAATCAGTATTGCTGTGATGCACTAAGTGGCCATGTAGCACAACTGATCAGAGTAATATTGATTTTGATTATGGCTTGATTAAATGTCTAAGAAAATGCAAAGTGGCTTGAATTTTATGCAACTCTAAGGAGATGATTCTGGTTGGCTTCTTTCCCTACTCATCACCCAATGACTCTAAAACAAACATGGAAACAATTTACAAATATTGGTACAAGTTAGAAGAGAAGCTTCCATTACCTGAGCAGAAATCTCAGGGTAACAATCAATGATTCTTGGTATAAGAAATCTCTCAGGCTTTCACAGGAAAGTAGCTGTGAGATACAGGTGTTTTCATAATTAGGTATGTTTGGGGTCTGTTATCAGCTCTTACCTGCAATGGAGGATAATTGATTTTGCTTGTATTTGAATAAACATCCGTGCTCTCTATTCTGGAAATTTACAGTATGAAAACATGAATGAGGCACACTGTAACCTGCTAATTCAAGGAGTTGGAAATGATTCCAGCCTTTCATCCTCCCCTAATTAATCCCCCTTTTGAAATCTCATATTGGAAATGCGCAGTCCAACTTTGCGACATACACGTACCAAACAAAAACACACAAACCAAAAATCTGCTGACAAAACTGAGCTGCCACGTCTCCATTTGCATGTTCTCTGGTCAGAGTGGGCAAAGACCACCTTTGCGAGTAAAAATCAATGAGAGTATAAAATAGGTCAACTACCATGCTGTAAACTATATGGCATAAGTATTTCAAGGATAGCTTGACATCAGATTTAACATAATAATAATATGGAGCCTGTAATTCCATATGAGGATTAGGAGCTTTTTTTTAAGTGGTCAAGTGTGTGTGTGTGTTTATACATATACATCTAGATAATATTTAGCACTCTGAATTATTAACTTAACACATCTACTTAGAATCTGACATGTTTCACTGAGCACAACACAGCATTTAAATAATCAACTTTAAATGGGCCAGCTTTTGTATATAAGTCACATGTTCACATCCATAGACAAAGCGGCTGAAGTGAAATACAGGTAACACACAAAATATAAAATTCTGGTGAAAAGATTCTGTACATCCACCTACAGACATCAAATCAGGGCTGTCTGTGATGCCCAATTCCTTAGGCATAATTCATCTCGGCACTTATTTGTTTGCTTATCTGCCACTACGTTGTACCTGCTTACTGCCGCGTCCTGAGATGTAATGCTCTGGCAGGTAGCAGATGTACCAATTAATAACCTGTCAGGTCTGATGGATAGAAGAGGGAAAGGGTGTTCCCACACATAGCTCCTGCATGGCTCCCTTTCCCGTTTCAGGTGCTGAGGGTCAGGAGACACCCCTGGCCTCCCCGGAGAGAGCCCGAATGGCCTCATTACTGTCTGTCTTCCACGACGCTCTGGCGTAGCTTCTGAGAGGCTGACTCACCTGCTCTTCTCCAAGAATCCTGAAGTGATGGAGCTCTTTAATCAAGGAGTTGGGGCAGCCAGCTGTTGGGAAGAAGAGTTAATCACCGACGTGTCATTCCCATTCTGTGCAGTACTATGTTCTCACTGCAGTAATGACTACCAGTGACCAGTGTCGCTTTGGGGGAGGACACGAATGCTTACCTGCAAAACAGTCTAACCAACCTCCAGACACCAAACCCCCGAGGGCACTCTGCCTTCAGCCTGCCCCCCACTGTGATTCTTTAGGAAGGAGCCACACGTGACCCTGGCCAGGCCTTTTCTCCCCTCCTGATTGTGATCTGGCCTTTGTGGGGCCTTAGGACACCGTGTCATTTCTGCCCAGCATGTCACTTATCCCTAATATAGAGCCAGGATTTCATGGGGCCAGAGAGGGGGAGTTGGCCCATGTAGGTTCATTTCACTTATTTATCACATCCTGTCTCCTCAGGCTCCAGGCTGGGCTTCTGCACATCGAGAGTGAAGGATGAAGACGGGGCATCTGGAGGCCCCGACTTCATGGGATTCTGCTACAGTTTAGAATCCAGGAGGATTTGTCAAGATCCTAAAGATGCTGCATTTCAGTTTGCAAAGCGTCTCTTACGGAAAAGACCTGCGAAGAGGGCCAGGGCAGTCTTGTGCCCATCATCTTCTAGTTCTACCCAGACAGCGAGAGCCTATGCAAGCTTTCACATTTTCTTTTTTCAGTTGTAAAAAGAAATAAGTAAATAAATAAATCATACTCATATATATACATATACATATGTATACATAAGTATATACGTCTGTCTGTCTATCTATCTATCTATCTGTCTATGCCAGGGCATACTAGTTATCACTTAAAATGTGTTCCATCCCTGCCTTTTAAATAGAATTATTCCAAAGTATTAGTTTGCAGTCATTTATAATATAAACTCTGGAAACAGAATTGATATAAAAACCTGTTTCTTTGGGATCAAATCTATGAATGACAGAATCTGTTGACATTTCTATTAAGGAAAATGGGTTGTATGAAAATGTGCCAAAGCAACCGCTGAGGCTGAGCCATTTCTCCATATTGTGATGTAAGAACGTGGAAAGTACTGAGGACGTTTGCCTGGGGGAGGGTGGGCCGTGGAGGGAGGCGACTGTCTCTACAGGGTGAACGAGTTATCCTTTGCAAGAAGGATTAGATGTGTGCATTATTCTAGAAGGTAGGATTAAAATGAACAGGTAAAATTACAGCAGGAATTGGGTTCAATATGAATAAATTTCTAATTTAAAAATGGAATACATTTGCCTTATAAGCCAGTAACTGGAGGCTTCCAGACAGAGGCTAAATGACTATTTATGCAGAATATTTTAGAGATGAATTTGACTTGGGTTAGTTCCAACTCTGAAACTCTGTGGTCATATGAAATGCTGGAACGGAGATTTAGTCTCTGTTACTATATTCAATATATATTCATCTTCGACATTATTGCATTTCATACTCTGAGAAAGTGGTTCGTAAATGTTCACTAAGGTAATACAAAAAAATTTTACAAATATGAACAAGATGTAAACAGGTGATGTCACCACCTGACAAGAGTCCAAGAAAATAAATGGAAATCCCAAGGTGAATCTTTTGGTGGAAAACCTAGTAAATTAATTGCTACACGCATGTCCAATACTACAAAGAAGGAAAGCCAGATCCCGACCTTTGCAAGAGACACTGAGCTGTTTTTCTCCCACTGGAGGCCACGAAGACTTGCACAACTGTGGTTCTTTTTGAGAAGTTGTTCATTTCAGAGTTGCTGTTCTGATCTAAACAATTAGTAAAGGTATATCCTGGATCATTCGGTTGGCTGCCATTCAACCAAAAACTGCTGTGGACATTCAGAGTCCTGTCAGTTCTTGAGTTTTAGATCTCCTTGGGAGCAAGGAGTCATATTTTAGTTTTATGCAACTAATGAGGAAAGGAACAGAGGCAGAGAGAATTCCAGGGTCAAATTCCCAACAATTGAGGGTCCCGTGGTTTGGTGCCAAGTTTATGAGGGGAGGAGTTGCACAGGAGGAGAGGCGGCAGAATTGAGGTTCCCCAAGCTCAGGGTCATAGGCAGGCTAAGATCAGACCACTCAGGGCCCTGTTGGTACCCCAAGCACTGACTTAGTTTCAGTAAGATGACAGCATCTGCTATATTAAATTCATAGAGTTAATTTGAATACTTTTGGTTTTGTGCTTTCATTTATATTTAATTTATACATTTTCATTTGGGTCTTCTGGTTGTATAAGCATAAAAAGTTTCTATCTAAATTTATATCTGGACATATTTAAGAAATATCATTAAAAAATAGTTTCATTCAGACTTAGTTTTAGAGGCTATTTTTTTTCCTTTACAAGTGGTCCTTAGCATTCTTCCCACTCGAGGAAAACTGATTTGACTTATTTTAATGCTAGGTAAAATAAAAAACAGAATTTAAAGTTAGCCTATTTTCAGAATTTGTATTTTAACATTCTCCTAAGATATAACTAAAAGGATTGATGTCAATGATAGCGCAAATATAAACATCTTTAACAGAAGACTAGCTAATTACCTGAAACACCTGGTGGATGCAATAAACTATAAAAAAACAAGGATAGAGACAGCACAGAGTTAGAAGGGAAGAGTTGTAAGGGGTCAAGCTATTTAAGACCAGGGAGGGGTATCTGTAACTGTGCTCATCACAGGAACATCAGCATGAGAAATGGACAGATACAAAGCTAGTGTGAAATGGGTTTTAAAAATAAAACTAGAAATGAAAGACATGAACATGGAATGCAGTAGTGCAGGGAGAGAGGGAAAAGTTCTCGGAGGTGGGAAGGAGGGCAGATGAAGACCCTGTGAGGACAGGTGTCAGTGGTGTACTCTGAATTCTTCCAAATTCTTCACACAGGGTCCACACACATGACAATGGATCATCGTTTGAGGCCACTGCTGTCTACTTGGACCACATCATGTCCTCGACAGTGCGCAGCCATCAGCTGCCTTCATGCCCCGTCATTCAGTCTCTTCTCAAGATAACAGTTAAGGGACTTCCCTGGTGGCGCAGTGGTTAAGAATCCGCCTACCAATGCAGGGGACACGGGTTCGAGCCTTGGTCTGGGAAGATCCCACATGCCGCGGAGCAACTAAGCCCGTGAGCCACACTGCTGAGCCTGTGCGTCTGGAGCCTGTGCTCCACAAGGGGAGAGGTCGCGACAGTGAGAGACCCGCGCACCGCGATGAAGAGTGGCCCCCGCTCGCGGCAACTGGAGAAAGCCCTCGCACAGAAACGAAGACCCAACACAGCCAAAAATAAATATAAATAAATAAATAAATTTATAAAAAAGATAACAGTTAAGAGGCTCCTGTTAAAATATGTACGTTGGATATCATGCCATCCGCCATGGGTTTTCCATCTCACCAAGAGTCAACTCCAAGGCCCTCATTGGCCTATGTAAGGTCCTCCACTGCCTGGCTCACCATGTAGCCCCTGAGGCTTCTCTCTCCCTTGCTCATTGCACTTGAGCCCCGCTGACCTGCTCTTGGTTCTGACCACGCCAGGGAGCCTGCTGTCTCTAGGACTTTGGACTTTCTGCTCCCTCTGTCTGGAAAGCTCTTGACCCTGATATCTGCATGGAGCACTCCCTGCCTCCTTCAAGTCCTTGCTCAAATGTCACCTTCTCAGTGAGGGCTCACAGGACCATCCTGGGTGAAACTGCAGCCTATCTTCATCCCCCCAAATCCCCATCACTGTTGTATTTTCTCCATAGCTCTCATCCTCTTCTAACCTACAGTTTTAATGTAACATTCACTTTATTTTCTCTCTTCTGCTGCTGAAATGCAAAGGCGACAAGTGCAGGACCATTGCTGTTTTGTCACTGCTCTATCAGCCATGCCTAGAACATTGCCTGGCTGGATGAGCTGTTCAACAGCAGTTGTTCCATGGGTGAGTCATCTACTGCACGGTCACTGCCCACCCAGCTCGGTGACTGTGGGTCCTGGGAGGGGCTCCTCCTCCACCCCTCCTCTTTTATCACCCCAGAAGGCCCAGCTCCGACCTCCAGCCCTGTGTGTACTTTGCTCATTGGTTAAGCAGACTTTGTCTGACCTCAAACCTCTCTCCCCAGCCTGAACCCCACATGTGAAGATGTCAGTGATGCTTAGAATCCATGATTCCTTTGTACCTCTACTGTACCTTCTTTGCCAATATCCAATATCCAGCTCTGGGTAAACATCACCACCTGTTTTTCCTTCCTCTGTTCCAGTTCTGCCAATCACAGCTAGTATAGTAAAACGGGACTAGAATATCTTCTAAAAGAAATTCAGACCATCTGCCTGAAGCTGCATCCTTGTTGAGAATGGTGCTACTGCAGACTCGGGGTCCACTCACTGTCAAGCAACTTGCTTCTGTCGCTTGTCTTTGGCCAGCACCCTCTCCCCTCTCCCTTGGGGACTCTTCCAAATCATCACCATTCTTCTCAGTTAACCTTTAACACTTCATTCTGAAAACAGGACCTCACCTGACACAAGTCTAAAAATGTAAAGCAGTTGTGGTGAACATGGAGATGTGGGACCCAGACCCCCTGCAAGGAAGGCTTGTGGCCGAGCTCCAGGAGGACAGCAAGAGATGCCTTGGCCTGCAGTCTGGTCTTCCTCAGCTGCAGAGAGCCGCCTCGCCTGAGGTCACATCTTCCCCAGGACCCCTGAAATCTGCTGACTGGGTGAGGGGGAGGTGGACCTGCCCATCTGTTTTGTTCCAACATGAGTTGCTGTTGGGCAACATTTGCTCCCAAGTTTCTGCTGGTGGGCTGAGGCTTTGTCGGGCCTGCATGGCAGTTCAACTTCTTATTCAGCCCAATCCTGCGCCCTTCTCCTTTCCCAGGTGTACACCCCAGTGAACATCTTGTACCCATTCTCTACTTCAGACTTGGCTTCCAGAGAACCCGCCACGCCCAGCCCCCACCCTGGGGCCACTATCAAGTGTACCATGCCTAACTTCATATCCCTTCCCAGGTACAACCCCTCTGTATCCTCCATCTCTACTCCTCCAGGATAAAAGGGGAAATGGTTCCTCCTCCTCAAAACAAGAGTCATTAGTCATCTATCCTAACCTGTCCCCTCTCAGCTCCTTATGGTCTAACTCAGCATTCACTCACTCTCCTCAAACTCTGCTGCTCTGCAGCTTGTTCACTTCAAACTACATATGTATTCAAATCTTCCCCTTTAAAAATTCAGCAAAAATCCAGCCTTGAGCATAGAGTTACCATCCTCTCTCTTTCCTTCTCCTTTCATCCAATTTTCTCAAAAGAATAGCCTGCAGCCATTGTCACCACTTGAAAATAGAGCAGTTGGAGGTATGGATTACAGAAGGGAAATATCAAAATTGGGGGCTTCATGCCTTTTAAAACAAGGTATCGTCATCATGGCCTGGGTCGATGCTCTAGTTCTGCAACAACTAGCTAGCTATATGCTCTTGGATAAATTGGTTACTCTAAATGCCAATTCCTTTATTAAGAATAATCACCACCTCTACCTCAAGCAGCAGTTTTGAATGTATGGAAAGCAGGATGAAATGACCAAAAAAATTAGAAAGTGAATTTATTGCTGATGATATTAATGGCATATCCATAACTATTGACTGTTGCTGCTATTTCTTTAAAATTTTTTTAATTATTTAAAAAGGAAGCAGCTAGTTGAAATAATTGCTACACGATTTATTGTCTTAAGAAATAAAGGTCAAGACTTCTTTTTTTCAGTTCTAACATGTAAAGGGCTTGGAAGTTTTTACTCCCATCCTTATAATAAGAAAAATCTGGGCAAACTGAAAATCAATAACTTTTCTTGGCCCAATCAGAGAACTGATGTCACAGGGCAAAGCACCTCCCTGATATCTGGAGAGACAGGCAAGTCCAGTGAGTCACAACTTGATCTGCTTATGTGGAGCAGAAGTTGCTGGAACAATAAACATTTTGTTTATTGTTCGAATAAACAATAAACAATTGGTATTGTTAGAATACCAATATTGTTTATTGGTAGAAACATTTAGACAGTAATTCTGATGAATTGCTATAAATGGGGTGTGGACTAGTGTGAGAATGAGAAACTCTAGGGGCTGAGGTCTTACAGATTTTTCCGATCTTTATCTCTAAGAAATCCACCAGGTCCTCAAAAGGTGAGGATCCCCTTGTGGCACTGGAAGAGGGAGGGGAAGAGTAAGCATTGTGAAAAATGTCCAGAGCCTTCTCCATAGCAAAGGTCTGCCCTCCTGGGGAAGGACTTTGCCAACACCTACCCTGGAGCTATGGGAGAAGGGCACTCCTCTAACCCCAGCCTGTCTCACCAAATGGGGGAAGAACAGTCCACAGGAATCCGGGTTTCAAGGACACGGACTGAGAATGCCACCTGTGGGGGAGGGAGTAGGAGGCAGGGGAAAAAAAGGACAAATCCCTGTACCACTGGAGAAATACTCGTGAGGGTCACAGACCCAAGAAACAGACTCACTAGAAGACTGAGAAGTAATCAGAAGATCACTATTGCCTCCACCCCCCACCAATTAACCTTACCACATACCAATAGACCTCCAGTAAAATGACAGTGGGTGGCAGCTGAAAGAGCTTCAAGACACAGATTCTCTCTGAGGAGGAGTGCTTAGGGAAGCCCAAAGTCAGGAGGGGAGACAAAAATCAAGAAAACTAGATGAATCTGGAATCTCTGGCATCTTCAACTACAGCAAACATTAAACACAACCCAACTCCCTGTCAGACTGACATATACCCTCACATTAAAGGCCTACTTACCTCAGTTCCTATTACATGTGTAACATGTTCAAATTTAACAAATAATTACTAGTCATGTCAAAAGGCAAGAAAAACACAGTATGAAGAGAAAAAGCAAGTACCAGAATCGGACTCAGGTATGACATAGATGTTGGAATTATCAAACAGGGAGTTTAAAATAACTATGATTAAGATGTTAAAGACTCTAATGGAAGAAGTAGACAACACACAGGATCAGATGAATAATGCAAGCAGAGAGATAAAACTCTTAAGAAGGAATCAAAAGGACATGCTAGAAATGAAAAACTATAACAGAAATGAAGAACTCATTTGATGGGCTGTCAACAACGTTGACATGACAAGAAAGAATAAGGAAGCTTGAAGAAAGACAAAAAGAAACTCCTCAAACTGAAAAGCAAAAAAAAAAGAAAAAAAGAAAAAAATGAAAAAAATAGAACAGAACATTCAAGAACTGTGGGACAAAAATAACATACACATAATTTGAGTACTAGAAAGAGAAGAAAGAGAGAACAGAATAAATATTTGAAGTAATAGTGATTGAGAACTTTCCAAGATTAAGGACAGACACCAAACCACTGGTCCAGGAAGCTCAAAGAATATCAAGCAGGATAAATATCCCTAAACCACAACTAAGTATAACTAAATCTTTGTTTTTGCAGAAAACCAAAGACAAAGAGAGAATTCTGAAAAAAGTCATAGGAAAAAAACACTTTATACAAGCATAAGAATTACTGAAAACTTCTCATCAGAAACCAGGCATATAAGAAGAGTGGAGTGAAATATTTAATATGTTGAAATAAAATTTCACCAGCCTAGAATTCTATACTCAGCAAAATTATCCTTCAAAAGTGAAGTAAAAACTTTCTTTAACAAGCATTGAGAAAATTCATTGCCAGTAGAACTATCCTGCAAGAAATGTTAACAATTCTCCAGGTATAAGGAAAATAGTATATATAGGTCAGAAATTTGGATCTACATAAAGAAAGGAAGAGCACTGAAGAAGGAATAAATGAAGGTAAAATAAGGTCTTTTATTTTTCTTATTCTTAATTAATTTGAAAAATAAATTTAAAGTAATAATAGTAACAATATATTGAGTGATTATAGTATGTGGATAAATGAAATGGATGATAACAGTGTCACAAAGGACTGGAAGGAGGAATTGGGGATACTCTGTTAGAAGGTATCTGCACTACACATATTCTTTATTTTAGTGACCTTTGAAAGTGGACTTAGATTAGTTAAAATATGTGTTGTGTCAACCTTAGGGCTACTACTAGGAAACTGAATTATTTAAATACACTGATTAAAGGACAGATTACCACAGTGGTTAAAAAAGACAAAACAAGAAATAAAGGTTAGACCCTAAGTCATTTATGCTGTAAGAAGAAATTCAATGATCTGTTGACATTAGCAGGTGATTTCCCAAGTAAAAGCCTGAGACTCTCTCAGATGGCAGGTTTTGAAGCTGATGATGGGGAGATGGTCACTTCTTCCTAGTCTTGTCCAGATTAGAAAGTAGAAATCATGGCGTCTCTTGGAGGGTAAATATGAAGCTCTAATTTACTTGGAAAGCACATTAAACAATGGTTTTAGAGTGAGAAACAATGAGTTGTATAACATGTAGTACCCTAGGCATTTTAATACATTATCGAAGTCTTTCCTTGAAAATAAAATTGCTGAAGAAATAAGCTAAGCATCAGTGTTGTGTCCAGCACTGTTTTTGGTGTGATACGAAAAGGAAAAGAAGCATAACGTTTCCTGAGAAGACTTCACAAATCTAGCTGGATTGAAAGAATGCACTAAATGGTAACATCTGTGTGAATGAAGACTGTGTATAAAATCGAGAATATGTGAGGCACAGACACGCACCTCAGGACACAGAGTCCTTCCCCACATGCCTAGAGAAGGGTGACTGGCACCCACCCTAGATGTGTGCATTTTCCTGGTTATCCTTGGCTCTCCTCTCTCCCTCAGTGGGTGGATCACACACTCTCTTTACCCTACATGTGAGGGAGGAGGTGTTCTCAGCCCCAGCCTGGCCCACACCCCAGGTACCTGGCCCAGGAGCAAGTGAGAAACAGTGGTGAAGCAAGAAGAGGAGAAGGAAATGAAGGGACTGTTTACCTGTACTACTAAGTAGCTCTATTATCTTGGATCAAAGATATTGTGTTAGCTCTAAAGCCTTGATTTTCTACCTGTAAAAAGGAGAGTAAGAGTATACAACTTATGGGGTTGTTGTGAATGGTGTGTGTGTGTAGCTATATGCTTGTACATATATATTACCCAGTACAGTTCCTTGTACATAGTAGGCTCTTAATGAATGGTAGCTGTTATTTTGAGAGTCTCTGAAATACAGGAGTACTTGTGAGACCGTACTTGACAAAGTTGTTCTGCTGCTGTTTCAAAAATACCTTTTTTAACCAAACCCTCAATATTTAGAGGCTAATTTTGCTAAAGGAGTTCAATATCCTATTAAGTAATTGAGATTTATTATGACAATGTGCTGAAAGATAAGAGATGATCAAGTATGTATGCATGTGGCTAGTATACATTTAAGGCCTTAAATTTGTGGCCTTTTTATTAATTATTAATTCATTTATTCACTACAATAATCTAAAACAACAAATAAGCAATCTGATATCTTCATTTGATATCATAAAGCTTTATGACATATTTTTACCTCCGAACTAGCTGGAAAAATTTTTTAATCTCACTGGTCATTTCAAGTTGCTTTCTTTACATATCTATACTTATAAGGTGAATTAATAGAGGCAATAATGCACATAACTTAAGCCGCAGATCCCCAAGCACCTCCACTTATCCAAACATGCAAAAGGGAACCTAACTCAAATTTCCGACAAAAAGGACAGTTAGCAACTGCTTAATCTACCTTCTGCTTAGCCTTCTGAGTCAGCCCTGACACATAGTAAGGGCATTACTTGAGTATACAATCAACAGATGGATGTGGTTTAAAAACAAATATTCCACAAAGATGTCAAAGAACAGAACTGACGACCCTGAATTCTGTTTAACCAGAGCTGATCTGTTTTTCATTGTGGATGAGGGAGGGAGGGGCTCTCCTTTCTACTTGTAGCTCTTCTGTAATATTCAAGGTTACTAGCCTTTCGATACCCAGGTTGTAAGTAAAGTAAATGACAGAGCTGAGTAACAGAGAGTTCTACCCTGAAATTTTACCTCTAAATCCCAGACTATGCACTGCAAACTACTTCCTGCCTGTGAGGGTGGTTTAACAAAAGTGGATGTTAGATTTGTACATAAAAATGCCACAAGTTCCGAATTTTATATACGCCATTATTTTCACCCTCAAACTGATAAGATTAGTCTGATTAACTTGAGTACATTTCTTCTGTTTGGGGGAGAAAATATACTACTGTAGAGACATTAAAAATCTAAACACAACAAAAACCAAAAGCAAAACAGAATTTCAAAGGTTTAAGTGTTCATCATGGAGTGACTATAAAAAAAATTAAACAGGAAGGGACAATGAACACGTAACAGAGAAGAACAAACCTGACTCCATATTGAATCTATTTCTTTAGCTCTAACCTTTGTGCTCTGTTGCCTGTGCTTAGTCATGCTGGCTCTGCACCTTTTGTTAAAGAATGTTGCCGTGTTGCCTACAGCCTGAAATATACAGGAGAGCTCATTCTCAAGGCTCTGACCTTTAAAGGTATAACACTTTTCCATTCATACAGAGATAAAAAGTTGCAGAACAGAGGATAGCACTTGTCTTGTTGGAGGTTTATAGGAGTATTGTGACCAAACCTACATGGACAGCTGCAAGAACAAAGAATTCTGGCGGAAGAAGTTTGCAACAACAAGCCACACCCTCTCCCCTTTAGGTATAAAACAAGCCTGAATTCTAACTTGAGTAAGATGGTTCTTTGGGACACAAGTCCACCATCTTCTCGACTCCCTGGGTTTCCAAATTAAGTTGCTATTCCTTGCCCTAACACTTTGTCTCTTGATTTATTGGCCTGTTGTGCAGTGAGCAGTACAGCTTGGACTTGGTAACAAACATGGGCTTTCTTTGGTGGTAGAGCCAGTCTGTACAGTCTTACTGTATATCATCATACTCTTGAAAAAAGGTAATACATTCAACTTAAATGTGTTGGTGCACATATAAAGCTTGTATCAATGACAACTTATTAAACTGATTTAAAAAGCAGTTTGTGGGACTTCCCTGGTGGTCCAGTGGGTAAGACTCCACACTCCCAATGCAGGGGGCCTGGGTTTGATCCCGGGTTGGGGAACTAGATCCCGCATGCATGCCACAACTAAGAGTCTGCATGCTGCCACTAAGAGGTCCACATACCGCAACTAAAGATCTCACATGCTGCAACTAAGACACAGCACAGCCAAAATAAATAAATAAAATAAATAATAAATAAATGAAATAAATATAGAAAAAGCAGTTTGAGGGCCCATACGTATAACACATGGCACAGTTCCATTAACTATGTGCATAATTATTTGTTAATATCTGCTTTTCCTACCCTGAATACAGACAGGCTCCACAAGGACAGAAACTTGCTCACTGCTTTATCTAGGACCTGGGAACGAGCACAGGGTCCAGCACAAGGGTGGTACTCAATAAATACTTGCTGAGTGAATAAATTAATTAAGAGGGAAAGTCATTGCCTTCTGGTTTTCCTGAGCAAGAGCATTGGAAAACAGGTGACTATACAGCCTGTATGGCATACTTTTAGGACCTCTGAGTGAAAGTCGATTGCCCCAGGGCACAAGGTTGAATTTTTAAACACAAAATATTAGTATACCACTATTGAAACAAGAAAGAGTTCTTTAAATGTTTCATTTCCTACTGGCCTTGTCAACATAAAGCTAATTTTCAGCAAGAGTTGGGCTCTGTTATCAATGGGAGATAGAGGCCAGGTCTGCTGAGTTGGTTCAGATTGGGGCCACCCTGATAGGCAATTACTCAGACCACTGTGGAAATGTCAAAATATTTTCCTTAAGACAGCCACACAACTGCCAGAGGCACTCTGATTATTTTGTTTATACCAATGACAATCAGATCTAATTCTTAGATTTTATGGACTTGCTGGCATTTAATTTCTGCAATGATTAAAGACAGATTTATGTAATACATAGTCATGTACTAAAGAACAAAAATATCTTAGTTTTTAAAGAGCTATTAGTGATTACTCTCTCTAAACCAACCTCCCTCTTGGTTTCAGAACTCCCTTCTGTAACACCTCTGCCAGCTACACTGTAGACTCTGTCTTAAGATTTCCAGTGACAGGGATCAGAGGATCAGAGGATCAGTGAAACAATTCCATTCTAATAATGAAACATTCTTGTTGTTAGAAGGATCTTTCTAGATACTAGTTCTAGATCTGTGATAGAGATCATATCCAATCCTTTTAAACCCTTATTAACCTTCTCTTTCCTGGGGAAAATACCCATCTGCCTGAAGTAATCTGTAATATATGTGAAAATTTATAGGAAGCATCCAGATGTTCATTTCCCCTCCCTCTATTCTTTGATTTGACCTTGTAGTTGGCAATATTCATGTTCAAATGTAGTATGCGGGAAGACTCCTGTTTGTTACTGCCACACTCATTCATGTATTTAGTGTCAGACATTTGATCAGATGCTGGGGAACCTGAGGTTGGACAGACCAAACCTGTGACCTTATGGTGCTTTGTTCCAAAAAGGCTTTGAGAGGCATATTCTCTTTGTTTGCAAAGTCAGGCTTTTTAGATGAGAGTTCTCACACTTGCAACATTCACTTCCACCTTTTACTTCTGACATCTTACTGGTGGGTTTCCTTCCACCCTACTGATAAAGGATTCGAATGCCCACTCTGATTTTGAGCCCCAAGAGGTAGGTCTACCCCTAGAACAGACCTCTAACTTGTTGGCCCAGGGAAAGTGTAACAACTTTGTCTGAATATTATTTGTCTGAATATTTAAAAGTTATAAATCAAACTAAAAAACTGTTAAAAAATATGTTTCGGGGCTTCCCTGGTGGCACAGTGGTGGAGAGTCCGCCTGCTGATGCAGGGGACGCAGGTTCGTGCCCCAGTCCGGGAAGATCCCACATGCCGCGGAGCGGCTGGGCCCGTGAGCCATGGCCGCTAAGCCTGCGCGTCCGGAGCCTGTGCTCCGCAACGGGAGAGGCCACAACAGTGAGAGGCCTGCGTACTGCAAAAAAAAAAAAAAAAAAAAAAAAAAAAAAAAAATATATATATATATATATATGTTTCACCCTTTTACTTTGACTAATACAGCTGTATGAGGATCTGGAAGGTGATGACTTGGAACTCTCAGATCCCTTGGAGGTCTGCTCCTGAATCTGGCTAGACCGGCACAGCCAAGTCCCATCCTTCTACTCCCGGGTCCCTATATTCTTGAAGAGCCCCTCACACACCTATATGGTGGAGCCCATAAGTTCAAGCTCCACAACCCACCCCCCACCATGAGTTACCTGTTGGCCATTGCTTTCAGGAAGACAGAGCCAGTTAAGGGTCTCAGGGCTGTTTATGCAGGGAATTCTGAACCCAGGCAGGGCTCAGGACCTGTGGGCTCCTAGCGAAAGGGATGGGGGAACAGAGAGGGCCCCAGGGCAGGACTCCTTTGCCTAGTTCAGGACTTACTGCCAATGGCCCTTACCCAGTGCATGTTCCCTTCCATCTCTCTGTAGTATCTGACATTAGGTCAACCCACCATTGTAAAAACAATTCTCCCTTAAGTCGTGAAGTTCATTTTCCTTCTCCATTCCTTTCCTTCTCCATTTCTTTTTTGTCCCTTTGTCTTTCTGTCATCTTCAGTCCATTGTTCTAATTCTCTACTCCACTGTTGCTTCACTGTTTCAACAGAACCCCTATGTGTGCCTTCCATCTATCTCCAGTTGCCAGTTCAACCTCTGCAACCCAGGGTCCAGCTCTCACTTCAAGGTCAAGAAGTTTCACAATGAGTTCATATGACTTCTTCCACATCTCAGCTTTGGTGACTCTGAGATGGCTCATAACGCTTACATACCTTATAAGTGCTCACACTTTTTTTTGGTAGTTGATGGCTGAAACTGACATCAAACTCATTGCTTCTCCATTTTTGAGATTTAATCTTTCCTCATTTTGAAAAGTTAAAAAAAATCCATCTCCATCCATCTCCAGAACTCTGAACTCTGTTCTTTCTTTATGATATTTCAAGGATTCCTGACAGTGACTCTGAGATTATATATAGAAGTGTTTGGAGATCTAAGGACACAAAATGTTTGTGTGTTCTTTGTTCTGTTCTCAATTTTCTTAGGCACAAGTTCCTCCTTCAGTTGTTCCTTCTGTCTTTTCCAGCATGGGAAACATTCTCTATGCTCAAGAAAATAGGAAAAACAGGAATGGGGTAGCTTTTTCAACCTCTTAACATTGTGCTACCATCTTCTCTGTCATTTCCCTATTTTTTTCTTGCCCTTGACCCAACTTTAAAAGGCTGTTTTGTTGTCATTGGTCATTGAAATTAGAATTTCGTCTCATTCTGGATTTATCCTAATGATACACTCACAGATTTGTGCTCTTCGATTGTTTTTTTCCCAGCTATGAAACTCCTCATTCATTGCATGCACCTGCTTTCTAAACATCTGATCTTACTGTAAATAAAATAAGTTGCTGTTTGGTATTAAAAATTAATAAGAAATTTATATAACAAGGCATATAAAGACAGACTTGAATCTTAATTTTTTAAAGGATAATTTTGAAACTGGGATTTTCATTTCAATTAGTATCTGTAATCAACATTTACTTTCATTCTGTTCTCATACCATAAAGATTATTTTACAATCTAATTGTGAATCTCCCAGGGAAAATGCATTACAAAGTTGTGGATAATTTCCACAAAGTCACCGATAGCTAGCAAAACACTAAAAACTAAAAACCTTTGGAGAATTAACTGACTACAACTTTTTTAGAAAGCTTTTGCTGAATTTCCTCAATAACCATGCTGTGAAGTAGGGGAAACTCATTTGGAAAATATATTCCATTGAGAAGTGTTAAAAACTACATGAGTCTTCAATCACTATTTTTCTTTTTAATTTCCTTGCAAATAATCACGGGGGCAATTGTGATATCCTTTTGGTTCAATGGAAAACCGTGTGCACGTGGGCTTGGGATAAAAATTGAAATGGATTTCAGCTCTCTGATGTGCTACTGGCACTGGCCACATGACACAAATAATCTGCAATTTGCAGATTGCTGCTGTTTGGTGTGAAATGCTTTGAGGATTAATTTCTCTCTTGGCTATAGCTTAGAATCCCTAATGTAGGCTTGACAATTACAGTTACCTTCTATTTTTTCCTTAGGTACAACTATGAAAAGGAAACTGGCTAATGATGAAATAGCATCACAAACCGATGATGATTCAATGTGATCAAAGATGATGCAGCAGGCTTCCCTGGTGGCGCAGTGGTTGAGAGACCGTCTGCCCATGAGGGGACGCAGGTTCGTGCCCCGGTCCAGGAGGATCCCACATGCTGCGGAGCGGCTGGGCCCGAGAGCCATGGCCACTGGGCCTGCGCATCCGGAGCCTGTGCTCTGCAATGGGAGAGGCCACAACAGTGAGAGGCCCGCGTACCGCAAAAAAAAAAAAAAAAAAAAAAAAAAAAGATGATGCAGCACAACACTGGACAACTACCTTTAATCACAAGCTGAAATGGGGGGGGGCGGGGTACACCTGCAGGCTGGATCGGTGAATGGGTGTGTGATGGGCTCCTTTCCACTCCAGTTAAGCCTGGTTGATTAGCGTCTCCAGGCGCTTTGCTGAAGTAGCCATTTCTGAATTAGCCTGTGAGCCAGGTGTTAATAGAATGCATGGAAAATTCACTAAGACATCTTGACTGAGCAACTGCATTCAAAGTCAGCAGTAGGATGTTATATAATCAAATTTCAAAGCATTATGACTTCAATAAATAAAACCAAGTTTATCTTAATAATTCCTCTCTGTTGATAGAATTTTACTGCTGTCTATAGAGGATTATTTATGCATTCCTTTTCAACAGCCAACTCTTATGAGTCTAAGACATCCTAAACCAGTTAAAAAGAATCTTGAAGATATTCATGTTTTATGCAGCAATGTCACTTGTAGGTGTCTACCAGAGAGAAACTTACACAGTTACACAAGGAGGTAGTTACAAGAATATTTCCTGCACGGTTTTGTAATAACAGCAACAACGAAGGGAAACATCTGAAATGGCCATCAATAAGGCAAGAGACAAAATCATTCAACATCAGTCATTCAAAACCATTGTGCACCCACTCTCTGCAAGGCTCTGTTAGAGCGTGGGCCACATTAGAAAAATGAAAATAGATAAAAATCCCTCCTTGGAGCTTGTATTCTAAGGTGGAGATACATTATGAAATATTTTCAAAAGTGATGAGCACTCTATCAGAAAGAGAAAAGAAGAACCGTGTAAAGGGGATAAGAGCATGTAAAGGGGATAAGAAAAAAAGCACCGTGTAAAGGGGCTAAGTTAAAGTAAGATGTTCGGAATATTTCTTGTTGAGAAAATGGCATGTAATAAGCAAAGACTTTTAGGAAGTAGGTTAATAAAAATTAACTAGGGTAAAGTGTGTCAAGTATATAAATATCAAAAACATAAGTTAAGAAAAAATGTTACAATAGTTCACTCACAGTATGATTCACTTATATGAAGTTTAGAAAACCTATTAAACAATATGGATTCATACAAATATACTAAGAGGGTAAAATAATGCACACAAATGGTAAACACCAAATTTAGCAGAAGGAGAGATTGAAACAGGATCATAGAAAAGGGGAGGGGATGCTTCAAATCTGTCTTGAAAGTTTATTATAATAATTGTTAAAAATAAAAGCTAACATTTCTGTAACATTTACTATGGACAAAGCACTTTTCTTCATGCTTTACATATAATAATTCATTTAATCTCACAATAACCCTATGAGAGAGTTACTACTATTATCCCCATTTTAGAGATGATGAAACAGAGACATAAAAATATTAATTAACCTGACATTTATCTGAAGCAATGTGAAAAGTTAGACATTGACAAAGGTGGACAGTGGGTTCATGGGCATTCATTATGTTATTTTCTATATCTAACTGTACATTTGTAACTTTTCATAATAAAAAGGACTACATGAAAGCTTGAAGTATATATAAAGACAACTTTGGGAAAAATTGAATAAAAATTCAAGAACTTATAGACCTGAGTTTTTATTTATCATGAACATATATGAGCATGTATGTAGTTTGAAGAAGGAATACCATCTAGTATAACCGCTATTTCAGTAAGCATAGCTTATCTGAGTGGGAAAGCATGAACATTTGTAGATTTTGAAGCTTTAAGAATAAGCTGAAAGAAGCCATAAATATTATTTATTCAGTTTCTTACTTATAAATGAGACAGTTACTACCCAAAAAGCACACAAAAGCCTCTTCTGGTAGCTTAAAATAGGGTGGATTAAGCTCAGATGTTTGTGATTTCATAACACAGGTGCACACTGATATATTCTAGTTTGTTGTAGCTGCCATATTAATTCAAATGCCTTTTCTGAGTCAGTTCTCAGTGGCTATGAGATGCCTTATCTTCCCATGAGGTACTGCTGAAGAATAAGTCTTACTGATAATGAGACACAATCAGAAATTTGTCTTTTTCATTTCACTAATGAAATGAAGGTTTTTTCATTCACTAATGAAATGAAGGTTTTTTCATTTCACTAATAGTAATAAACATTATGATTGGCAGGAGGTTGAATTACAACATTCATTCATTCTTTATTGAGCAACTTTTCTGTGCGTGTCTACTATGCATGAGGCCAGATTCTACAGAGACAGCAAAAGTGAGTCTGGCCGGGGCTCTGCTTCCATGGAGCTTGCGGAAGAAATAATACATACATCAACAAACCACACAAATGGAGAAACAGCCAAGTGTGCCGAGAGCAACCAAAAAGGAGATGTTATGCTGGGAAGCCAAGCAGCTGTTTGGGTGAGATGAGAATTGAAACCACCTGCATCTACATAGCTTAACTATTGGAGCTGAGAACCAAGACCACTGAGACCTAATTGTTTGTTCCAGGAAAAAACCTGCTTTTGAAGATAAGCTTGTAATGTAATAAATAATTTCACTGTTTGCTTCAAGAAGTTCCTGCAAATAATTTAACCAGTTTGCTCATCTGAGTAGCCATCTCCTTTAACAGAACCATAGACTGCTCACCAGGCAACGGCTCACATAGCAAACCAGACTTCATATCAAGGGTCCCTTCAAAATCCTTCTCTCATTGTGTCTACCAACCCCCAACTACTATGTCATGAACGCTGCCCAATTCCAATCAGCTCCTCACCAGAAAGGTCTGCCCTAACCCTGTGCACACAGATCCCCAAACCCTATAAATCTTGACCTCCCCTTTCTGTAAAAGCCCACAACTGTCAACGTGGTGAGGGTTCTCACTACAGTAGATCTAATAAATGCTGTTCTGCTTGATTGATAGACTTTCTGATGGTCATTTGAGAGAACTGACATAGAATATATGAAAGGCAAGATAGAAAATTCAGTAACAAACAAAAACAAAAATTTTCTCATTTTTATGTTGTTAGGATGTCAAAACAATTTTAAAAATTAGAAAATTGTTCTCCGTGTGTATGTTCTTGGTACTTTGCCCACTCCTCTGTATTTCACAAAACTCTCCCTTTAATATTGACCTATAATTCTAATATTTTTGAGGACAGGTATTTTCCTCATCTGGCATCCCTAGGAGTACAGGTTGAATTTGGATGGTCAACACATATGAGTGACCATGGGGGTGAGAAGTCCTCGGAGTGAAAAGGGATCTCAATCCACTTTTCTTCTGCTGCTCTCAAAGGTTCATCCTTGGTTGACATGAGAGAAGGGAAAGAGGGAAGTGATGGAGAAGCGATTCTGTGTTGCCTTTAGTATGTTTTTCCATAGACTGTGGTGGTTGGTTTGCCCAAATGAGCATGTCAAGGTCTAGTTAACTTTATGGGCAAAAGAGGAACTCATGGGATTGAAATCCCCGAGTGGATCCAATCAAAAAGGAGACTCAGATTACATACTATACACCCAATCAGATAAAGCATGATCAAATAGGGTTTAGTGGGTCATCTGGGTTACTAATTACCATGGTTAAATTAATGAGGTTTCTTTAGGGTAAAAGCACTGTGAGCCCCAAACTACTTATATACGTACAGGTTTATGGAACGTTCCCTGTTTAAAACCTGGAACCTTTCAGTATTCATTTTTGTACCCTACCCTTTGCCTTAGAATGGTTCTCTCAAATTGCTACAGCCACTGAACCACCAGCAATCACCACCCAAAGCGGTCAGCAAGCATCAGCACTGGGCTGAAACCCTCCACCAGCATAAAGATCATGGCTCTCTAAAGGCTCAGACACTGGTCAGCCTTTATTAGCAATAAAGTATTTTTAATTAAAAAAAAACAAACAAGAATGGTTCTTTCAAATGGAATTCCTTGGGACATATTCAGGCTCTACTAAGTTTGAGAAGACAATACCCAAAACAATATTAAAGAAATAGATGTAATTGGATTTTAAAAATTGGTACAATTTTAAAGGGGGCTTAAAAATGAGATGGAGAGATCATTTAGAGGATAAAGTGGGACGGCAGAAGGGGACAGAAAAAAGTAGATTTTTACAAGTCTTAATGGTATTTTGTTTCTGTATTTCTGATTTGTTGTATTTTAACTTATTTCAGTAATTTCCCGTTACTTTAGTGTTATGCATTCTGTTTCTTTTATTCATCTTAGTGTGGGCATTAAGTGCATCATTACCGACAGGCATGTTTCAAATTCTAAACAAAACAAAACAAGAATTTTTTAAGTACTCTAAGTACTGCCACTGAGATTCATCACTGCTTTTACATAGTTCAGATATTTAAAAGTTGTATGCTGGTGTGAGATACATTTGAAAGAGATGAGATTAAAAAAAAATAAAACCAAAAATCCAATTTAAAGGACAAAAAACAGCCTCAATGGTGGGCAAAAAAAAAAAAAAAAAAAAAAACCCAAAACATATAGCTTCAGCTGTATTGTTAATTACACTAGGGTTTGATTGTCTAGATCTTGACATCTTCCTGTATGAAAATTAATAATCATTCTTTATTTGATTTATCCAAAATGACTAAATATGAGTAATTCTCAATTGTCATCAGAGTTATACCAATGAGTCCAAACTTGTCATTCATATTTTGAGGTACAGCATTCACAAGCATCAACCAGACACCTTTAAAACACAGGGATGGTGAGATTTTTCTAACAGATTTAGCAAGTTATCGGTGACCACACCAACAGCTGGCAAAGACTGGGGTCCATTCATGCCCATGCATTGCCCAGGGGACTGCACCGCTGCCTGGAGACAGGCAGCTCCAGGTTGTAAATCCAGCCATTTTGCCTGTGTGTCTCCATAAGAAAATGGTTTATAGACTATTTGCTTTAAGCACTTGTCAACTAGAAAATGAAAAGTAATGGATTCTGATATATGCACTGTTTCAAAGCTGATGATTATCCTAGTAAAAACTTTCATCCATCTGCAATTGTCCTTGTAGACATTCTTATATGCACCAACTTTTACTTTCAGAACTTTCATAAGTTTGAGTCAAGCTATTCTAGTGAGAAAGCCTGTCAACCCTAGCTACATCTAAGAGGTGACTTCAATACTTTTATGTTGTCATTTTTGTCTAAGTTCACAAATTGTTGGTCTCCATTGTATTTGCTGTGTTTGTGTTTTGATTATTTGGTGACTTCACAAATCTCAGTTGACGATCTTGTCCAATAAAGTACAAAAGCACTCTTTTTGGAACTGTAAAGAGAGAAGAGGTTCACAAAATCTGGACCCAGAGATAAACAGAGATAATGTGTTAAAATGGAAGATGGTAAGAAAATGAAAAATGTTGCATCAGCCTGAGGGTTGAGTCATTGGACGACAGGAACCAAAGACTGATTTATGGATTATGTGTAAAGCACTGGGTCTATGCCATCAATAATGAGCAAGAGATAGGAAACATGATTGAAGAAGTGGGGAGAATGGACTCCAACTGATGTGGATTCAGAAGACTGGGTTTTGTTTGAGGACTTCAAGGAGAGGGATGGAAACTGTTCATGTAGAGGGTGTTGAAGCCAAGTGAAGCTAGTGCATGCCAACACATAGGAGTCCCTTTTTAGGCATCAGGCTTTATCACTGACTGGGTTACAATATAGACGAAGCTGTCTATTTTGTATAACAGATGTCTAACATCCAGTCACTCTATCAGCAAGAAGGAAGGCTTTGATGCACCCATGCACACTCTATGCAGTGGAAATACACGTAAAGATTGCAAGCCACTTTGGGTATATTTTCCTTTCTGCTTAAAGGAAAAATACATTTCCTTTAAGCAGAGGAACTTCTCTATACTTGCCTCATCTTATTATCCAGGCTACTATTAACCCTGTTCATGAACAGTTATCTGGAGAATATTTAAAGCAAAATAACTCATCTTCCATATTTTTTACTATTCCCCGCTATTTACACTGTAGTTTTGAAGCGGGAAGAGAAAACCAAGAGCATATTTATAGGAGAAAATATGAACTGTTATCCTGATATACTTAAAGTAACTCAGGTTCATTCATTCAGCCAACATTTATTGTCACGCACTGTTTCATGTTCTGGGGAAACAGCAGTGAACTAAACAGAAAAGCCCCTGCCCTCATGGTACTTATATTCTGTGGGGGGGGACAGACAAGAAATAAACAAGTAACAGAACGTTGACAAGTGCTACACAAAGAGTGAAGCAGCCACTGGGGAATGGGGAGAGTTGTTCTACATGAGTGGTTAGGAAAAACCTCCCCAGAAAGGTGTCACTTAGAGGGAGTGAAGGAGCACGACCCTATGTGGCTGCCCGGGGAAGGGTGTTCCAGCAGAGGGCACAGCAGGCATGGGGGCCCAGAGAAGGAACAGAAAGAACTCAGAGGAGGCCAGGGGGCTGGGCAGAGTGGGCAGGGGGGAGAGGGCTGCAGAGAGCACGCCAGGAGGTCCTCCCCTCCCCTCCTGCCCTGTGTAAGGATTTAGGCCGTTATTTTGAATAAGATGCGTGGGGGCGCTGGAGGGTTTTAAGCAGAGAAACTACATGATCTGTTTTATTTCTTAAAAGAATTCACTCTGGCTGCTGTGTTGAAGCAGCCTGCAGTGAGCAAGGCTGAAGGCAGGGAACCCGCTAGGGAGCAAGGACTCCAGCCCAAGTGAGAGATGGCGGCGGCTTGGACCAGGGTGGCAGTGGGGAGGAAGGGAGGATGGACTTGGTCCTCAGCGGCCAGAATCTGGATATATTTTGAAAACAGATGGACAGAATTTGCCAATAGATGGCAGGTGGGTGTAAGAGGAAGTGCACAGGTGCAGGTGACAGCAAGGTTCCAGGCCTGGGCACCTGGGAGGTTAAAAATGCCATTGGCCGAGACAGGGGAGACTGGCAGCAGGTGGCTTCGGTGTGGGGTGGGGGAGGGAGTTCTGAATATGTTAAATTTCAGATGCCTGTTATCCATCCGAGCGTAGAGGGGACATTAGATATTCGAATCGAGTTCAAGAGGTTCAGGGCAGAGAGACATTCGTTTAGGAGTTAACTGTGCACAGTTGCTGTCTCTAAAGCCACGACACTAGAGGGGACCACGCAGGGAGCGGGAGCGATAGAGAGCAGGGCCTAATGTCAATATCGTTGTGTCTGGGAGACAGCGATGCCCAAGGAGAGGGAGAGAGATGTGGGAACGCCCGGTCTATGGATGGGTCAGAACACACACAGCATTCATCTATTGTCAGCTCTCTTATATGTAGGCAGTTTGTGGTGCCCCAAAACAATTACAACAGTCACATCAAAGATCACTGATCACAGATCACCATAACAAATATAATAAAACGGAAAAAGTTTTATATATTATGAGAATTGCTAAAATGTGAAAAAGAGACACAAAGTGAGCAAATGTTGGAAATAGGGCATCTATAGTCTTTTTCAACTGCCACAAACCTTCAAGTTTTAAAAAATCGCAATACCTGTGACAGGTAATAAAGCAAAGTACAATAAAATTAGGTATGCCTGTACTTATTTGGATATCTGAGAGCTGCTATGAGGGATCTTAAAAATTCTCATCACAAGGGAAAAAAAATTGTACTATGTATGGAGACAGTTGTTAACTAGACTTATTGTGATCACTTTGCAATATATACAAATATCAAATCATTATGTTGTATATCTGAAACTAACATAAAGTTACATGTCAATTGTATCTCAATTAAAATAAAACAAACAAAACAAAAAAAAACTGTTAGGATCATGTCAAAAGGACTCAAGAATCCACACAGAGGGGCTCACATTGGTGAAACACAGGATAATTTGCGCGCCAATAAAAATAAGAACTGTTATATATTCAAATGCATTGGGTATGTTAAAATTCATGAGTTCTTAAGTTTTTTTTAAACCTCAATCATCACTTTTAGAGGATACTAGGAAAAAATTCATTATTCTTAAAACTGGTTTATAAAAGGTGGGGTACAGGAAACAAGATTTAAGCCGCCTTTAACATAGAAACTGTACCTCTGAGTAACCAAATAGTTGATGAAAGAAGTTTTCTTTCAGTAAAAGTGTTCCAGAAATAAATAAATAAGAAATGATAGAATTATTGGAATATAAATAATTTATAAAGCCAAATGAAATTAAGTAATAATCATCAATGGTTGCTAGTCCCACAAGAGTGAACAAAGGACATTTTGTGCCTCCTGATAAAAGTACGTAATACTACTTTTGAAGATTCCCATAAGAAATAAAATCCCTCACTCAGAGCGAACCTTTGGTTAGAAACACCAACTTCAAGGCGATGTGGCATGCAGAGGATGATTTATACCAGTGGTTCTCAAAATGTGGTGCCTGGACCAACAGCATCATGATCATCAAGGAACTTGTTAGAAATGCAGGTTCTCAGGCCAAGCCCAGACCGACTGAACCAGAAACTATGGGATGGGGCTCAGCAACCCGCATTTTTACGAGCCCTTTTCAATGACATGAATTGCAAGCTACATTTGAGAACCACCTCCTTATACAACCCTCATAGGAGTGCAGCGTAATTCAACATTCTCTAGGGCAAATGGTCCAGCTTCTTCAACAAATATGTCAAAGAATTTCAAAAGAGAGAGAGAGAGAGACTTAAGAAACACATTAGACATGTTACTAAATGCAGTGTGTGGACTGTTTTTGGCTCCTGGTTTGAGAAAAGCTCACTGCAAAAATTTGTGAGACAATAAGCAAAATGTAAAAAATAACGACATTTGGTAATGTTTGGAGTTATAATTTATATTTTAGATATGACAGAGATACTGGGGTTATGGGTAGTAAATACGTCTTTATCATTTGGTAGCTCTAGGTGAAATGATATGATCCCTAGAATTTGCTTCAAGGTAATCCAGCAAGTGAAATCTGGTTGAAACGAGATTGCCTGTAAACCGATGACTGTTGTAGTTGAGTGGCATATGTGTGGAGGTCATTGTACTGTTATTCTCTTTACTCGCTATGTTGAAAAACTTCCATGATGAAAAGGTTTTAAAAGAAGAACATATAAGGAGGATCTATCTATCCATCTATATATAGATATGTGTATATATATGTAAGTATATAGATATATATACACATATATATATATGTATAGAGAGATATCCTCTACCTAGTTAATCATATATATATGATTTTATATATATATATATATATATATATATATATATATATATATATATATATATATAATGTCCTTGTATGTCTGGCACATTCCTCAAGCCTGTGCATCACCCACTCCTCAGGGCCAGGTGCTCAGGCCTTCCACACTCTTCCATCTCATTGACTATGATTGTACTCAAAAACTCTGCAGAAGATGGCGGAAGAGTAAGACGTGGAGATCACCTTCCTCCCCACAGATACACCAGAAATACATCTACACGTGGAACAACTCCTACAGAACACCCACTGAACGCTGGCAGAAGACCTCAGACCTTCTAAAAGGCAAGAAACTCCCCACGTACCTGGGTAGGGCAAAGCGGAGAGATTCCCGCACAGAGCATCGGTGCCGAGCGGCACTCACCAGCCCGAGAGGCTTGTCTGCTCACCCGCCGGGGCGGGCGGGGCTGGGAGCTGAGGCTCGGGCTTCGGTCAGAGCGCAGGGAGAGGACTGGGGCTGGCGGCGTGAACACAGCCTGAAGGGGTTAGTGCACCACGGCTGGCCGGGAGGGAGTCCGGGAAAAACTCTGGAGCTGCCGAAGAAGCTAGAGACTTTTTCTTCCCTCTTTGTTTCCTGGTGCGCGAGGAGAGGGGATTAAGAGCGCCGCTTAAAGGAGCTCCAGAGACGGGCGCGAGCCGCGGCTAAAAGCGCAGACCCCAGAGACGGGCGTGAGACGCTGGGGCTGCTGCTGCCGCCACCAAGAAGCCTGTGTGCGAGCGCAGGTCACTGTCCACGCCTCTCTTCCTGGAGCCTGTGCTGCCCGCCACTGCGACGGTCCCGGGCTCCAGGGACAGCTTCCCCGGGAGAACGCACGGCGCGCCTCGGGCTGGTGCAACGTCACGCCGGCCTCTGCCGCCGCACGCTCGCCCCGCCTCCGTACCCCTCCCTCGCCCGGCCTGAGTGAGCGAGAGTTCCCTAAGCGGCTGCTCCTTTAACCCCGTCCGGTCTGAGCGAAGAACAGACGCCCTCCGGCGACCTACACGCAGAGGCGGGGCCGAATCCAAAGCTGAGCCCCGGGAGCTGTGCGAACAAAGAAGAGAAAGGGGAATCTCTCCCAGCAGCCTCAGAAGCAGCGGATTAAAGCTCCACAATCAACTTGATGTACCCTGCATCTGTGGAATATATGAATAGACAACAAATCATCCCAAATTGAGGAGGTGGACTTGGAGAGCAAGATTTATGATTTTTTCCCCTTTTCCTCTTTTTGTGAGTGTGTATGTGTATGCTTCTGTGTGAGATTTTGTCTGTACAGCTTTGCTTCCACCATTTGTCCTAGGGTTCTATCTGTCCGTTTTTTTAAAAAAATTTTTTCTTCATAATTATTTTTTATTTTAATAACTTTATTTTATCTTACTTTATTTTATTTTACTTTATCTTCTTTCTTCCTTTCTTCCTTCCTTCCTTCCTTTCTTTCTTTCCTTCCCTCCTTTAGACAATGAATCATCCCAAATTGAGGAGGTAGACTTTGAGAGCAAGATTTATGATTTTTTCCCCTTTTCCTCTTTTTGTGAATGTGTATGTGTATGCTTCTGTGTGAGATTTTGACTGTATAGCTTTGCTTCCACCATTTGTCCCAAGGTTCTAGATGTCCATTTTGTTTGTTTGTTTTTCCTTAATAATTATTTTTTATTTTAATAACTTTATTATATTTTATCTTACTTTATTTTACTTTATCTTCTTTCTTTCTTTTTGTCCCTCCTTCCCTCCTTCTTTCCCTCCTCCCTCCCTCCCTCTTTTCTTTCTTTCTTTCTACTTCTACTAATTCTTTCTTTCTACTTTTTCTCCCTTTTATTCTGAGCCATGTGGATGAAAGGCTCTTGGTGCTGCACCCAGGAGTCAGTGCTGTGCCTCTGAGGTGGGAGAGCCAACTTCAGGACACTGGTCCACAAGAGACCTCACAGCTCCACATAATATCAAATGGCAAAAATCTCCCAGAGATCTCCATCTCAACACCATCACCCAGCTTCACTCAACGACCAGCAAGCTACAGTGCTGGACACCCTATGCCAAACAGCTAGCAAGACAGGAACACAACCCCACCCATTAGCAGAGAGGCTGCCTAAAATCATAATAAGTCCATAGACACCCCAAAACACACCACCAGACCTGGACCTGCCCACCAGAAAGACAAGATCCAGCCTCATCCACCAGAACACAGGCACTAGTCCCCTCCACCAGGAAGCCTACACAACCTACTGAACGAACCTTAGCCACTGGGGGCAGACACCAAAAACAAAAGGAGCTACGAAGCTCCAGCCTGTGACAAGGAGACCCCAAACACAGTAAGATAAGCAAAATGAGAAGACAGAAAAACACACAGCAGGTGAAGGAGCAAGATAAAAACCCACCAGACCTAACAAATGAAGAGGAAATAGGCAGTCTACCTGAAAAAGAATTCAGAATAATGATAGTAAAGATGATCCAAAATCTTGGAAATACAATAGACAAAATGCAAGAAACATTTAACAAGGACCTAGAAGAACTAAAGATGAAACCAGCAGTGATAAACAACACAATAAATGAAATTAAAAATACTCTAGATTGGATCAGTAGCAGAATAACTGAGGCAGAAGAATGGGTAAGTGACGTGGAAGATAAAATAGTGGAAATAACTGCTGCAGAGCAGAATAAAGAGAAAAGAATGAAAAGAACTGAGGACAGTTTCAGAGAGCTCTGGGACAACATTAAACGCAACGACATTCGAATTAGAGGGGATCCAGAAGAAGAAGAGAAAAAGAAAGGGATTGAGAAAATATTTGAAGAGATTATAGTTGAAAACTTCCCTAACATGGGAAAGGAAATAGTAATTCAAGTCCAGGAGGCACAGAGAGTCCCATATAGAATAACTCCAAGGAGAAATACGCCAAGACACATATTAATCAAACTGTCAAAAATTAAATACAAAGAAAACATATTAAAAGCAGCAAGGGAAAAACAACAAATAACACACAAGGGAATCCCCATAAGGTTAACAGCTGATCTCTCAGCAGAAACTCTGCAAGCCAGAAGGGACTGGCAGGACATATTTAAAGTGATGAAGGAGAAAAACCTGCAACCAAGATTACTCTACCCAGCAAGGATCTCATTCAGATTTGATGGAGAAATTAAAATGTTTACAGACAAGCAAAAGCTGAGAGAGTTCAGCACCACCAAACCAGCTTTACAACAAATGCTAAAGGAACTTCTCTAGGCAAGAAACACAGCAGAAGGAAAGACCTACAATAATGAACCCAAAACAATTAAGAAAATGGGAATAGGAACATACATATCAATAATTACCTTAAATGTAAATGGACTAAATGCTCCCACCAAAAGACACAGATTGGCTGAATGGATACAAAAACAAGACCCATATATATGCTGTCTACAAGAGACCCACTTCAGACCTAGAGACACATACAGACTGAAAGTAAGGGGATGGAAAAAGGTATTTGATGCAAATGGAAAACAAAAGAAAGCTGGAGTAGCAATTCTCATATCAGACAAAATAGACTTTAAACTAAAGACTATTACAAGAGACAAAGAAGGACAGTACATAATGATCAAGGGATCAATCCAAGAAGAAGATATAAAAATTGTAAATATTTATGCACCGAACATAGGAGCACCACAATACATAAGGCAAATACTAACAGCCATAAAAGGGGAAATCGACAGTAACACATTCAGAGTAGGGGACTTTAACACCCCACTTTCACCAATGGACAGATCATCCAAAATGTAAATAAATAAGGCAACACAAGCTTTAAATGATACATTAAACAAGATGGACTTAATTGATGTTTATAGGACATTCCATCCAAAAACAACAGAATACACATTTTTCTCAAGTGCTCATGGAACATTCTCCAGGATAGATCATATCTTGGGTCACAAATCAAGCCTTGGTAAATTTAAGAAAATTGAAATTGTATCAAGTATCTTTTCCGACCACAATGCTATGAGACTAGATATCAATTACAGGAAAAGATCTGTAAAAAATACAAACACATGGAGGCTAAACAATACACTACTTAATAATGAAGTGATCACTGAAGAAATCAAAGAGGAAATGTAAAAATACCTAGAAACAAATGACAATGGAGACACGATGACACAAAACCTATGGGACACAGCAAAAGCAGTTCTAAGAGGGAAGTTTATAGCAATACAATCCCACCTTAAGAAACAGGAAACATCTCGAATAAACAACCTGACCTTGCACCTAAAGCAATTAGAGAAGGAAGAACAAAAAACCCCCCAAAGTTAGCAGAAGGAAAGAAATCATAAAGATCAGATCAGGAATAAATGAAAAAGAAATGAAGGAAACGATAGCAAAGATCAATAAAACTAAAAGCTGGTTCTTTGAGAAGATAAAAAAAATTGATAAACCATTAGCCAGACTCATCAAGGAAAAAGGGAGAAGACTCAAATCAATAGAATTAGAAATGAAAAAGGAGAAGTAACAACTGACACTGCAGAAATACAAAAGATCATGAGAGATTACTACAAGCAACTCTATGCCAATAAAATGGACAACCTGGAAGAAATGGACAAATTCTTAGAAATGCACAACCTTCCAAGACTGAATCAGGAAGAAATAGAAAATATGAACAGACCAATCACAAGCACTGATATTGAAACTGTGATTAAAAATCTCCCAACAAACAAAAGCCCAGGACCAGATGGTTTCACAGGCGAATTCTATCAAACATTTAGAGAAGAGCTAACACCTATCCTTCTCAAACTCTTCCAAAATATAGCAGAGGGAGGAACACTCCCAAACTCATTCTATGAGGCCACCATCACCCTGATACCAAAACCAGACAAGGATGTCACAAAGAAAGAAAACTACAGGCAGATACCACTGATGGACATAGATGCAAAAATCCTCAACAAAATACTAGCAAACAGAATCCAACAGGACATTAAAAGGATCATACACCATGATCAAGTGGGGTTTATTCCAGGAATGCAAGGATTCTTCAATATACGCAAATCAATCAATGTGATACACCATATTAACAAATTGAAGGAGAAAAACCATATGATCATCTCAATAGATGCAGAGAAAGCTTTCGACAAAATTCAACACCCATTTATGATAAAAACCCTGCAGAAAGTAGGCATAGAGGGAACTTTCCTCAACATAATAAAGGCCATATATGACAAACCCACAGCCAGCATCGTCCTCAATGGTGAAAAACTGAAAGCATTTCCACTAAGATTAGGAACAAGACAAGGTTGCCCACTCTCACCACTCTTATTCAACATAGCATTGGAAGTTTTAGCCACAGCAATCAGAGAAGAAAAGGAAATAAAAGGAATCCAAATCAGAAAAGAAGAAGTAAAGCTGTCACTGTTTGCAGATGACATGATACTATACATAGAGAATCCTAAAGATGCTACCAGAAAACTACTAGAGCTAATCAATGAATTTGGTAAAGTAGCAGGATACAAAATTAATGCACAGAAATCTCTGGCATTCCTATACACTAATGATGAAAAATCTGAAAGCGAAATCAAGAAAACACCCCCATTTACCACTGCAACAAAAAGAATACAATATCTAGGAATAAACCTACCTAAGGAGACAAAAGACCTGTATGCAGAAAATTATAAGACACTGATGAAAGAAATTAAAGATGATACAAATAGATGGAGAGATATACCATGTTCTTGGATTGGAAGAATCAACATTGTGAAAATGACTCTACTACCCAAAGCAATCTACAGATTCAATGCAATCCCTATCAAACTACCACTGGCATTTTTCACAGAACTAGAACAAAAAAGATCACAATTTATATGGAAACACAAAAGACCCCGAATAGCCAAAGCAATCTTGAGAACGAAAAACGGAGCTGGAGGAATCAGGCTCCCTGACTTTAGACTATACTACAAAGCTACAGTAATCAAGACAGTATTGTACTGGCACAGAAACAGGAAGATAGATCAATGGAACAGGACAGAAAGCCCAGAGATAAACTCACGCACATATGGTCACCTTGTCTTTGATAAAGGAGGCAGGAATGTACAGTGGAGAAAGGACAGCCTCTTCAATAAGTGGTGCTGGGAAAACTGGACAGCTACATGTAGAAGAATGAAATTAGAACACTCCCTAACACCACACACAAAAATAAAGTCAAAATGGATTAAAGACCTAAATTTAAGGCCAGGGACCATCGAACTCTTAGAGAAAAACATAGGCAGAACACTCTGTGACATAAATCACAGCAAGATCCTGTTTGACCCACTTCCTAGAGAAATGGAAATAAAAACAAAAATAAACAAATGAACTTAATGGAGCTTAAAAGCTTTTGCAGAGCAAAGGAAACTATAAAAAAGATGAAAAGACAACACTCAGAATGGGAGAAAATATTTGCAAATGAAGTAACTGACAAAGGATTAATTTCCAAAATTTACAAGCAGCTCATGCCGCTCAGTATCAAAAAAACAAACAACTCAGTCCAGAAATGGGCAGAAGACCTAAATAGACATTTCTCCAAAGAAGATATACAGACTGCCAACAAACACATGAAAGAATGCTCAACATCATTAATCATTAGAGAAATGCATATCAAAACTACAATGAGATATCTCACACCAGTCAGAATGGCCATCATCAAAAAATATAGAAATAATAAATGCTGGAGAGGGTGTGGAGAAAAGAGAACCCTCTTGCACTGTTGGTGGGAATGTGAATTGGTACAGCCACTATGGAGAACAGTATGGAAGTTCTTTAAAAAACTATAAATAGAACTACCATATGACCCAGCAATCCCTCTACTGGGTATATACTGTGAGAAAACCATAATTCAGAAAGAGTCATGTACCAAATTGTTCATTGCAGCTCTATTTACAATAGCCCGGAGATGGAAACAACCTAAGTGTCCATCAACAGATGAATGGATAAAGAAGATGTGGCACATATATACAATGGAATATTACTCAGCCATAAAAAGAAACGAAATTGAGCTATTTGTAATGAGGTGGATAGACCTAGAGTCTGTCATACAGAGTGAAGTAAGTCAGAAAGAGAAAGACAAATATCGTATGCTAACACATATATATGGAATTTAAGGAAAAAAATGTCATGAAGAACCTAGGGGTAAAACAGGAAGAAAGACACAGACCTACTTGAGAATGGACTTGAGGATATGGGGAGGGGGAAGGGTAAGCTATGAGAAAGCGAGAGAGAGGCATGGACATATATACACTACCAAACGTAAGGTAGATAGCTTGTGGGAAGCAGCTGCATAGCACAGGGAGATCAGCTCGGTGCTTTGTGACCACCTGGAGGGGTGGGATAGGGAGGGTGGGAGGGAGGGAGACGCAAGAGGGAAGGGATATGGGAACAGATGTATATGTCAGAAACTAATACACCATTGTGAAGCAATTATACTCCAATAAAGTTGTAAAAAAAAAAAAAAGCTCTGCAACTGTAACTCATATTTCCTTTTACTGAGCCCCTGTACTTATTCTTTGATTTCCATTTTCACAGCTATTCATCTCTGCAAACTCTACCCTCTCTGTTATTTAGTGGTTCTCCAGAACCCAGGGGTGAGGGTACATTTGGGGGGTCAGTGATGTGAAAGATAGGTGAGGGCCATATCAGGATAATCTGTGGGACTCCAGAGGCTTCCACCTCCCAGGGATGTGATGCTGCCCTCGTGGTGGGGACAGGGGCGGGGGGCTTGGAGGGGAAGGCTGTGAGCACTGAAATGGCCCTTAGGAATTCTGATGTCTTCCCCAGCTCACATCCCCCGCGGGTCCTCCCCGCATCTCACATGCCTGGGGCTGGGTCAGAGGAGAGGCTTACTAGTCCTGAGTATTTCCTTGTTCATTCCTCTATAGTTACTGCTCAGAGAGCTGAGGGGACACATTCATGAAACAGTTCCCTGCCCTTGGTGCTCTCAGCAGGTTTTGCTCACTCACACTTGAACGTATCTTCTTTCTGTCTGTTTTACACTATGCACTCCTCAAGATCAGGGAAGGAGGTTTTGACTTGACTTGAAACTTCCAGACTCCCCTTGTGCAGCGCTCCACACACTCCTGAAATAGGGAATCTGCTCACATAGCATCTTCGCTCCCATCTACTGGTTTTTTGCCCAAGTACAAAGTCCTTTTTCTAAAAGCATTCTGACTCATAGAAAAAATAGTCTTAAAGGAGATATTTTAAAAGGCAGATATCCAGTGACAACTCAATTCTGTTGATAAGCCATTTTATCTGATAATAGCAGAGAAATGTTCCTATAGGAGAAAACCAGGTCTTGGGTTAAAATCTTGAGATTATCAAAAAACAAATTAGGATCTCTAAGCTGAAAGCACTCCTTTGAAGATCTACACGTTACAATGTTGGGCAAACCAGACATACTCAAAATTGGGTAAGTCTGCATTCGTATACTATTATTGATTTTATAATAAGGATGTAAGTGTCATGAACACATGATTGAGTTCAGAGCTGTCTCAGATCTGCACTCACCCCCGGCTGGGGTGAGCTCACCCCTGTGCAGGCGGCCCCAGCACAGGCCTGGTGCTGGGACAAGACTATGAAACCACCAGGAGGCCAGTGACTCAATTCCAACTAACATCTTTCTACTTAGATACCTTATCTCAAAACACAAAAACTAATTCTGCAAGATCTAGAAAACCTTAAACCAAAAGCAGATTCATGGTTTACTAGTGAATTCTGTGATGGTAAACTGTAGAGCATTCCAAAAAACCTGAAACTTTTCTGTTTGACTCTCACTTCTCACCTTTTTTCTGTTGATATGATATCACTCTGTACATAGGGCACGGGTTATATCTAGTTCCTTGAATGTATATAGTATTGTTTATCTTCTTTAAATTTTTCAGGGCAAGTGAGAAAGGTATTTATACAGATACATGACCAGGTAGTTGTTAGGACACATGATCTGCTATTCTGAAAAGAGAATGTTTAAGACAAAAGCCCATCTTGGGACAAGAAATTAAGAAGAAAAGTGGGTTACGTGACGGCTCAGCACTAGAGGGGGTATAGCAAAAAGGTGTACATATTTTTCATTTCTTAGGAGTTTTTATTTTCTTATCTAGGAGAAGTTAAGAAAATGTTTAATGTTTACAATTCTCTATCCTCTTTAAAGAAAGTTTCCCAAACTCATTTTTTCGTGCTCATTGTAAAATATTAAAATAAGAGAGAAAATGAAAATTAGCAATTTCACCACTCAGAGACAGTCACCATTCCTATTTTGTGATTATTCTTCTAGATAACTCTCTTACTGTACACACACACACACACACACACACACACACACAATTTTAAATATGTGGCATCACAGTATGCATGAATATGTGGCATCACAGTATCCATTTAAGAACAAGTACCTTGTTCTTTTTACCTAATGATATAAATGGATATCTTTTCATGCCAATGCATCATCATTTTTCTGGCTGCTCACCTTTCCATCACATGCACTATCCTTTAACCAAACTCTGAATGATGACATTGTGTCAGGGAGTCGTCTAGACATGTCTATTTGCAAACCATTCAGATGACTGAGAGGACACATTCCCCGAAGTGCAGCTACTGCCGTGTTAAGTTATTACTGCATCTAACGTTTGGATAGTTCCCGCTAAAACCCTCTTCAGGCTGCGTCTATAAGCCTACACCCCCAAAAGCAGGGAGGTCAGCTTCTCCCCCTTCCCAGAGTTTGGCTGCTGCGTTACCATTTCCCTCCTCCCTCCTTGGTTGTGTATGTATTCATCTCTTCTTCCTTCCTGAGATGAAGCTTGGCACGACTCCACTTAGAGAGATATGAGGACAGTTTTTGCATTTCACCTTAATCAGATCAAATTAGGACAGGTGGCAACCCTGCAGGCAACATAATTATGAAAAATGTGTCTCCTCAGTACAGGCTGTCCTTTCAGCTTCCCAATCAAACAGGACACCAGCGTCCAACCTTTCTACTTTCAGCTGGTGACTCACAAAGTAGTCACCCACACGCTCTGGGTATAATGGTGCTGAAAAATCTGAGATTAAATATAGTCTAAAAAGCATGCAAATCTATTTTGTAAGATTAGCTAATTTAATATAATAATAGTTCTTGTATTACAATTTTTATATGCCAGAAGAAAAAACAATACCAAAACCCTATGGCTGGCCTATTATTTACAAGATTTACAAGGAAATCTTTTAACATATCTCCCTTATACTTTGCCATCCAAAGGTAAAAAAAAAATGATGTGGAGGATTCCCTGCTTTTATTGTAAGAGAATAGCCACCCCATCCAAAAGAAAATGTGCAATGAATATCTATTTAAATAGATTTGAGATAAGCTGAAGGTGGATACTCGATTCTATTCTACACGAGGGGGATTCTACACCCAGCTTCATTTAGGATATTGCTTCTCCAAAGACATCCCAAGCACCGCAATGACAAATGTTACATTGAAAATGCGCTTAGCAACAATTGCCTGTTTGAGTCTCTGGGCAGCCATTTTTCAGCATGTCAGGATTATACTATCACACCATGGAAACAAATTAAACAGCACAAGCTTGGCTGCTGGGATCACTTTATTAGCAATGCAGCGTTATTTCATAAAGGATGCATTGCTTCAGATCTGTCACTGAATGTCAACAATGGCTTCTCCACTTGTATGAAGCCCAATTTGTTATTTGGAAAAGAACCAAAGGAGAACACTTCAGAATCTGATTGCTTTTCTTCCCAACATTTAAATTAGGGGGGAAAAAGCCTGCTTGCTTAATCTTTCCAGTATATCTGTAGTCTGTATTCCCTTCCAGGATGGCATTTGGGAGGAAGCTTCAAAGTGCGAGTTAAGCACTAATGCTCTTTCTGAAGCATACGACGGGCATCATTAGATGCTTACTGACAGCTCAGACAACTCACAGTCTACAAGATACACATTGTAAAAGAAGGTTTTGTTGATATATTAGATTCATACATCTGAGCTTTGGTTTTCTTGTATTCGTGAAAAATGTCAGTCTCCTGGCTTGGTAGCATCTTAGCTTTTTGTGACGGATGATGGAGTCTTGCTATGGAAACGATTACAGTTACTTTAGAATAATTTCAAAAACAGAATAATCGGTATCAGCAGATGAGTTCTTAGGAAACAAAAGTTATTCCCCTTTTGCAGATAGATATGCCCAACCAAAAAGAGAAGTTAAAGCCCAAGATTCTATTCTGAAGCCAAAATAGAACCTGCTACACTTGCCTCTGGAATTTTGTGAATATATCAATGAAGTTTTAAAATTCATCCAAACCATTGCTTATTTTTTTGAAGTCCAGATATCTAACCTGGAATGGAAACTTTCTCTCAGATAGCTGTCAATTAAACAGGTATAAAATTGTAGCTGAAACCAGCTAAGAAGTCCCTGTCCCCGGATACCGACATATGTGTCCCAGCAACATTTCAAGACACAAAGGGATGGTGACATTTCAGCATTTGCTACAGGAGGTAGGACAGACATCTGGCCCTTCCCCAGCAACCCTGAAACCAGAATAAGTTGGTGGTTACTCCACCCTCCCCCGCCCACCCCCCACCCAGCAAAGCTGGCTCTGACTATAGCTCTGAGGTCTCAACAGAGTAGAAGTTACCCAAGCCAGGCAGCAGATTCAACACACATCTGAAATCTCTGTTTGGCTGGATGACTCTCCTGGTTTTAAAAATCATGCTCTTATTTTCTGTAAGGGCAGATTTATTAGGAAGGAGCTCTTCAATTGCTTCTCCCACGCACTATCCCATGCTTAATTTGCAACTTTGGTTTTTGCCACCATATTACTGGAAGGGAACTGAGTTTGGTATTCCGCTCTGGGTGCCATGTTCTTGCCCATCTTTGCTCATTACCTTGATGTCATGCTTGTACGGAGAAATGTAATTACCCTCATCTTTATGGTGCAAGTGCTAACTCTATGCTAATACCTTAAGCTCTATTTCTAAAGGAGATCTTCCTTAAAAAAAAAAAAATCTAAGGACTGAAATCCATCCCTCTCATTTTTCTTTTTTCATACTACTATTTCCATTGAAAAAAACCTCGTTTTGCATCTCTGAGTAGAATATCCTTACATCCTTTCTGTTGAAATAGCATGGTCCCAGCATTCCCAAATAGGGAATTTTAGAGGAAGAAAAGGCATCTTTCTGGGCTTCCCTGGTGGCGCAGTGGTTGAGAGTCAGCCTGCCGATGCAGGGGACACAGGTTCGTGCCCTGGTCCGGGAAGATCCCATATGCCACGGAGTGGCTGGGCCCGTGAGCCATGGCCGCTGAGCCTGCGCGTCCGGAGCCTGTGCTCCGCAATGGGAGAGGCCACAACAGTGAGAGGCCCGCGTACCGCAAAACAAAAAACAAAACAAACAAAAAAAAAGGCATCTTTCTCATTGTGTTTTATCACAGAAAAATATAACCCCCTAAATTAAATCTAAATTCATCTTAATAGTGCCTTATACAAAATGTCTGTGGAGAATTAGTTCAGTTGGCCTCTCTGCAAAGTGCTTCATATGTCCTAGAGGATTCATCCTCACAAAGCTTGAAGTCCCTGTAGCTTTTCATGGTGCCTTAGTATCCTGGGTCTAGAGCAACAATGATCAATTATGAAGAAAATGGTCTCTACGGCTGGTATCGTATACACACTAGCAAACTACATGTGATAAGATCGCTGTCTCGTTTCAAAGGCTGTGATTTAAATTTGTATGCGGGGCTGATGGGTTAATTTTCACTGCCTTATTCACTACATTTACCACTATTCAAGGGCTTTGAGATAGCTCTGCTATCAGCACTCACTAATCCAAATCATTTTATAAAAACACTCTCAGATTAACAAACCAATGATACTTGCACACCACGAAATTGGTTACCACTTAAAGGCTTTATTCTGACTAGATTTATAGCCTGCATAAATCCCATCCTCGTGTAATTTAGATGGGAGACAAGCAAGAGGCATGTCTGCTGTCTGTTCCCAGCAGTGTGGGCCAAAAAGGAGAGCGATTCTTCATTACTGATGTATGGCAGCCTGTGTTTAAAAACTATAAAGAACAAGCAATGAGAATACAATCGATCAGTTCCGAAATTTCCACTAAAATAGAGTGTAGGAAACTTTAAGGAGGCATTACAAGGATACTAGTAATTTACTTAAAAATTAACGCATCATTATATGTCTGTATAATGGAGATCGTTTCAGAAAGAGAGATCAAGATTTCTTCTACTTTTCCAATTGTAAAATAAAACAAAACTTGTCTCAAATAAAAGTGACTCTAGTGAACACTTAAATGCTAACCTGAGGTAAAGAATGATAAAACAAACTGGTCCTTCTCAGGGTAAAATGCACGCAATTCAAAGATCATACTTGTTCCTTTTTTTTTTTTTTTTAAGATGTTTTGAACCCATGAAAACCACTGTACATAATACATTATATATATATATATATATATATATATATATTTTTTTTTTTTTTTTTTTTGCGGTATGTGGGCCTCTCACTGCCGTGGCCTCTCCTGTTGCAGAGCACAGGCTCCAGATGCACAGGCTCAGCGGCCATGGCTCACGGGCCCAGCCACTCCGTGGCATGTGGGATCTTCCCGGACCAGGGCACGAACCCATGTCCTCTGCATCGGCAGGCGGACTCTCAACCACTGTGCCACCAGGGAAGCCCATACATAATATATTTTGAGTGTTGGATTCTGGCAGTAGCATCCACTATGCCCTTAAAATCTCTTCATTTCAGTCCTTGGTGAGAATTACTCCTAATGTTTACAGAAGTATATAATATTGTAGCCTGAACTTGGGAGTTCTGATTTAAAACTCAAAGTAAGATTTTAGTTCTTGGGACTGATATAGAAATATTCTATAAACAGTAATAAAACCACATTAATAGAAAATTAATAATTATTAGGATTAAAAACTTATTTACTCCATGGCTCTCAACAATAAGTATGCATTTAGTTATTTTAATCCATCCTATGACTCCTTCAATAAAAGGAGATGAGGCAGTTTAGGGATAGTTCCAAAAAACAAGACAGTTTCTCGACATTGTTCTTATTGTTTTAATAAAAAGTAGGGCAGTAAAAGGAAAATGGTGGAAATAAAAGTAAGAGTGGGTTGGGAATTGGGGCTGGACCCCTAAGTATATCCCCTCAAGGCCTATGATGCTCTTCTCTGTGGGTCACAGATTTAGTTCTCTGCTTCCAAATGATCAGATCAAATAGAAGGACAACATAATCCCTGTAAAATAAAACCAAAGAAGTTCTTGGAAGAAGCACAGAACATTTCCTGCACACAAGCCGAGTGTTTCCAGATTTAGCAAATAAAATTACAGGATACCTAGTTGGATTTGAATCTCAGATAAACAACAATTAATTTTTTTAAGATAAGTATGTCCCAGATATTTTTGTTTACCTGAAATTCAAATTTAACTGGGCTTCTATCACATATGGTATAGAGTTTTACATCTTGATTTTGTACAAAACAACGAGGATGAATAGAATGGGAAGCAGTATATTTCCTAGAAACTAAAGCTTCTAATTTCAACAACATCAAGATAGAGTACACTGAATGCTGTCAAAAAAACTGCTTTTGAAATATAACAAGAGTTTAGCAGAAGTAAGCATAAAAGAAAGCCAGATAAATGAGGGGGATGCCTTGCTGGGAGAATGCCTACTGGTTCTCTGCAAGAGGCAGCCTGCTCAAGATGGTCCACATCTGAAACGCCATTATTTTAACTCCTTTTGCCCCACAAGTTTTCATCCCACTCTACTCTGATCATTTAGTCACTAGAAAAACAAAGTTTACTTCAGATAAATTCAATGTACAACCAAACATTTTAAAATAAACCCATTCTAGGCAGTGAGGGTTATCTGTATTCCAATAGTAGACATTCAAAAGGAATACGGATATTTTTTTCTTTCAAAAAGCTTGCTAACTATTGATCTTCCACTTTAGGTAGGACAATTCACGGCCTCATTTTTCAAAAGTTTTGACATGTAGGAAAGAGGAAAATACATAATAAAGCACATACAAAATCACCTAATTTGTGTACATAATTGCTAAAGATTTTGCTTTTTAGATATATCTGCCTGCAGATTTTAAAAATCTTTTATCTTTTATTTATATATTTTTAAATGAAAATTATATATATTTAAGGTGTACAAGATGATTATTTGACATACATATACATAATGAAATGGTTACTACAGTCAAGTAATTATCGTATCATCTTCTCACATAGTTAACCATTTTTTGTGTGTGTGATGAGAGCACATACTCATAAGAGAGCAATCTACTCTCGTAGCATATTTCCAGTACTTAATATTGCATTATTAACTATAGTCACCATATTGTAGAATCTTCATCCCACATAACTGCAACTTTGTACCCGCTGGCCACCTTCTCCCCATTTCCATTATCCTCCCAGTCCCTGGTAACCATGGCTCTACTCTGCTTCTATGAGTTCAACTGATTCCACACATGAGTGAGATCATACAGTATTTCTCTGACTTATTTCACTTAGCACAATGTCCTCAGATTCATTTATGTTGTCACAAATGGCTGGATTCCTTCTTTCTCATGGCTGAATAATATCCCCTGGTATGTACCTAAACCACATCTTTATCCACTCATCTGTCTATAGACACTTGGGTTGTTTCCACATCTCAGCTACTGTGAGTAGTGCTGCAATGAACACGGGAGTGCAGACAGTTTCTTTAAGATGTCTGCAGATACTTTTGTCTAATTTTCAGACACTGATTAGCCATCATCTTCTGTACTTGTGCATATATTTCTGTTGAGATCTCCTTTAACACACAACCCTATTGCAGAGGATTAATTTCTGAAAAGCAATTTGTGATTTATGTAGGCTCCATTCTATGTCTAATTCAATAAGCATTCTAATATTAGCTTTGCAGTGGAGAAACCTGGCAGCCGGCACTTTGACCAAGTGGTCCAAGTTACCACCACCAGCAGCGGGACAACCTGCCAGCGTGTGCCCACTGATAGGATGTACTGGGAAGTACACATCATTTCCACAGAAGTCTTGCCAGAAATGGCAGCTTGAGTCTGAACATGAGGGAACATCAGACAAACTCAAATTGAGGGACATTCTACAAATAGCTGGCCCGTGCCTGTTGAAAATATGACTGTCAGAAAAGGCCAGGAAGGGATGAGAATCAAGCGGACTAAAGAGACGTGGTGACTAAATGCAACACGTGAGCTGGAAGGTACAGACTTAGGACAAATTTGTGAAATCTGAATAAGGACTATATTAGATAAGAGTATGGGATCACAGATAATTTTCTGATTTTGTTCATTGTACTGTGGTTATGTAACAGATTATCCTGATATTCAGGGAACACATTCTGAAGTCTTTAGAGGTAAAGGAATACCATGTCAGCAACTTATTCTTAAACATTTCAGAAAAAAACCCCAAAACATGTGTACATTTGTATGTATATGGGGAGAGAGAAACAAAAGTGCTGTTAACATTTGGGTATCTAGCTGAAGGGTGGATGGAAATTCTTTCTCTTAGTCTTGCAACTTTTCTCTAAGTCTGCAATTATATCAAAATAAAAAGTTAAAAGAAAAAGCATTTCCTTTGGTAAAAAGTAACCCAATATCATTAGCAGAGAAGTCTGCTTTATCTTTCAGTTTATGGGGCCTGAAGAAAATGACATTCAGATGTAACAGCCGGCTATGACACAACTCCCTGGAGGTGTCCCCACCAACTCCCTGGAGTGGCACACAGGATGGCTCCCCAGAGCCTACAGTTCTTGGAATGCTTACTGGATAGTTCAGTGTTTTCTTGCCTTTTACGGCTGAGAAGGTTTGAGTTTCTATAACATTCACAGATAATTTGGGCTATATCTAATCAAGTCAGTGCAGTATAAAGTCATGTTTCAAACATCTAATGGTAAGGCTAGTTCTTTCTTTTTTGACTGCTACCAAATCTAATTGAATAGTGTTATGAATGGACTCAAACGGCGTGCTAAATCAACTGAATCTCCAATAACTGTACATTCTATTCCACATTGTTTTTCTCTAACTATAACATATTCTAATGGAGAACAAAGAAAGGAATAATGCAATTTTTACCTGACTCTTTATAAGACAAGGTAATCCCATCTCTTCCAGTTGCATATACATTAAAAAAAATGAATCAAAGTCTTGCCTTTCCACTGAAGTAATGTTTTGTGATTGTTGTATATAGGATTATTTTGGACATGCAGAAACTAATTTTTACCTTCAAGATTGAGGACTAAAATATAAAGAAACAATACATTAATTTTCGTTGAATAAGACAACTTGTTAATTGGATTAGTTTTAACATTCTCTTATGCCTGTATAATGTGGAACCAGTAATAGAAGAAAACTGATATAGAAACAATATTAATATCATTTAATACTGGTTATTCATTTATTCCTTCAACGAATGTATATTGAATAACAAACAAATGCCAGAAACTGGTCTAGATATGAGAAACAGAGATGCTTAGCACAAAGTCCCTGCCCTCATGAAATGTACATTCTCCTAGGTGGTCAGTTAATACTCAAGTAAACAAATTAAAGAAAAACAAATCCTTGCAGGCAATGGGGAAAGATAAAGCAGGTATTGTAGAGAGGTCAGGAACCAGGATGTAAGCAAAGGCCGCGTTCAACGTGGAGGTCCCTGAGCAGAGTCACAGGAGGCCACGAAGACATGGGGAGAGCCCAGCAGGCAGAGCCTGCCCAGACCAGGGTCCAGCTCTGAGGGGAATGGCGGGAGGCAAAGGAGGGAACGGCCAGCGGGAGTTGGCCACGAGTGAGGTTGTGACGGACCTCGTAGGCCAGGATAAAGGGCTCAGCTTTAGCTTCAGGAGTGAGAAGTCTTCGAAGGATCTCACACATGGTCGTGATGTGATGTCCTTTATATTTAACCAACACTTTTCTTTGAAATGATTGTAGATTTATAGAAGAGTTGCAAAGATGGCACAGAGAGTTGTCAGATGCCTTTCACCTAGCTTCCCTTTGTATTAGCACCTTACCTAACCTCCGTACATTTCTCAGCATCCTCTAAGTTTTAAAAGGGCTCTGTCTCTGTACTGTGTAGAAAATAATTATGAACCCAAAATAATGGCCAACATTTACTGACCATTTTGTGTGTCCCAGAAGCCATTCCAAGTGCTCTACCCGTGTTAGTCACCAGTCCTCACAGGATCACTATACGTACAAGGGCGGTACCCTTGTTATCATCCCCACTTCACAGATGAGCATTCTGAGGCACGGAGAAGGGAGTCAACCTGCCCAGTGTCATACAGCGAATAAGTGATGAGCCTGGTTTACAGACTCACTTTCCCTGACTCCAAAGCCTGACCTCTGGGAGAGACTCAGGAGCAAAACTAGAAGCAGGGGCACCAGTTAGGCAGTGACTACAGTGGTCAGGTGAGAGGCCAGGGCACCTACGGAGGTGGAAGTAGGTTAGCAGGACTTGCGACGGACTGAATATTTGGGAGAAAGTGAAAGAAAGGGAAGAATCAGGATGATTCCTACCTTTTCTAATCCCGAGCAGCTGGCTGATGGGTGGTGCCTTCCACTGAGGGAGAAGGACTGGGGGAGAGCAGGTGCGAGGGAGTTAAGGGTTCTGCTTCGGACACGCTAAGTTAGAGAAGTCTGTGAAGCAGCCAGCTGTAGCCAAGCAAAGACCGTGCGTGAAGAGCAGAGCGTGAGAGAGAAGGTCATCCTGCTGAGGGGCCAGTAGGTCGAAGGCATGGAATCGACCATTGGCTCTCACCCCACATATATTTATAAATCAATTGAAAAATTTTCCAGATGTGAAAAGCAACAGGTATTGGCTCATGACTCTTATATCCTCAGCCTGTCTCCTCCTCCCAGACTGCCTTCCCAGCCCAAGGGAAGACAGAGGGTGAGCAGGAAAGAGGGAAAGAAGGTGGGGCTACGGGAGAAGACACTGAGGAATCCAAAGGCTCTTTGGAAACCCAGAGCTCTTCAACGAGAGCTGCATGTCACCCTCTTCACCTCCCTTGTACAAAAAATTCCGGCTCATTTCTTTCTAATATCGATACCCATAAAAGACAGTAACATATTTTCTCTCAGACTTTTATTAGAACTCAAACTGTCTGATTTAGAATTTATTATCTGCCCAGGTGTTTTATTTCATGACCACGTATTTGATTTGTAACGCGACCAATTAAGTTATTTCCACAATAACCTTTACCGCATTAAATACATGGATATTTCTGCATGCAAGTTATGAGATTTCAAATCTACTGAATAACTTGAACAATTAATAACTTAAAAATATTTTGGAAGTGTGAGTAACTGTCCAAGAAAATTAAAGATAAAATTTTAGTGAAAAAGAGAAAAAATTAACGATAGGAAACAAGAAAATAAAGGTAATAAATAAATGGATTACAAAATTACAAGTTCCAGAGAGGAAACAGTTTGTCAGATGTCAAGAGATACCTAAATGGATGTGGATCAATAAAAGTGATTTATCTACGAGAGCAAATTGAAATAGAAAGGGCCTAGAGAGCACAGAAGTGAAGGGAAAATGTAAATGCATTGAATGGATATCCTTTGTGCTGTTCAAAAGGACAATGATGTGAGAACTCTAAATTTACCTTGTAATTGTTGACTCCATGTTTTAATTTTAGCCATAAAGCAGTGACAAAATAATTATATACATGTTTCTATACTGTGTCAGCTAAAATAGCACAAATACTTGCACCCACATACTACACGAGCATCAAAGAATATGTTGTCAGTTTTCAAATACTGTAAAAAGTTTAGAGAAGTTCACGGTAATCTCTCACATTTGACAAACAACACACACAAGGATACTCCTAATGAAGCTCCCATGTGGTGGCAGATGTATGAATTTCATATATACAGACGTGAAGCAGAGAAGCTATGTTATGTGAGCTCAGGAAAACCAAGAAAGGAAAGGCTCATGTTATATCATGGGTTTTGGTTTGGTTTCCTATTGTGTAACAAACTACCCTCCTTCCCTGTTTCTTTCATTCTTTCTCATTCTCTCTTTCCACAAAGCCACTCCATGTGGTCAGCTTGGACTTCCTCACAGCATGGTGGCCATAGGGCAACTGGATTTCTAACATGACGGCCCAGGACTCCTCCCAAAGGTGGAGATGGAAGCTTCCGGTCCTCTTAAGAGTGAGGCCTGTCATAGTGCCCTTTACACTGTACTCAACTGGTCAAACCAGACACAGGTCAGCCCAGGCCCAAAGGACAGGGTAATAGCACCCACCTCTTAGTGAAAAGCGTATCAAAGAATTTGTGGCCATCTTTAAAATACCCAAGGCTGATTTCCTATATGACAGTTCAGGTATTTATCATGCCAAGAGGAAGGAGCTGGTGCTCTGACTTAGGGGGGGTAAGGGGAAGAAGAAAGAACATGCTTGGATCGCTTTTACAGGCTGCCTCTGACGAGCTCCAATGACAACTTTGAATCCACATACGTGGTTGCATTTGACACAGAGCACCAAGAAACACCTGCAAGCACTGTTGTCATGGTCACTGGCAGGCACAGCTGAGAGGCCCACACAGGACAGGAGATCTGTCGACCTGGGGTCACTGGGGACTGAGACAGCTCAGTCCATGCAAGACCCCCTCAGAACTGCCATTTGCACAAGGCTTGCTAGACGCAGAGGATCCATGATCTGCCTTTGGCCTTCCGTGCATTCTTGACACATTCACCTTGGGCATGAGGTGGCACAGCAATGACCTTCGGTTGTATTATCTAGAGAATGATTGCCAAGTTTCTCTTTACCTCTGGAGAAGGCACAACAAGAGGAGAGAAAAATGCTACTATGGTTGGAAGTAAAAAAGAACTTTCTGGAAATAAAAGTTTTAAACACGAAAGGAGTTTCCATCTGAAAGTCAGAGAATCACTTATCCTGAATGTTTTTATCTTGAATAGTTCCTACGGTTCAGAAAAGCAACTGCTTAAATGATATTCTACTCTTCACAGTGTGTACATTTCTTTCTCTTTCTGACTTTTTCATCTTAAGTCTGCTGTTTCTTCTTCGACTCATTTTTCTGGTCAGCCCTTTTGTTATCTGCCTTGCCGTACGTCTACCAGAGGTCCCCAGCAATGTCCACAGGCCACCACGAGGAGCATTTGGCACAAAAAATGCTGCTGAATACTTTCCTACCCTTGTGAGGGTGTGGGGTGGTTTTTTTTTTTTTTTTTGGTCTGGAAGTAGAAGTTGTACCAGATTATTTTCTTGATTATTTGAGAGCTGGTAACCTTTATTATAACAATGTTCATATTATTATGAAAATTTTGGCAGACACTGCTCTTGCCAACACAATAGTCATCTACTTTTTTTTTTTTTTCTGTTAACCATTTGGTCCAGCATCCAGGCTGAAAGGCTTTCATCTCCTGGCAGTAGGTCCCCCTGAGTCACAGGGATCTAGCCATTCACAGTGACTACTTCAGGCGTGTTCATGTAACCCAGTCCTGGACAATGAGAAGTACTGGGAAGGCTGGTGAGGCTTCTGGGAAATATTTTCTTTCCTGATTCCAAGAGAGAAATTCCAAGGGATGTGAAAGCTTTCTTCGTGTTTGGATTCAGGGGGGATGAGCTGTGGCAGCTGTGATCACGAGGTGATGCGAACTGCTGAAGGACAGACAGAGCTCCCGCCCTTGACAGAACTGTTGAGCTCCTAGCTGGAAGCCTGCCTACCTCCGGACTGCTCATAAGTAAAAAATAAATGTCCTTATGTTTTTAAGTCTCATTTGGTCAGGTTTTCTGTTATTGTAGCTGAAGGCATTTCTTTTGGGAGGAGACCATGCTCCGTGAATAATGCCACATTTCACATTTCTGCACAGTTAGGACTTACTGAGAAAAGATTATTGGCAACCAGTGTTACAGGATGACTGCATGGGAAACATGCCGTGAAAATTAGAGAGAGCAAGTTGTTCCTGAGACAGATGAAGCCTTAACTCCTCTGGAGCCATTCACTCACACTCGAAGGGGGAAAAACCCAGGGCCTTTCTCTCTTCTATTCAGAGAGTAATTGTCTACATGCCTGGACAAAGGTCTCTCTCTTTCTCACTCTCTTCACATACACACACACATACACACACACACACACACACATATAGACAAACACACATGGTTAAAATAGATCATGTACCTACTTAAATGTATGCAAAATTCTGTGTGTGCATTTTTCTTAGTGCAAAAGATCCAACAGTTTTCATCAGATTCTCAAAGGCATCAGTAATCAAAACAAAATCATAGAAAACAGAAAAACAAATTAATCACCACTGTTTTAAAAGCTACCAGAGTGTGAATCTTTTGAGGAAAAAAATATGGTCTTAAATGTCTTCATATCTTTAGGGCCTATCACAGTGTCTGACAAATAGTAAATGCACAATAAAAGTTGGAAAATTAAATGAACAGATAAATGACTTGTTTTGTCCTTCATCCATGCTCTAGACCTACTGCTTTGTGTGGACAAAACAAGTATATGGCTTTTAAGCATAAATCCATAAACCATACAGTCAAAGAAACAGATGTATACAAGACAAAATTATATTTATTAGTATTAAATTCTCATAATGTTCTATATTTGAAACACATATGGGGGCTATGTGTTTAAGAATCCGCCTGTCAGTGCAGGGGATGCGGGTTTGAGCACTGGTCTGGGAAGATCCCACATGCCATGGAGCAAAGAAGCCCATGTGCCACAACTACTGAGCCTGTGCTCTAGAGCCTGTGAGCCATAACTACTGAGCCCATGTGCCGCAACTACTGAAGCCCGCACGCCTAGAGCCCGTGCTCTGCAGCAAGAGAAGCCACCGCAATAAGAAGCCTGTGAACCGCAAAGAAGAGTAGCCCCTGCTCACTGCAACTAGAGAAAAGACCGCATGCAGCAACAAAGTCCCAATGCAGCCAAAAATTAAAAAATAAATAAAATAAATAAATTTATTTAAAAAGAACCCACATATGATCGTTGGGGGAGACAAGAACTACAAATGGAGAGAGAGGAGAGACCAACGTGAGCTAGCCGTCTGCCTAACATATGGGCTTATTCACATTCCACATTCATTTTGCATTTAGGCATCTTGAGTTTTAAGAATTTTAATTTGTCGTTTTAGCAATGAGAAGCTGGAGTAAAACCCCAAGACATAAACATGCTTAAGATTTTTACACTGTATGAATTCTGGGTAAAACATGATTATTTTCCTCTAATTCATTATGTCGTTTAGCTAATTCAACAGCTTCCATTCCACAGAATGTGATTTTCTCTTTTCAAAGCCTAAGATGAAGGGTAATTTAGAATACATGTTATCCAATGATGTACAGCATGCAGATTTTTAAACTCTTCCTGTAACACACTCCTTTCAAGTAGCCTTTTTTATTTGGCTGTTGGGTGACAATGGGTATTATGGGTTGAATTATATGCCCCCCCCAAAATATGTCCAAAGTACCTATGAATGCTACCTTATTTGAAATAGGGTCTTTGAAAATGTCATCAAGATGAGGTCCTTAGGGTGGGCCCTAACTCAGTGTGACTGTTGTCCCTTTAAGAAGAGAAGAGACACAGAGAAACACACAGGGGAAATACCACGTGATGACAGAGGCAGCTTTTGGGCCTATGCCTCTATAAGCCATGGGACGTCAAGGATTGCTGGCAACACCAGAAGCTAAGAGGTAGGCATGGAACAGAATATCTCTGGTGGTTAAGATCCTGCTAGTACAATGCTAACTTCTATTTGTCAGTGTATGAAGCCATGGGCACCCTGATGGGAGAAGATGGACTGAAGGAGATCAAATCACAGAATACAGAAGCAGCCGAGAAGACTATACTTCTGCCATACAACTGCTATTTAATGTACTCAACAGGCTTCCTTTGTGATTTATCCCCAAGAATACTGTTTAGATAAAAATGAGCTTTCGCTAGAGCTCTGGAATTCAACAAGGGCAGAAAGGCTGCCCTCATGCATTTCCATTACTGCATATGAGTAACCATGGAGGTGAGACCTAATGGTGCGATTTCTCCAAACATCTCATAAAAGAAAACACCGTGTTCTTTTCTTCAACAGCTTCTTTAAAATATACATCATTAACACAATATTTGGCTGGGGAGAGTGAAATTCAACAAGTATGTATTGAGGGGCTGATGCATTCATAGCTTTGCTCTTAATGCTGGGCAAAGTGATAAATGAAACAAGCTTGTGAAGCTTATGTTCTAGGAAGAGGAGGAAACAGAGGATAAACAACCAAATAATAGTAATAATAATGCTAATAATACTTCTAATAAAAAACAACCAGATAGTGATGAGCATCACATATAAAGTTAAAATAATGAAGTGATGAGGTGTGATTACGATATTATAAAGATCATTCTGTTTTTGATATGAAGACATAGGACAAATTTTTTAACTTTCGGGGGGAAATCATTTGACTAAGACTTGAAACAATTTATACCAAAATTTTAGACAACCTAACAAATATTACTTTTAAAAACAGAGTTAGAGACATTCCTGTAAATGGGTTATTTTTCCTATCCCTCCCTCCAGTGTTAATGAAGGTCATCTCAGTCCACGTGCAGTTGTCCTACAGAGCTGTGGACTGCTGCCCTCCCCCCCCGCCTTCCTGTCCTCCTTCTATGCAATCAAGTGGATACTGTAGATCTATAAGAATACAAAATGCCTAGGAAAAGCTTTAATAGGAAATGTGCAGATTTTAAGTTAATAACAACAATGATAATGGCTAGAGCAACACACATTTACTGAACAGCAAAAGATGACATATATGATAATATATCATATTCCTGAACTGAAATGCAATTTTGTAAAGATTTTATTCTTCTGAAAAATATTTCATATTTGTAATATAATTACAATTGTAATTGTAATATAATTTTTACCAAATCTCAATTGTATTATTTTGGAAGCTGGGTAAAATGAGTAGTGAGGGCAGAATGAAAATCAGGGTATTCAAAACAACTTTGGGGAAACTTTCAAGAGGTCAATCCAGAGCTTTTCTAAGAAATCGTACTAAACAATGAAGAAGAAACTATGTTAAAGCCACACATATCATTCATTAAATGTTAATGATGTACATTTTAAAGAAGCTGTTGAAGAAAAGAACACGGTGTTTTCTTTTATGAGATGTTTGGAGAAATCGCACCATTAGGTCTCACCTCCATGGTTACTCATATGCAGTAATGGAAATGCTTGAAAATACCTAGGTTGTTCTACCTCTTTCCCCAACAACATTTTATTGTTTTCTTTCCAAGAACAAATAAAAGCCCAAATTTCAGGAAAATACTTTGAGAATGTTTGAGGGGCGGCTTTGAAGCACAAATTAGAAATGGAAAATTGGGCAGCTGGGGAGAGATCGTCATGTCACCCCACCTCTGTCAAAAGCAGATAAAACATTTTCAAGCTCCTAACAGCTTGGAAATTGCTACAGGTCAGGCTCTGGTTGAACTTAATGAAAGTTCATCTGGTGTAAGGGAATGTCTGGTGCCTTCCTTGCTTCCCAAAGATATGTCCAAGGTGCCCTGTCCCAAACTGAGAGCAGTTATGATTCCAATGCATGAGGGCAGCCTTTCTGCCCTTGTTGAATTCCAGAGCTCTAGCGAAAGCTCATTTTTATCTAAACAGTATTCTTGGGGATAAATCACAAAGGAAGCCTGTTGAGTACATTAAATAGCAGTTGTATGGCAGAAGTATAGTCTTCTCGGCTGCTTCTGTATTCTGTGATTTGATCTCCTTCAGTCCATCTTCTCCCATCAGGGTGCCCATGGCTTCATACACTGACAAATAGAAGTTAGCATTGTACTAGCAGGATCTTAACCACCAGAGATATTCTGTTCCATGCCTACCTCTTAGCTTCTGGTGTTGCCAGCAATCCTTGACGTTCCATGGCTTATAGGGAGATCGATCTGATCTATCTACCTATCTATGTGTCTATCTTCCAAAGTAACTATCCAGACATTAGAATTCATGCTATTTCCTAAGTAGTAAAACAGTGGACCAATTGCTCAAGCTGTAGAAAAGACCTCCCAATCAAATAATTTGGTAGAATAAAACTGGGTGCTAGTGAAATTCAATACTGGCTTGCCTTCCAGTAGGCTTAGCATCTTCAGTATGATTTACTGAGAATATGAAAACGTTCATTCATTTGGACTTAACTTCTGTTTGTTGCTCAGGCCCTATAAGACTTGCTATGTGTATTTCCTTAGAAAATGTTAACACTGAGTTGTCCCTTATGGAATATTTTGGTGTGAGAGAGAAATGTCAAGGTTAGAATTGTTCAGAATTGTTCTCTGTGCATATCTGGACTGTAAATAATCAACCATCTCTAGCATCAAGTTATTGCTCAAAAGATGAGATTTCTTTCACTATGCTTGCAAGTTCAGCTTATTTCTTTCATTTAACACTTAAATCTACATTTTCAGAGCATTTTAAGAATATAGTGTTAAATTATGTCTATATTGATGAAATTCAACAAATGAATGCTTATTGTGAGCAAGCTAGGGATTCTAAGAAATATAAACAAAATATAATCCTTGCCCTCAAGGAGTCCATAGCTTAGCTGATAAAATAGATAAATAAATATAATAAAAGGCAGAATGATAATGATGCTGATAAAGATCTACAGTTTTCAAATTTCTTTACATATATTACTTCACTTGATCTGCACAAGAAACATTTGAGGGAGACCAGGCAGACTGAATCATTCCTAGTTTAGAAGTGAGGAAAATGAGAATCAGAGCATCAAGGGCTATATCCACGTTTATAATGGCAGTACCACTAGTGCTAACTTGCTGCTTTTTTCCTTGGCACCATATTGACTAATTTCCATTCACTCCTCTCTCTGTGTTCTAACATTTTGTTGACACCTCTCATCTGATATTTCTCCTCTCTCAAACTCTTTGTCCTTGTGGATTTATATCCTTTTTATTCCTTCAGTGTCATTTTGGTGTAGCTGGGGGAGGCGGATATAAACCCATGGAACTTCTTTAAGAGTCAATGTGAAATGAAATCATTTCTAGCCATAAGCTCTGGGAAGGCCTTATAGGGGAGACCAAATTAGACATGGGCTTTTAAAAATGAGTAAGATAGGGTGGGCCACTGAGCTGAAAGGGATACCCAAGAGACGGAGGAACATGGGAGACTTTTAAACCTATATGATGAGCTACATTAACATTATAGAGCTCACAACCTTTCTTCTTTCAGAGGGTTGAAACTCAACAAGAGGTCCAGTTCTGAAACTGTACCAGTTCTTGTAAATCAAAAAAGCTTTCAAAACACAGAGACAATCAAGACCATTTTGTTAGACACGTACTTTGAGCTTGCAGGTTGAGCAGATTTTCAAAGTAGGATTTATAAAGCTACATCTAGGAAGAGGCAATATGTATATAACACACATAGAAAAGCTCCACCCAAGCATCATGGATGGGGGTGCTGAAGAGCAGTTCAGCCTCCAAGTTACTCCACTGACACCCCCCTTAGGCTGACATCCATCTTTAGGGGCAAAATGGGTGGAGAAATGGAGTCAAATGGAGTTTATTCAACTGGAGGAAGAACTTGCCGGGCATCCGCTCACATTCCACAGACTCAGTCCTACTTTATAGGGGTTAGAGTGTCTTTCTGAATGCAGAGTGTTGGGTTAGTAATCTGAACACATGCATAAGAGACATGGAAAGGGACTGATTTGATACTGAAACCAGTACTCAGACTAGGTTTTTTCTCTTTATCTGATAAAAAACTTAAATTAGAATAAACCTTACACTTAAGTTCATATGTCACCTTATTTTGCATTCTAGAGTAACATATTTGAGTTCCTCAAAATCATTCCTGCATCCTCACTATTTCTCTAAAGTGAATTTTCAGATATAGCTGTGAGAGGCAGGTTAGTGTACCATCGACCCCTTTAAAGGTGAGAATTTCACATTAGATGATTAAACATCTGCAGAAAAATGTTAAAATTCACAAGTTCATTTTCTTCTGTGAAAAAAATAAAAATATAGGTATGTATGTATGTGTGTATATGTATACATACATGTCCTACATTAGTGCTCGTCCAGTCAGACAGATTTTTCAGAGCAGTACTGAACGGGGGGCAAGGTGCTACCCTCTCCAGAGAAGAATGCCAAACAGAAATGTCAACTTTCTCTCGAAGGGTCTGGTAGAGGGAAACGGCCCTACAGGGTCAGGGAGGTGTGGACACCTATGCAAAGGCCCCGAGCCAAGAGCCCTGAAGACCCACGAGCTCTCTGAGGAGACCTGAGCTTCAGGGGCCTTTGGTGGTGGTGAGGAGAGCAGTGGAGGCAAGAGGAAATGAGGAAAGGACTTGTATGTAATGAGTATTTTTTTTGTTCATGATAAAGAATTTTATCCCTTAAAGGCCCGGGGTGGGGGGCATGCAATCATTTTAAGGGGAGCGACATCAATTCCTGTTTTAGAGTCATGACTGCAGGATCACTGTGATAACAGGCTGTTGCTGGGAGTCAGTTGAGAAGTTGCTCCACATTCTGGGTAAGGTGTGATGTGAATGTTAACTAAAGTTGTTGCAGGAGGAATGGATGCTGGGATACACATTTAAGAGCTAGTTAGCAGGTAGCACTGACGAGACCTGGTGACTCGATGTCACGGGAGAGGGAGTCTGGGATGACTCCAAGGGTTTCCATCTTTGACCGGCAGTGGATGGTGGTGACATTCACTGAAAAAAGAAACACAAGTCTTCCAGTGCTATGTGGCAGATGGAACAAATGTCTAAATCTCCTACTCCCTCAGGCCCCACTAAAATGACAATGAAGGAATGAAAAGGGAATAAATCCACAACCACAAAGAGTTTGAGAGAGGGGGAAAAATCAGATGAGAGTCGTCAATCAAACTGTAGAACACAGATGGAGAAGGGGAAGCCTGTTTAGCAGAGTAGACAAAGCTACTGTTTACAGGAAGGAAAGCCAACAAGAAACAAGCCTATTCATGCTACAGAACCTCAGGAAGGTCCAGCAATTGGAAACACCAGGTACCTGGGAAATTCAGAGTGAAGGAAGGGGCAAAATGAGAACAAGTGCTTGGAAATCTAATATAATGAGCAGTTAGATTATAGGATTCCAACCCCCCAGCCTATGAAGCCAGGCAACTGCCCCTCCCTACACAGCTTAAGGCAGGTTTATTTTCCAGAGAAGTGGATGCAGAGGGGCTCTGGACTCAGACCACCTGGCACAGCTCAGAAGGGGATGAGTCCTCTTACCCCTAAAACATTCTGATATTTGGGTGTGCCCCCATTGTGTTCACTGATCTACAACCCTAAAGTGGAATCCAGCATTTAATAAGCCTCGCTCCTGCACACAGAGTTTCCATTAAGGTTTTTTAATGCTTAAAAAAACAGAAAAGCAAAGGAAGATATCTGAAGATACCTGAAGAAAGCCTTCAATATGAAAGATAAGAGACCAAAAGAAACTGAACAGGAAACACAGAAACCAATTTAGGGAAGAGTAGGAAACAAACAAACACCTAAGTATAATCAATATCCTTGAAGAGATAAGAGGATGCTTCAAAGAAAAAAACATTTAGAGGACAAAGAAGAGGTCTTAAACATTAAAATGGTAGTTGCAGAAAAATGTTAAAATTTTGGAAAACAAGTTTGGGAAAGTCTCTCAGAAAGTGGAGCAAAGAGGTAAAGGAGTGCGAAATAGGAGATGGAACATTTAAAGGAAGAAAGGAAAAAACCACCAAAGGATTAACTTTAGAGGCTTAATGTCCAACAAATGGCAATTCCAAAATGAGAAAATTTTTAAAATACAGAAGAGAAAGTTTTCAAAAATTAAATACAGAAACATTTTCCAGAACTGAAGGACATGAGTTTCCAGATTCAAAGAGCCCACTGTATAAACGGACCAGCACAACTGTCGACTAAAAAAATGCATGACCTAAAATTTGAGAAGTATGTTTTATTCAGCGGACACACTGAAGACTTAAGCCCAGGGACTTGAGCGCTCTGAGGGACGCTGGGAAGAGGTCAGGGAGGAGCCATGATATGTAGGAGTTTTTGCAACAATGATCAGGTAGTCGGAACATCAAAAGATTACTGTTAAAGACACTACAGACATCTCTGCTTAATGAACTTAGCACTTTTCTATGTATTCAAGATGCGAGAGTTTAGGCTCATTGAAATCATTCCTTTGATATGCACCTTAGCTATCTCAGGCCAGTGTCCTGTTTTCTCCAACTTTAACCCCCTCAGGGTGCACAGGAGGGTGGCTGCGGGCCACACATCCTTTGTTTACTGATGTGGCAGGTGACATTCTTTGTCCACTCAATGCATGAGGAAGGCTCAAAGAAGGCCAGCAGTTGTGAGCAAATGGAGAGGTCAAGAGCGCTCACACCAAAGTTCAGACTTCAACAAATCCTGAAAGCGTAAGAAGAATGCCTTCAATGTTCTGAAGGAAAATCATTTCTTACCTAGGTTTCCATAACCTCAGACAAACTATTGACTCAGTGTAGGGGAATGGAGAGCAAGTCAATAAAGAGGAGACATGGGATTCAGAAAAAAGTGGAGAGGACACAGGAAAGAGTGAAAGAGAGTTCCCAGGAGGAGGGTGGTGAGAAGTCCCGAGATGATAGCTCGCTGAATGTCCTGACAGGCTCAGGAGGAGAAGCCGCCAGAATGCAGTCTCCACTTGAAAAATGGGAGAGAGACTGACACTTGAGTTTTTCTTGACCATATTAAGAGATGTACAATTCTATTAGAAAGTTTGGGGCTGGATTAATGATAAGTATATAGAATATCAAGCAAACAAATACAAAACTAAGTCAATCACTAAATCCAAGATAAGCAAAGTAATTGTAAAAAGAGGTAATTATAACACCTTGAACAATGTTTTGTTCTACCTTTTTTTTTTTAATCATATAAAAACAGAGATTGTATTCATGACAACAAAGAAATGAAATACCTAAGAATCGATATCCTGAGAGATGTGTACAATCTATGTAAAGAAAACTTCAATATGTTATTGGAAGAGATGAAAGACAATTTTAATACATCAAAGTCTAAACAGTGTTCCTGAGATATAAAATTGTAAAGATATCAGCTCTCAAAGTTAATTTATGGTCAACTCAATGACAATCAATATTCCTACAGACTTTTTTTTTTTTTCCCAAAGCAGGTTTATGTTTAATCATAACTCATACTCAAATTTTGTTGTCTACATTCCAAACCATTTTCAGTAAAAATATAAAGACTTAGATCTTTCTGGTTGAACATAGGTGAAATGTTGCCCTGGGTTAGATTTTTTTTTGCTTTATAACAAATTTAATCAGTTATACACATACATCTGTTCCCATATCCCCCCCCTTTTGCGTCTCCCTCCCACCCTCCCTATCCCACCGCTCCAGGCGGTCACAAAGCACCGAGCTGATCTCCCTGTGCTATGCGGCTGCTTCTCACTAGCTATCTACCTTACGTTTGGTAGTGTATATATGTCCATGCCTCTCTTTTGCTTTGTCACAGCTTACCCTTCCCCCTCCCCATATCCTCAAGTCCATTCTCAAGTAGGTCTGTGTCTTTATTCCTGTCTTACCCCTATGTTCTTCATGACATTTTTTTTTCTTAAATTCCATATATATGTGTCAGCATACAGTATTTGTCTTTCTCTTTCTGACTTACTTCACTCTGTATGACAGACTCTAGGTCCATCCACCTCATTACAAATAGCTCAATTTCATTTCTTTTTATGGCTGAGTAATATTCCATTGTATATATGTGCCACATCTTCTTTACCCATTCATCCGATGATGGACACTTAGGTTGTTTCCATCTCCGGGCTATTGTACATAGGGCTGCTATGAACATTTTGGTACATGTCTCTTTTTGAATTAAGGTTTCCTCAGGGTATATGCCCAGTAGTGGGATTGCTGGGTCATATGGTAGTTCTATTTGTAGTTTCTTAAGGAACCTCCATACAGTTCTCCATAGTGGCTGTACCAATTCACATTCCCACCAGCAGTGCAAGAGTGTTCCCTTTTTTCCACACCCTCTCCAGCATTTATTGTTTCTAGATTTTTTGATGATGGCCATTCTGACAGGTGTGAGATGATATCTCATTGTAGTTTTGATTTGCATTTCTCTAATGAGTAAAGATGTTGAGCATCCTTTCATGTGTTTGTTGCCAGTCTGTATATCTTCTGTGGAGAAATGTCTATTTAGGTCTTCTGCCCATTTTTGGATTGGGTTGTTTGTATTTTTGTTATTCAGCTGCATGAGCTGCTTATAAATTTTGGAGATTAATCCTTTGTCAGTTGCTTCATTTGCAAATATTTTCTCGCATTCTGAGGGTTGTCTTTTGGTCTTGTTTATGGTTTCCTTTGAGGTGCAAAAGCTTTTAAGTTTCATTAGGTCCCATGTGTTTATTTTTGTCTTTATTTCCATTTCTCTAGGAGGTGGGTCAAAAAGGATCTTGCTGTGATTTATGTCATAGAGTGTTCTGCCTATGTTTTCCTCTAAGAGTTTGATAGTGTCTGGCCTTACATTTAGGTCTTTAATCCATTTTGAGCTTATTTTTGTGTATGGTGTTAGGGAGTGATCTAATCTCATACTTTTACATGTCCCTATCCAGTGTTCCCAGCACCACTTATTGAAGAGACTGTCCTTTCTCCACTGTACATTCCTGCCTCCTTTATCAAAGATAAGGTGACCATATGTCCGTGGGTTTATCTCTGGGCTTTCTATCCTGTTCCATTGATCTATCTTTCTGGTTTTGTGCCAGTACCATACGGTCTTGATTACTGTAGCTTTGTAGTATAGTCTGAAGTCAGGGAGCCTGATTCCTCCAGCTCCATTTTTTGTTCTCAAGATTGCTTTGGCTATTCGGGGTCTTTTGTGTTTCCATACAAATTGTGAAATGTTTTGCTCTAGTTCTGTGAAAAATGCCAGTGGTAGTTTGATAGGGATTGCATTGAATCTGTAGATTGCTTTGGGTAGTAGAGTCATTTTCACAATGTTGATTCTTCCAATCCAAGAACATGGTACATCTCTCCATCTATTTGTATCATCTTTAATTTCTTTCATCAGTGTCTTATAATTTTCTGCATACAGGTCTTTTGTCTCCTTAGGTAGGTTTATTCCTAGATATTTTATTCTTTTTGTTGCAATGGTAAATGGGAGTGTTTTCTTGATTTCATTTTCAGATTTTTCATCATTAGTGTACAGGAATGCCAGAGATTTCTGTGCATTAATTTTGTATCCTGCTACTTTACCAAATTCATTGATTAGCTCTAGTAGTTTTTGGGTAGCATCTTTAGGATTCTCTATGTATAGTATCATGTCATCTGCAAACAGTGACAGCTTTACTTCTTCTTTTCCAATTTGGATTCCTTTTATTTCCTTTTCTTCTCTGATTGCTGTGGCTAAAACTTCCAAAACTATGTCGAATAAGAGTGGTGAGAGTGGGCAGCCTTGTCTTGTTCCTGATCTTAGTGGAAATGGTTTCAGTTTTTCACCATTGAGGACAATGTTGGCTGTGGGTTTGTCATATATGGCCTTTATTATGTTGAGGAAAGTTCCCTCTATGCCTACTTTCTGCAGGGTTTTTATCATAAATGGGTGTTGAATTTTGTCGAAAGCTTTCTCTGCATCTATTGAGATGATCATATGGTTTTTCTCCTTCAACTTGTTAATATGGTGTATCACATTGATTGATTTGCGTCTATTGAAGAATCCTTGCATTCCTGGAATAAACCCCACTTGATCATGGTGTATGATCCTTTTAATGTGCTGTTGGATTCTGTTTGCTAGTATTTTGTTGAGGATTTTTGCATCTATGTTCATCAGTGATATTGGCCTGTAGTTTTCTTTCTTTGTGACATCCTTGCCTGGTTTTGGTATCAAGGTGATGGTGGCCTCGTAGAATGAGTTTGGGAGTGTTCCTTCCTCTGATATTGTTTGGAAGAGTTTGAGAAGGATGGGTGTTAGCTCTTCTCTAAATGTTTGATAGAATTCGCCTGTGAAGCCATCTGGTCCTGGGCTTTTGTTTGATGGAAGATTTTTAATCACAGTTTCAATTTCAGTGCTTGTGATTGGTCTATTCATATTTTCTATTTCTTCCTGATTCAGTCTTGGCAGGTTGTGCATTTCTAAGAATTTGTCCATTTCTTCCAGGTTGTCCATTTTATTGGCATAGAGTTGCTTATAGTAATCTCTCATGATCTTTTGTATTTCTGCAGTGTCAGTTGTTACTTCTCCTGTTTCATTTCTAATTCTATTGATTTGAGTCTTCTCCCTTTTTTTCTTGATGAGTCTGGCTAATGGTTTATCAATTTTGTTTATCTTCTCAAAGAACCAGCTTTTAGTTTTATTGATCTTTGCTATCGTTTCCTTCATTTCTTTTTCATTTATTCCTGATCTGATTTTTATGATTTCTTTCCTTCTGCTAACTTTGGGATGTTTTTGTTCTTCTTTCTCTAATTGCTTTAGGTGCAAGGTTAGGTTGTTTATTCGAGATGTTTCCTGTTTCTTAAGGTGGGATTGTATTGCTATAAACTTCCCTCTTAGAACTGCTTTTGCTGCATCCCATAGGTTTTGGGTCATCGTGTCTCCACTGTCATTTGTTTCTAGGTATTTTTTAATTTCCTCTTTGATTTCTTCAGTGATCACTTCGTTATTAAGTAGTGTATTGTTTAGCCTCCATGTGTTTGTATTTTTTACAGCTCTTTTCCTGTAAGTGATATCTAGTCTCATAGCATTGTGGTCGGAAAAGATACTTGATACAATTTCAATTTTCTTAAATTTACCAAGGCTTGATTTGTGACCCAAGATACGATCTATCCTGGAGAATGTTCCATGAGCACTTGAGAAAAATGTGTATTCTGTTGTTTTTGGATGGAATGTCCTATAAATATCAATTAAGTCCATCTTGTTTAGTGTATCATTTAAAGCTTGTGTTTCCTTATTTATTTTCATTTTGGATGATCTGTCCATTGGTGAAAGTGGGGTGTTAAAGTCCCCTACTATGATTGTGTTACTGTCGATTTCTCCTTTTATGGCTGTTAGTATTTGTCTTATGTATTGAGGTGCTCCTATGTTGGGTGCATAAATATTTATAATTGTTATATCTTCTTCTTGGATCGATCCCTTGATCATTATGTAGTGTCCTTCTTTGTCTCTTCTAGTAGTCTTTATTTTAAAGTCTATTTTGTCTGATATGAGAATTGCTACTCCAGCTTTCTTTTGCTTTCTATTTGCATGGAATATCTTTTTCCATCCCCTTACTTTCAGTCTGTATGTGTCTCTAGGTCTGAAGTGGGTCTCTTGTAGACAGCATATATATGGGTCTTGTTTTTGTATCCATTCAGCCAATCTGTGTCTTTTGGTGGGAGCATTTAGTCCATTTACATTTAAGGTAATTATCGATATGTATGTTCCTATTCCCATTTTCTTAATTGTTTTGGGTTCATTATTGTAGGTCTTTTCCTTCTGTTGTGTTTCTTGCCCAGAGAAGTTCCTTTAGCATTTGTTGTAAAGCTGGTTTGGTGGTGCTGAACTCTCTCAGCTTTTGCTTGTCTGTAAACGTTTTAATTTCTCCATCAAATCTGAATGAGATCCTTGCTGGGTAGAGTAATCTTGGTTGCAGGTTTTTCTCCTTCATCACTTTAATTATGTCCTGCCACTCCCTTCTGGCTTGTAGAGTTTCTGCTGAGAGATCAGCTGTTATCCTGATGGGGATTCCCTTGTGTGTTATTTGTTGTTTTTTCCTTGTTGCTTCTAATATGATTTCTTTGTGTTTAATTTTTGACAGTTTGATTAATATGTGTCTTGGTGTATTTCTCTTTGGATTTATTCTGTATGGGACTCTCTTTGCCTCCTGGACTTGATTAACTATTTCCTTTCCCATATTAGGGAAGTTTTCAACTATAATCTCTTCAAATATTTTCTCAGTCCCTTTCTTTTTCTCTTCTTCTTCTGGAACCCCTATTATTCGAATGTTGGTGCGTTTAATGTTGTCCCAGAGGTCTCTGAGACTGTCCTCTGTTCTTTTCATTCTTTTTTCTTTATTTTGCTCTGCAGCAGTTATTTCCACTATTTTATCTTCCACCTCACTTATCCATTCTTCTGCCTCAGTTATTCTGCTATTGATCCCATCTAGAGTATTTTTCATCTCATTTATTGTGTTTTTAATCGATGCTTGATTCATCTTTAGTTCTTCTAGGTCCTTGTTAATTGTTTCTTGCATTTTGTCTATTCTATTTCCAAGATTTTGGATCTGGGAAATAGAATCTTGGATCATCTTTACCATCATTATTCTGAATTCTTTTTCAAGTAGACTGCCTATTACCTCTTCATTTGTTAGGTCTGGTGGGTTTTTATCTTGTTCCTTCTCCTGCTGTGTGTTTTTCTGTCTTCTCATTTTGCTTATGTTACTGTGTTTGGGGTCTCCTTTTTGCAGGCTGCAGGTTCGTAGTTCCCGTTGTTTTTGGTGTCTGTCCCCAGTGGCTAACGTTGGTTTAGTGGGTTGTGTAGGCTTCCTGGTGGAGGGGACTAGTGCCTGTGTTCTGGTGGATGAGGCTGGATCTTGTCTTTCTGGTGGGCAGGTCCACGTCTGGTGGTGTGTTTTGAGGTGTCTGCGGACTTTTTATGATTTTAGGCCACCTCTCTGCTAATGGGTGGCGTTGTGTTCCTGTCTTGCTAGTTGTTTGGCATAGGGTGTCCAGCACTGTAGCTTGCTGGTCGTTGAGTGAAGCTGGGTGCTGGTGTTGAGATGGAGATCTCTGGAAGATTTTCGCCGTTCGATATTATGTGGAGCTGGGAGGTCTCTTGTGGACAAGTGTCCTGAAGTTGGCTCTCCCACCTCAGAGGCACAGCACTGACTCCTGGCTCCTCAATTTGGGATGATTTGTTGTCTATTCATGTATTCCACAGATGCAGGGTACATCAAGTCGATTGTGGAGCTTTAATCCGCTGCTTCTGAGGCTGCTGGGAGTGGTTTCCCTTTCTCTTCTTTGTTCTCACAGCTCCTGGGTCTCAGCTTTGGATTTGGCCCCGCCTCTGCGTGTAGGTCGCCGGAGGGCATCTGTTCTTCGCTCAGACAAGACAGGGTTAAAGGAGCAGCCTCTTTGGGGACTCTGGCTCACTCAGGCCGGGCGGTAGGGAGGGGCACGGAGTGCGGGGCGAGCCTGCAGCGGCAGAGGTCGTCGTGACGTTGCAGCAGCCCGAGGTGCGCCGTGCGCTCTCCCAGGGAAGCCGCCCCTGGATCCCGGGACCCCGGCAGTGGCGGGCTGCACAGGCTCTCTGAAGGGCGGTGTGGACAGTGACCTGCGCTCGCACACAGGCTACTTGGCGGCGGCAGCAGCAGCCCCAGCGTCCCACGCCCGTCACTGGGCTCCGCGCTTTCAGCCGCGACTCGCGCCCGTCTGTGGAGCCCCTTTAAGCAGCGCTCTTAATCCCCTCTCCTCGCGCACCAGGGAACCAAGAGGGAAGAAAAAGTCTCTTGCCTCTTCGGCAGCTCCAGAGTTTTCCCGGACTCCCTTCCGGCTAGCTGTGGCACATTAGCCCCCTTCAGGCTGAGTTCTCGCCGCCAGCCCCAGTCCTCTCCCTGCGCTCTGACCGAAGCCCGAGCCTCAGCTTCCAGCACCGCCCGCCCCGGCGGGCGAGCAGACAAGCCTCTCGGGCTGGTGAGTCCCGCCCGGCACCGATCCTCCGCGCGGGAATCTCTCCGCTCCGCCCCACCCAGGTATGTGGGGAGTTTCTTGCCTTTTGGGAGGTCTGGGGTCTTCTGCCAGCGTTCAGTAGGTGTTCTGTTGGAGTTGTTCCACGTGTAGCTGTATTTCTGGTGTATCCGTGGGGAGGAAGGTGATCTCCGCGTCTTACTGTTCCGCCATCTTACCCGGAAGTCTTGTTCTACCTTGAACAATGTTTTCACATATTAGAAAGATGGAGGGAGAGGATATATGTAAATGTGTGTGTGTGGGTACAGTATAAAAGTGGTAAACCTTCAGTTTTCATAGTAAGAATTTAGTAGAAAGTAATTGAAAGAAATAAGAAATAGCAGTACAGTCATACTATGTGGAATCTTTTAAGATTCATCTTAGGATCGTTCACTGATTTTTAAAAAATTGCTAAAATTAGGATGGCTCTTAAATGCCTGCCGTCCAGGTGGCAATTTCATTATGGTTGTCATTGCTTTCACATGCTCATCAAAACCTAATGAACAGGTGACAGTAGCTTAGAAGTAAATCCCAAAGACAAGAGTCGATCACTCTTAAATGCTGCATCTTCAATGCTCTTGATTGTTCAGAGGATACTACTGCTTGGAAAAACATGGGACAACCATAATTCTGAGACAAAAAGGGACCTAGGTTCTGAAGTGTTAGAAACATCCTAATCTATCCATTTTGCTTTTAATTTTTTGATACATGTACGAGGGGGATCAATAGTGAAAAGTCAAACAGATGGCAAATAGGCATTTAAAAAATGCTCAACATCGCTGATTATTTGAGAAATGCAAATCAAAACTACAATGAGTATCACCTCGCACCAGTCAGAATGGCTATCATCAAAAAGTCTACAAATAATAAATGCTAGAGAGGGTGTGGAGAAAAGGGAATCAACCCTCCTACACTATTGGTGGGAATGTAAATTGGTGCAGCCACTATGGAAAACAGTATGGATATTCCTCAAAAAACTAAAAACAGAGCTACCATAAGATACAGGGATCTCACTCCTGGGCACATATCTGGAGAAAACCATTATTTGAAAAGATACATGCACCCCAACGATCACTGCAGCACTATTTACAAGAGCCAAGACAGGGAAACAACCTAAAAGCCCATTGACAGATGAATGGATAAAGATATGGTATATGTATACAGTGGAATGTTAGTCATAAAAAAGAATGAAATATTGCCATTTGCAGCAACACTGATGGACCTAGAGATTATCATACTAAGCGAAGTCAGGCAGAGAAAGACAAATATCATACGATATCACTTATATGTGGAATCTAAAAAAATGACACAAATGAACTTATTTACAAAACAGAAACAGACTCACAGAGAAAACAAACTTATGGTTACCAAAGGGGAAGGGTGGGGAGGGATAAATTAGAAGGTTAGGATTAACATATACACACTACTATATATAAAATAGATAACAAACAAGGACCTACTGTATAACACAGGGAACTATACTTAATATCTTGTAATAATCTATAAAGGAAAAGAACGTGAAAAATATATTATATATATCCATATATACGGATGGATATAAAATGGAATCACTTTGCTGTACACCTGAAACTAACACAATATTGCAAATCAACTACACTTTAATTTTAAAAAATAGTGAAAATTGTCCCACAGGTCTCTAAGAGCACTTTTGATAAGTATAAAATAAAAATTTGAGAAATTTCAAGCTCTAAAGAACATCTTTCATAGTTAATTGACAGAATTTTTAATTTTTTCTTGGTGGTAAATAAAATGATTTAGTTTTTAAATCAATGATATCATAGTAACTAATTGGTGAAACTGCAGAAGAGCAGAAAGTGATTCTATAGGAATAAGGGAAGTGGGTAGTTTGGAGATATTTAACACTTTGAACTACAAACAAGTACTTCTTTGATAAAACATTAATATATTAAGTAAACAGCACAGAAGAGAAAGGGTTTAGGGTGGATGGGTCTGCAAAGTTGAGCTGGGCCTGAGGTTTTTAGATATTTTGAAATTTTCTTAAAGAAATGTATGCTTTGCCTTGTTCCACCAAGGGAAAAAAAAAATCTGAAAAAACAGGGAGGGACCAGCTAGACCAAGCATGGGGTCTTTTAGACCAAGTTTGATTTTATTCTAAATATAAAGAGCAGCCCCTGGAGCATTTTAAAGGGAGAGATAGAGTCTGACTTACAGCTTAAAACTACTGATATATTCAAACGGGAGTTTCAAGTCATGTTTTCATGACTAAAACAATGCATATACAGTTGCTACAGTGACTTTGGACTGGTTTTACAGCTTAGTTAAGCCCAGTGAATAACTGTGTACATGAAATCTATTAAGGACTGTTAAGGACGCAATGGAAAGATGGTAAATGTAACCGCAAGGCACAGAAACCTGAGAGCCTGACTGTGCGTGCGCAAGGCCGGCCTGGGCTTCACCCAAAACGAGAGGCTGAAACTCGTTTCTAGTATTAGAAAAAAATCACCACCAAAATGGCTTAAAACGATACCCTTCGTGCAATCAGGTTCTGTGGCTCCGCTCCTTCTCTTCTGGGGGCCCCAATGGCCAAAATCAACGCATTTCTGTTTGTTTGTTTGTTTGGTTTTTATTGCGGTACGCGGGCCTCTCACTGTTGTGGCCTCTCCCGTTGCAGAGCACAGGCTCCGGACGCGCAGGCTCAGTGGCCATGGCTCATGGGCCCAGCCGCTCCACAGCATGTGGGATCTTCCTGGACCGGGGCACGAACCTGTGTTCCCTGAATTGGCAAGCGGACTCTCAACCACTGCACCACCAGGGAAGCCCAAGGCATTTCTTTTTGGAGGCTCTGGGGAGGATTCCATCTTCAAGCTCCGTTGAAGCTGTAAGCAGATTTCAGTTCTGTGGTTGTAGGACCTCGGTCCCTGTTTCCTTCTGGCTGTCGGTCGTTCTCAGCTTCAAGGGGCACGTGCATCCCCAGATCAGTCCCCTCAAAGCCAGCAGAGGAGTCTTGAGCGTGTCTGGTGCTTCTGTCCTGACTGACCTCCCATCCTGGCCCTTCTCCTCCCTGCTTCCTCCTTGCAGCATCACTCTTGCTCCAGGTGGAGAAAAGTCTCTGCTTTTAAGAGCTCAGTTAGATTGGGCCCACCTGGAAAATTCAGCATCTTCTTCCTCGTTAAAGACTGTAACCCCTACAGCAGTAGCTAGATGAGGGTCGGATTGAATAACCAGGGCACAGAATCTGGGGAGGAACCTCTTTACAATTCCGCTTATACCACACTTAATATTTTTACTGATGGAGACATTATATGAAAAAATTAAAAAGTAATAAAACCAACGCACTGAGGACCAAAGAGGGCTCTGTTAAACAACTCAACATCAACAACACTAAGAAACAAATTTGAGAGAAGTGAATATTTTAAACAGAGCTACAAAAGGCTTGAGAGCCGCTTTGTCATGAAAACCCCTGTGTTCACAGCCATGTGCACAAATGGGTGCCATCGTCAAATATTGGTTTCTCTTAAGATATAACTATACTGAAAAGAGTACAGTAATGTTTATTTAGAGGAGCAGCACCAGATTCTAACCAGGATTACATTCTGACTATATTTCTACTTATTCCTGGAATTTTAGATGTCTGCGACATTAGGTATTGAATAGACATTTAAATAGTTGATCTTCTTTCACGTGTGTATAAACACTAAGTTATTAAAACATACCATATATATAAAAAATTGTACAATAATGTCTCAGATACAATGAAAATGTCTAGTTTTAAAAAACCAAATCTATTTCGTGTGACTAACAGATGAGATTTTGACAGCTGGCAAAAAATCAAATGACATTTACAGAATTTCAAACAAAATCTTCACTTAATATCACTTTCCCTTCCCCCACCCATAATCAGTCTCCAAATGCCAAGTGGCAGTCAGGGCACTCTGTTATATTAGGAGGTGGATGATCTTGCTGGCCTTAGTATTTTCTCCTCCTCACCCCCTTGGCAATACCAAGAGTTTCTTATTGACTTTTAGGGGAAGGAAGGCAGAGAGAGAGAGAGAGAGAGAGGAAGAACGGGGTGAAATTGTACATTTCTATAAGAGGCTATAAAGTCTGATTAGAAGAATGAAAGTGGGAAAATAAATGTATCTTGTAATGAGATAATAAGTGTCTATATAGAAATGATTCTTTGACCAATGAGATGCATTTTGTGCTATTTTTTGTGTTTGGCCCCATTCCGGGCTGCCTTTCTGTTGTTCCCACGCTGAACCCTCGCTGCCACCCCATACTTAAAAAAATAACGCCCAAACTCATTATTAAGGAAAATGAGAAGTTGGTGGAAATTTGGAGAGATTAAAAATATTTTTAAGGGCTTCCCTGGTGGCGCAGTGGTTGAGAGTCCGCCTGCCGATGCAGGGGACACGGGTTCATGTCCCGGTCCGGGAAGATCCCACATGCCACGGAGCGGTTGGGCCCATGAGCCATGGCCTCTGAGCCTGCGCATCCGGAGTCTGTGCTCCGCAATGGGAGAGGCCACAGCAGTGAGAGGCCAGCATACCACAAAAAAAAAATTTTTATTTCAGTGAGTTCTAAAGACCTGTTTAGGAGACTATCCATGGGATAAACATATTAATATTATGTCATTATATTATATAATATGTATACTATATAATTGATATGTTATTATTAATGTTAATTATAATATAACAGATTAACATTAATAATATATATAACATATCTATATTAATAGCTTATATTTCCCCCGACCTTCATGGGATGTGAGAAAATTATCCTCTACTTGTGGAAGCCTCTGTCGTTGGGTTTTCTATTGCTTCCAGCCTCAAATAGCTCTAACAAACCTATTCAGGTCTTGCCCAGCACTACCGCTGGCTTTCTTTTCTTTCTCTTCCTCTCTGTTCCCATCTTCCGAGCCCTCCTGTCTATCCCTGGCTTCATGTACTGACTTTGATACACTGTGGGTCTCTCTTGTGGCTTCTCAACTAGTCTAGACTTCCCTTCCTGCTCTACTGCCTTCAGCTGCCCCCTGACCCACATCTCTGTGTGCTTCCTTGATTTGGTGGCCTTTGCAGCTTGGAGCAAAAGGTTCTCCATGTGGGAAAGCAATGTGACACATCAGGTCCCAGGCTCTCCCCACTAGGGGAGGGGACTGGACTGATCTTACCCTTTTTCAACTCTAGACTAAAGTTGAAGGGAAAACTAGTGCATGAAGCAATGTACCCAGTGATGTGCATACCTCTTTTTCAAGGCACTCTTTCTGTATTCAGAAATACTTTTAGCAGTTCAGGCAAATCAGGAAGATGCTGATGAGACTAAAATTCACTTGCATCATAAGCAGCCTTTATTTCCTCAAAACTTTAAAATATGTTCATGAAGATTTTAGAACAAATTATCTTAAAACCAGCATTTCTGTTTCAGGTGACAGGAATGTGCCTGTTTCGAGAAGAAATGTTATTACTACAAACTTTAGTAGGGTAACTAAATGATATTTATAATCTTTTTGTTTCTTCTGGCTATGTTTTTATCATTGAGGGGTTTGAACAAATTAATAGATCATACAATAGTTTTGAGGCATAAACATATTTTGCATTTGTGATGGCATGGGCTGTTATGACTGAGTTTAAATCCTAGGAAGACAGTGCAAGGACTGCCAAGAGAAAGGTATGACTTTCATATTTTTGTTAAATCTGTAGACTTTAGGCTCATTAATAAACACTTTGATTTACTCATAAATGAATTGCAGCAAGGGAAAAGACTACAAGAAAGTGAAATCCTTAGGACTCCCCTAAACCTTCCCCAAATTTGCCCCTAGACCTGGTAGACGGTAAACCACAGAGGGCTTGCCCACATTTCGGCAGAGTATTATATATGGGCATAAGGGCTAACGTATATTCATGATAATTTGCTAAATAAATGTTACTTTGGTTTTACTACACTTGTTCTAGCAAATTGCAACATATATTTTTTCCTATTAGTGTACGAAGCATTTTGTGTGGAACACTGTTTTATGTCCCATGCTTGTTAATTCTCTGAGCACGGCTCCCGTTTTTCAACCACTGCTTTGAAAAAAGAAGTTATTTTGTTTGAGAATCCTTTTCCTCTCCTGACCTTATTACCCCAGGATGTGAACAACTGCAAGGAAAAGTGCACAAGGGAAGTACTCTGTGCTTCAACCACAGACATCTTTGAATGCTACTGACCCTCTTTCATGGTAAAAAAGCAAGTCCGGTATTTTTGCTTGCCTAAAATTTTTTTGCAGCCTTTCCTTTACTCTAACACTTACCCCTCCCCTCAAAAATCCTAAAAAAATTACATTAAAGGCTTATTCTCAACTTTATGCCCAAATTTACCTACAAACTATACATAAATACGAGGCTAATTGTGCATAAAATTTAAATTCTATTGCACTGCCGCATAAAAATGCAAAATGCTTCAGTGGTGTATTATCTAGTGCTGAGCTCAGTTTAATAAGGGCTGCCCCCAAACAGCTCGTACAGATGCAATTATCTCTCACATACTCCAACTGCTTTCTTTCACAACATTTCTTTTATTATGCAAATGTGTAAATCTAATTTTAATCTGTAAGACCATCTAGAAGATTAAAACTTTGCTCATGTCTTACTTTCACTAAGTGTAATTAAAGATATTAATTTTTTTTTCATTTGAGGACGATTTCAGCTGCTAGCAAGAGCCCTTCATCTTTGTCTGCCTACAGGTCAAGGAACCACAGTGGGTGTCAAAGAGCTGCCATGATGACCCCATATTAATCTTCATTTCTGAGTAGTTCTGGTTAAGTGGAAGTGACAGCAAAATGAACCAAAGAGAACAGCAGTTTCAGCAGAGGGCAGCAGAAGTTTTTTTCCCTGGTGGAGAGAAAAAGTCCCAGCAGACTTCACTAGCATGGGAAATTTTGGTAAGCTTGTAAAGCAAAACATTACAAAAGTTTACAAAGTTTACCAAAATTGTCTTCATTAAAAAAAATTAACAAATTCTGGAAACACTGGAAGTGTGAAAGACTCACTGGATTTTGAAGACTTAGTATGTAAAACAGAATGTAAAATATCTCCTTAATAATTTTTTATTGATTACATGTTGACATTATAATATTTTGGTTGTATTGGGCTGCATAGAATATATAATTAAAATTAATTTCACCCTGCATGTGGCTACTAAGAGGTTAAAAATTATATAATTGACCCGCATTATATTTCTATCTGTCCCAGTGGCTTTACACCCTTAACTATCACACTGACTGCCCACTGTCCTTAGATAGCATCTTCATCCCCATCCCCAGAGAAATGAATGAGTATAAGAAATTCTGAAAATTGCTCTAGATGAACTTTGGTAGTTTCTTTCACTGAATTGAATTATGTCTGTCGGGGGGTCACATGGAATGCAAGAAGGACAGAATTCAGGGGTAAAAATCAAAGAAGCCACCACTACCACTGCTCAGTGTGCAAATGGCATAATCAGGAGACTGTGAATCTCCATTTTGCATCGGCATTTCTGGGACAGGGTTACCTCTCCACTCTATGTCTATAATTTCCAAGTTCACATAGATTATTGATCAGGATAGTAACAAATAAACCCAATGCATGGACGACTAAAGAACGTAAATGGAATGAGAGTTTTTGTTACAATTCTTGTGTTAACAAATTAAAAAATAAAAGTAGATTATTTTGATTAAAACACAGTCAACCCTAAATACCTTTAAAAAAATCCTCAAGCTCTTCTCAGCAAGCACTGGGCTTGGAACAACATCTTTTTTGTTCCTCAGTACATATACCTCTTCCATTTCTCACAAGGATTCTCAACCAGGGGATGGTCATCTTGGAAGGCAGTGGGATGGGGACGGGTTATACAATTTGCATAACTATCTGGGGTGATTCGGATCAGATGCCTCCTCTCCATCTTTATATTCGGTGCTTCAAACTTTCATCTGAGTTTCTGGCTTCTGATGACACTTGCCGTAGATGTCCCTGGCAGCCTGGGCCGAGGTGGAGGGCAAAGATGTGAAGGAGTCAGGGCATTTGCTACCCTACAGGTGACACTCCAGTTTGGTCCACAGGGAAGGACTTTAAACCTAGTGATCTAGTTAACCTTGCTGACCACCCATAAATGAGAAAGGGTGGGAGCCAGGGAGAAAGAGGACTTGGTGTAAATGCTGGTGCCACTCATTCTTAGTATGTCATGGTGGCAAATTCATATACAATGCTCTGGTGTAGAAAACAGTGTAGCCCCGCGATGTCTTCAATATCTGATTTAATCTTCCTCTTAAGCGACTCCCTACTCTCCTACCCAGGGAGGATGTTTCACCACATCCATTTTGGTCTCTCAAGCTCTTCCAGTTTGACTATCTCTCTCTGTTTAGAACAGACCCTTTAGGTACATACTTGCCCTCAGAGACCCATCTCCTCTCTCCACCTTTCCAAGATGGCAGCTGGGGGCTCTGGGTGTGTGTCCTCATGGTGGCGGGGGTTGGGGGGAAGCAGCCCTGGAGCGATATGGAGATGGGCTGCTCCCTGGGTCTTCATTGGTTCTGCAGAGATGGTCTCCCTTGCCTCCTGTGGCCACTGATTGCTCTGCTGGTCCCGGCTTCCAAGTCATGTGAACACTGAATGTTCTCTTTGCTTAGTGCTCTGTGGTCCTCTGAGATCTGGCGACAGTTCCCATGTAGTTCCAGGACTTGCTAGTCACCCTGCAGCCTTTGGCGGTGGACTCAGTCTGCTCTGTAGCCAGCACCACGAGATCCCTGCTTGTCACTCCCCAGGGCACCTAGGGATATCTGGACATGCATTTCACAGCCCAAGGGGACCCAGAGAGGTTCTGGGAGCTAAACTCAGGCCTTCTCCACCAGACCCACCACGCTCCTGATTTCCCTTTGATGCCGGCACTTGCAGGGAGTGGATCAAGAAGCCCTTTTTGTCATCCTCTCTTCACTCCAACATGCCTTCCCTGCCACAGAGTCTGGCAAGTGATGGGCAGTCAGGAGCCAGTCCATCCCACAGTCCACTTGGGGCCAAAAGAGGTGCTACTTTCCTCTTCTGTATCTTATCTGCTAAGAACCTCCTCTACATCACATGCTCCCCTGGGGTTATATTAGCATTATGTCTTCAGGAAAGGTGATTTATGAGGAAGAGAAATAGAGTGAAGGGTAAAAAAGAACTGGACAAACAAAAGAAATTGGCCAACCAGATAGTTTTCCTGTTCCTTCCAAAATGAATTTTCAACATGACATTGTTTTGTTTAAGTGCTGAATTCTCAGGATGCTATGTGTGACTCTGTGCTGGCAGAATTTAAAAAGATGCCAACTGAAATCAAACCTAAGCAACTTAGACATCACCTGCCACTGTGACTCATCTGTGCTACTCACCTCCTTCGGCAAGTGTAGTGGAGCTGGCAGTGTCTCTTGTCATTTATACTTTATATATTTTTTAGCTGTTTATTCCATTTGCTGTAGCTATTTGCAATAGATATCATGAGCCCCACTTTGCCTCTAAAAATCACAATAGAAAAATATATCTAAAATGTGAAAACGCAGTAAATACAAAGCCCAGGGTGATACTCAGGAGCCTGTGGGTAAGTCCACGAAGGGCACGTGCATGGCATCTGCATAGGTGCGTCAGACGCCCTAGATAGAGTGGAACCTCCATTATTTCCCCCTTTAGCTCCTGGTTTGCTTTGTATTGTGACAGCCTAGTTTTCCTTCCTCTTTTCAACCACATTTTCCCATAGAACAGATGTATACACATAGACATAAGTACTTAAAATGAATGTATGAATAGGTCCAGAAAGGATTCCATTGTAAACTCCCCCTCAAATACAAAAACATACGTACCCCTTCAGCATCAGACTATGTAGAAGATCTTTTAAATATCATAAATATTACCCCTAACTCTAAGTAAATATAGAACAGGAAGGGAGCGCCAGACAGCTTCTTAAAAACTGCATTTTGGGGAAAACTGTGAACTAAGAATGCCGCCTGCCATATCAGTAAACAAAGGATGTTGCAGCCATCAAGCCATCACATCACAGCCGCCCCAGTGGTGAGCCCTGGGGGAACTCAGGATGGAGGCGGGATGCCCACCATCAAGCAGTCGGCCGCTGCAGCCACCTGTGACGGTGCACCTTGAGGAGACTCAGGGTGAAAAAGCACAGGATACTGGCCCCTGATAGCTGAGGTGCGTATCAAAGGAATGATTTCAATGAGCCCAGACTTTGCATCTTCCCATACATAGAAAGAGCTAATTTCATTAACTTGAGGTGTCTGGTTTTCTTTAATTAACAGTACTCTTTTGATGTTCCGACTACCAGGTCTTTGTTGCAAAAACTCCTATATGTTCTGGCTCCACCCTTGCCTCTTTGGAGCAATCCTTCAGAGCGATCTGAGAGTCCTGTCTCCCAGGCATGAAGTCCTCAGAATGTCCACTGAATAGAACATAACTCTCAACTTTTAGGTCGTGCATTTGTTTTTCAGTCAACAAAACAAATCTAAATAAAATACTTGCTATTTTTCCTGCAATTTCAACAAAACTCTTGTGTAAAATATTACATTATTCCACTGCTTTTTAATCTGAAAGCCATATTCTTTCATTACCTATTACTTTAGTGCATTTCTGTATTCTCTAAGTTTGTGCACGAGCTGCCTATTATTTCCCTAGTGACTTGAGGAAACTGTACTGTTTTTGCAGATCAGCCAAAACTGAGTAAAAAAGAAAAGAACGGAGAGAGGAGAAAAACGGAAGACATGTCTCTGGTTAAGAGTGCATTTTGCCTTACACATGTATTTTAATATTCAGTACATATGCTTATGATTAAAAGAAATAAGACACCTGTATGTTTATGGTGAACTGGATAATTTAATAGTTGTTTTGACTTCCTACCAAAGGGTCATCTAGGAATTGATAATAAACACAATACTTTAATTTTTCATTTTTCTTTGAATTACAGGAAGAAAGGCCTACTATGAAGAACATTTCCAAAGTGTCATTATAGTTTTGAATCCTGTAGAAATTATACTCTCTCCTTTTGACATCTTGTAATAAATAAAACTGTTAATATTTTGACTTTCGACAATTTCCCTTTTGCTCTCAGCAGCTAACAGTTACACAAAGAGACTGTGCTACATTAGTTACAGCGAGTTAGTTTGGGGACACCAGCAGAAACACATAAAATCCATTAGTGGAGCCAACGGCTATATCCAATTCTAATAAAAAGGCTAAATACAATTTCTAAAATGAGTCTTAAAACTTCCCTGAAAACAGAAAATAGTTGAGATGATCTTCTGAGTAAACAGCAACGATCCCAGTTGTATTTTGGCCAAGGGGTTTGTTTTCAAAATACTGTAACATAATGTGTTAACATGAAAATCCTTTCCCATTGCCAGATGCGTACGAGCTAGGGAGAGGGGCTCTCAGAGCACACTCTGGGTCCATTAAACCTGGGTTCCTGCCTCGGCACTGATTCATGCTTCAGAATAAGGCAATACAGCAGCAACAACAATTATAAGGAAAATTATAATAAATCTACAGTTCTTATGAGCAATCATGCAACGTCAGCATTGGGAAAAAGAGAGTCATTTCTGTTTCCCACAGGAATTGCATGGCTTTGACTTTGGGGTCTTTGGACATTTACTTTCATCCCACAGGAAACCCAAAGATCACAGATGGGCATACATATTCTCCTTTCTAATGTTATTTCTAGTAAAACACTTGGTCCGATAATTTATTTAAGAGTATTTCCTAAAAGAATGACACTGTTCCTAAAAGCCTTTTCGTGGAACTACTTTTCATCTGGAACATATGTGAGAAGGAAGTTGTGAAGCTATGGTGAGTTGGATTTCTGCTGAGGAATTATCCTTTACAAATAATGAACACCAAATATTTGGAAAATAAGAAAATGAAATAAATTCAAAACGAGTGTAAAAACACAAGTTGACCTCTATGTGCATTACTTAGAATATGTTATCTTATGCTGCATTTCTTATTGGAACTCTTCTCCAGGAAAAAGCCCTTTTTCAAGTGATGATTCCTCACGTATTTATTCCAAATATAACACATCCCTGAGGGGCAAAGTGCCAGCCTTGTAGAACCTCTTCTTAACAGGGAGAGGTTAATTTCCTGTGCTAGGATTTCAATGAGGTAATATGCATAAAGTGCCTGCTTGGGTTCAGCTCACAGCTGTATTAAAAAATGCCAGAACATTCCTGCATAGGCCAGGCCTCCTTGGGATTCTTTTTTTTTTTTTTTTTTTTTTTTTTTGTGGTATGCGGGCCTCTCACTGTTGTGGCCTCTCCCGTTGCGGAGCACAGGCTCCGGATGCGCAGGCTCAGCAGCCATGGCTCACGGGCCCAGCCGCTCCGCGGCATATGGGATCCTCCCAGACCGGGGCACGAACCCGTATCCCCTGCATCGGCAGGCGGACTCTCAACCACTGCGCCACCAGGGAGGCCCCCTCCTTGGGATTCTTAATTCTCCTCACTTTTCCCACAAATTTCCTTATGAAGGGACTAAGGAATAGCAGCTGGAGGCCAAACGTCTGGTCCCCACCTCACCTGAATGAAATAAGGTGTCTGGCCTGGTGCAGTAGAGATAAGCTAGTGACTGCACTGTGATAGAACTCTGCCTTCCTGTCGTTTTTCCTCTGGACTAGGCTTACCTAAAGAAAGGATGGTTCCAGGAATTATCGCAGCGTGGGCAGACGGAGGTACCACTCATGTGTGGATTTATAGAGGTCTCTGCCTTGAAGTCCCTTTCCCAGGCACAAAGCCTTCATCCAACAATGGAAGCTGAATAAAGGGAACATGCTGATATACTTTCATTTCAACTGGGTCCTTGTTTACTACGGAGTCCCAGGCCATCTGTGGTCACCCAACAGCAGGGAGCTTCCAGAGTACCTTGACAGAAGGCCACACCTGTGCTCTGGTGGTACCTGCTGTTTCCCGCTTTGCCAGACGGTCCCGGCCCCGCCCCAATTTTCCTTCTCTCAGAATGTTCCACTGATGGGACCAGAGCCTCAGATCAAAGTGTAGGAAACAAAGGACACCCATGGCCTTGTCAAAAGTGCTAAGAGGGTCTTACAAATAAAAGAAGTAAGATTTACCTATTATATGGTCTATTAAGGATTATACTTTTTTGAGAAATGGTTCAGCAAAGCTTTATTTTTCTGAATCAAAGGGCCACTAAAATATGTCTTGTTTTCTGAAATAGCTTTACACAGTTGACCAGAAAGAGAACTACATGGCGTGTGGTACCCAAGTCACTGTGTCAGGTGACATACGGCCTGGGATTTAACTTGCAACTTTCCTCCTCCTCCTCCAAGGACGAGATGGGTGTAGCTAATGTCATCAAACACATCCATAAAACTGGTTACCAGGCAGTCAGTTAAGTACACCCAAGAAGGCCTTGAAGACCTTTTACTCATGGAGAGTTCTAGAAAGATTGGTAGGACCCACACCACAGGATGTGCTGCTCTCTGGAGAAAATAAGAGGGATGCTTCATTGCTTTTGCTGCTGGTACCTGTGATCTCCAATTTTGGGCACAAATGGTCACAGCTCTGGTACGGACTCCATCAGCACTAACAGGGGCCAGCTTTGTTGCTGCTTCTGTGAACCAGGGGGAGTGACACTCTCAACACATTTGTGCTACATTAACTTGCACTAGTTTCAGTAATGACACAAAGCCCGAGGTTTTCAATTAAACCTTCATTTAGAGACGCATTTTGTTTCATGGGTTTATAATGCCCTAGGATGCCTCTGAGAACTTACCCTTCCTATGTGCTTTGTGGGCAGTTACATGATCTGTATGCGACAAACAAGACCGACGATTAAGATCAGCAAAAAGGATGGTGCTATGTATCATGTCAGTTAGAGCAATGATGGACAAAGGAAGTATACAATATCTCTAAATGGGATTTATTGCTTTCCTTTTTTACTCTATAGAAAAACTAGATTAAGAATCAACGTCCTTTGTATGATATCAGTCTAATAAAAAGCTGCAGTGATTTGGCTGTTCACCTCACTTACTTTGAGGAAGTTCGGGTAAACATGTAGTGCTTGCATATTTGCATATTTGTTGGTCAAAGGATGAAATTCCAACTAGCTGAGAGCTGTGAGCCAGACTTTTCAGAGAATTAGAGAAATGGCACCTCAAAGAGGGAGTGTGGCATCTCCAGACCTGGCCATGCCGAATGCCCAATTCTCACTGTGGGACTGTTAATCAACTAATTAATGTATCCACTCACGCAGTTGGCAGACATTTATCTGGTAGGGCTATGTTAGGCCCTGTGGGGTATGTAGATGGGTGATGCCTGTTTCCCGGAGGTGGGCAAGCCAAAGGACAGTGTAAAATGGACACAAATAACTAGAGTGCTAGAAGCGGTGAAGAGATCATTTTCAGTGCATGTAGTTTTGTAAGAATTTAAAGAATGGATAATATATCGTCGAGGAAAATCTTCAAAAAGTGGTACCATATAAGCCAGAGCTTAGATATTATGGGCAGGCAAACAAGTGAAGGAGGGGGAGAGAGAGCCGGGAAAACACTGGGCGCATGAGAAAAGCACGTACCAAATACTGATGTCTTCTTGGGACTTGGGCTGAATCAGGTAAAAGGAGAGGTCGGTGGAAAGAAGCTTATGGAAACTCAAGGAGTTGGAGCTTTATTCAGCAAGCAAGCAAGAGCCTCTGGAGAGGTTTGACTGGAGACGTGACCTGATCAGATCAGTGTTTTAAGAAACCGATTCCAAGAGACGTGAATAGGACGATTTGGGTGCAGGAGAAGTGTGGGGAAAAGCTACCAGGTTAGCAGAGTCCATCTGAGAACCAGGGACGAGATATAGAAACTGGGGGTGCAGTCAAGAGCAGTTTCAGAGGGCCACGTTGCAGCTTCCCAGCCTCTACTGGACCCTCTGTGGCCTCCCAAGTCACCCTGCACCTCTCGTCTGGCCTCTCCTAACTCTCGCTCCACATTTCCATCAGTCATCTTCTAAAACATATCCACAATTAAACTTTTGGCTTAAAACCTCCATTATCTGACCCACGAAGGCCAAAGTGCCCAGTTGGTCACACAAGGCCCACTACCACTTGAGTCACCAACCTTCCCAGCCTCCCATCCGGCCCCTCTCCGCCTGGCCTTGAGCTGCACTGGCCTTCTTTTAATGCCCCATGTCCTGAGTCTGGATCTAAGAAGCTCGTTCAAGGCTCTCAGTGTCTCTATCTGCAGCCATCTGGCAATGCCTATTTGATCTCCAGGAAGATGCTGCACATCAGTTCTGTGCGCTCAAGAATCAGTTAATTCAGGAGCTGAACAGATTTAAAGCCTCGGGGCCAGCGTGGCTACCTAGTGACCCACATTCCTGAGCTTGGCTAATGAAGATAAAAGCTTTGTTGACAAACCCTTTCACGGGCACTGGCTTCCATGCCACCACAATCGAGCTGGGCCCCCGTCTCTAGCTTAGGGGTTTGTGAAAAGCTCTCGGGTTTGTAGCTGAAGGAGTTCCGGAGCTTTGGTGCACTTAGAATAGAAAGTGTCAGTGAGCTCACAGAACATTCATTTTGTTTAGTCACCCAAGATATCACATTAACAAAAGCCTTTCCAGTTTCCAATTTGGTTGAATTTTTATCCTGAAAAGGAATATATTTTTTACTGTGTACTTGAGTGAGTCCCCTATTTCTGGGAAAGCTGGTAGCATCACAGGGAAAGCAGAGCCTTTGGGGTCTGGAAATGGAGAACTGGATGCCAGGCAGCCCTCCCCACCTGCCCCTGGCCCTGCTCAACCCCACCAATAACTTCCTCTTTTGATAACTGGACTAGTCGCCTCTTTGTAGAGTTGAAGTGAGAATTAAACGAGACTCCTCGAAGTAACTGGCACTGAGGGACACACGTGGTATGTTCTTGATAAATGGAAATGATGATCGACATTATTATTATATCACCATCATCACTGTCAATTTCAGAACTAATAAATCCATTAAATAAATCCAATTTACTTAATTTTAGCGGGTTCCCCAAAGCAGAGAGTGTCTTAAAACCTTCCCATGCTTCCAAGAAGTACACTGTTTTGAAATATCTTTCAAAGCAGTTTCAAAAGTATCTGAGAGTTGCCATTTCACCAGAATAAAACTCACACTCACACACACACACACACACACACACACACACATACACTTTGGTTCTACCTAATCCATCATTTTAAACTCATGGAGCTCATTGGACATGCTCAGCAGGCATCCAAAGTATCTCATCATCGTCATTAATAAAGACGTTTGCTGCCCACCTTGCCTGTGGCCCTACCCCAGGCACTCGGACAAGGGACAGCAGTGATGAATCAAAAAAGACACCTTGTTTCCTGCTAGCAAAGGGTTTATCTTCACAACCAGACACCTCTGTGGCGGCAATTCCCCACTTGGAAGAGAACCAAGAGACACAGCAAGTGTGAATGTCTAAACACAAAAACTGTTTTCCTCCCAAATGCCGGTCACAGATGAAATGAAACACAGACAACGAGAATCCTGCGGGGATGTCTGCACCTCGAGGGCACCACAAGGTAGCGCTGCCTGGAGGGCTGGGGTTGTGCCTGCCAGGTACGCTGCTCTGTGACGGCCTGTGCCCTGGAACTGTGCTCCCAGCCTCAGCCACAGCTGGGAGAGGGGGAGGGGAGAAGCCAAGCAGCTGTGCTACCTGGGGGTGAGGGTGGGGTGGGGAGGGAGGAGGGCAAAGGGTGCAGGAATCAGGTGCAGAGAACTTCGAGAAATACCCGCCAGGGGCCAAGCCCCGGCACCTTATATCTAGTGCTTCAAGCCTTCAAAATGCTGAGCTTCCGTGAGTGGAATATTCTCTAAACAATAGTTTTTGCTGTTATAAATGAAACCATGTAGCACGTAACACCTACAAGTCCTACCAGACCCTCAAGTTGCTTATAGTCAGGCTGGTAAGATAAGACAAGATAAGAATAGCCTTACAACCGTGCTTCATGAAAACTGCCAAGTGCAGCAAATCCATGACAAGAATGATTACAGGCATTCAAAAAGAATAAAATACAAATGGAAAATAAAATAATATAGAAAAGGAACGTCTCACAGCATGAAAACAGCTTAACTTAAAAAAAATGTATCCATGTTAACATGAGGATGACTCTTGGATACCAGGAATTCATTGGACAGTTTCTATTCGATGGAGACATGAAAATGCTTTTTGAAAAGTTTTGCTGTGGATAATAAGAGGCATATTCTTCTTTTTGCATTTCTATTCTGTTTCTCTCTGCCTGTTGCTAGGCGTTCATGCTTGTGGACGCACATGCACGCGTGCACACACACACGCGGTAATTCCTCAGGGCTTTTCACCCATTGGAAATTTGCAAAAGCTATAAAAAAGGATAAAGTCCAGTGTCAATGAACAGCTACTGGAATCAAAACATATCGTGACATATGTTTTTACCTAATTTTTCCCATTTAGGACTGCAGAAGGTATCTGGGGAGAAAAACTAATAGAAAAGTGCAAGTAGTTAACTATCTCCTGTTAGAATTCTGTTTTCCCCCGGCAGTATATTAAAATGTTCTGTTCAAATTGATAGCTTCCACGCTCAAAAAGCATGAAAATAAACCAAACAGAGTCTGCATATCAATGTCAGGGAGCGGCTCCCGCTGCCCATTAGAAATGACAGTCCAGTGAACCCAGCGACTCCTGAGCCTGACATGGCAGAGAGGTCTTATTTATTTCTCTACACTTGTGTTTCAGTTTTAATGACAGTCATAGCATCACCCATTTTGTTCATTAGCATAGATGAGGCCTAAGGTTACAAAAGCTGTGGAAAGAATCATCTTTAATTCTGTGGGTAGTTCTTCTACGATTTGAGGAAAGATACATAAATGGCACTTGAGCCAGACAGAGGCACCTGTTGCTTCCAGGCAACCTGAAAGCTCCTGTCTCACAAACCTTTCCCTCCTAATACACCCAGTGCGTCCCTTCTTTAAAATGCCAACTACTTTTGCTGGTCTGTAAATTCTATGACCTTCAGTTTTATTTCTTCTGGAAAGAACAAAATACAATACTTCTCCCTGAAATCCTGGATCTTGTCCCCCAGATTCCCTCTTTTCTATGAACTGAGTGACAGCAGAACTCCCCTCACTTTCTCAGACGTCCCCGAGTCCTTCCCACAATCGAGGGGTCTCAGGAGGAAGTCGGCGGATTCCTGGACCTGGAGGGACCAGCTGTTGGCCTGTCACTTGCCGAGGTCAGGTGGGAGAGGTGCCCGTCCATGCTCAAGACTCTGCCTCATGCTGTGGGCTGACAGAGAAGGAGGGGAAGCAGGGACTCACATGCTCCTTTCCTGGGCATCCAGGGGGGATCCTGACAAGGAACCCTTAGCAGGTGATGTAGAGGGTCACAGTGGGCTGAGGTGGCTGGGGGGAAGCACCCACCTGAAGGATTTAACTGTTGGAAGGACAGTAAGAGCTCCTCTTTGGTTACATGAAGTGTCTGTCTTTCCCTCCAAGGCCCAGTCATCCCGACTGGGGAAAAGATGGATTTTGGACACACCTGGAACTGGGTTTGAATCGTGGCTCTGTTTTATACTGGCTGTGTGTCCTTTGATGATGTAACTTTCCCAAGTCTCAGTTTCCTTATCTACAGAGTGGAAGGGAGAGCACACCATGGTAATAAGGGTCCGGTTAGATGCGCTCATAAAGCCCCAGCAGAGAAACACGTGATGCGTGGTCGGTGCCCCACAAACGTCTGGGAACACGTGCCCAGCCCTGGCCCCGCTCCCCCGTCCCGCATCTCAGGGTGCAGCTCCCGAGCCCTGCCCTTCAGCCCCCTGAAGTTCAGACACCACTGTTGATCCTTCTGGGAGAATGATGAAGTTGATGAGGATCTTAGAAGGATGCAGGGTGGAATACATTGTACGCATCTGTTTTTTGTTCGTTTATTCCCATAGTTTTTGATTCTTGCCTGTGTGTTCTGAACTTTGCCTGCCTTTCTCCGCTTTATACACAGAGTTGACAGGACTGACTGGGGCCAAACCACAGGGTGAAGTCCATGGTGAGGACATGGCACGTCAGCCACCTGTTCATGACAGCCGTGTCCTACTGGTATTTTTGCTAACATGCTTGAGCACCAGCCACATTCCAGGCACCGGGGCCATATATTTATGTACATTATCACTTGATTCTTAAAGCAAATTTCAGCATCAAACCCTAGAGTTGGTTGATGTAGATAATATCTTTGAGATAATGTTGGTGCCCTTTGTTATTGGGAATTAGCTATCCAAAACATAGGAACCAAATATTTTTAGATAATGTGTTTCTCTCACTCTATGAATTTACAAAACTAACTCAGAAAACAAATGAATCCGATAGCAAAGGATATTTATATTATTAACCTTATCTTACAGATGAGGAACCAGCCTAAAGCATGGAGAAGTTAAATGAATGGCCCAAAGTCACACAGCCAGTAATTGAATTGAAATTCAAACAAAGGACAATGGGGACCTTTGTACAATTAGCATCCAGGCTCTTAACCATAATAAATGTTATGTATATAATGATTTAGACCAGGAATTGGTAATTCTTTTCTGTAAAGCCCAGAGAGTAAATATTTTAGGCTTTGCATGGTGTAGGGTCTCTGTTGCAAGAACTCAACTCTGCCGTTGTATCGGGAAAACAGCCACAGACAACACAAAAACAAAGGCATCTGGCTGTTTTCCAGCAAACTTTACTTACAAAATCAGGAGTTGACCATATTTGACTTGTGAGCTATAGCTTGCCAACCCCTGGTTTCAATCACTCATACTATCCTAATGGAAGAAAACCATGAAATAATAATTCTGCCATTGACTTTTCACTTTGGTCCAGGAACTGTTCACATGAACCAACACTGTATGAGGTAGGTACTCAATAATCCAGTCCCCCAGGAATTGGAGACACAAAGAGATGAAGCCACATGCCCAGGCTGCAAAGCCAGTAAGGAACAGAGCCAGAATCTGGACCCAGACAGCTCAGCTTCCGACAGAGCCCTGTCTTTACCTACCATGCAATGCTGCTTCCCATGGACTGCTATGCGTATGCCAGGGCTCTCAGCCTTGGCTGCACTTTGATGTCACCTGGGGAACTTTTAACAAACATGGATGCTGTTATGGGCTGAATTGTGTTCCCCCAAATTCAAATGTTGAAGTCCTAATCCCCAGTACCTCTGATTATGACTGTACTTAAAGATAGGGTCTTTAAAGGGATGGTTAAGGTAAAATGAGGTTATTAAGGTGGGCCCGAATCTAGTATGACTGGTGTCCTTGTAAGAAGAGATTAGGACACAGATGCACACAGGTGGAAGATGAGGTGAAGACATAGGGAGAAAATGCCATCTATAAGCCAAGAAGAGAAGGCTCAGAAGGAACCAACCCTGACGACACCTTGATGTCAGACTTCCAGCCTCCAGAACTGTGAGAAAAGACCTGCCTGTTGTTTAAGCCTCCAGCCTGTGGTATTTGGTATGGCAGCTCCAGCAAACAATACAGACACCAAGTCCTTCTCCAATCAACTTAGAATCTCTGGGTGGGACCATGGAAGCCTTATTTTTTTAAAGCTCCCCAGTGGGTTCTAATACATGGTGGAAGTTGTTGATGCCATGGGTCACCTTCAAGGGATGATCTGTGCTGAGCTCCTTGTGGGGCTCAGTGAGATTCTCTGAGGCCCGAGTACCTCCCTCTGGGTCAGACCCCACCCAGGACTGGGGAGTCCTGCAGGGCACTCCAGGCTTTCCCTCCTGAAGTCTCCCTTGGGGCAGGGGGCTCCACCAGACCAAGTTTTCTTTGAGGATTTTGCCAGACTCCTTTCTTCTTTTCTTATCAATAAGACGAGCGATGATTTCCGTTATGAAAACAGGTGAACATGATAGAAATAAAAAAATAAAGACATAGGATCTAGGAATTTTTCCAGCAATGGAACTCTGTCTTTAGTTAGTAATGACAGTACAAATAATTACTAATTGCCAACGCTTTATCCATTAATCCTCATGCTTAACATTACGGCTTTTATGTGAAACTGCACCTTGATTCATTGGATCTTACTATGAAAATAGAAAAAAAAAGTTTCACTTTTCATTTTTCAGTCACCTTGAAATAATGAAAGTCAAAATAAGTTCAGTTGTCTGGAAAATGTGTCTGTTCTTAAATATTCAATAAGACATTTAAAGCTTTGCAGATCATTAAGTGTCTCCCTCTATAAAGCCTATGGTTCTTCAATTAGAATTCTATCCCAGGCTTGGCTGTCCAAACAATATTGTATTTATTTGGTATAATAAAAATTAAAACTGGAATATTTATTCCATAAAATTAAAGGTCTGAGAAACATTTTGGAACACAATCACATACACAGACACATATGCACAGGCAGCACATACACACACATACCCAGAGGAGTTGGTTTTCTTTGTTTTCTGATTGCCAAACAAGTTTCTCTGCTGAATATACTGCAAATCTACCCTCATGGTTCTAGTTTATCATAGTGTATTTTTAATCTTCCTTCTAATTGAGGATGTTGTACCTAAAACTACAATGTTTCAAGGGTCTACTTCAATTCACGCTATACTCCCTTTAGTGGCACTGAAGGCTTAAGACATCTGTTAAAAGTCAGGTGCATTAAGCTCACAGCATAATAGGGTTGGGATCCGTGGAAGTTGATCACACAAATTAACATTATTGACACCTAAACAGACACTGTAGAGAGTTGAAAAATATATCACAAGGATTTTGTAAAAGCCACATCCTACTGTGGAGCTGAAGAAACTGCAGACGGTAAGTATTCCTGGCAGAATAAAAGAGCGTGGTGTGGTTAAACGAGCTGAGCTATTGCAAGGCCGGGAGCATCCTTCTCTTTTCTTCCAAATGAATCTTCTACAGAAAGAAAAGTTCTTTCTCACCATTTTGGAGGCAGTATTTGATCCCTGAGACTGTAATAGTTCAACCACAGTGCTCGGTGTCACGTCTCTGTCAGCCAATCCCAACGACAGACTCATTTCATTTGATTGTTCTAACGTGGGACTAAGATGCAACTGGAGGGGCAGCTGCTCACACAGCATGAGGATGGGAGGGCCCTCTTCCCAGAATCTCTCTTGTCAGATGAATACAAATTATTATGGGCGAAAGCTGGGTGCTGAAAGTGTGTGTACTGCGCATGTGTTGGGGGAGGGGGCTTAATCACCTGGAGAACTTTAGCAAAGCACAGAGATCACCCCACACCCTGAGGTGTGTGAGTGGGTCGCCATTACTGATGGGCACAGGTGCCATCCGTCAGGTGAGCCAGAAGGATGCTCGGGACACAACAATGCCTGGAGGCAGGTGAGCACAGCCCCGCCCTGGCTGCTGACCTCAGGTTCAGATGAGCTGGATAAAGAGAGACTTGTGCAAGCTTCCAAGGAGCTGGGCTCAGTCAACAGGCTATTTCTTTGGAGACCTGGAGCATCGCAGTGGAGGGGGGCCTCAGGCTGGGTGACTCTCTCAACAGGGGGTTGTGATATTAGCCCACGTCTCGTTGGTGCCCTGTGCTATGCACTGGACTTGGAATAGCTCATTTAATCCTTCCAACGACTTGTGGAGGGGGCACAACTGCCCCTACCCCCGGCTCAGAGAGGCAGAGGGAAGTGCATTCCCAGCAAAGTCAAGCAGGTCGCCCCACTAGCGAGCATGGGGAGGAGGCTGGAAGTCAGGGAATCTGTTTCCACAGCCTAACCAGTCAAAAATACTCCTGATTTTGGTCTAGTCAGCTCATCTCAAACGTGGCAGGAAGATTCAAGCAGAATCGGGGACCATTTGCAGATGCGGATGGGGGAGTCTGCGGCTCTCTCGCCTTTGGGGTCAGTCTTTCCAGGAGAGAAGAGCTTTGTGATTTACCTGGAGGATATCCATCTTGGGTCTAATAAATTTAGATTTTTTCATCATAGGTTATCCTCCACATTACCAGGCCTCGGCCAGGTAACAAGAACTCAAAAAAGGGAAACTGACTTACAAATGTTAGTACTTTTCCTTTTAAAATACATTCTCATGATTAAGAGAAAGGAAGAGTTAAGGACCTGCTAGGTGGTTGGCAGTGTCCTAAGAGCTCTGCTGTGATGTTTGGTTTCGTCCCCAATGCAGCAATGAAGACGCTGAGGCCAGGGACCACTATTAAGTGATGCAGATGGGCAGGCCAGTGCTCCCTCCTCGAAGCCATGAATGAAAAGGTAGAACAAAACAGCAGCTGAAAGAGACCTTGGAAATCATCTCATCTGACTGACCTCCTTATTTTCAATAGGAGATACCAAAGCTGATGGTCGTCGATAACTTACAAAACCCAAATTCCTAATGGCTGAACAGAAAATAGAAAGCAGGTTTCTGATTGATTCCTAATCCAGAGCGTTCTTCCTTATGCTGGGGTAAATAAGATGCCAAAAAATCCATCAACCAGAAAATTTTAAAGCCAAAAAGAAATCATTTTGGAATATAGTAGAATCACATCTTTCCATACATGACTGTAATCAAAGAACAGGTAGACTCCTGTTTAAATGAATACTGTTAGAACATCTGGTCTTCTAAAATGAGGCTATTTACATGTTCTGACAGATGGTCCACAGTGAAAATGCTTTGCTAGTGTGATTACAACAAATTCTAATAAACCCAAATCCTCTCTGTCGGGTGTCTCTCTGGGCCCCTGCTCACCGGGGAGGAAATCTCTATTATCAAGACAGTGCCGTGTGGGCATTTGTCAATAATTTGCCATGTAACTCTGAGTGTAATCGAATGCCTTTGATTGTAAAGAATGACAGCTTTGGGGCTTCCCTGGTGGCGCAGTGGTTGAGAGTCCGCTTGCCAATGCAGGGGACACGGGTTCAAGCCCTGGTCTGGGAAGATCCCACATGCCGCGGAGCGACTAGGCCCGTGAGCCACAACTACTGAGCCTGCGCGTCTGGAGCTTGTGCTCCGCAACAAGAGAGGCCGCGATAGTGAGAGGCCCGCATGCCGTGATGAAGAGTGGCCCCCGTTCGCCGCAACTAGAGAAAGCCCTTGCACAGAAACGAAGACCCAACACAGCAAAAATAAATAAATAAATAAAATTAAATAAATAAATGAAATTAAAAAAAAAGAATACCTGATAAATACTGAGGATGTATCTTGAAATACATAAAAAAAAAAGAATGACAGGTTTTATGCAAAGCGTTTGTTTTGTTTCCTTGCTTTTTTTCATGGAGGGGGGTCCGACAGAAGGAAGGTTGATAGCCATACAGGTGGAGAAGCAGCGAAAATGGGTCGGTCCCCAAGTGCCAAACAGGGGATGGGGCAGGGTAAGTGGAGGCTGAATTGCTGGGTGATTAATGATAATGTTTACTCAAAACTCTAAGTAACACATTGCCCTGGACAATGGACAGTCCTGAAAGAACTCTGTTTAAAAGTAAAATGAATGCATTGACGCCTTTTTTGAGATTTCATCAAATGTACACAGGAGAAAACCTCTGTGAATGAGCTCATCTGTGCTCACAAAGGGCTAAATGTAAACAGGGATGTCTCTTCATCCTCAGACGCCCCTCAAGGCTCGGTCTTTGGGGCCTGGCACCCCCTGTCAACGCCCCTTTGTCCTCCTCTCCGTGCTCCCTTGGAAGTTTGCATCTCAATTACTAACCCACCCAGCATGGCCGGCAGGTGCTGTTCTTGGGCTGCAGGGCACAGGGCCTGGTGGCAGAAAACTGGAGCATGCAGAGTGCCAGTCAGAGTGGGGACCAGGCCACATGGAGGGAAAGCCTCGGGGGCACTGATGTAACTCATCCGTGAGGACACAGGAAGCCCAACGCAGGCACCACCCCTGCTCTGCCCAGTCTAACCACAGCTTCTACGGACGGTGGCATCTTTTCCACCGAGTCCGGATCTGTAGGCCAGGAAGCTGGGGAGCAGGGGCTAGAGGAGGAGAGGGGAGGCTCTTCACCACCTCTGGCTGGGGGGCCGGCCTTGGCGTTCAGGCTGCTACTGTTGGGGCTGAAAAGAAAGGAGTGCGTCCCTCATGGGCAGGCAGAAATACCCCTTTGACACAACGGTCCTCCTAACTTAGATTTCTGCAGTGGAGAAGCTGCTTTCTCCCCACTTGGAAAGTGAATAATGGCACCGCTAAAGGGCAAAAGAGCCAAGTCAAGAAGACGAGGAAGGGAGTGGGTTAGAAACACGGTAAGACTGTCATACAGAGTGAAGCAAGTCAGAAGGAGAAAAACAAATACCGTATACTAACGCATACACGTGGAATCTAGAAAAATGGTACAGATGATCTTATTTGCAAAACAGAAGACACAGATGTAGAGAACAAACGTACGGATACCAAGGCAGGGGGTGGGATGAATTGGGAGATTGGGATTGATACATATACACTGTTGATACTATGTATAAAATAGATAACTAATGAGAACCTACTGTATAGCACAGGGAACTCTACCCAGTGCTCTGTGGTGACCTAAATGGGAAGGAAATCCAAAAAAGAGGGGTTATATGTATACGTATAGCTGAGTCACTTTGCTGTACAGTAGAAACTAACACAACATTGTAAAGCAACTATACTCCAATAAAAATAAAAATAATAAAAAAAAAAGCTCTGAATCTATGTGAGTTGTTTCCATTCATCCTATGGAAGGGCACTGTGAGAGTGATAATGGGGCCAGTGTCAAGAACAGGACAGATGTTTGAGACCAACTGCCTGTGTGTTTTATCAGGAAATGTTAATTTTACATGAAGTTGTGCAGAAAAATAATGTCAGTCGTCAAAAGTGCCAAGCCATCACATAAAGTGCCTCCTCAGAATTTATCTGCCATGAACATGGCATAAGCATCTCCGAAGGGCTGACGGAGCACAGCCTCATAAATGGCTTGAAATGAAGCTTCAAGTAAACCTCTGTTGGTAGAAGAGGTTAGATGCTTTTTTTTTTTTTTTTTTTCTTTTGCGGTAGGCGGGCCTCTCACTGTTGTGGCCTCTCCCCTTGCGGAGCACAGGCTCCGGAGCACAGGCTCAGCGGCCATGGCTCATGGGCCCAGCCGCTCTGCGGCATGTGGGATCCTCCCAGACCGGGGCACGAACCCGCGTCCCCTGCATCGGCAGGCGGACTCTCAACCACTGCGCCACCAGGGAAGCCCGGTTAGATGCTTTTATAAAGCACTAAATCAGGCTGCAACTGGAAGCTGAAAATTTTCAGTGTTTTAGAAAGTTACTCATTCATGGATGAAATGCTTCTGGGGTTCCCTTTACCTTGCTGAGCCCAAGCCTCTGTGCTGCCACCTAAATGTACCAGGTGTAATATAAGCACACGTGAAGGCCTAGTGGTGGAGGAGGTGACGTCATCCAGGTTGATTTCATTACCATAAATAAATGTCAGATGGCTGCAATACATTTTCTCTGATTAAACTGTCAAGGACAAAATCATGTAAGGACAATGATTTTTTTAAATACCTGTAGTAAAAAAAGGAAGAAAAGAAAAAGTAATGAAAATATCTACATAATATTATGTCTACAGGTTCCCAACTTCTGACCCAGAAAAAAATAAAACAAAAAGTCTAGCTGTGTATAAGCAGATAACTGCCTCATTCCCAGCTGCATCCCAAACTGTCTTTCACGTGCTGTTAGAGGACAACAGTGCATTTCCCCCTCTCCATGCCCAGCACTGTCATCACCTCTAAAGAAAATGCTTACAAGTACCCCTTTAGGCATCAGAGCTAAAAAAAGGTCTCTCTTCTCTTTCTCACAATTAAAAAAAAATGTGAAACAAAATGTAAGGGTGTGTGAAGTCTCAAATCCTGAGAATTAGCCCCAAATCTGTTGAGCACACTGTTTTTCAATGTACGTTATTTTCCGGTGAATCTCTGTTGACCTAGAGGCAAAATGAGGGTGTCACCCAGTCCAGGATGACTGGTTCGGGTGGAGCTGGGGCTGGCTTATATTCCAGGATGTTCCACCAAAATAGTAAAAGCAGTAGAGTCGATTTTATCTACATGCGTAATCCTTTTTCTTTCATATCTGCTTATGTTTTTCCATCCCCTTATGGGGCCAGGGTATTCTCTGGCAGTCTGAGGGCAGGCGATGTCCACCACAGCTGCGACTTTCTTTTGTATAAGCACCTTGTAGACTCCCCTCATGTTCACCTTTGATTTTTTTTAAACAACCATATCCATTTAGACAGGCTCTATTTATCCCCATTTTACAAATGAGACAGGAGGTCAGAGAGAGTGACTTGTCAAAAGTCAAGTCACATGCCTGGAAGCCCTAGAGTTGGGGCTTGAAATCCATAGTCTCCAAATTTAGAGCTTCTTCTAGTCTGCGCGTCCATCAAACGACCTTTAAGTAACAGAGGATCTGCTATTGACATCTTGAAAAGTAGTTTTTGAAGATGAAAAAAAACCCACCTAGTTTCCAAAATGAATGACAATGAGGTGTGTGTGTGTGTGTGTATGTATGTGTGTGTCTGTGTTTGCATGTGTAGCTGCGTGTAAGCAGGGACAGGAGCACCCTCTTTCCTGGCCTGCAGAGGAAAGCCTGTGGGGTTAGTCCTACATGGGAATGAGGGGGCTTCAGGACTGGCCAGCCCCCTGCTGTGCATCCACATCACCTTCTCCGTTATTGTTTGTTCAGAAATCAGCACCCTAAATTACCCTCAGAAATAGCTTAGAGAATTGCCAGGAATGGTGAATCTTTTCTTACTGTTAAATCTTTGCTTATTTTATATAGTTTTCTTTGATAAACATGGTTGACTGGGAAAGAAAAAACAATTATGTTTTTAAGGGATGAAAATAAAGTTTAAATAGTGTCACACTGAATATATTAACTTACAGGAAGGGGATATCGCAGTGATCTTTCAAAAGCCTCTGCTGAGTGGGCAGACTGGAGAGTAGGTCCTTGGCGGGATTACACCCCTTCTAAGGAACCATTCAAACCTTTTACCCAATATTGTGCATTATGTTCAGAATATGTTTACAGCCTAAGGAGTATATAACAAGGGGAAAGTGCCATGTGGTGCTTTAAGGCTTCTGCACCACATGCCATCCTGACATGGTAGCCCGGGTTCTACTATCCCTTCTCAAATTCGACCCCAGCTAATGAACTGCTCTCCTTACTAAACATTTTCCAATATGATGAAGTTTCTGCCGGTATAAAGAGTTTACATACTTTTTTTTTTTCTTGAGTGTGTGGAACTAATCATCCAAGAAAAAGTTTAGTTTATAGACTTCTGGCTGGCATGAAATAATGCTTTTTCCCCCACTTCTCTGGATGAGATTATCTCATGCAATGGAATAGAAACTGAAGGGTCTGTCTCACTTAAAATAAGAAAATCTTTGCAAGCTGATATGAAAATCTACCTTGAAGTCATTTAGCTGTCTGTTCCATTTGTTTTAGTCATTTCATCTAACAAGAAATTAGTTTTGTCCATGAATGTAATCAATATGGAATATAAAGTCATCAAATTAAAAAAATAGATTTAGAGTTCTCATGATAAAGTGTACCTTAAACTTGAAGTAATACAAATGTAAATTAGATATAGATATCTGGACGTCTTGCTCATTGCATTTCTTTGGTAAGTGACAGAAAAATGACTGCAGTGCTTGTTTAATAAAAAATTTGGTATCTTTCTAGAATTATTGTGATGTTTATGGAATATAATAGAGGATTTCTGATGTGGACGAGAACACAATATCATCTTTCATTCAGGAAATAAAAAAGGAAGATCAAAGGAGTCTTAGTTAAGTTTCTACTCACTCACTTTTTAGAAAAGAACAAGGAGTCAGGTGAAAGAAGTTGAGCTCCCAGAAGGCAGAGGAAGGATTTGGGGCAGCAGGGAGAGAATTTGGGGGGAAAAGTCAAAATAGACGTTCTGGTGAGAACAGAGGGCAGGAGGAGGTCCCTGCTGTGGTAAAAAATGTGGTAGGTTAATCAGAAAATTGGTTCACATTTTATTATTTTAAAAGCACATAAGTACATATTTATATGGTAATATTTTCATGAAGGATCAAAGCCTTTTAACATTTTTTAAAGTACAAGTACTGGGTTGTCGAGTCAACATTCCTGTTTCAACTTCTTGAAAGTAAAACAAGGACATAATGAGAGTAGCAAAGCAATCTAAAGGCAGAATGGCTTTAAATTATCAGGTTTTTCCCTTCCAATTTTTACAGTCATTCTGCCTACAAATAATTCAACAGGAGTCTTCTAACAAACCTGCTTCATTAGATCTTTCCAACCCCCCCCCCCCAACTTAGCTTTTCATAGCAACAACTCTTTTTGCATTGATGGTTCATAGGTTTACTTGGTTTTTAATTAAATTAAGAAAGTTAAGATTAAGCACAGCTAGCCAAAGCAGGTCTGGAACAAACATAACTGACTGTTGTTGAAACAGTTAAATTGGAGGGAGGAGAAACGTGGATGATCCCTCGTCTCAAGCGTTCAGTGTGCCTTGGACATCTTTTGGGATGTACTTCAGAGGCACTGAGTGATGCTGATCAGATCGGTGAATCTCTTTTGCATACACTGCTAGGAGAACATTTTTCATGCTATTAAACTTAGGTAACTCAAATTCAATAGTGTTTACTTTTGGAAAAATAAAATATTCTAATAGGACTAAGTGGACATCTTTGCCCCAAAAAGTTAAATGCATATTAAATATAGGCCAGTGAATATATATTAAAATATATCTTGCAACCTACTTTATATGAGGGTTCTAAAGGTGTCACACAAGTATCTCTTGAGAGCTGAGATGATTCAGTTCTCAAATTTGCATGATGAATTCAGACAGAGAGGGACACGAGTCTCATCTCAAAAGTGCTCTGAATCTTGGGTTTATATACCTTTACTCTCATTAGATTAATATGTCTTCTGGCCCACTTTTTACTCTGCTATTTATAAAAAGGAAAAACCCAAAAGGAAAAAAGAACTTTAATTTTTGGCACTAATAATTACAATAATATCTATAAAGTTATCTGCAGTGCATTATATACTTTCTCCAAAATCACTGATTTAATTAGCATTAATTAAATGCCTACTATTTGCTGATTTAGTAGATGTGTGATTACCTTTAGCCTGCCTAAGCTCTCTCAGGGGACCACTTCATTAATGCTAAAGGAATTGGTAGAAAGCTATTGACATCTGTGGCTAATCCTTGCGACAATTGGTAAGGTCTTGCGGGAAAGAGACAATCTTTCTTCCAAGATGTATTACTAAAAGCACTAAAGGAAAAAAACTATATAGCATTTCTTAGAGGGGTTCTAACTCCTTGCTGTGAGCAATGAGATACATCTGGGAGTCAGCTTACCAGAAGCTTTACACATTTGGAAAAGCCAGATTCTGTGTCTCAAATTTAGGTTATTGGATGCAAAGTCAGAGAGTCAATATATTTAACACGGGACATTGGAACACAGATTGACAGTCCATGAAGAACTCTATCTAGGTCAGACTAAGAAATGCACGTCATTTTAAAAGGGTATTACTCTTGTTGTACGTAAGAGAGCTGCACATTTAGCAAGGGTATTTTCTGAAAGGTCATAAATAGGAAGAAAGTGTAGATGGATCCTGACTAGCCCACATGAAGAAGGTGGTCGACATGTGAACTGTGCCTGCCCAGCGTCTCTTTGGGCAGTCACATCTTTCTCTGCCCTTGGTTTATTTGATTCAGGTGGGGTTGCCCATCTCCTGGAGCCATGTGTGGGCCCCTGGCCTAGGCATAGCCAATCAGATGTCTCCTTCTGTGGCTGCTCTTGTTCTGTACATGTGACCTTAGCTAAGCCAGTGGAATATAAACCAGGAGCCCCCTGTGGTCCTCTTTGTCACCATGAGGGGGAGCCTATTTGAGAACCGTCAACACAGTGGGGGCAGAGCTGAGTGATGCAAAGATATACAGCTTCAAGAGGACATCATCTGAGGACCTGGTTGCAGCTGAATCAATAGCCAGTGCTTCCCTAACCTACTTGGGAACAAATAATTCTCTCTCTCTCTCTCTCTCTTTTTTTTTTAAATTAAAGCTAACTTTAGTTGAATTCTGTTACTTTGAGAGAATTCAGCTAACACAGCCTGACTGGAAACAGAAGGTTAGGTGAAACCTAGAATCTTTCCTTGAAAGTCCATATATAATCATCCCATGAAGTAAGTAGGATAGGTCAGATTTCATTACCCTGTCATTTTACTGATAAGAAAAGAACAAACTTTAAAGAATTGAATTGTCCAGTATTAGACTGCTAACTGTTGGCAGAGCAGGAACTAATAGCCAGGCATTCTGATTCCATGTTCTGTCTCCTTTCCACTGTAATTGTGTAGAATGCATAACCAGGGAAGCTTAGGGAATAATCTCAGGACTAATTTCCTCAACAAATAACCCAAAAATAGTTAAGGAAAGATACTAAGCAATATTTTTGGATTTAGATGCTTAATTTTACCTCCAGATACCATTTCACTGGTCAAGCACGATCTGAAACTTACTTGACAAGATATGTTCAGGAAGCTCAGTGAAGTCAGTTTGAATTACTGGTCTCACTTATTCACTGGGATAAATGATAACACTGCTGAATTTCAAAATTCCTGAAGATCATTGTAGTCATTACAGCAGTAATTTCAAAACATTCAACTTACAACTTTCTAAAATGGATCTTCTCATTATAGTCATGCCTAATCCTATAAAGTGGTTTCACTAATTTTATTTTATTCTCATTCAAGTATTTTAACAGTTTTCACTCTATTTCATGCTGGTTGTTAATTTCTTAGCTGTATGTGCATATGGAATTGTTGCCTAATTAAAACTTCTCTTAATTCATTAATGATATCACAACGAAGTCTATCACTTTGTATTACAGGGGCATGGTGTTTGAGGTCAGAAGAATAACACTGTGCCCCTATTCAAGATCATTATACAGATGAAATAATGCCAGTACGTCTATGAAGAACAGCTTTCAGAAGGAAAATAAGTTGCAAAAGGGTAATAATATGTCAGCTAAGTTGTTGTTGGTGGTAGGGAGATAGAATGGTTGTTTTCATGAACATGGCATAGATGGACGGTGTTTTACGCAGCCTCCTAAGCCTCTGATAAACTTACAAATGGCCCTTATTGGGTGAGCACACTCAGAAGTTAAGAGTTGGATGCCACAACCTCAAACATGACTGGGATCTTGAGTCTGGGACCTTCAGATTCCCAAAAGTCTGGTCCTTTAGAATTTATATTGATACTTCCATTGCTGCTCTGAAATCCTAGGCATTCCTCTGAAATCTATACTAAATTTGTTTTGCTCCTGGAGGAAAGTAAGTACATTTATCAATTTCAAATTTCCTTCTGATAAAATAGACAATCATATTTGCTCTGACGTACAAGACCAGTGGCAATATGGTATAAATATGAGACACTGATATGCTTCTCCATGACTGTAAGAGGGGAACTGTATGAATTATTTAATGCAGCGTAGCAGAAGTTGGGTATTGGTCGTGGTGTAGTCTGGTGTCCTAGACCTGCCACCAAATAGCTGTGTAGCCCGGGGTGATTCATTTAACCCCCCTGGGATGCATGCTCTTCTCTGTAAGGATTTCCAGTCAGAGTCTTTTAAATATTGTTTCCAACTGTATATTCTAAACATTATGCCAAACATTCAAAAAACGAGAAGGGGGTGATAGGGCACGAGCACAGCAGCAGAGCAAAATCGGTTAACAGCATCTCATGAACAGCATCCCATGAACAGGCATGGTTCTCTGTCCTACCCAGGCAACAGCGGCTGCCAGTCAGGGCTGAGGTCTTCGATCAGCCATTTGTTGCCATGTGTGTGAAATCAATGAATATTTAAGAACAGAGCAAAGTGAGCAGAGATAACAAGAAGAGCCAACATGACAATTCAGTCAATTAAATCCTTGTGCAGCACAAACTGCCTGTGTTTAAGACTATAACTAGGATAAGCCCAGAGACAGAATATATTCTTTGTCAACATTTTCAGTCAATATAAATAGGAATAGTTTTCCAATTTGGGGTGTGCTGATATAAGCATTCTCAAAATATCATTTAGAAGAACATATTAGCCGTCTAAATGAAGAAGTGTGCTAATGTTCTAAATCTTTCTATCTTGGAATAGAATTCTGTTTTCTTTATTTTCTTCAGTGTTGAGCACACTGTGTGACAGAAATGATTTTAGCATTAGGAAAAAATGTATATTTTAATTTTAATCCTTCTGGATCATTTCTTTTTTTAAGAAGTAAGAGTTAGCATGCAAAGAGCGTAATTAAATTGAGCAATGAAAATCTTGTATTTTCATGCTTCTAAGAAACTAATATGTTATGTGACTTGCTGGCATAAAATCAATTCAATAAGCATTCCTTTTTCCTATTTTTCGTTTACTTGGGCTTTTATTACCCATATGATGCTCGGGATGGGTAGAAATGCTGAAATTTGAAGCGTTCTGGTCCTCCACCATGCTAGGGGTTATCAGGTGGTGACAAGGCAGGTTTCTTCTCCAGGACAAGGTCTCATACCCTGAGTTCCCCAGGTGGTCCTGTTTCAAGGACAGTGGCCCAAGGTAATTGTAGTTTTGCTTTATTATAAGTATTTTTCAACTCACATAGACACCAGTGGGACCAAGATGCATTTTCAGATTGTGGGAATGTAACAAAAGCCCCGAAGTCAAGCAGCTCAGCAGGATGTGGACAAAGCTTTGATCTGTCAGGGAGGATCTGATGAATATGCATCACTCTGCCCATTATCTCAGTATATAAATGATCGATGCACAGGGAAAGGGTCTGTGTCCATCGGAGGTTAATGAAGCACCAGGGTAGAGCACACACACTTACTTAAGCTCATGTTTCTGGGGCACAGACTAGCCCTCAGACGTTCCAGCCATTGTCCACGGGGTCAGTGCTGTGGGTCGTCATTATCACTGTGTATCGCCACATAATTCAACAGTGCTGCTCTGTACTCACTATTAAGAGTAGCCATGGAAAATCACCCCCTCCCCAGCTTTCTGTTTTCACTGTGATGTATAGTTCATTCTCTGGATAGAGGTGGCTTCTGTTTGCCTTTTAAATTCACTGCATGAAACCTATTATCTGCATTTTAAGCTTAGGTTCAGGTGTCTGTAGGAGATCAAAGGCATAATTCTTTGTACTAAACTTAAGCATTCGAGCTCAGTCTAGAACACATTTCACAGTGTGTCAGAATGTCCTAGAGCCAAAAGCACAGCCATAGAACCATCTAAGAACTTGCAAAATCATCCAAAGTATGCAAAGCTATCAAGAGCCTTGCCTCCCAGGAAGGAAGCAATCAGTTTAGAAATTAAATTTTACTCTTTCTGCAAGAGCTTACCCAGGTATATATGACTTTCTTCAGGGATTCTTAACACTGTATTAGCCATGAGTTTGTAAGTAGCTCAATTCACTACCTATAATTATGAGTTTAATTACTATAAGATGATATCACAAAGCATTATAAGATTTGTCAAATTCCGTAAAACCAGTTCCAACCTGAGAAAATGGTAGGAAAATACTAAGATAATTCTTCTCAAAATTAGAGGGTAAGTTCTGGAACCCAGCTGACTTAAATGTGCATGGACTGACCCCCCACTTTCTTCCTGGTCTCCTAGGGAGAGGGCATTCACAATGTGCTTTGCCATTCCTTCGCTTGACCTGGGTGCTGGCTGCACCAGTACTAGCTGGTCAGGCTGCCTGGATCAGTGGCACTCAACTCATTATAGTCCTGATGCAACAGTCAAACAGTCCTCGAAAGAGTAAGAACATTTCTCTGGCCTAAAGAAAAGGTTGAATGACTGCCTCTCTATTTGCAACATGAGTGTACATAAAATAAAAGAAGTGTATGTTTCATTTTACCCAGTGGCTGACAAACATTTGGCATGCATTTCTATAAGCTGCATACATAAAGCCAGTTCAGAATGCTATAGAAACATAGCTCAGAGATCTATATCATACAAGACGGAATTTTCCGAAGATGGCTGCCACAATATTTCTCATCTCAAATGCTCATCTCACAGTGTCATGCTGATGCTCCTCCACTGAGTGGCGGGACATGCATCCTCTTTCCTGAACTGAGGAAGAGACCTTTGTGATGGACTCAACCAACAGGTACGGGGCAGTGATGCTATAGGACTTCTGGGGCTAAGGTGGTAAAATATGCCACACACATTCACTTTTTTCCCTTGAGAGTCTCCACCTTGGAACTCAGCCACCATGTTGTGAGGAAGCCAAGGCCACACCGAGGGGCCACTGCAGATGTTCCAGCCGCCAGTCAGATCCACCGGGCTGATGCCTCCAGAATATAGCAGCTCCTAGAGGCCAAGTCATCCCAACCTTCAAGTCTTTCCAGATAAGGACCCAGATGCTGTGGAACTGGGGCTATTCACGTCATTTTATGTTGCCTCTTTTGGCATTCACACTTTCAGTTTTGCAATATGGCCACTATGGCATTTTGGTATATCTCTTACACCTAGTAGACTTAGTAACTTGTGAAGTCCTTTGTCTGTTAGTGGCTGTGCATGAATTGGCCCTATTATGGTGTCTGGCCTTGAATTCAGACAGTCTGCCTTCGAGAATGTTTACTAAATGTACAACAAAGGGGCATGTGCATCCCACCTTCCTGTCCACCATAGTTCTCAAGACGTCCTCAGATGGCTCTGTCCAATAATAACTATTGACCATTTCCAAGTGTTTGCTGTATTTTGTGTTTCAACTCCGGAACTTGTTACACAGTATCTTCATTATATTAAAATCTCCTTCATGACCCTCGTAATCTGCACTTTTGTGAAATTTTCATATGTATCGGTGCTTTACCTAATAGATTACATTTAAGACAAACAATGGATTGAGATTGCTTTATCACAGTGAAATCTAATGCTTATCTTTAAGAAAAGAGGTTTAGGTTTAATTAAGACCTACACATCTAAGATTTATCACTGTAAGTAGATACTTAATGTCTCTGTTTGGAAGGTACAAATTAAGTTCTAATTAGTGGGGTCAGCACAGGGGAGTCAAAGGTATTTCCTCCTCCTGGATGTCTCTGTCCCTACACTGACTAATTATCTGAGCTCCTGCTGGTCCCAGGAGGTATCAGGAGCCAGCTTGCCTTTAACTCTCTGAAATGATTTCTCCAAGTGCGGTGGGCACAAGAGACAGCAGAGTGACCTGGGTGGCTGGTAACCAGTGAGTTCCTACTGAGTAAGTACCCCAGGGTGGCTCCCAGAGATCTGCATTTGCCAAGACTGTGAAGTGATTCTTAGGCAACATCTCCTTTGAGAAGCACCATTCTCCATCCCCTCAGGCATTTCCACTTTGACATCGTCGGGGTTCATCTGATACACCTTCACCCAGTGACCTTTTTCTGTCCGTGGCTGTGAGGAGGATGAGAATGCCTAACCTATAGCCCTGCCCTGGAAGGACTGACAGTAAGCCTTGCTCAAAGGACAACCGTGATACAGGGCAGCTTTTCAGTAATTAAAAAACTCTTAGCACTTCCTGAGTCCATACCTTTTTTAAACGTCATTTCTAAATTAAACATTACAAAAAATTTCTTGTCAAGAGAGATTTCTGTTGTCTCCATGTACTGTTTCTTGTATAAATCACACACATTTACCAAGAACCCTGAGCTGTGACCCATAGACAGAAAGCAAAGGTAATCTGTGCCTCCATCGTATAACACAGGTTTAATAAAACCCGTACAATCGTCATCTGGGTTATACATGAAGACATTCATCACCACGCGTTTGCACATTTTGATGTTTCTTAAGTACGGAATTCGCAACACTCTGCAACTTTTTCCAACCAATTTACAGATCGTTTTCATCCCTCATTTTATTATCCTACCTGGAGTCAACTTGTTCTTTTGGCACCATCCATCTGACTGACTGGTAGGGTTTTGGAGTGCAGCGTTTTAATTTATGCAGACAGCTACCCAAAAGCATCTCAATCACTTAGAGCATGAAACAGGGGCGGCATTAGATTCACTAGGAAATGCTGCTTTGTTATACATATATATCTAAGGACAGGGTCATTTATATACCAGAAAGCCAGGGTGGTGACAGACAGGACTAATGTATCAATGTCAGAAGTAAATGCAAGGCAAGGGATGGTAACAAAAGTCAGCCTCGGAAGGTACCTGGAATGCTATCATTTAATGCTCTTCTGGGTAAAAGGGATATGATATAAACACTGAATTATCAATCATAAATGAAGGTCTATCAGATAGAATTTACTATCATATTAATATAAGAAAATCGTCTCACCTTGGGTTCAGATCTAGGGGTTTATGTTGCTTACAGTCTTTTTCTAGATTTATCATTACACTCAAACTATAGTCCAGGTTTCTGAGATATAATAGTGTACAGTGATCGAGGATTACTGACATTTATAATAAATTCTTTGTTATTAGTGTTATAAAAAGCTGCATAGTGATGCTCAGGGGCCATATCACCTGACACATGACACATACTGACCCCATTCAATATCTGTTATCTGACTGTTTGAAACGTTATTTAGATAATTGAATAAGATGCAGTTAAAACAACAAGGAGAAAGAAAACAAAAGCAAAAAGTGAAGTCACTAAAAATTTAGCAATTTTCTTAAATACAAAGAGTCATTTTTGTTAAACTTAATTGCATTATTTTCCCTTTGCATTGGGGCAGGTCCTACTGGCAAATATGCAGACCCACCAGTCTATGCTATTCATGAGTGGCTAGTCTGACAAATAGGAAATCATGTGCCCTCAAAGCCTCTCTGATATTATGGCTCCAGGGAAAAGGAGGGCAAATGCCGCTTCCTGGAGGGGGAGGGGAGGTCATGGGAAAGTGTCCAGATCAGATGGAAGAGTTGCCCGCTCCCGGCTGGCGGGAGTAGGATACAGAGCCAGCAAGGAAAGGCCAGTGCTTAGGCTCCAGAGACTCTGCCTGGTTTCCTCTCTGGCTGGACACTCTGGCAAGTGGTAGTTTCTCAGACAATTTCTAACAGCTAAACTTTAGAAAACCCCAGAGTAATGGAATTTTTAAAAATTGCTTCTTCTGATGCAGGTTAGGAAAATGCCAGGCTCATCTAGATAAGTGCATATTCCACGTGGACTGTGGAGAAGACAAAGGGACAGTGAATCCAGAGGGGGCTACACAGAGAACGCTGGCCTGGCTTGGACACGGAGGTTTCCCAAGGGCACAGAGGAGGCCAGTGAAGGCTGCTGGGGCCATCCCACCACACTCCTGGGAGGGGAACCCATTCAGAAGAGGGGGTGCCTGGCCTGAACCTGGATGACAGGGTGCTGTGGGTCAGGCACGTAAAGACCATCACACATGCCGCTCAGTATGGCCAACAGGAGGGTCTCTGCTGCCTGAGAGCAGACAGGGTGAGGACACTGCAGACACAGCCTGACGCCTCATTAACACCAAGGAGCACCAGTCACGTGGACAGACCTCAGCCCACCCAGCCCTCCTGCCATCGAAGGCACAGGCCAGGGTGTAGGCAGGGAAGGAGGGAGAGGGGGAAAGAGGGCTCCCCTGCAGGGGTGAAGTGCTGCCAACCTGAGAGTGGGAAAATGCTTTCAGTTGTGGATGGTGTCCGAGAAAATGACAGTACTTGATTCGATTGGATAGTATCGAAAAGAGACTAAGTTTTAAACTTGAAGTGGCTAAAAACTTATTAAACTGAGTTTACTGGATTGGACCGAATTTAGTTCTGTGGCTGAGAGAAAATGGCAGCTTGTCAAAGAAAAGTAATAGAAAGTAAAGTGAGTTTGCCCACCTTGATTGTTGCCTTCCAGTTCAAACTCACCACGCGCGCGCACACACACACTCTCGCTCAATCACATGCATAAATATTTCAGTCTTACGGTTTGATTTCTATGGGTGGTATAAATCAGAAAGCAGCGGAGCATCTGCCTGGGTGCCTCCAGAATAAACTGTGTTTGCCACAGCTTTCTAGTCTGGGAAGAGGTGGGGAGGTAGACCGCTGTCTCCAAAAGCAGCTGGTGGCAGCTCAGATAACTTTGGAGCTTGTTTTTTCCACTTCGAATATTTTCCCATTTCAAAATATTAAATCGTGGGCAGAGGCCATTTTGAAATAAGACCTGTTCTTCCGATATTCTGTCGATGAACAAAATACTCGGGGAGGAGAGGGAGGAGTGGGAATTCAGCACCAGCGTCCCTGCCTCGCCTCTGGGATCTCTCTAGAAATGTTCCCAGCTACGGCTCTTCCACTCACCTGTAGCTCTCACAGTTCTTTTCTACCCTCAGACCCTCTTGGACTAATGTTCTGATTATACGTATGTTGCGCTGGTTTTGATTTCCCTCCCTCGTCCAGAATCACAATGTCACAGCCAGTCCTTCAGTTAAGGTTTCAACATGATGGCTCCAAAGCTGTATCTCTAGCTCTGATCAGTCATCTGAACCCCAGATCCTGGTGAGGGCCACAGAGGCCTCCCCTGAACCTGGCAAAGTAACTTCCCACCCTCTACTCCTTGGTCACCTTCAGCCAAAGTGCCCTAATTTATCTCTTCCAAATACTTACTAGCATCTCAAATTATCTCACTTATTTGTTCATATGTTTATTGTGTATCTATCTCCCCTCTCACCTCTCAGACTCACCAGGAAGGTGATGTGATACTTTAAGATAATTCTAAAATACTGTTTTAGGACCAAATAAAAGAAGCAAATGTTAATGTAAGTTAACTGAAGGCCAGAACTCATAAGCTTTGTTTTCCTGACTCTAGAATGGTATTTAGAAAGATTCTAAATAAATATTTGGTTACTAACTCACCAACCCATATACTGGGGAGTTCACTTGACATTTGCACTGGGGCACATTTCAGATATTACAGATTCAGTCCAAAGTGGAGTTCATGATGGTTCTCCATATTTCCATTCTGCCCAACCTTCAGTCAAGGGGACCCGATCTATCCAAGTGCTAAATCCACACCCCCGAACATCATCTTATTTCCTTTCTCTGTCTCCCCTCCACAGATTGACTGGTCAGTTTGTCCCTGTGACCTCCTACCTCTAGAACCCCCAAGCTACCACATCTCACGTAGATTTCTGGGATAGCCTTCTTTCTAGTTGGCCTCCAATTGGACACTGTTCCAAATAGTAGACATATTTACTTTTTAAAAGGCAAATATGATTAAGATACCTCTTTAAAGTCCCCCAGTGGTTTCTCATTTCTCCTAGAACACAGCTCAAAATCTTTGGAAGAGCCTACAAGGCCCTGAATGAAGGCACCCTCTCCCCGAGCAGCATCTCACGGCAGCAACCTGGCCATTCTACCCCAGAATTTTATGCTCCAGCTTTTTATGATTAATTTTGCAAATCCCTCAGATATCTGTTGTATTTTCTGGATGAGGAAGAACTCCATTCCAACACTTTTGACATTTCAAATTCTTAACAAGCTGCCAGTTTGAGGGCTGGGAATATGTACTCTTCGTAGTGTCTCTTGACCCAACCTGCCTTACCGTTAAAAGTAAATTGGTTTTCCATCTAGCATGAAGCATGAATTAGAAATGTGTCCGCTGGTTGAAACTATGCACCTTTTAAAGGGTTTCACACAAATTTTGGCCACAACACAGAAGTTTCTCATTTTCATTTATCCTGACTGATAAACTCTATCAACAAAAGGAAATGTGTATACTGAAGTGTAATTTTTTCAGAAATGCAATTTCTTTCTGAGGTCACTTTAATCAGAAGAATAATTGCATCATTCACGAGCCATGTTCTGTTAATTGGAAGAGTTGGTCAACTATTACACAAGACAGCATCGCCTCTCAATAAAGAGAAAATGGTTTCCCTTTGCTGTTCTTTCAACCGCAGTTATTATCCCTGAGCCAAGTGACTTACAACACAGCAGCAAAGTTAATCATTTAAGACTAGAAATCACCTTTGAAAAGTCAACGAGTGGAAACATGTCCGTAACAACAATAACAGCTGGAGAGTGTACTTTAGAGGAATTCAGAAGTGCCTCTGCATCAGGATTTGGATAAAGGTCATATTTTTAATTACTTTGGTACAAATTGCTACAGATCACTGGCTGTCTTTATTGGTACATGAAATTATCAGAGGTGGAACTTGGGGACCTGTTTAATAATAGGTCTCTGTGTAGTTCCTCAAACTTTACAAATATCTCATCATTAAGAAGCATAAGTTAGGGAAGAACTCACCAAGAAGCTGATGCGATATTCTAAGACAATCATAAAACTCTGTTTTATGATCAAATAAAAGATGCAAATGTCAAGAGTGAAGAGTTGCTTTTAAAGTGGTCCATGTCTTAATCCCTTGTGTTGTCTATGTCCTGACTGTAAAAGATCTCTGTGTGACAATTCATTCTTTTATACGTCAATTCTTTTGTCTAGAAGATTCCAGGCCTGTTTCAGTGGACATGGAAAAACAGATGACTGAGGACTAATGGAGATTCAGGGGTGAGTCCCTGGAACCCCAGGGCATGCCTAGCACAGCAGCTACCCTGTAGCATATGTTTTTCCATATTTGTTGAATTCAATAGACACATGTAATGTATCTTCAGTGTCACCTACCTTGTGAGAGGCTCAATAAAATTTTATAAAGCTTCCTTGAAGAGGCAGACATGGATCCCGATCATGGAAATGGAACTATATAATTCTTTTTGACACATGAGACATACCATAAATGCTATGAGTGTTATATGCTATATCAATGAGGGTACATTTACACCTCAGTCCCCTTGAATAATAAGTGACATTTAATTAGAGTCACTGTGAGCAGAACACCTTAAGCAGAACCAACATTTATGTATCCTACAGAGAATATGGAACTCAGAGTAGCTGAAACCACAATGTAACAATTTGTCCAACGATCGCAAGCCTGGGGAATGGGGAGACCAGCAGTCGCGGGAGGGGAAGGGGAACCGGGACAGCGGCTGACATGGTTCACTTTGCGTAAGTTGTCATGAGAGTGAAGCGTGGTGCTGGCAGTGCCTTCTGGGAGATCCGTTTATTGTTGAGGTTACAGAACAAGGTCAAGTGTGGCTCACACAGGGGCTCTGAGCTGGGTGTGAAGGATGGACAGGAGAGGATTCTTACTGGGGAAGGGCTGGGGTAGGAGCTGGTGTCGCTAGGGTGACTAGGAAGAACCCGGCCCAAGAACAGATGGGATGAAGCCATGTAGGGTGTGGTCTGAAGGAGGCCTGAGGTCAGACTCTAGCTCTGTCACTACTGGTTGTGTGAACTTGGCAAGTTCTGAATGGTCTTTCTAAGTCTCTGTTCCTCTTCTGGAAAGAAGGGATGATTCACGTACTGCTTACTCTCCACATTTACTTGGGTTCTAAGTATGGATAATGACAGATTAGATAATGAGTTTGGTTAGTGGTCTGTCATCTAAATCCATTTAGTTACTGAATTCATATGGGAGCGTTCAGGTAGGGGAGGTGCCAATTATAACAACACTCTCTTAGAGCTCTTCTAACAATGACATGAGACAACGAATGTGAATGAAAGTACCTGCGACATAGCAAGGTTCAAAAGTATTACTGCTGCTGCTACGAGTACCAGTTGCAGATTATTTAATTAGCAGGACAGTGGACAGGGGGCATTACCATTCGACAAAGAGGTGGTTTGCTTGATTGAAGTAGCAACTGTGGCTGAGCTCTTGTGCAGGGGAATCAGAATTATACCAGCGTCCCATCCGGAAGCCACCGTGACTGGAGTTTGGGGATGAACCAGATGGTCTAAGTGCAGGAGTGGAGTGTTTGAGATGGGAAATCAGAGGTTCCTGCAAAAGCTCAGGAGTGGTGAGGGCTGAGGATTATTATGGTGCTTATGGAACTTGAAAGGAGACGTGCTTCTAAAATAAACATTCCAAAGGAAGAACAATGGGGCTCAATAAAACTCAAAGGTATTTCTGTGAAGGTGAAAGACAAATGGCTGATGATTTGCAAGGAAAAAGTGGTGAACTGGCCATCCAGATAAGTACAGGATGTTTTCCAAAACAGGGTTTGGCTGGGAAAAGAAGAAAACGTACATCACATGTGGTCAAGGGGCCACACTTTCTCTGGTCTGTCTTCTCGCTCCAGCCCGACCCTTCACTTTGGCCGAATTCTTCCTCACCTCCCAGTCCTGGACTGTCGGTGCCCCGGCTCAGGCCTCAGGCCTCAGGCCTCGTCTTTCCTCTGCCTCACTCCCCTCCCAATCTCATCCACCCTTCACGTCTGCACAGACTGCTGCTTGCTGGTATGGAGAGTCTTGACCTGGTTCAAACATCTCGGAATATCCATCTGCTTGCCCCTCATTTCTGCTCAGAAATTGGATTTCAAACGATTGATTTCTTTTTACCCTAAACCTGCTCCTCTCACAGCTCTCTCTGTCTCAATGAACAGACACTCCAACCTTCCAGTTCCTCGTGTCAAGTTCCTTGGTGCCATCTTTGACTCTGTTCTTTATCTCACAGCACGTATCTCCCCTGTATCTGGAAGCCGGCAGCTTCTCCTGGGCCCCAACATGGCCACCTCTGGTGGAAGCTGCTGCCATCTCTGATGTGGATTAGAGCAGCTGACTTTTGTGTGGTCATCTGAGTTTCATCCATGGACTGTTCTCAACATGGTAATCTCTTAAGTCCTATGTAACTTCCTTGTTTAGAGCCCTTCAGTCACTTCTCATCTCACTTAAAGAACAAACCAAGAGTCTCACAAAGTCTGATAAGGCCCTCTGAACCTCGTGACTGCTACCTCTGGTCGCCCATCCTCAGCAGATCTTTTCACCCACTCTACTCTGGCCATATTGAATTCACTGCTGTTTGTTCAAACCCCTCACAGACCTGCTACCTCTGGTCGCCCATCCTCAGCAGATCTTCTCACCCACTCTACTCTGGCTGTATCTTCAGCATCTAGAAAAGTGTCTGACAGATAAGTAAGTATTGAATAAACATACACATTACAAACAAGCTTTTAAAAAACATAAGTATTGCATTTCTATGTGAAAGCAAAATGAAAGAGCTGCGCAGAGGGAAAATGGAAAATGTTGGCCCCAAAAATCCTTCAGTAAGCCAAAAGAGTTGGAATAAAAAGCTTTCAAAAATGCAAATGGTAAAAATTCTGAGGAGTAATGTGTTGCTTTGCAATGAAATTTAATCTGACAGCACCTCTTTTGCTTATGATAACCCAGATGGTAGATTGCTACTTCATCCATTAGCTAGCACGTGCATCGTCTGCCAATTCTAATTCATTCTAGAAGCTCCCATGGTGACTGTAATGGAGGTTGGGTTTTGTTGTTTGTGGGGAAGGGACGGGTGGTGGTTTTGTTTGTTTGCCATAAAACTACATGGGGGGCTTCCCTGGTGGCGCAGTGGTTGAGAGTCCGCCTGCCGATGCAGGGGACACGGGTTCGTGCCCCGGTCCAGGAAGATCCCACATGCTGCGGAGCGGCTGGGCCCGTGAGCCATGGCCTCTAAGCCTGTGTGTCCGGAGCCTGTGCTCCGCAATGGGAGAGGCCACAACAGCGACAGGCCCGCGTACCGCAAAAAACCCCCCCAAAACCAAAAAACAAACAAACCACATGGGATTGACTGGCTGCTGGTGGACAGTTAACACACAGTGGTGACAAGGGCGGCTGCCCTGCAGCAAGAGTACTACCGCTCTCAGTAGTAGCAAGTTTTGCCTCCAGATGAGACAGATATTAGATCTCATCTTCCTGTTTGGTTAACATATTTAAAAATTTACAATTTTTGTGAAGATGCAGATGCCTTTCATTATTCATGATTTTAAGTAACACTATTCCATTGTATTTAGCGGAAGTTAAACTCTGTCTTCCTCTGTCTGTTCTTTCTCTGCCTCCTTCTTTCCTAGGAGACCCCAAGCTCCCCATCGCTGGCCCTGCGGTATGAGGGCAGGTGGTGGAGAAGAGAAGCAGCCCCTTAATAGAGGGTAGTTAACTGCAGCACGGAGCAAGCACCCCACCTTGGGGTGGGGAAAGTTGGCTACAAAAGATCTATCTGTCCCCTCGGAACTAATCTACCTCGAAATAAATTTAACAATCAAGTAGAACTAGTGCTTGTAGCATCCGTGCCAATGCAGCTCATCTACAAGAGCCTCTTCCCAACTTTCACCCCGTCACTACTCTCAAACCTCTCCCAAACCAGTTTATGAATTCTAGCCCTGCTCCTGATAAGTCCCTCCCGGAAAGGAAACTTCTCCAGGGCATGTAAGTCAGGAGCTGGAGGATGGCTGGCTCGGCCTGGGTCCATTATCCACTGACCCAGCTATTTAAAGCAACCCCAGGAGTCCAGCTGTGGAGGATCCACTAGCAGCTCCAACAGATGTATACTTTCCAGAGAAAAAAAAGATATGCCTCCTTCCCACAGTTTAACTGTCTCAGGCAGAAACAATCAGAGCAAAAGAAATAGAGGGTCTTACAGTTAAAGGAAAGAAGTGTAGAAGCAGTATTTAAGTGAAGAATGTTTGATTTGTTCCAGTTGTCAACAGACTGTAAAGTTGTTCCATTCAGGCTTTCTAAATGGCCAGGCTACTGCCTGAGTACAGCGTACCTATTCAAGAAACGGCGGCTTTATTTATGGTTATGACAACTTCCAAGAGCTGGTATCCTTCAAGATACAGCATAACACCACAGTCAGACCAGAAAAAAAAAAAAAGCCTGGAGTAGAATATCACATTGTGACTGGTCAGTGAATAAAATAAAGGCCCTCAGGACAACCTACGTATGTCAAAACCTATACAGAGAAACTGGATTGTCTAGAAATTGGCAGATGGATCTTTTCCAAGCACTGAGAAAAATTTCACTTTGGGTTTTAAAACAAGTAAGTCCATTTAAAATAAAACTAACCAATAAAAGGGCTGATGAAAATTTCTTTAAGCTTTTTGTATTAAAAACCAAAAAATGACTTCAAAACCCATAAACTCAAAAGAGGGTTTAGTTAAATAACAATGAAACACTCTAATTCATTTTCTAAACAATGAGAACATTTAAAAAGAAACATTGATTATTTTCATATGAACTTCACGTTCCTAAGTCTGAGCTCTGTCCATCTTTTCTGCTGAAAAGGCTAAAAAGGTTCCCTCTCTGTGTGGACAGACAGATACTTGAGGCTGATATGCAAGGAGGAGTCAAATGTGTCCACCACACAAGATCAGTGTATGTAGACCTTCAAAAGGAAAGTTTGTCCTCTTGATTTTCTCGTGTCGTCATGACTGTTTGGTATCGAGACATTTCCATATGGACCGCATGAGATATCTGACATCCTCCACCGCCCACAAATCCGATTGCCTTCTGATATTCCTTAATGTTTCTTAACACTCCCATCAACCTTCAGCGAGATGCCCAGTTGGACACTGAGACTCATCTGTAACTCCTTTCTTTCTCTCAACTTCCAATAGGTTACCCAACTCTGTCCGTTCTACACCAAAAGGTCTCCTGGAATCTGGCCTCACTAACTCTTTAGATCAAGGTGGACATTTTGACCTACAGCAGTGGTGTTGAAACTTCACAACAACAGCAATAGCAAAACATGTGGTAGAATCCTTTCTTCAAACTAAGTCTTATATAAACGTCCATTGCATGAAACAGTAAAATGAAGAGGCTGCTTCAGCCTCCGTTTCACCCTTTGGTAGTCCCGGGGCAACGTCACCACTGGTTATGGGAGGGTCTCTTCATGCACCTTCCCGGCCCGGCTTCTGCCCACTGTGGTCCACTGGCATCAGATTCAGTTTCCTGCCTCACGGGTCAACCTCGGGGGGCAGGGATGGGGGCAGCAGGTGGAGCAGAGAAAATCCACCTGCCTGGGCTTGATCCCAGCTGGGCAGCTTACCAGCCCTACAGTCTTAGGCAGTCTGGTGACCTCTTTTAATCCGCTTCTTCATCTGTAAAATGGGGAATAAGCAATAATACCTCTTCTAAGACACCCTTGAACAGACCCTCCATAGGGTCTTTGATTCCTTCAGCACTCCCAGGGAACATTATTTTCTTTTCCAGGAACAACAGATCGTGTCTACTGCTATTGATTTTAAGTAAGGTACTGAGAAGATCCGTGCGCCATTGTGACAAAGAAGGACTAATGCGGAGTTGGCAATCTTCCTTTGAAAGAGTCTGACTTGCCCAGAAATTTTGTTTGCTTTATATTTTGAGATTTTATGAAAGAAAAAGAAAAAACACATGCCCCTCACTGTTCTGAATAATCCAGGAGTATTTGACCGGATGCTAGCACGGGTCCAGAATCTCTGCCTGGAAGAGGCGCTAGAAGGTTCTTCCCCATCCCACCCGACGCACTTTGAAATGGCCCAAGGACTTTGCTGGGAGAGGCTCAGCGGCAGAAAACTGGCTCTCTTTACACCACCAGTCCCACCCCCTGCCACCCTGTGGACTGAGCCAGCCCTGGGACACTGGCCCATTCATGTCATCGAAGGCTCACGAATTCCATAAGAGAGCAGGGTACATGGGTAACATCCAGGATCTACTCAGTGCTACATTTTATGGGGAGAAAGAAGACAATGAATGAGCCCCTTTGGCCAGTGTCTGTCCTGTGTTCTGAAATGTCTGTCTTCTTAGGATCAACATCACCAAGGAATGTCTGGCTGCAGAGAAACGGCAGCCCCTAGTCCTCACAGGGCCTCTGGGAGGCTTATGGGAGATTTTGGCTTGAGCTTTTCTAAGCCCAACTCAACCTGCCACAGAGAAAAGCATCAGGAAGAGTTAGCTCTACAAAATACCACCGTCATCATTACCTCTGACTTGACCCCCACGGCTACAGGATAAACTCTGCCATTCTTAGCCTGCGCCAGCAGCCCCTTCACAGCACCCAGCTTTCTGCTCTACTTGGTCTCTGCTCACTCCCTGACCCTGAGGCTGCACTCTGGCCTCACCGTCTTCCCCGCTGTCTCCTGGCCAGGGCAGGGGTATGTCTGCACGTCCTGCAGGCTTTGCACGGTCATCTCATCCCCTCGGCTCCCCTCTTCCCTTCTATCTCCCACAGGGTGCCCCTCCTGTGGGGTTTTCTCCACTGAAAATCAACTCGAGTTGATTTTCTTCTCTACCAGAACACCCCACTGTCATTAGGTGGTTTCCTAAGGGCAGCCAACTAGGAGTTCCTTGTGCTCAAGGGCTGGTCTTCTTCATCCTGGGGTCCCTAATACCTTGCCTGGTCCTAGGCATATAATAGACAATCGCTAAGTTATGTGTTGACTAAATCAATGATTGAATGAGTAGTACGTTTTACACCTTATTTTAGACACAGAAAGGGAAGAGACAAAACGACACAAAAACGTTAACTGTTAGTTAAATCCAGGATGTGGATCGTGGGTAATTCTTGTTATAATATTTAAACTTCTCTTAATTTCCCAAATTTCATATTACATCAATAATTAGAGGAAACAAAAGAAGGAATAAGGAAAAACCGTGACAGTTTATATAGCAATGCAGACAATCAAGTACTGTTAAGTATTAGCCTTTCTTAATAAAGGTTATGGGCACCTACCATTTCCTGTATGAATGTACAAGTTAGTGTAATACAAATTGCTTGTGGAATTTTTTGAATTTGATTTATGTTTTCTTTTTTTTTTTTTTTTTTTTTTTGCGGTACGTGGGCCTCTCACTGTTGCGGCCTCTCCCGTTGCGGAGCACAGGCTCCAGACGCGCAGGCTCAGCAGCCATGGCTCACGGGCCCAGCCGCTCCGCGGCATGTGGGATCTTCCCGGACCGGGGCACGAACCCATGTGCCCTGCATCGGCAGGCGGACTCTCAACAACTACGCCACCAGGGAAGCCCCTGATTTATGTTTTCTTAATTTATTCTGACCTAATTCATTAGCCTAAGTTTTTCATGCATCTCAGTTATAAGTCCTGCTCATTCAGCTGGGAATAAATCTTTGGTATTCTACAGGCGGACGCTTATTAAAATGCATCAATATGATCCTATCTTTCAACCAAGACCTTTAGCCCAGAAGTAATACCCTCTGTTTTAAAGAAATTAGGTTTGTCATTTAAACAAAAAAAGGCATCAGTCCAACTGGCGACTTCAATTTCATCATCAAAAACCAGAGTCCCATGAAACTGGGTATAAATCTCATCTGAGGATTAAGAAAGAAAGAAAGAAAGAAAGAAAGAAAAGCTCTTATATGCGTTTAAATACAATGTAAAATTGCTCGCTTACTAAAAATATGAACAACAATGAACAAGGTGTATGCATGAGTACTAGAAAAGATGATCTACAGATACCATAAATTAGCCATTTCACATTTCTACATCAGGGCATGTTATAATGTTGATAGCCACAATCACCAGAAAAAGGTCAACTACATGGACAAAGTGGCCTCTAGGGAATTAAGCTCCATGAATTCCTGTCTGCTTATGCAGTCAGGCTCGGACAAGTCCAGGAGGGCCTACGGTAATGAGAGCTGTGATGGTTTCTTCTGTAGTGGTCCATGATGTAAGGATAACACACATTCTTCTTACAACTGCTTGGCGCACAGAGGACGGGTGATAGGTAGGAATTAATTAGTTGACAGTCCCATGGCTCTGTAACCAGGGCTCAGTAGGCCAAAGCAGGAAGATTTTGAGAAGGCCATGGCATGCCCGTGGCCACTACTAGCGGGTCAGGCGGCCACGTCACCCACATTCTCCAGCCATGCTCGCCCCGACTGGTGTCTGGGGCCTTAGTCCCAGACTCACGGCGGCCCCTCTGTTGACGGCCCATGTAGTTATGCACCTGCTTCCCTCTCCACCTGCCCAGCACACCTGAGGCAGCTCACCCAGTGCCTCCCCTGCCGCCAGATCAATGTCAGCGTTTGGAGCACCGCTTTCAAAAAATGACTATTCCTTGGGTTTCCCTATGAAACTTGTATTCGTGTTGGGGTTGTATGTGCCCAGTTTTCATTGTAATCGAAGCAAAATGTACTGACTTCTCCAAGATCAATGTATACAACCCCTCTTACGACAGAAAAATAGGTTCATTTACTTTTCCTTAAAAGTGGTCTTTCGGGCTTCCCCGGTGGCACAGTGGTTGAGAATCCGTCTGCCAATACAGGGGACACGGGTTCGATCCCTGGCCTGGGAAGATCCCACATGCCACGGAACAACTAAGCTCATGTGCCACAACTACTGAGCCTGCGCTCTAGAGCCCGCGAGACACAACTACTGAGCCCGCGTGCTGCAACTACTGAAGCCCGCGTGCATAGAGCCCGTGTTCCACAATGAGAGAAGCCACTGCAATGAGAAGCCCGCGCACCGCAACGAAGAGTAGCCCCCGCTCGCCGCAACTAGAGAAAGCCCACGCACAGCAACGAAGACCCAACACAGCCAAAAATAAATAAATTTAAAAAAAAAATTGGTCTTTCTGCTTCAACCACAGGGGCGTCTTAGGTCCCAGAAAGAAGTAAAGGGCGGACAGTGTGTCTGTTTGCTGAAGAATCAGTAATAACAGCTAACTGAGCTTGTTACTGGTTCCACACACTGTCTTAGGAGCTTCCATGAATTAATCCATATGATCTTTATAGCCTGTGATTAGTTCTACTGTTAGTCTCATTTCACAAGCTAAGTCACTTGCGGCGGTGGGCTGGGACTCAGACCAGGCGGTCGGCCCCAGAGCCCAGGCTCGAACCCCTGAACCCGCCTCCCTGCCCGGAGCTGCCCTTGACAAATTCAAGGCTTTCGGCCTGCAGGAGTATCTTGCTCTCCATCTGTCATTCTGTTCATCCAGGGTCATGTGAACATGAACTAGAGGTGACTGAGGACCACGTGGGAGAGGCATGTCCTGTCCGTGGCCGTACACCTTACTCTGTGTTTTAAAGCCCTGGGTGTTGGGAAGCCTAGAACAGAAGTTAAGCTTCAAGGAAGTGATTCTTCCGGGAGCTACACTCCACGTACTTCCACACCGACTGGGCTGTGGAGTCCTCTCCACGGGTCACTTTGCCCACGGACTTGTCCCGGTTCTTTACAAGCCAGTTTTTAAAGCAGAGCTGGGCAGGGGCTAGAAAAATGAAGGGAGGTGGCTAGGTTCCTGTGGCTGCTCTAACAGAGAACCACAAACTGGGGGGGCTGACAACAATAGAAACCCATTCTCTCACAGTTCTAGGGGCCAGAAATCCCAAAGCCAGGGGCTGGCAGAGCTGCTTCCTTCTCTACAGTCTGAGCTAACCTGTTCCATGCCTCTCTCCAAGCTTCTGGAGGTCGCCAGCAATCCTTGGCATGTAGCTTCATCACTCCAATCTCTGCTTCTGTCTTCACCTGGCATTCTCCTCTGTGTCTCTGTGTCTCTTCTGCTAAGGATGTCGGTCAGGTTGGATTTGGATCCACCCTGAGCCAGTATGACCTCATCTTAATTGGATTATATCTGCAAAGACTCTGTTTCCAAATAAGGTCACATTTGCAGGTATTTGGGAGACCTAATTCAACTCACAACGGGAGATGACTTTTCTTTTCTCCTAAGGCACTTAGGAATAATGCATTTTGGTCCCTGAGGACACTAGTCTAAACTAGCATTCTGTGTGTAAGGAGGTAGGCTAGGGGTTCTCTGTGTGTGAAGGAGAAACTGCATCCTCTGTGCTTTGCTTCAGTACTTCGTTTCTGACACCAGATGTGTGGGTGCTTTTTCCACCAGAAACACTTCTCCAATCCTCTGCTGGTACCAACTCTGTGTCCTACAGTTCAATTCACTTCTGACACCATCTACCTGTGCATCCTCCACAGGCTCAGGGCTCAGTCCCACAGATCGCCCCCCTCCATTTAGGTGTCAATAATAAGTCCAGGTTGTCACCTGTGCTTCTGACCAACTGGTTATAAATTGGAAGTTCCCAGGACCTCCTCCTTGGGATCAATAATTTGCTAGATTAGCTCACAGAACTCAGGAGCACAGTCTACTAAGTAGGTTGTACACCTCAGGAGCAGGCAGATAGGAGAGATGCATAGGGTGAGGTATGCGGGAAAGGGACTTGGAGCTTCCTGCCTTCTCTGGGCGCATCACCCTCCCAGCACCTCCACACGTTCAGCAACCTGGAAGCTCTCTGAATCCTATACTTTAGGGATTTTTATGGAGGCTTCATTATGTAGGCATGATTGATTAAATTATTGGCCTTTGGTGATTAACTCAACCTCTAGCCCCTCTCTCATCCCCGGGCTGAAAATTCCAACCCTCTAATCACATGGCTTGTTTCCCTGGCAACCAGCATCCATACAGCCGATTCTCTAGGGGCTTTCCAAAAATCATCTCATTAACATAAATCAGGTGTGGTTGAAAGGGCTTGTTATGAACAACAAGGGACACACCTTCACCTTTATCCCAACTCGGGAAACTACAGGATTCTATGAGCTGTGTGCCAGGAAGGGGACAAAGATCAAATACTTATTTCTTATTACAAATCACAATATCATACACTGTGCCTGTTTGCAGAAGGGGAAGCTGCATGCAAGGGCTTGTGCTTTGCTCTCAGAAACATAATAAGCAAGACAACCTGCCTGGTTTCCAATAAATCTCTAAGAATCAGCAACAGTGCATTCCTTTTTTAAGTATTAGTAGTGAGGCTGGCACTACCAGTCTAAACGACAGATGTCTCCCAAGAGCGTCACTTCCTGGGGAGCAGAGGCTACAGTTCTTTGCACTGAAATGACAGTGGCTCAGACCCCACTCCAGCAGCCTGCAGTGGCATTTTCAAGACCACACATCCGTGTCCTGGCGCTTCCTGATTCTGTTACCGTTCATGCTGTAAGTCAGCATGTTCAACATTTTAATGCTTCACATGTCAATAAATTGAGCGGATTATATATGGATTTAACCTTTTCAATATTCCAAGTATGGCTGACTGGCTACTCTAGCTCCTCCCTTGCTTGTAGTTTAAGTAACCTGGAGAGAAATGAGCTGGCCCACCGACAAAACAGACAGCAGAAAGAGCAAAGCCATAAAGCCAGCACAGTCTTTCGGAGACGATACTAAGGGATTATACTTCTGATATTTCACAGTTTTTTTCTTTCCAGAGCAAGGAGTCATAGATTGAAAAGAGAAGAGACAAGAGGTCATACTGACTGCGATAACCAATGTTGCTGTTTTCCTCAGTTAATGTTATTATTCAGCCCCTCAGTGGTCTTGGTCTCTGTTTGCTATCAACCTCAAACATTTTATTCTAGAAACATTTTTATCTCAGTCACATTTAGTAGAAATTTTAGTAGAAACTATGGTGAAATCTCATGAGCTCTTAAGAAATCCCCTCTTGCTTGGCTCTGTAAACACAGTTCCTTTGTCTGAGCAGCCATGAATATGTTAGGCTAAGCTGAGTTCAACTTTCTTGGTGACTCTTCAATACAAATCAACTATGGTAACAGATTACTCAACCTACCAGGTTATATGAATAACAACTGACAATTCTAACATCTAGGCAGCATAGTCCGATTTCTGACAAAAGATGAGGAGAGGCAGATAATGATTTATATACCAAGTGTATAAATGGTATTATGATTCTGAGGAAAGAAACCCTCAACGCCATTAATTAACCATATGTCCATTTAAAAAATGCTAATGCCAGATGATAAACAACTCTTCATACCCATGTAAATGTCTAAACAAAATTGTAAATAATGTATTGATTTGTTTCTTAGTAATTAGTTTTAACAAGCTTTTCAGTTAACTTTGCTATGGAATGCTAATGTTAATCTTTAAGATATCATAGCACATTATCAACTTAAAATTAAAAAATGCTACAGTTAAATAAGGGCTTTCCTGTACTAATCTATAAGTAATTCATTTCACAAGAACTCTTGAGCGACTGGTCCATTCAGGAATCATCCAAAATTAAAATTATTATAAAATCTTTTCAATGAATTTTCTACCCATGAGGCATAAAATTATAATGTCAATGGAATGTGCCTTGCTTAAAAGGATCTAGATTACCACTGATTAGATCTTTCATGACTATAAAGGAATGGATTGATGAACCACACACAGAACCCTACCATATAACTTCACTCATTACTCATTCATTTGAAATATAGCTCTGGAGTGCTATCCACTTGGCCTGGCTTTCTGGGTACCGGTGATACAAGAGTGAATAAAATCAAGACAGTCTCTGCCCTCATGGCACTTTCATTCAAGAGGGCAAGATGAAAAACATGATGAAGATGCTGCGAAACTATCAAGTAAGTAAATAAGTAAACATAAGTCATTTGGTGATACGTGCTGTGGAGTGAGGGGTATCAGAAGTCCTCAGAGAAGACCACTGTGATAGAGTCGATTTGTGCAGAGTGTGAGTCATATGGAAGTTGGGAAAGGATTCCAGACAGAAGGAGCAGGGTCACAAAGACCCTGAGGGGCAAGTGTACTTGTGATTAGAGAAGTGGCATGGCTGCTGTGGAGGAGACTGGCGTGAGGAGGTGAGTGACTTATCAGGGGCCAGATCACAGTGGCCTTACAGCTGCTTTAACTACTTGGGCTGAGAGGCCATTAAAGGGGTTTGAGCATAGGGGGGATGTAATCCAACTTAAATTTTAAGTTGATCACTCTGGCATTTATTTGGAAACTGGTCTGCATGGACGCAGGGAGATCAGCTGGAAGGCCGCTGGAATAATCTAGGCAAGAGTCAATGGTACCTTGGACTAGGATGGCAGCAGTGGTCATATTCTGTAAAGTATTTTGAAGGAACTGTCTGCAGGATTTGCTGATGGGTAGCATGTGTGGTATGAGAGAAAGGGAGGCATCAAAATGACTTGGAGGTGATGCTTTTGACCTGGGCACCGGGGTGTTCAATTACAATGAAGCCTGAGGCAGAAGAAGGATCAAGCTTTCATGTTTGAAAGTATGAAGCAGAGATGCCATTAGGAATGCACGGGAAAGTCAGGGAGGCAGCTGGAGGGTTAATTTTGGAGTTGAAAGGTTGGGCCTAGAGGTATAAATATTGAAGTTGTTGGCATAGGTGGGTATTTAGATCAATGATGAGTAAATGAGACTACCTAGAGAGGGAGTGCAAAAAAAGAGAAAAGGTATGGGGAGAAGGGGTCTGGGGATGAGCCCTGGGGGACACAACCTTTAGACTGAGGTTTTAGAGGTGGAGAGGAACAACAATGTCACACAATATCATAACGTATCATAGGTATGATCTGAAAAGTTTAGCAGTCAGCATAGTGGACTGGCCATCAAAGTGTGGCTTTGTCATATTGCTCTTTTTAATCAATAATCTCAAAAAATATAAATAGATTACATTATCAATTTTATATTACTATACTCATGAATTATTATTACTGCTATTGTAGTTCCTGTTAAGTTAATTTCAGTTGCTGGCTATTCAAGTGTTTAATCCAAGAATTATCATGTTTCATTAATTCTAAGATGCACATTTCTTTCACATTTTAACATCTCTGAAATCAGAATGTGTCATCAATTGATGGCATCATACAATTAGATTTGGCGGCATATTTTTCTTTCCTAGAGGTGCACATCAAAAAGGTACCTCATATAATCCATGGAATCTTAGACTTGATTAAATAAAAAATATATTTAAAGTCAAGGCTACTTTCAGCTGCCCCCAGTTGATGTAAAAGTAGAAGAGGTGGGTTCCTACATTGTTTCTATCTGGTCCGAGTGTCTACTGGGATGATGAAGAGCCCAGGAAAGGAAGGAGGTGGTGACAGGCAGTGACTTGTGGGTCACCTGTCAGTCACCTTATTTTGCCTGGGTTTGCTATTGAGTAGCTCTGGGTGGCACACACCTCCAGTGACTTTGGCTCCTAGGAGGAAGGCATATATAGTCTTAAACTTTCACAGAGGTGTGTTCTGGCATCATGCTCCAGGCAGGTCTTTTCCTGGATTCAGACACTCCTTAAGAGCAGAAGCCATGTCTCAGCTACCATTTAATCCCCAGAGTTTAGCACAATTGACTGAATACAGTTGGTGCTCAATACATTTTTAAAAAAAACATTTAAACATTAACTCCCCCACTATCGGGCTATAAAAAATTTGTGGCCCACAATCTCAGAGGAAATGTCTGATGGACTTCCTCCCCCAGCTGTGATGGTTGAAGGTTACCCTCTGACTATGCTCACAGGAGGCCTTATCTAAGTGTTGAGGACCAGATCCTGGCATGGTCTCCATGGAAACAGAGAGGAGCGCTTAGATCCTTGCACAGAAACAACAAATGCATACTTTAGGATAATAACAGAATGCAGCATTTATAGATAGGATAATAACCCATATTATGAAACATGCAATTTAATAGGTCTCTCTGATGAAGAGGCAAAGACAACCGAGAGGCTGTAATTTACTCCTGGTGGTGGAGGTGCCTGAGGTTCACAGGCAGTGAAAATGAGCAGCAAGAATTAATCTTCCTCATCTGCTTGTCAAGCCATTGTAGGCTGGCTTGCTGCTTACTATGCCATTTTGTGGTTTTCCTCTCTTATTATGTTTTCCAACTCATACATCCTAACCTACTATTCTACTTAATTCTCCCCTTGCATCGTGACCTGTATTCTACATTCCTTACAAGAATGTCGTCAAGGAATTACAAAGGACTTTTAAAAATAAAGACATAAAATGTTTTACAGTTCCTACAGAAGGCTTTTTGTGAAGACTGTGCTTTACATGTATTGAAAACACCTAGGAGAGTAGCCGTAAAACTAAATTTGAATAATAGTTGTGAGAGTGGACAACCTTGTCTTGTTCCTGATCTTAGAGGAAATGGTTTCAGTTTTTTCACCATTGAGAATGATGTTGGCTGTGGGTTTGTCATATATGGCCTTTATTATGTTGAGGTAAGTTCCCTCTATGACCACTTTCTGGAGGGTTTTTATCATAAATGGGTGTTGAATTTTGCATCTATTGAGATGATTATATGGTTTTTCTCCTTCAATTTGTTAATATGGTTTATCACATTGATTGATATACCCTGAGAAAACAATAATTCAAAAACAGTCATGTACCACAATGTTCATTGCAGCTCTGTTTACAATAGCCAGGACATAGAAGCAACCTAAGTGTCCTTCAACAGATGAATGGATAAAGAAGATGTGGTACCTATATACAGTGGAATATTACTCAGCCATTAAAAGAAATGAAATTGAGTTATTTGTAGCGAGGTGGATGGACCTAGAGACTGTCATACAGAGTGAAGTAAGTCAGAAAGAGAAAAATAAATACTGTATGCTAACACATATATATGGAATCTAAAAAAAAGAAAAATGTTTCTGAGGAACCTAGGGGCAAGACAGGAATAAAGATGTAGACGTTGAGAATGGACTTGAGGACACAGGGAGGGGGAAGGGTAAGCTGGGACGAAGTGAGAGAGTGGCATGGACATATATACACTACCAAATGTGAAATAGATAGCTAATGGAAAGCAGCCACATAGCACAGGGAGATCAGCTTGGTGCTTTGTGACCACCTAGAGGGGTGGGATAGGGAGGGTGGGAGGGAGATGAAAGAGGGAGGAGACGTGGGGATATATGTATATGTATAGCTGATTCACTTTGTTATAAAGCAGAAATTAACACACTATTGTAAAGCAATTATACTCCAATAAAGATGTTAAAAAAATAAATTTGAAAATACGTTTGAAATGTAGATAGTGTTTGCAGTGGTCATGTGATATTGCTTTAGGGCACAATGACCTTTAGCAAGAGCTCTGCTTAAGTCTTGAATTATCCTCTCCTCACCGTTTCTTGAATTATGTGACCTATGAGAAATACTCTGAGACCTAAATGGGTAGTACTCGACAGCAACTACAATTCCAAAACAATTCATTTTCTCTCTTGGGCTATAGACTTTCTGAGACTGTAGAGTCTGTGTACGGTCTGTTGCCACTAGGAGCTACAAGGTGTGAAGAAGAGTCATTGCTCAGTTTTGTACTTAGTTACCCAACAGAAGAAAGGCTATTGGAGTAGTATCTAATAGTATCTGTCAAAGCCACATTAATACATAATATTAGAGTAATATCTATGGGTATCTATTGGAGTGGTATTGATAGGTACTATTAGAGTGGTATCTACCAGTATCTATTAGAGTAGTATTAATAGATACTATTAGAGTATTAGCTACTAGTATCTGTTAGAGCAATATTAATAGATACTATTAGAGTAGTATCTACTAGAATCAATTGGAGTATTATTAATAGGTACTATTAGAGTAATACCTACTAGAATCCATTGGAGCAGTATCAATAGGTACCACTGGAGTATCTAAAGGTATTTCTCAAACAAGGATTTTTAAATTTTCTTTTAAATCAGGGACCATTGCGTCATAGATTTGTATAACCTGGAGCTCAACAGATCGATATTTGAAGATACAGAAAGCTCCCGTGTAGCAATTCCCAAGACTGGCCATTTCCAAGACCAGCTGAAATGCCTTAGAGCAGAGGTCAGCAAGCCGGCCCAAGAGCTAAGGATGCTTTTTATTTTTTAAAATGTTTGAGAAAAAAATTAAAAGAACACTATTTCGTGACAAATAAAAATGATATGAAATTCAGATTTCAGTGCCCTTCCAAGTGTTTTCGGAGCCAGTGACAGCCACTGATTTAGTATCATCTAGGGCTGCTATCACACTGTGACAGCACAGTTGAGAAGCTGAGTCAGCATGTCCCACAAAGCCTAAAATATTTACTCTTTGGCTCCTTACAGCAAAAGTTTGCCAGTCCCGGCCCTAGAGAGGCAGGCCCAGAAAGAACTGACCTGTTCTGAGAGCTCAGTGATCTAGTTTCACTTAGGGTGTTGTTGTAAGATTTGGTGATGGAATTCTGAAGGATGAAATGGGACACAAACAGGAAAGAACATGCCAGGAAAAATACTGGCTCTGTCAGACTATGGATAAGAAAGAAAAGCTCCTTGGTGGTGTAATTAGTATTTTAAGTAGCTTTGTCTGAAATTATGCTAAAGTAATCTCTAGTCCTTTATCATGCTCAAGCAGAGTGCACAAAACCGCTCAGATCACTATAATTGCAAACTTCCCTTAATGAATATATATTTGCTTTGGCTCCTGTGCTCTATCTTGCATCAATTCTTGCAACTTTGCAAGTCGTAAAACGCCCCAGATTCCTTTCATTAAGGTATTTTCACCTGGATAAAAAGATGTAAACCAATTAGAACAATTTCATGTGAGTTATTCAGGAAACAAGGGTAACACAACTGGATTATGTCTCTTCTGATCTGGAAAAGTGGGCTGATATAGAAGAGAAAAAAATAATTCTCTCCAACAAAAACTTAGCCTTGGAGAAGTGTCTGGTGGGGAGGATAAGGTAGGGGAAGGAGTGTTGAGAAAGATGTGGTTATTCACAAAAGTGCCTGGTGTCTAATGATACCCCCGCCTGACACCACGAAGAACAGGCATACAGAAAGTGATGAGCTAGAACTGAGTCTCAGGTTCTCGACTTCATAGCTGCCTGAGTCAAGCAAATCACTGCCTGTCTCCTCGCCTCGGTTTCCTTAGCTGTAAAGTGGAAGCATAAAGCCAGCATTCCTACAATTTCAAATGAGACAGTGTGGGCAAGAGGGCTTTCTAAACTGTTAAATGGAAACTTCTATTACCGATACCAAAAGAGTGCACCGAAAACATCTACTGAAATTTGAACATGATGCTAAGTCTCTTAAAGTTGACATTTAAAGAATTCTAAATGGTGACCATCAACCTCAGGAAACTGAGAGGAGAAAGTGAAATGTTATTACGAATCTTGGGCTTAACTAACATTTGGGTACTTGGATTGAATCCCATGAACTGTTGCTGAAAGAAAACGAAAACTTTTCCATTGTAGTGAAGGAAACTGGGCAAAAAAATTTTTTTAAAGAAGTGCTCTCAGGGGTCTTGGTTACTTATGGATAATAGTCAAAAATGCTAGTTTTAAAACTCTCAAGATACCTTATCCTTATCATGAAATTCAAATTATTTGCTTTACGAGGCAAAAAGTGAAAAAGGTCTATTTTTAATGGGATTATGTACTTTTGTTTTTAAAATTCTCCTTGAAGTCAAGAGTCAAGAAATGAAAGATGCTGATTTAGAGTCTAAAACACTATTTATCGGGGATATTATGATTAAATGCAATACTAAATTTTATTTTTCTTAGTGAATCACATGCCCACAAGAAAGTTAAGAAATGTAAACAATTAATTTCTGAGTAGAACACAGGCTATCATGATGCTCAACGTCAAGGTGCTCAAGGTCAACTGGAGAGAAGTCTGGTTGTAATTCTGGCTTCACCACTACTAGCTGTGTGAGTCAGTAGACTTCTTAATTTCTGAGGCTCAGTTTTTTCATGTCTGAAGTGGGGACAATTATAATAATGGTACTGACAAGGCTATAGAAGTTATTAGGAATGGTAGTAGGTCCTAGCTTCTGAATCCAGACCTCATACGGCATTTATACAGGGGAACAAACCCTTTAAAACACCATTTTCATTTTGGTGCCTGATTTTATTTAAAAAAATAATTTCAGACTTGGAAAGAAATGCACAAAGGAAAACACATCCATTTAATGATACACTACTTATTGGTGACCCTGAATAGAAGTTTTTACAGTGTGGATCAGTGAGGTATTTAAGGGAAGAAAGGTCTCACACACACACACACGCACGCCCGCCATAACATAAGTCTATTATATGTGCAGACATGCCCCCAGATGTCAGCGTCTTGTGCCACAGTGACACCTAGCAAACAGTTATCCTTCATTAACTTCTAGCTTGAATCAGGACCAAGACTTAAGGAGCATCAGCCCGTGGTGGGTTTGGGCCTGGTGGGTGTGATTCTAAGTAGCTGCTGCAGCTTCAAGGCCTAAAGGACAAGTACAGTGAGTTGCAGTGTTCTGTGTTTTCAAGGCAAGTACATTCTACCGAGGCTTGTCTCCTGGGGCTGTTCAACATGCCTGCAAGACTGGCCTGGAGGAAAGCCCTGCAGCCTCTTTAGGAGGGCTGAGCTGAGCTGAATACACCAGGACAGCTGTGGTTCTGAACCCTCGAGTGGCCCTTAGGGGGAGTCCTGTTCTCAGGCTACAGTCAGAATGTTCCAGTTCCATCGCCCTCCCCTCCCTAGTGGCCTTTGAAGTGTTTCCCACTTGGGTTCTTCCTTGGCAAGCTGGAGTTCAAGTCTAACCTAGAGAACTCCAGACAATATAAAAGCACCAAAAAAAAAAAAGTGGGGAAATAAGTTTTAATAATAGATGCCTTTAGTTTAGGTTCATACCTTTTTTAGAAATAGGAAAAAGGTTTTTCAATGTTTTCTATTGAGAACCAGCTTATTGTTAAGAGGAATGATTCCAGTATAGTTGGACTTGTTGCTGGGGACAGCAAAGGAATACATCTTGTTGTTCTAAATAACTTTTCTGATCAAGAGATGGAAATGCAGTGACACGTCGTAAAGGATGTCAAAGAGCCCGTCCTCTCTTGCTTTAACTAGAGCACTCAGTATTTGTGATGAATTAGGCTGGATCACTCAACTACAGGAAATAAATCTGCTGAACAGTTCCATTTTCCAATTGCTAGCTAGGTTAACATGTTTTAATAAACAAATATATATCTCCATATGGACTATTATCCAAAACAACTGTAAATCGTCGCCGCGCTGGGCAGTGGGTAGCTGTGACGTTCCTGGAACCGCTGAGTTCTGCTACGGTCCCCCAGCATCCATTGGAGTATCTGCCTAAATGAGGGGTGCCCTTCGGTGATGGAACAAGGTGACACTTTGATTAATGCAATGAGCACGTTGCCCAGTGCTACAGTGAGTATTAAAATGGCATGTGCTAATTTAATGTCTCGGCTGTCATTAGACTGGAGTGCAAAGGGGAGTCACCTTCTCAGAAGAGCGTTCCCTTCCCACAGGGAACAAAAGCAGGGCTGACTGTCGGCTGCTGCAGGTTTCTGGGAAGCCCTGTTCTTGCTCTGCAAACATCCTGAAATGATTTTGTTTTTCATGCTGAAAACCAAAAAAAAAAAAAGGTACCAAGCAGATTCCTTGTGGAAAAGTACAAAATGAAAATGGAGGTTTTAATAAAACTGGCCAAAAAAAAAAAAATCACAAAATGGAAAAAGGACAGAATTTAAAAATGATGTTTTAAAAATGTATCTATTAAAAAATCATCAGCTCTTACAGCACTCAGGAAGATGTCTTTCATTCTGACTGCTCTCTGTCAAGACCTCGACAAGTTGTGTGTCCTTCAATAGGCATTTAAAGATGGGTATATGCTTGTGGTCAAAAGGCAAAAGATAGATTCTTGACAGCAACTAATTGCAATTCGTTATTTGGAGTTTTTCCTCGTGATTACTGGAAAATCTACAAAGGTAGATAAGTTCTGAGTCATCAAATTTTTTACCTTTTTTCAATTACAACTAGAAGTGTCAAAATAAATGTTTTTTTCTGATTGTCTCTGGAAGTATTGTTTAAAGAATACTTTCATAGCAAGGGTTATACGTGGCAATACAATTGAAAAGGCATATAATTTCCTACAATGCTATTTGATGAATTTTATTTTAAAGTTAGACACTCAGGTCACCACTATCTACAGTCTGGTTCCATGCTGGGGAATTTTGCTTTCACATTCTGACCTGCGGCCCGTGGGGCAGGATGATGGACTGAGCCACCTTTTGTCCACCTGAGCTTCCTTTTCTCCACCTGAGCTTCCTTTTCTCCATTCCAAAATGGCAGCGACCCTTTGTACTTGCCTCAGAGGGTGTTTATGCTGCGGGGATCAAAACAAAAGATGGCTGCCAGGGACGAGTGTCCACTTTCCTATTCCTTGCGGAATCCCAAATTCACTGAGAATTCTGGGAGTCCTGGAGGGGAGAGGGAGAGAGACAGTGGCATTGAGAGGGAGAAAGTGGAAAGGATAAAGATGGCAGACTCTTCCAAAATGAGAAAGGCCCAGGGGTTTCACATCCTAGGGTCGGCTTCCTGGGAAGAGTCTGAGGGAGGCTTCAGGTGGTCCTGCAAAGGCAACTCCACTCAGCATGGGGGCAGGAGAACAGACCACCCTGGGACACGCGGACTTAGAATATGGCGACACAGGGAGATTCTTCAGATACCAAAGAGGCCTTCAAGACCCTTGGTGATGCAAGGGAGAAAAAGAGAGCCCTGGTAAGTACTGACGCTGAATTTCTTGGTCAGCCTGGAGTCAGATTTCATTTGGTTTTAAGAAAATCAAGAAGTTTGGCATTTCTTGCACCTTGTGGTTTAAAATGTGTACCCACCAAAACAGAAAACCAGGTCATTATTGTGCATCATGATAACAGATATGACAGGATGAACAGGACTGTAGTGCACAGACAGAGGAAAGCACCATTACGGTTCTGGAAAAGGCTGCACTGAGCTGTCTGCTGAAGCCTGAGGAAAAGTGAGGTCAAGAGGATGTGGGGTTGGAATTCTAGGTACTAAATTCAGGAGAGTGACGTTATAGGTGAAGTGAAAGGTCTTCTGTTTGTTTTTAAGATTCTCATTCCCACACACCCGGCGCCATAGGAGAGAGCAGAGGAATGTTTTGTGGGAGGGGAAGCCTGATGAGAACCACAGGGGGAGGGGCACACGCGGGCCTGGCATAAAGGGCCGCCCTTCCGTGGCCCAGAAAGGGACGGCGAGATGCTCAGGATGGACCCAGAGCCTCGAGGGAAGTCCTTCACTACTTTGCGCCTCGGTTACCGCGACGGCCCAAAGGAAACAATACTGTCCCCAGCGAAGCTGTTGCGCATCTAAACAAAATGACAATCAGAAGGTTCAGCGTGCACGCCTGGCACAGGGTAGGAGCTCTTCACAGTCTCCTCTCCTAAAGCAGCAGTTTTTAGGGGGAGCGTGGCGGGCCCACGTTGGCCCCGGAACTCCCCAGCAAGGGCCCCAGAGGCACCGACACCGACATCCTGGGGGAGCAGGTCCCTCACGCCTCAGGGAAAGAGGCTGCGGTCAAGGTCACTCAGCAGTGGAGGCCTGAAGAGCTGCGAGGAGTAGAGATTCTGAGAACAGTCCAGTGACAACAACTCAAGTCCCTCTTCTACCTGGTCCCCCAGATATGTGTGCCTGAGTCCTGGGAAGACAGGACAGTGGAAGTGGGGAGAAGTGATTTCATCCTAATCTGCAAAACAAGTGGCATGTGCTACTCAACTCTGGGACCCCTCTAACAGAGGGTACAACAAGGCGGGGATGGTCCTTCTTTCTGTCATTCTCTTTCCTGTCTATCCAAGGGGCTCTGACATTCTAGCAGCCCAGGGTGCTTGTCTATCTAGTGGAACCTGCAGTGCTTGACAGGGTAGCATGTGGCTAACTGGAGTGAATCTGTTCTCAGGTACTTGGGGAACATACTCAGAGGGTCCCCAAAGTTGAAGAAGGGGAGCTTTGAACTTTTTGACTTACGGCTGAAACATGACTCAGTTGACAGCTGTAGGCTGGTGGGGTTCTAGAAAGAGAACTCTAGCAGTGGTGTGGAAAGATGGGTGTAAGGAAACAGTGGTGGCAGAGATACCAGCCTGGAGACAGTGGCAATGATTCAAGTGAAAGAATATAGGACTCACATGCGAAAGTGGCAAAGGGACACACATTCTTCATTTCAGTTTTAATATAACTGAATTACCTACATAAAAACAAAAGGGTTCAAGGGAGAGACTGGATTGTCAGTGTTGGCATGGGGATGCCCATAGTTAAATGTAAAAATAAGAATACATCCTAAAGAGTACATATTCAAAGTAATTAACATTTTCTCATTCCTTTTAGGAAAAAGATGTTAGATACAAGATGTTAGATAATTGTTGTTCAAAGTGGTCTACGAGTGTTTAAGAATTATGTCCATCTGGAGGAAGCATTAAAAAAAATTTCAGGAGAAAATCCACTTACTGGTTCCTATCAATCAAGGACCAGTAGTCAGTCTTTCCTCCCAGCTGGCTAAGAAATGTGTCACATGATATAAATCATAATATTCACAATGTTATATCCAAAGCTTTGTGTAGTATCTCTCTATTCCAGTGCCAATAAAATCTGTTATACACCTCATTAAAGAAAAACATGTCCAGTATTTGGAAAATGTATATAGCAATGACCTGGAAATAACCACCATTTTAAACACAAATGTAGATTTCTAGGTCTATAAAACATTTCCAAAAAATGAGATAATTTGGCAAATAAAAGTTTCAGTGACAAAAACCATAATTATTTCAATAAGTTTTCTATCTTAGGTCATAGAAAATGCTTTTATGAAAAATACCAACTATTCCTATGCAGCACTTTACAGACTTCAAGGCGTCATTAAACAGCTGAGAAATGAATTTCTTTTCAGAACAGAAGGGTCATGCATCACTTATATGGTATCTGCATCTAGTTGAATAGCAATTGAGTTACAATTCCTTCATTAGGGATCAGAAGCCTTTGGGAATTGAAATCAGTTTGTTCTCAAGGCTGGTGGTAACATAATCTCAATGTATTGAGACAATGGAAAAACTCCTGTTTGTTTGTTTTCTATTGAAACATGTATAATTTTGATGGTTTTGCCAGTATTTTACCAGGCAGATTCTTTTACTTCATCTGGTGGTAACACCCCATCAGGCCTCCCTGCACCCTGTGTGGAATGATCTTCACCTAAAGGACTGTGCAAATGCTCATCAACCACAAACATGTTCTGGGACGAGGAGGCCAGCACAGCTTGTTTGGTCCATGGTCAGTGCTCCCACACGTTTGGATCCATGACAATCCAGCTGGTGAGCACTTGACTGCCTTCTACTTCATCGCGTCTTGCCTTCTCTTTTGTTAAATATTAATGGCAATGGAAAGTAAATACCATGTTTCTCTGCTTGGAGAAGGAGACTTTGGATGACCTGGGGGTCCTAGAATGGAGAGACTTGAGCTTTACCATTGGAGACTGCCTTGACTGTCTGCTTACTTTTGCCAGATGGCCATAGGGTCCTTTTAAGAATCTTGAGACCCATCACTTGATTTCTTTAGTATCAGAACTACAAAGATGCACACCTCTGCAGCATCTTTGCATATTCCTCCTGGTGAACAACTTAGAAGAGTAGTAATTGAAACCTCAATTTGAAAACTTGATATATTCCATTTTCTTACTAGTAACAACCCACTAATTAAGCTCTTCTTTAGAAACCTAACTGGGCACAAATACATCACCATTGTGCTCAAATATATACATATTATGCCCCCAGTATTGTTTTTTTCTTTCTTATATAGAGCAAGAGCCTAATGACTAAATATTATATCTATTTTAGAAAATTTTTGGATAAATTGTTGATCGTCCATGATTTTGTAGCGCTGGATCTCACTATATGAAAATAGTGTCTTTGAGAGACTAAATTTTGTGACCGGCTTTGAAGTTCCTGGGAGTTTAGGTCATTAGCATTTAATTATCAATACCACCTTTTAGCTCTAGTTCTCTGTGTTTACAATTGGAGGCCTAGAGAACTTTGCAAGATTTTGGTATATTTAACGGCTCTCCATGCAATGTCATTGGATGGAGGAAACAGTGTAGGTGCCATGATATGTAATATTTGTCTTTCCTCATTTCTTTTCTCCCCCATCCTTCCCATGTGTTTACATCCTTGTTTTCTACTTAGTTCAAATTCTAAATGTCTCGAATAGGACTTATGTACACCTTATAATGCTTTTAAAACCTTGACAACTTGTTAACACTGAATAAACATTAAAAAGCATAAATCACAGGAAAAATTGTTAGCGAGTTTTCTTGTTATCGATCTGATCTACCCAGTGGCTTCCCATGATCTTTAGAATAAATTTCAAACTCCTTAGATTGGTATCAAACAACCCCAGAGAATTGCCAAAATTTTCTAATCTTCTTTCAAATGACTACCTATCAACACACAGGGATCCAGTTAAATCAGAATTATGAGAGAGGAACCTGAACTTTCTGCTTTCAAGTCTTCACTAGTTCTGTTACTTTGACCAGAAAGGCACTTAATCCAGACTCCCTGTCAAAGCAAACCATGCCATCTCTTCTGTGAGGTTTCCTCAGTTTCCCCAGTGGGCCTCCCCTCTAAGCCCACAGCACTGCACACACCATGACTACAGCAAGAACCACACGTGATCTTGTAGCCATAGCTATTGTTACTTGTCTTACTTCCTTGAGGACAAAGTGAACTCGTTGAAGACAAAGGAGGTTTCTTATAGCTCCCCCTATGCTGTGCACATTCGCAAGATTGAAAAAAAATTACACTGAATGAAATTGAATTAAGAAGTAATGTCTGGGTAGTAGAAATGGAATGGACAATACTATTTTTAAAAGGATAAAACAAAAAATATTAAAATAAGATATATCTTTCTCAGTTATATATCAGGCATATTTTCCTATGTTTAGAACCTGATTACATGCAGTTAATGACATCAGGTATCCTTGGGTGTCTGCTCTCCAATGGAAATCTGTGCACAGTTGCACCCCACTTTAATCATTAATTGAAGAATGTTAAAGGTAAAATTGTAATACGGATTGTTTCATAATATATTTTCCTTTGGCTCCTTTCTACCTCTTGTTTCCATTTAAAAAAAAATTTCATATCTCCAATCCATGTGAAGTGAACTTCATTTCCTTCTCTCTTCAATCTTTTTTTTTTTTTTATGCGGACCTCTCACCACTGCGGCCTCTCCCGCTATGGAGCACAGGCTCTGGACGTGCAGGCTCAGCTGCCATGGCTCACGGGCCCAGCCACTCTGCGGCATGTGGGATCTTCCCGGACCGGGGCACGAACCCGCATCCCCTGAATCGGCAGGCGGACTCTCAACCACTGAGCCACCAGGGAAGCCCTCTCTTCAATCTTTAAAAAAGTTTTCCCTCTAATTCCTATTCCTGCCATTCAACTCTCTGCCTCCAGCCAGAATTCCTATCGCTCACAACTCATCTTAGTCTTTGAGCTGCATTGCTTTTCTGTGAATTATGCTGACTTCTTGATGAAGGAGACAGAAACTGGGAATGGTGTATAAACACCATCAGTGGGCGCTTAGTGAACTTCTGATGATTTTCAGCCCCCCGCCCTGGGACTGAACCCAGCCCATCATTCACTTGTTAGGGGAAAGTTTCCCTGTTGGTTATTTTGGAAGAAGTGATGACATTGTGATTTCTCCTTTCCCCAGGGATAGCAGGGAGGATAACAGGACCAGAAGGGAGTATATTACAAAATATATCAAAGTATATCAAGAGTATATCCAAACACTTGTAAGAGACTATGTTCTTATGCTTACATATTCCTAAAAATGGGTTTCATCAAAAAGCATTACTAAACCCTGTAAGTTCATGCAAGACTTTTAAAATAAGAAAACTATAACATTTTAAAAACATAAATTTCACTCATTTATAAACTTCAAATTTGCCGCCACCAAAAGCACACTTGCTCTGACTTCTGTGCCCAGTACTTTTCTTTCGGTGAATGTATACTAAGTTCATGTTATGGGCAGGTCCTTTTCTAGGTGGTGCAAATACCACCTAGGATAAAAAATAGTAAGCTAGATGGACGTATCTATACTCAAAGAATTTACATTTTTGGTGGGTGAAACAGACAATAAGACAGTGAGTGAATAATCCAGCATTTTGCTGCATGGGCTCAGGTGGACTGTGGCCCATGCTCTCTGGAACGTCAAGTTCTGAGGCCAAGACATGTCAACTGATAGCGGTCCTTCTATGTGGCACAAAGCTCAACTTAAGACATGGAGAAAGACACAGAAGTTTGAACTTCTGCTTCCAAGAAAACAATTCTACATACAACTGGCAATTTGTTTGGAGATCAGTCTGCAGAGCTGGGCTGAGATCACCAAGGGAGACTGGAAGCTTATTGCCTTCTCACTTTATTTCTTTGAGTGCAAGGACTATGAAGACAATCTCTTCTCAGTCAAAGAAAACCTTAATATAGCACTCCCTGATTTCCTCTATTTAATTCATACTCTCCCAGCAGTCCCTAAAGTGCATTCACTGTGTGTTCAAGTTTTGACTTAATGTTTGTTTGCATCAGAGAGAGAATTAAATTGTCCACAAAAAAGTGAATCCAGATCCCGGTTCCCTCAAGGCTGGCCTAAAAGTTATTGTTTTTATATCAGTTTTAATCAACTGTTTCTATAATGCTCTGTATGTCAACTTGTTCCACTGCTAATACTTTTATTTTCTAATGATTAACCTTGACACACAGAATTTTGCCTTAGCTTAGCCATTCTAAGTTATATAACGATTCTGAAGGAAAAGTTCAAATTTATGAATTTCTGGACTGTTCAGCACCTATAGGGACTGTCAAAAGCTTTTTTTAAAAAAATTATTTATTTTATTTATTTACATTTGGCTGCATTGGGTCTTCGTTGTTGTGCACGGGCTTTCTCTAGTTGCGACGCGTGGGCTTCTTATTGCGGTGGCTTCTCTTGTTGCGGAGCACAGGCTCTAGGCATGTGGGCTTCAGTAGTTGTGGCATGTGGGCTCAGTAGTTGTGGCTCACGGGCTCTAGACTGCAGGCTTAGTAGTTGTGGGCTTAGTTGCTCTGCGGCATGTGGGATCTTCCCGGACCAGGGCTCGAACCCGTGTCCCCTGCACTGGCAGGCGGATTCTTAACCACTGTGTCACCAGGGAAGTCCCAAAGAACATTTTAAATAAAAATTATTATTTTCTATGCCAAGAAACCACTGGGTCATTGAAAACAGTGGGTCCATTTGCTTACAATCCCAGCATGCACCAAGTGTACTCAGTTAAAGCCTTTCTGGGGGTTAACTTGCTAGTTGTGCTCTTGAAACATGAATAGTTTTCATACCCTACTTTAAACATTCATCAGAGGTTTTTTTTTTAATATTAAAATAATTCTGGGAAGGAATAAAAGATTTAACTTAGGATTGAATGAATTAGAACAGTCCACCTTGCAGTGAAGGAGGAGATTCTGTTCTCTAATTTCCTCGTATAACCAAGTGGTTAGACTGTAAAATGTACCCTAAAAGATGAAGTCATTACTACTTGGTGCCATCTGCTTCCACCAGACTGTCTACTGCCACACTCTTGGCCTGTCCATTTAGAGATGACTGTCCTGGCAATGGCAGGCACTGCTATGGGCCTTCCTTACCCTTGGGTCAAAAGGAGAGCTCTGGTGTGTAGTGGAACATGTAGGGGATCTACAGTTGAACCTGAAGTTGAATTTGAACTCTACCCTAATGTCGAGAGTCCAGGCTCCTTTATGGGCAGCCCCCAGAGTCCTTATAAGAGGAAGAACCTGGAAGATGCTCATGGTTTTAGATCCATACCTAACCTGCTTCACTGCTAACTGCCTTACCTGGGGACCTTATAAACCTGTAGTTTACTCCACCAATCAGATTCTTTGCAGCCTTTGACCCTAACCTCTCACTTTTGAGCTCAGTGACTAAATGAACAGCCTCTTGGGCCTGAGTCTTTCCTCCCAGGCTCGGCCTTTGCAGTCAGCCCTCTCCAGGTTTGCCAGAACTCATGGCCAGGACGAGCTCTACTTTCTCTGTTGGATACCCTTAATCCATGAATTCTGCTTTTGAACACTTTTTTTCTGAAGTTGAGGGTGAAGAAAGGCTGGGGCCGAAAGCAATACAACCAATATCTAGGAGAGGTATCTACTTGACATGGGGACCAGGCTTTTCTGTATCTGGATTGTTGAGTCCTGTAGGGCTATTCTGGAGCCTGTACTAAAAATGGTTCCAGGCTACATCAGTGCAGTTAACACATGTTTACTATGTTTTAAGGAACTTGATGGGTGAAAATTTGCATGTGCAGAACAGATATGAAGAATTGAGAGTAAATATTTAGTTTTCAAAAAAATTTAACCATGATATTCTTTAAAAGAAGAAGTCTAGTACATTTAAATTATAAATCAGTTATTAAGTTGTGATTTAAAAGCCCACTTTTCAAAACCCAAACACTGTACGATGTGATATACATTTACATACAGCTGCTTCTCCTGATTTGCAGCAGTTATGTTCCATAAAGTCACTGCACCACTCAATGAACAAATACTGGAACACTGTTCCCAGGGGAAATACCAGGTTAGGTCCCTGTGAGCCTCTGGTCATTACATTTTTATCAACCAGTTGATACGTAACCTTGTTTATATGTGTTTCTGTTCACCTTATTTAATACATGTTGTTGATTTATTAACCATGAGCTTATGGTCAATAACACTCTGACTCAGGCCTACTGAAGCTTCTCTAACACATGTCTTGATATATTTCTTCCCAAAGCACATCACAGCCCTCTTGTGCTTAGAAACACTGAATGGTACTTCAGTGCTATGCTTAGGGGCCATTTTAAACAGCAAAATCACCACCGAGAAGCACAAAAATGTGGAAAATGTGGCACTGAATAGACTGTGAAAAGGACACTTTTTTACAGTCTGAGAGTTGGAACAAGAAGGCAGAGTGTTGCCACCTTAGACCAGAGCTGGGAACGGGTACATCATATGGCTTAAATTTTCTCCACTCTGGGGGTTAAGAGATGTCCACAGAAGCACCATAAGGATTGATTTTGGGGTTAAAATAAATTTCAGTGAATAGGCAAATCTGTAAATGCAGAATCCATGAATAATGAAGTTTGACTATCATTACACTCTGAACACAATATTTTGGGAGTTTGCCAATTTATGAATTATCCAGAATTTGTGCTAAATTCTTTTCTCTCTCTCCAACTTTCTATGTTTTGCCTCTCCACGTCAATAGACAGCATCCTATGAAGGAAAAGGGAAATAAAGATGCTGGAGGAATTTGGGTATCGTGTGGGTTTTGCATGGCAAGCGCTAAAGCCAGATTTGCCTCTAACGTATGCGGGATGCTCAAGCTGTGGAAGCACGACTTTAAGATGGAAATATTTGCTCTAAGGAAAAAAATAACTAGAGGAACTTGAGTTTTAAAATAAGTACCGAGAAGGAGAAAACATAGTAAAAACACAAAACAATTTCCTCTTACAGACTAAGTTTTAAAAGAAACACTCAAAAAAGCAAAATGCAGGCTATAATCACCCGTCAAATGAGCATTGTGCAGATAATTACTCTCTGTTGCTAAAATCAGTACACGCTCCTCTCCTTAGCTCCAAAACTTGAACGAGATCAAGGAAGAGCCAAAGACATAAGCAGGTAGTGGTTTAAAATATTTTTTTTGCAATCTCTGACATTCTGGTCTTCCTGGGGATCTTTGTGAAGGGAAATTGTGAATATGGAAGCAAAAGCTTTCATCTTAATGACTACAGGATGAGAAAAGATGAGAAGCTGCTATAAGAAAAGTGGGTACATATCACTACATGGTTTCAAGTAAAATTGGCTTTAGCAACCCTGGTAAATTTTTGTCCTTGATATTAAAGATTATACATTTCTGATTATATGAAAATATTTTTCTAATAATAAAAATAGATGCTAAGTCTTTAGAATTTGAAAAACACATACGTATATAAAGCAGATGATTTAAGGAACCTATAAAACAGAAGGAAAACCAGTCCTAAGGATTTTTGAAAACCAAATACAATATTGTTTTAAATGTGTCCTCCACAGAACAATACTTTTTTTTTTTTGAAGAGATAGATTTCTTTTTCTCTTCTTAATTATCTAAACAAATAATGGCTTATTTCTTCCTCCATTTCTTACAGGGGAGTAGGTGTTTTATCTTAATAGGTTTCATTTTAAGGGGAAAATATAAGTAACTTATTTACTCTTCTAGGTGATAGTTTAATATAGGCTGACCAAATAATGAAATTGGCAAGTTTGGGGCACCTTTTTGTATTCAAATGCTCAGGGAAAGTCCTCTGTCTTTGCTAAAAGTTGCACCTAATTATGACTATCAATAGGAATTTTGGACTCTGTAACTCTAGCCTTCAAAATAAACTTGAAACGGAGTGTCAGAAACCCTCCCATTTATTTCTAATACTGGAAGAACCACGTCTTTTAAAATTAATAAGTATCATGAACAATTCAAGCTTTCCCAAATTTAATCATCACTAAACCACTTATGATAGGTTTTCTATCCCAGACCTAATTTTTTGGAAATACTTGTATATAAATATACAATACTTGTACATAATTAATTGCATAGCTATTAATGATGTACGTCCAATTCCCAAAGTTTCAAATGGTTAAATATTAGCCTAATGTGCTCAGTCAATGCACAGAAATAGCTCTTAGCCCTTCTTCTGCAAGGGAAAATATTTACCATGTACCACAGTTAGATTAGCTACAGGCACTAACAGCTGATGGAGAAGCCTAGAAATCCTTGTACAAGCCCTTGCACTTCTGTGAAGGACATCCTCAAAGGACAGAAATAAAAAGGAAAAGAAAAAAAAAAAACCATCCAAACCCAGTGGTGTTACCTTGAGCATTCTGTGTAACAGTGCTTAGAATCAGAGCTGTGTCTGAATATCACTCCTTGAGACAAAGAAAGGCTCTTTGCTTTTACTAGGTAATGCAATAAAGATCACAGAGGACTTTTAACATTCTCCATTTATCAGATTATTCATTGCATATACATAGTTTATAACACTGGATTAAATTTTCAACAATAAAAAAGCTTTTGAGGATGGATTATGAAGGAACCAGGGTCACAGCAGATCAACTGTATAATGAATCTGACTTCAGAAAAATCAAAACAGTGAAATACTAAAGAGATGCACTTCACATAATTTTGCCCTTTTTAATTTTTAATTGGGGTAAATGTGCATAACATAAATTCCCTTTATTATTTTTAAAGCAATTAGGCATATAATGTACATTGATAATGACACACTGAACCAACTTGGCTTTTCTCCATTTGAGTAAAGTCATTATGGATTAAAAAACAAAATTTACCTGTAGGAAAGGTTAGTATTACTTCCTTTCCTTAAATAAGAAATTCCTGACAGTCATGCCATGCCCATCACATTCCAATCCTCAGTTTTGTCTAAGAACTAGAGGAACATGTAACTTTCCAGTTCCCTTCAGGGAGTCCCACAGACCGATCCTTCTTAGAATCAGCAGTTACATTTCACACTTTCAGGTGTGTTGTGTGGCTGAAGGGCTCCCTGTTAGCTAGTACGAGGAAAAGAGTTGCAGATTTCAGCATGACCTAAGGAAACATTTCAGGCAGAAGTGCTCTGAGGATAAAATGGAATTGGCACTTTGTGAAATGGGGGCTTTCTGTGCTCACTGGATGTTGATGTCACTGTGTATCAGAGTCTCCTGGGAGCTCTCCCACCACACAGATGCCCTGGCCCCATCCTTAGAATTCACTTTCAGTTGTCCTTGGGTGGGACCAGGCATCAGCACCTTTTAAAAAACCTCCCCAGGATTTCAATGTGCAGGGAAGTTTGAGAACCCCTGGGTTAATCAGAGGCCAGAGGTTCCCAGGTTGGCCAAGGTGGCGTCCTGAATGTGTTCCCACCCCGCTGTCCTACCTAATGACCACCCCTGCCCCTGTCAAGGGAGGATGGAACTGAACAGCATGGCACTGCCTCGGCTGTGACTAAATCAGGGACTGAGAAGGTCAGAGGGAGGCACATGGCGGCAGGACATACGTACTGGAAACCAAGGAAATTTATCCCAAATACCCGAAATCAGGGAGGTCTCTCTAAAACAATGAGTAAAAAAAAACCAGTCCCCATACTGTTTTGATCTAATGAGGGACAGTCCAGGGATAAATGGAAATTTTTTCCCTACTGTATACTTTCCTTGCTCTTTGCCCACTTCTTGGCATACCTGGTCACCACCCTCTTAGGCTTTCAATGTCTTCCTCGATTCAAATGCAGTCTCAGGAAGAGCCTGCATCTCACCATGGAAATGAATGTAAGTTCACCTGGTAACCTCATTCAAAAGCATTGCATTTTGAGGCTTAAGATTCATGAAATGAAAAGTTTTTACTGTTTTGAAAAGAATTTTCAAAACAATTGAGGGACTGTAGAGTAGGAGATATCTCCCTGCAACTGTGAGATCTCTCCATAGAAGTGGGCCACTAGAGAGGAAGACGAGTGACAGGAGAGAACTAAATAGGGGATTAGTCTCCGAAAGAGAAAGCTAGAATGACACACTTGACCTTGAGAGTTTAGGAAAACAATATAAAAAATAGTGACTAGATTTCTTTTGCTTCCATAAAAGATAAAATAAGAGTAAGCTTAAATCCTAGTGTGATAAATTTCAAGCAAATAGCTTATGAGAAACGCCTTTCTGATTACATACTTGAATGGGTGACGGGTGGATAGAGGTTGCAGAACTTCCTTTAATGGATGTATTTTAAAATAGGTTATCTTCACATATGCTTCACAGGAGCACTATGTGTATCTCTCTTTCCTCTCATCCATAAGAAAAGAGAGGTGGGGCTACATGACTATAAAGCTAGAGCATGAAAGAAGACAGCTATTAAGGAGTCAGATGAGAATCACTAGATAAAAAGGGTTTGGAAGAAGTAAAGCATTATACAGTTTTGGGATATCCTTTTTTTCCCAAAGTGAAGATATTCTATCCTTTAGGGTCTTTGATCCTCAATATATTTCAGAGGTTGATATCTTATTTTCATGGCCTAAATATTTGAGTAGGGTACTGGGAAGTTTCTATTCTGTTCAATGAATAAAGGACAGAATTCTTTGAGTCCCAAGCAATTTATTTAAAAGCCCCAGGAAGATGTAAAAGTCGACTGAACCCTTCATGTTACTGCCTCAGGTTTTCAATATTCCAAATGTCCAGTTTAAGAACACACCTAAGAATATAAAAATGGGAAAAAAAAAAGAACATACCTAAATCTCAGGGCATTCTTAACTTCTTACACAAAGTTTTAGAGGGTATTTGATAATAACATTTATTTAGTGGTCAACTTGGAAGATAAGGTTGGCGTTTCTAGTTATGGAATAGTTTGCACTGTGTTGTGAACATATGTGTGTATATATACATTTCCTAACCAGTGCATTTCGAAGTATGTGGTTATACTTCCCTATGAAATTTTTATTTATTTTAAAATTGCTTCAGAAGCACAGGATATAGATATGGACATGTGTGTTAGATGTAGCTAATTAGTGCTATGCATGCAAAGACACTACCTTTTTGTGATTTTTATTGTAAAAAACAATATTTGCATATTGTCAGCCTCCATACTGAGCATCCAATTTCCCAATTTGCTAATATTTTGTGGGTGCATCCGGACTCAGTAAGTACAGGCAACATGTCACCCCCACATTCTGACACTGAAACGGTGAGTGCCTGGGATGGCAAGCATGAAGCCAGTGTTCAAGGGCACACAATGCAGGTTCCCTGTTCTCAGTATGAAAGTGGATCTGGCTGCAGCTCAGGACCACCTAGACTACACAAAATCTTAAGGGATCCTGCGCTCTTCCTTTATGTGGCTCAGCATCAAATAGCCTATTAGTTCCTAAGTAACAATGTATGAGTGAATCACAATGCAGAATTTGAAATTTGGAAACTATGAGCAGTTCTCCAACTGGTATGGCACCTCACCTGAATGTTTAGGGATCAGAAAGCTCTAGTTTTCCTGAAGCTCACCTTCTGATGCAGTGGAATTATAAGAGCTGATGTTTGTAACCTCCCACTTCTGGTACAGAAGGAAAGCCAATGATATAGAACGCACACGTTATAATATTACTGATAATTCTGGGCTTTTTATGAAAACCTGTATGCACTTCTTTCTCTACACAGCTGTGCTCCCACAGTCCCTATAGAATGTGGTCTCCCACAATACAATAGTGCAAATCCAATCATTCTCCAGTCTCAACACCCTTTATCTTTGTTTTTGGTTAACTTGCCCTTCCTCACTGGCAGTAAGTGAAATATACTTCACCTCCCCAGGACGGAGTAGCAGGATTAGAACATTTTCCTCTCTCTCTTCCCTAATCTTTTAAGCCACAGGTAGGTTCAATAGCTGTTTCCAAACACAGTCTCACTAACCATCACCTAGAAAAACTCAATCCACCATGACCTTTAAATTGAGAACGCACTTTAATTAAACAGCAAGGGGGAATAATTATTGAAAGTCAATCTCTGGCATTTTCTAATTGTAGAACAATTTTCCATGTCAGGGTCTGTGTTTATGTAGACTATTTCACATTTTTATTTTTCATTTTTATTAGTTCCCCCTCCCCCAATTCTACAGTTATAGATTCGTTCCCCACTAACAACTACCCTTGTAGAATGTCCCAAGTATTCCTGTTCATCTCTTAGGCTGTAATTCCATGCCCAGCACTTTAGCAAGGCACATGTTTCATTACAAAACATATTAACATAGGTCAAAATCCAACCAAAGCTTCCAGTGTGAGACTAATTAAATCAAATTAAATTAATCACAATTGAATTAATTAAATGAATCAATTAAACTAAGAATGTCCCTGTATATAAAACAGATAACCAGTAAGGACCTACTGTATAGCATGGGGAAGTATACACAATATTTTGTAATAACCTATAAGGGAAAAGAATCTGAAAAAGAATATACATCTGAATCACATGTGCTATATACCTGAAACTAACACAACATTGTAAATAGACAACACTTCAATTAAAAAAAAAATTTTTTAAAGAATGTCCTAAGTTTCAGATGTACATTTAAAGATCTACATATTTAAAATTTCAAAGAGCAACATGCAAAAAATCACACCAAATGCAACTATGTGTACAGAGAAGGGTCTAATAGTGCAGTGGGTCTTATATACCAACAAATTTGAAATTTTTCAAGGGATTAAATAACAAACACATAAAAATACTATACAAGTCAAACAAAGATCATTATTAATCTACTGAAACAAGTGTTTATTGAGGATGATTGGCAACTAAAGTTGTCTAAGAGAGCATAGTTGGTAGAATGCATCCTAGTGTAGGGATATGGTATATTTTTTATATCATTTACTGTATGATGGACAGTGTGTTAATCATTTTATTTCAGTACCCCATTTAGCTCTCATAACAACTCTGTGAAGCCAGTATGATTATACCTACTTTACTGAAAAAGTACCAGAGGCTTACATAGGTTGAGCAACTTGAAAATGCCACAGTGCTAGGAAGTAATAGAGCTTGGAGGTAACTGAACTTTCCCTGAAGTCAGAATTGGGACTGACTTGTCACTTGGGTAAATTTAGGGACTAGCTTCCAGTAAAGAGTAAGAGCTAGTTAAATGAGTAATTAGGCAAGAAAGTCAAATGAGGAGGGTCCTTCCAACTCCAGAGACTGTGCTCTTCAACAGTGTAGCAAAATTCCCGTGAAAGGAGGTTCCTCCAAATCTCCAATTTTTCTTATCAATCCATTTTATATCCTTCATGAATTTGAGCATTACTTCTTAAAAATATTTTTTAATTCAAATCAGAAACTAGAGGAGAATACAGTGTTCAATTATGCCCAACAGAGCAGAAAGGTTAAGGAAGGGCAAGGATAAAGACCTTTGAACCTCTCTAGTCTTGCTGATTTCTCTCTGGGATTGTCCTAACACTCCCTTCACAGGCCTGACTCTTTCCAGTGGTTTACTTCTGTGGCTATCAGTGTTATTCATGTCTACTAATTTAATTAAATTATATGCTCTCAGACTTCTGCTCCTGCTCAAGAGGAGGTAATAGGGACCAGATATAACCTCCCTCCTAAAAAAAACCAAACAGACAAAATAAATTTTAAAAATTGATTTTCAAGACACTAAATTTCAAGTAATGTAAGGTAGCGATCCCTGAGAGATGTTCCCCAATTAGATGAGCCCTACTGGCGCCTGAGCTGGCTGCCCTGAGAGTTTCAAGGATGAAACTCAGGAAGGGGAAATCCATGTGGAAGCCAGATGACTCCTTGAATCAAGGAGATGGAGCTGAAAGTTTGGGGAGAACCAGGAGGCTAGAGTTCACAGAATGGAGTTCCAGTGAGGGGAGAACTACTTTGAGAGAGAACCCTTGAGAGTCCCCTTGGGTATTCAACCATGTATTGACCAGCACATGCATGTGAGCAAACTATCAAAGAGAAGAGCCATTCAAAAGGATAAGGGGATAGTGCCTGATATTCACAGTGGGTCAGGAATAGTGCCCGCTTCCATCATCCAGACTAGAACAACTCTAGTGGTGGGGAATAACTGATCTTAGACTGAGCAACCACCCAGAACCCACCTAACAAACCATAAAAGCAAGACATGAAAGGATCGAACTATTTCTAAATAAATGAATGGTATTCCGGGAAAAAAACCTCAAGAATATTTATAGAAATACAAAAATATCTTAAAATTAACAATGTCTGGCATCCAATCAAAGATTACCAGGCATGTAAACAAGCAGGAAAACACAATCCATTAAAAATTAAGCCATAAATGACACATTAGAATTAGACAAAGACATTAAAATATTACTATGATAACAAGGAATATCTTAATAAATGGAATAATATAACTTTGAGATGGGTAAGGAGACTTGATATTGTGAGGATGTCAATTTTCCCCAAATTGATCTGGGTTCAATGCAATCCCAGTCAAAATCCCCACTGACTTTTTTTTTTTTGGTGGAGAAATTGACAGTTGATTCTAAAGTTTATATGAAAATGCAAAGCATCAAGAATAGGTAAAATATTTTAATAAAAGGACAAATTTGGGTGACAAACACTTCTGCCTTCAGGATTTGCTATAAAGCCACAGTTATCAAAACAATGTCGTTTTGGTGCAAGGACAGACAAAAGAGATCAATGAAATAAGATAGAAACTTCACAAATAGACACTCACATGTGTGGAAAACTGCTTTCTGACAAAGGTACTAAGGAGATTCAGTTGAGAAAGAATAGTCTATTCAACAAATGGTGCTCAAATAACTTGATATCCATATGCAAATAAACTTTGATCTATACCAATTAGCACAAAAGAGATAACAGACCTAAACATAAAACTCTAACTTATAAAACTTCTAAAAGGAAAAAAGTAGAGAAAAACTCTGCGATCTTGGCTTAGGGAAAGATTTCTTAGCTATAACACTGAAAGCATAATCTACAATAAAAGAACAAACTGGAACTTCCCTGGTGGTGCAGTGGTTAAAAATCTGCCTGCCAATGCAGGCGACATGGGTTCGAGCCCTGGTCCGAGAAGATTCCACATGCCGCAGAGCAACTAAGCCTGTGCACCACAGCTACTGAAGCCCGCATGCCTACAGCCTGTGCTCCGCAACAAGAGAAGCCACTGCAAGGAGAAGCCCATGCACCGCAATGAAGAGTAGCCCCCGCTCGCCGCAACTAGAGAAAGCCCGTGCGCAGCAACAAAGACCCAACACAGCCAAAAATAAATAAATAAATAGATAAAAAATAAAAGAACAAATGAATGAAATGCACTTCATCAGATTTAAAATGGCTTCTCTCAGAAAGACACTTTAGAAAACTAAAAAGACAAGCTACACACTGAGATAAAATATTTTTATAAATCTAATAAAGAACATGTAACCAGAATGTAGAAATAACTCAAAACTCAATAATAAAACAGTGCTATTAAAAATGCTAAAGATTTGAATGGATACTTTTATCAGAGAAGTTATAAAGATAGAAAATAAGCACATGAAAAGATGCTTACCACCATTAGTCATTAGGGAAATGCAAATTAAAAATACAATGGGTACTGCCACACACCTGTTAGAATAGCTAAAATTTAAAACATTGACCATACTGTTGACAAAGATGTAGAGGAACTGGCATCTCATATACTGCTGATGATAATGTAAAATGGTACAACTGTGTTTGAAAAACATTTTGGCAGTTTATTAAAAAGTTAAACATATATTTAACATACTACCCAGCTATAACATTCCTAAATATTTACCCAATATATATTAAAGCATATATTCCTAAAGACTTATACATGAATACTTATAATAGTTTTATTTTTAATAGCCCTAAACAGGGAATGAGCCAAATGTCCACCAACAGGTACATGGATAACAGACTGTGATCTATCTATACAATGGGATGAATAAAAAGGAATGAACTATTGATGCATGTTACAACATGGATAACCTTAATAATTATGCCAGCAACATATACCTCAATATAATTATGACGAGTGTAAGAAGCCAGGCAAGAAATATATGTACTATATAATTCCATTACATAAAATTTTAGGAAGTGCAAAGTAATCTATATTAACAAAAACCATCAGTGGTTGCCTGCAGCCATGGGAAGGGAGAGAAGCATAGGGGAAAGGGATTACAGAGGGGAATAAGGAAACAGGTAGAGGTGATGGAGATGTTCATTATCTTGATGGTGATGGTGGTTTCACAGGTGTGTACATATGTCAAATCTTATCAGATTGTATACTTTTAATATGTGCAGTTACCTCAATAAAATTGTTTCAAAATTATACCATCTCTCAATTTTACTTCTCCTCCATTATTTACAATTTTAAATTAGTTGGAAAGCTTTAGAAGCTGTTACTGGGTGGACACCATATTGCTTTGCCTGAGAGGTCTGCAGTCACGGGTCTTTCTAGTCTTCCATGGCCTGCCTTCTCTTCCTTTGGTTTCCATCCGTTTTGGCATTACAAGCTCCCAAATCATTGCTGATCTCATCACTAAAACCCCACGTTTTGTATGGCCTGTAAACATTTTTTTCCATCTTTTCTAATTACAGCACGGGTTCAGCTCCTGTTCACTTTCCCAGCTCTCCCCTGCACTCCAGTGCCCAGCTATACTAACTCTTCTGAATTCCATCAATGCATCATATTCCGCTTTAGATATCTGGATCTTTTTTATTAGAAATTCTCTATTTCTGAAAAACTTTTTTTCTACTCTTTTTCCTCTTGGCTAATTCCTATACATCCTTTAGGTCTCAGTTATTTTCTTGGGAAAGCACTTCTCCCATCAAGGTTTCCCTTAAGTGACTCTGATATATGACCCCTGAACTTTTCCTACCAGCATTTGCCCCACTGAATTATACTTACCTGTTAACTTGCCAGTATTCCTGTAGGGTATAAACTACCTTGATCTGATCTGACTGGGGACTTGATACAAGAAGAGTAATGGATTTGGCTGTTAGAGTCTACAATTTCTCCACTTACCTGGAGAAAATGTAAGGATGTCTCTGACTAAAACCAAACCAAACATTCATTTACTGCCCTTGAGCATAATATAAAAAATTCAAAACATGGGATCAACTCTCTTATTGAGCATTTGTACCAAAAGAGGACATTTTGGTCCTAAGAAATACTTTCCCTGTAGGGTTTTAGGATAAGGACATTTTGAAATTAAAATTGCCAAATAGGGGCTTCCCTGGTGGCGCAGTGGTTGAGAGTCCGCATGCCGATGCAGGGGGCACGGGTTCGTGCCCCTGTCCGGGAAGATCCCACATGCCGCTGAGCGGCTGGGCCCGTGAGCCATGGCCGCTGGGCCTGTGCGTCCAGAGCCTGTGCTCCACAATGGGAGAGGCCACGGCAGTGAGAGGCTCGCATACAGCAAAAAAAAAAAAAAAATTGCCAAATACATGTGGTTTTCTCAAAGTTGGCATTAGTGTACCTTACCCAAGCAAAGATCAAACGGAAATCTCATCTAATTTGGGACCTCCCAAATAAATTCTAACAAGGTAACATTCCAAATGATGGAGGTTGGTTACATGATGAGTGTGCAGTAACTGACTGCTTGGCAGTTTGTTTTGTCTGTATGGACACAGCATATCAAAGTAAGACTATTTTCCTTTTAAAGATTTGGGGGAAAAAACTCTTTAGATTTATTATGTAAATCTTGTACAATTCTATCATTCTCGTAAGGGTACATGTTGATCTCTAAATTGTTAAGAAAGGTGACAGGAACTGAAGTAATCAAAGTAGAAAAGTGTCACGGCAAACTCTTCTTGATATTCTAACTGTCCCTATAATTTGCTCTCTGTGCAGGAAAGAGTTCTTCCTGTGGATTAAACTGTAGCATTATTCAGCCTCAAGCAGACATGTCTGTCTTTTTCAATTTTGAAACAGTTTCTGTTATTTGCAGCCCCTGCCATTTGCAGGCAATTGGGACATGATGTCCTTATACTTTAGTTCTCCAAATATCTTGGAATAAATAAAACACAAAAATAAAGTTGCTGGGTTTTTTACTCTTAAGCTGTGGATTGCTGGCAAACATTTTATTTAAAGGTTATGACCTTTTCAAATAAATTAAAGAATATCCATAAGACACGATCCACCCTAGTTATACCATCCACAGTTTTTCTTCTTTTTAACCTATTATAAACTTATAAACATTGAACTATATCCTAAGTAACCCCTGAAAATTAGGGGTCTGCATTAACTACTATTGATCTGTATGCACAAAATATGTCTCAAATTTTTATCCAAGGTACTTACAATGATGATGGTTGCTGCATGTACATGCTTCAATTCAAAAGCCAACATTTTAAGATATATTTCAAGTCATCGTGTTTATTCCACTTCTCAAACATATTATGGGAACAGAAATACCTTCATTTACAAACAGAATATATCCCAAAGAAACTATGGGAACCTTGAATATCAGTTGTTCAGGAACTTCACGTGGTTGCCAGTGGGAAATATATGTATATGTTCTGTGCAGGGGGGATATATTTTTGATAAGTTGCATAGGCTAAGGCCCACCGTGGAATTAGTGCCAAATCAGTGGTGCCACAACTCTTTTACTTGCTTAATTGTAAGTTATTGCAACAGTTAACTGGGAATAATTCTCTGTTATTTTCCCAGAATAATCTATTCATCAAAGGTCAATAGACCTCACCTTTATATTTTAAGCACTCCCTGTGAAAATGATTTTTCCTGGCTTCTCTTTTTTACTTTATCCATGAGTTCTATTACCCTGGGATTCCCTTCTCAGCCTTTTTATAGGCATGTCCTCTTAGGTCTCATCCACATCAGGGGCATTAACAGTCCACTATGAGCAGGAAATCTACACAGCCCAGGATATTCAGCTTCCAACCTAGGTGATAACTGCCTAACGACCAGCTACCTGAGTCTATGTAGTAGCACACCCAGCCAGGGTGCCTCATACAATCACTTCTGACCAGTCCTGTGGCCTCACCTCCCCTGATTCGGGCCCCCTTTCTGTGCCCAAAAGATTCTCGCTATCACCCAGGCCTCAGACTTTCCAGTTATCTCCAATTCTTCCTTCTCCATCATGCCTCTCATTCTCTCAGGTACGAAGAGGATGGCCCAGGTCTCTCAGCACTGTGGTGGTTCTCAGGCCAGGATGTGCTTTAGACTCAATGGGGGACTTTTTAAACATGTGGATGTCTGGGTTCCATCCCAAATATTCTGCTTTAAGTCTGTGGTTGGAGCCAGGCCTTGGCAGTTCTTACAGGCTCCTCAGGGAATGCTTGCGTGAAGCCAAGGATGGAATCCACCAGAAGCAGAAGACTATGGGCTTTGGAGTCAGATACATCTGTGTGGCTGCTTAACATTTGTGAGCCCCAGAGCCTCAACTGTACATAGGACTCCAACATCAGCCTCAAAGGCTTACTGTGTAGATTAAAGAGATAAATATTTAAATTTTCTAAAAATAAATGATGGGTACTCAATGCATAATAATTACATGCCTCTTTAGTTTTCTAATCTGTAAAATGGGAATAAAAGTACTTTATAGGCTTCACTGAATAGAAGTAAAGTTGCAGCAAGACAGGCATCCCTAACTCTTCTGCTTTGCCAGGATGACGTTTAGATGCTGTAAATGGTCCTTGTCTCACTTATCCCATTTCCTTTTACATTTCTCCTGCTGTCATCCTGGTGCCTGCTCCATGACATTGAACCTGCTAGGATTCTACTCCATTGCCAGATTCACATTGCCAGTGTTAATGCATAGCCCCAGTCACGCCATCATCTTGCTTAAAACTCTTCAATGTCTCGTCACTGATCACCGAATTATATGTTCCTTGTGCCCTCCCTGGGATGGAACCAACCAAAGTTATTCTAGCCTTGCCTCCAGAAGCCCCATCTCTACCCCAGGTACTAGATAATGTGGATCTTCGATGTTCCACAAACTGCTGGTACACTTTCCTCTTCCACTCTGTCCCCACATCCTCAATTCTACCCATCAAGTCTACCCATTTTCAATCACCCTTTCTTAATGTGTTAATCTTTAATTGGATGATAAAATGGCTTTCGTGAGGTCATTTGTGGGCTATCAGGAAGGGCTTTTTCCATCTAAAGAGGCTGCCCTGGTCTGTCATGGTAGTACAGTATCATCCTTCCTCAGTCTTTGCTTTACAACATTGAAACTCCTGAGTTCAAATGTTTCTGTGAGGACCGCTGAGCCGCCAAAGCAGTCTTCGATTTCTGAATTCTAATGAGTTTCCTGACCCAGAACATAGTCTCCGTGGAATGGACGTGGGATGGAAGTGTGTCATTGGGGATGAAGGATCATCAGTCACAGCACACCTCAGGGCCATTCTCCAGACGGCTTTCCTATTGCACACATCGGATCATTAGATGAAGCCTCTGCTGCACGCATTCTGAAGCCTTCTCAGAGCCTAAAGGATGGTACCTAAACTCACCTGGATGTTATGCAAGCCTGTGAGCCTGGCCTGATTCCTCTCTAACCCTGCATCTCTGCACGACTGCCACCTCCTTCTCTGGACTTCAGCCAATGGACCGATCTGCAGCTCCCCGGCCCTTCTCTCCGCCCTCCCTTTGCCCGGCAGGATCCTGTTCTTTTAGGACTTAGCTCAGGAGTCTCCTCTTCGAGGTCACTACCACTGACTGGCCTCAGAGGGTCACATGCCCACCAAGGTGCTCCCATCAACCCTGGGTTCATTCCTCTCAAAATGCTTCTTAGTCACACAGTGAAACTTCCTTGAGCTGTCACGTGCTTCTCAATTGCAGCAAGGGTGCCCTATTCATCTGTTCAAGGACTAGACAGGCACATAGGAAGAAATCAACAAAAGAAAGACACGTGGAGAAAAAGGAGCATTCTAATCTATACTTGTAGTATTCCAGGTGGCTCATTTATTCCATTCTTATATGTTAAAGATATATTAAATCAACCAGAAAGAGAAAAGTTTTAAATGTTATTTCACAATAATCAGGAAACTATATCTTTAGAAAAGCTATAGTGAAAAATGATAGAAATTTTAACTCTCCAAACCATGGTTAGCATATATTTCTCATAAACCTTTAAACTTTTCGTGTTTACTTGTTAGTCTTATAGATGTCTCTGGTAGCTACAAAGCAATAATAGTTAGTTTAGGTCTAAAAAATATCGACTTCAATATTGTGGTTAATTTCAGTGGGATGCTATACTACCTACTTAAACAAGAACCCTTGGAAATGTGGTTACTTGTCATTTACATATTTTAATGTTAGCAATAAAATGGAAGGTGGTTAAGCTTAATCTGTATGCTCATAAGAGAAAGATGGAGATTAATTCTGAGTGGGTCATGGCTGCTACAATCAATAGAGTATATCATAACTGTGCATTAAGGAACTGTCTGTATGGTAAGGTGAAAGAACAATAACCACTAAATAAGTGGTCTCTCGGGAGCTGATGAAAAATCTCTTTCTCCAATAGGAAAGGAATGCTTTTTAAAATTTATAATACCATATGGACACCCAGGCATGTGGATGGCATGTAGATGCTCTACATTAAAGTGTTATTTTTACATTTTCAACATAACAAATACACTAAACAGGTGTTTTAAAATGTCACACTTTGAACAGCAGTAATTTGATTAGCATGAAAAATTCACTGTTCTTAGTAGTATTGCTGAAATATTAGTGGATTAGAGATTTTTATATCCAGTATGCTTCAACTATATATTTATAGTTGATTTTGGATTTTAACAGATATTTTTTCTCTCTTGTGAAATCAGAATCCCAATTTCGGTGATCTAATGACTCTGCAATAGGACAATGGATAGGTCTTTTTTATTTACATCTTTGTCACAGGCTGCTGCTTTGTTTTATCCAAGTAAGCACTCTTCCTACTGGATTCAAACTGACAATCAATCAGAAAGGATTCTGCTGGCTACTTACTCTTACAACTGTAGATTAGAAGTTCTTTAAGAATAATGTTCTACCTAGAAAAGTCTAAAAATAATCTAAATATTCATAAACAAAAAATGGTTAAGTAAATACCGTATATTTCATTTCTGGAATATTTTGCCTTCATACAATGATATAATATTTTAAGAGTGTCTAGAATTGTGCCTAGCATTTGTCAAAAAAGTGTCTGTTTCTAGCTATAAATGAGTAAATGATTTTTCCTAATAATGTAGAACAATTCTAATAATAGAATGGTTTAGTGAAAGGAACAGAATATGAAATTTTACTTAGAGCACATACAAGCTGTGTTTTAGTTTATAAATTTAAAAAAATCTTTAAAATGACTGTGTTTGATGGGAAAGGGACGGGAAGAAGGCCATTTATTTTATAATTTCTATTCTAGCATTTTTATATTTTTCTTTTATGGAATTATATAACTTTAAAATGAATTAGATATTCAAAATATCACAAATATTTTTCATTTCATATATGCCTCAATTACTTAGTTTTGTTGAATATTTATTTTTTAGAATAAAAAGAAGTAACAAAGTTGGAAGACTCTGTGTGTATTGGGGCAGGGGGTGTCTCTGGACTTGTGAAATTGCACCAAGAACCATTCTTTCAACAAATACTAAGTTTTACAAACAATTGTAATAACAGTAATAGCTAGGGTACAAAGAGTTCTTCCTATGCTTTGGATTTTAAGCCATGAATTATCTCATTTAACCGTTAGAACTGTGTTAGGCAGATATCAATTTCATTATAAAAGGGAAAATTAAGTCTGCTCCTAAGTACTGGAGTCCACGAAGCCCACACAGCTATAAAGGATGCTGCGCTTCTGGAAAGGCCAAGGGCAGGGCTGGACGATGGAAGCTCTAAGTGAAGTCCAGTCTCTGCCCTCAAGAAAGTGAACAATCTAAAGCTGTGCTTTCCAAAAGAACCTGCAGTGATGGAGTGCATGCTGCACATCTACGTTGTCCCACACAGCAGCCGCTAGCCACGTGTGGCCACTGAACACTGGAAATGGGACTTCTAAATTTTATTTAATTTTAATTAATTTGCATTTACATTTAAATAGTTAAATACCACTAGTGGCTACACTATTGGGCATCTCAGTTCTAAAGATTGAGGCAGGGAATTCCCCGGCCATCCAGTGGTTAGGACGTGGCGTTTTCACTGCCGAGGGCCCAGGTTCGATCCCTGATTGGGGAACTAAGATCCCACAAGTCGAGCTGTGTGGCCAAAAAATAAAAAAAAATATTAAAATAAACAAACAAAAAAGTTGAGGCAGGGATAAAGTGGCCTTTATAAAACAACATTCCAAGAGCTAATAATATGTTTTAAAAATAAAATAGTAATCCAAATGCTCTTGGAAAAGGTAATCTCTGCTACTACTACAAGGTGTATACCCTGGCTTTCTGAGAATAATTTAAAGTTTCTCACCTTAACTGGAAATATAATTTTAACTATTCTGAATAAAAATAACTGGCATTCAAGTTGTCGGCCAGCATATATTTATTTCTGCTCAAAAGTAAATTTATTAGAATCAGTTAATTATTTGAATTAATTTTAATTGTATGTGCATGGAAACTCTGTTGTTTAGAGAAAAAGTATATACAAACATTCTTGGTTTCTCCCTCAAAATACTTACCTCCTAATATACCAAGATGAGAACTAAGGCTTCTGCTGGGAACTTTGTTACTAAATTAAGCCTTGGGGGTAAAATTCTAATCTTTGCTCTAAGTGTACAAATGCTATATTTTAAAAGGAGCACCTTGGGTCAATAAGGCATGCATTTAGTTTGATTGATATTAAATCACAAGATTCAGTAATTTGAATGAAGAGTAAAGACTATAAAATCCTTAACTTCAGAAGCCAAACACTTCCCTGGTTATTTCTTTTAATTTATTGTATTTGATTTGCTGTCTCCATTAAAAGTCAAATTTTCTTCTAAAATCACTCAGGATTTCCATGCATTAAGTATTAAGCCTTTTATATGAATTCTCTATGTAAAATATCTAAGATAAAGTTTAAGGATGAATAAAAATCAACTCTAAAACCCCAAAATTACCAAGATACCTTTAAATTTCTTTGGGATAAAGTGCAACATAAATAATTTTGTGGAAAAGCAAATATATTAGAAAAGTTATCCCTTCTAAGTAAAATTATCATTCTTACTAAGCAGTCAATACTTTGTGGAGGTTATTAGATTTCAATTAGCTTTCTGGGTGGACTGCTGATTAAATGGCTCCCAGGATTAAGTGCAACCCAGTTCAGAAGACTGGTGTTTGCATATATTTTACACTAAAGATGGCATGTATTGAGATGATTCAAATCAAACACCTGAAAGAAAGGAAATACTTCCCCATGAAATTTTACCAATTGTTCAATTCCTTCATCACTTAAAAAAACCTAGCTAATCCCATCTCACCTTTAAAAATAAAACACTAGCTATATATTGTTGCCTCTTTTACTTGATATCCTGTCAAGCTAAGAACATAGAGTGAGTGTGTGCGTGTGTGTGTGCGTGTGCGCATGTGTGTGCATGTGCCTGCATTGACAGTTCACTGTCCTATGAGATTTAAACATCCCTAGAACAACTTATCATACAGGCTTCTGCTATGGTCCTAATCATATTTCACTTCTATGTAACTGTTCTAGGCAAGTCTGCCAAGAGGCCGAAGCTAGCTGCTGACCACTGGGCTCTATCCACATGAGTCAGAGCAAGAAATAGGACATTTTCTTGCTTTCCATGGCTACAGAGATAATCCCGCTCTTTCTTTCTCTTTCTCTCTCTTTCTTTCTTTCTGGCATTTATTTCATCCAGCAATAGATATGGCAAAAGAATATTTCTAACTCCCATTGTCTAAAAGACAAACAAGATAAGAAATTGAAAAGCCTATCTTTTGGGACACAGAGAGACACAGGGGAAGGAAGTCAAATCACCTGTCTCTATCTCCGTCTCTCTCCATTACACACAAATATATATATATATATATATATATATATATATATATATATATATCGTAGAGGACATATCAAAAGAGGACATATCATCATATGTGGAAAAGAGAAGGTGTTTAACTTCCTTGAGAATATGAGGTTTTACCCAATGATGATGTGATGGGCGCCCAGAGCCCGTGCTCCGCAATAAGAGAAGCCACTGCAGTGAGAAGCCCGCGCACCGCAACGAAGAGCAGCCCCCGCTCGCCACAACCAGAGAAAGCCCGTGCGCAGCAACGAAGACCCAACTCAGCCAAAAGTAAATAAATAAATAAATAAATAAATTTATTAAGAAAAAAAGCCAATTAAAAAGAAAAAGAAAACCATCCTACGGTATTTCTGAAATGTATCCATTCAGATTCCCAAAGAACCTTCCAGTGACTGAGGGCTTACAATTTCCATAGAAGTCCCATCCTATTTTCAGTAATACGGTTACCTAGCGGAGCCTCCCCAGGGTCCCTAACCCGCACCTAAACCGCCTCTATAAAACACAAGTACACCTGCCTTAGGCAAGGAAGCAAAGAAGCCCTCACCCCCATTTCTGATAAAAACCACCCTCTGGGCAAATTGCAGAAAACCAAAATTGACTGAATCTTCTAGGTGTGTTTACATGACAGGAACAAGAGGACTTAACCACAAGAAACTGGTATAAACTGGCTGGACTTCAAAACGGGGACAAAGGTCACTCTACAGCTCATAATCATATCATTTTAATGGTAAAATCCCTGCCAGACAGCACCGTGTTGGTTCGATCTGCTTCTGACCCAAACCCCAAAGGACCGTAAAAGGGCAGAAAAGAGGTGCAGACCCCATTCCAGGAAATCGCCTCCAATTCCGTAAATCAGGATGACAAAAGACCCCCCCAATAACCTCCTTCACCTTTTTCTATAAAAACCTTGGCCCCCCTTGTAATGGGGAGAAGGTGCTTTCAGAGCATGAGCTCTCCTCCATTTCCTGGCCAATGAGGAAAGTTTCTACTTGCTGCTACAAATGGAAAAGGCTACCTCACCTTACTGATGCAAACAATAACTGGGCAGGGAAAGAGCCAAAGGAAGGATCGATAACAGGACTAATTCTAAGGTTTGTTCTTATTTTGAATATAAATCGGTTCCTTATTACGTTTATTTCCATATGGATCCAAGTTCTTCCAAAAGAAATGACACAGATGAACTCCACGCCGTCTTTGCAAGCTTCCACCATATCTACTCTTCTCCAGGTTAAACTTACAAATTTCTTCAGTTATTCTTCTTAGGGCCTCCCTGTTCATCACGATTCTGCTCACACTTGTGTGTTCATATTTACTTTGCTTTTAAAAGGAGAGACGGGTTTGTGATACAATGATCCACCTGTGGCTTGCCCCGAGCAGAATATATGGAGGTCTGATTTTAGCAACAGGAGACCAGCCACTGTGGCCTTGGTGAATCACAGGTTCTGAGAAGACGCGGGTAAAGAGAGCCCAGCCATCGCCTGGCGACTTTCAGAAGTGGAGGGGCGTCCATAGGCTCCACTTTCAACATCGAAAATCAAGATAGTGTAATGTTAGACTCCAAACGCAGAGAAGCGAAAAATAAAGGCAACGTCCTCACTTACCTCACACCTAAGAAATCTTTCTCAAAGAAACACATAGATAAGTGAGCACATTGTGAAAAGATGTAGGCAGTGAGGACTTCTGTTATTATTCCCAGTACAGAAGCAAGAGAGATGCCCTGTTGGTTTTCAGCAGTGACTCCAAAGACATATCAGTGTTTCCATCTTTGAAATTGGTGTTTGCAGGTTTGGTAAATCCCCGCAGTAGAGTAAACTTCCATGTGCCCTCATGTCTTTCAAATACAACACCCTTAGCGCCTAACTTTATTCGTTCCCATTCCTTCACAGAACCCTTAGTAACCACAGATGATGACATGCCTGGCCCTTAATGTGGCTGAAGGTTTTAATGCCACAGTTATAAGCAGCCGCATATCTGCTCAGTCACATTACTGGGTCCCTGTTATGAAAATATGCACATTAGATGTTTTTATAGTTTTGCCTTCTTGGAGGTGGAGTAGCTCTGGGACCTGTCATTCACTGATATGAGGAGGTTGCCAATGGTAACACAGAATCCAATGTAGCAGATCACAAAAGGCAAAGAGAATTTGAATCAGAGAATTGCAGGGCTGGAAGACTCAACAGAATTAATTCTGTTGTCTTCCTAACCTTTAGAGTGATTTGAAAGATCTGCAAATATCCAGTTACCTTTTCTTGGTCGTGGGATTATGTATATTTCTGTTTCTTTTTTTTTTGGCCGTGCCATGTGCAGAATGCGGGATCTTAGTCCCCCAACCAGGGAAGCTCAGAGTTTTTAAAAAAATTTTTATTGGAGTATAGTTGCTTTACAGTGTTGTGTTAGTTTCTATGGTACAGCAAAGTGAATCAGCTAAAACATATACATAAGCTTGGAGTCTTAACCACTGGACCGCCAGGCAAGTCCTATTTCTGGGTTTAGCTGTATTTTTACTCAATGGGTATGTACCACTTTTTAATATGAATAATATAAATTCTTTTTCATTTAGACATAGATGAGATTTGGTTAGTAATGATAGTTCTATGTTCACTGAAGGAAGGGCCTCCCACAAAGTTTTTACAGAAACAGGGGGAATTGCCTGGCTAGTTCCAAAGGAAGGTTGACACCGTTACTTCTTAAGAAGGGGGTGAAAATGAGGTCACCCCATTGCCCAGGCCCTGGTCCACCTCCAGTTGACTTGGATGCTGCTCCCACATCAGAGCAGGTGGATGTGTGTACACAGCCTGCTGACAGGGACCAGTGCTTCTGGAGCTGATCCAGAACACCCATTGTGAGGGGAGTGGCTGGGAGAGTTCCAGTCTTCCCGGGCCCTTCTGCACCCACCAGGACTTTCCGCTCTGACACCCTTCCCAGCAGTGGTTCTCAAAGTGAGAGACCCACCTTGGCACTATCGGTGTCATTTAGAAATTTCTTAGAAATACAAATTACAAAGCTCTAACCTAGACCTACTGAATCAAAACTCTGGGCTTGGGGCCTAGTAATCTGTCTTTTAACAAGCTCTTCAGGAGATTTTGACCTGACCTAGAGATACGGCTGCCATGATTGAGTCCATCATGTAAACTCTTCTTTTAAACCACTCAGAGGAGCCTGTGAGCATCACTGTGTCTCGAGTTCCTGGTGAGGCACAAATACACCGTGAGGAGACAGGGTTCTTCTGATGGGAACAGCAGCCTTGCCGCTGATGCTCCACTTACATAATTGCTGTTGGAGTGATATTCTATCGCCAGATGTCAGTGCTGACAGAGAATTCAGAAATGGGCAAGAACTAGAGGCATTTTCTAGGCCTCCACTGTTTCTCTTTATTTCCAACATGCCACTGGCATGAAACATAGCTGGGCTGCATTGAAAGCAGCAGTGCCTATTTTTTTTTTTTTTAACGTACAGAAATTCCTTTTCCTTGTGTGTAGGTGACAACTTGTTGCTGGTAATAGCTTCAAAATCACGGCTGCACTATGAACAGAAAATGCTCTTGGAGGCCGAACCCTGTTGACCTCTTCCTGCCAAACAAACAAATAAACCCAAATGCTGTGTCTAAGTCCATCTGTCAACAGACATTGGCTGATGCCGTGCTTAAGGGATTTTATGTACAAGGTGTCTCAAGAGGGAAAAAAACCAAATACACAGTCTGTGTACCTAAACGATTTTTACTCTGGTTGGGCAGCAAAGGCTTGAGGACAATCAGAAGGAAACACATTGTTCCAATGACAGTGAAACGGAAACAGTGCAAAGTGAATCCCTGACAGCAGGGCTGGGCAGCGGGAGGTGGCCTGGGAGGCAGAGAGGCTGTGGGGACTTCAGCCTGGATCAGGGGGCAGGCGCTCTGACCAAAGATCTGGCTTAGAAACTCTAGGCAACAGGCAGCCGCCCTGGGCTCTTGAGCAAGGGAATGACAAGCTGAAAATCGTAGGCTGTAATCGGAGAAGGGCTCACCGGGGGTGCATTACATCCCTAACAGCTCTAGACGTGTGCTGAGGCTGTATTACAAGCCTGGCTGGCAAAGGCCCAGCTCTCAGGGATCTTTCGTCCTGGTAGGGGAAAGATCTTTAAATCACCATGGAAATAAAAACACAGGATAGTTGTGGATAATTATCAGGGCTGTAAGGCCAGCAGCCCAGGAATGTGATAGTGGTGCTGTGTTAGGATCCATCTGGGTCCTGACGTCACAGTCCAGGCAGAAGGTCACAAGAGCCATCAGGGGACAAGACGGTGCAGAGCAGGAACATAAAGAGGGAGAGATGTGCTCGTGGCCACAGCGAGGTGGGAGGGAATGTCCTTCAGTGTCCCTAACCCACGGATACTTTGATGCTTGTTCACAGCTTTTTGTTGGCAAATCAGTATTAGTGTCTGTGTCAGTGATAACATCTTAAATTTGAACAACGCTCTGTGATAGCTATGATAACCCGTGAGGTAGACAGAGAAATTCTTTTCACAAGATGCTTTAAGAGTCTAAGCCTTCATCTCTGCTCAGCGGCTGAAGAGGAGGTCTTATCTCCCTCAGACACTGTCCCCTGGAGAGACATTTGAGAATAACTGCTCTCGTCCACTTTCTGATTAAAGGGCAGTGACGTGGCTCTGGAACCTCATGATGTAAGATAAACTTCTCCTGGGACAGGCTAAGTACATCCCGGGCCCTCCACTTACAGCTAAGATGGGTAACAATAAGCCCGACACTACTGCCTATTAGAAATCTGTCTTTTGTTATAATTATGTATTAGTTACCTTTATGCAGGCTGACTATTTTTAACCAGAGTTTTTGGGCTTGAGCTGTATTTATTTTTTGGAAGGAATCAAAAAATTTTCCCAATGGTCAGTAATCACACTTATATGTAGAACATGAAGATGTCAGATATCATTTGATCCACAGTCAAGAGATCCTTTGGATTTGGTAAAATTTCTCATTTTGAGATGTACAGTTCACTCTGGAACAACTCGGGGGTTGGGGGCACCACCCCCATAAAGTTCAAAAGCCACATATAACTTGTTGGCCCTTGTATCTGCGATTCCACCTCTGTGGATTCAACCAACCTCGGCTCAAGTAGTACTGTAGTATTTACTGAAAAAAAGCCATGTGAGGGGATCCACACAGTTCAAACCTGGCTGTTCAAGAGTCAAATGTAAATTATTATGGTCTTTAATTAAAGAAAAAAATAAAAGTAAAATGAGATTTTTATCCAACTGTGTATGTGTTGGATAAAATTAAGGAATTTAACTGTTAAAGTATAAAATGGAGATATCCTTTGAAATAAGACTTGTAAATTGTATGACTTGTATGATGTGTAAAAGTCTACTTCATTAGAATCTGCAGAGTATATTTAGTTTTTTTTCAAAATTTCCTTTTATAGTGAATTTAGCATATATATTCAGATATAGGCTTTCCTAGAGGGGCAGCCTAACAGCATTGCCAATATCTTTTTCCTAGTGCCAGTGTGTGAGCAATAGCCTACTCTGTCAGATAAAAATGGGGATTAAGATATACACAGAGGGCACTAAAATTCTAAGACAAAGCAATGATTATTTACTTGTTAAAAAAAATGAAAAGGAAAAATAAATTTTAAAAGGCTTCTAAGACCAGTCTTGCATGTAGAACAATAATACTAGAAAACTTACATGGATTTTACTCATGTGAGTGTTTCAGGCCCTAAGCAGTGGGCTCTGGGTACCCGTGTGCCCTGGGTCTGGGTGATGCCCCCTCAGCCCCTCCCTCCACTGTAACCTGCTGCCTTCTTTGTGTGCACTGCTTCCCTGGGTCATGGTGTCGCCCCCGCTCACTCAGTGAACGGGGAAAGGTTATGACTTAAAACTCACTGTCCCCAAATACAGTTCTTCCTCTTGGGCAGCGGCAGGTTCCACGTGAATCTCAGCTTTTACATATTAAGTGGAACTGCTCTGTCCTCCAGCTCTCAGCTAAGGATGAGATAAGAAGTATTTGAAAGGGGATTAGAAAGAGACCTTAGACGCACTTGGTCTGGAAGCTACTCTTTTCCACGCAATATGATAGGGAGGGAATCTGTTCAAAGCACCAAACGATCACTCCTTCCTTTTTAGTCGGACACGCTTGCCTCTAAGTCCATCCTTTGGTGACACGGTGAGGGTTGGTCAACCTTTCTGAACCCCACCTAGTCCCCAGTTAAACCCTTAGCGTCTACCCTCCCCCCACAAAAACCCCAAGACCCCCATAACTCTCTTCTGATTATGTAGAAAATTTGAAAACACAGGAAAGCACAGATACCCATAATGCTACCAGCATGCAAATACCATAGTTAACCCATTTTCGTGTGTAGATTTTTACATAACTGTATTCATAATGTATATATTGTTCTCCAGTATCGTTTCAGTTAATGTGTCCCATACGGTTAAATACTTATCTACAGTGAGGGTTTTAGTAGCTGCAGAATATTTATCATAACAGTGTATCATAATCTGACGAGCCCAACACCTGTTGAACTTTTTCACGACTACAAAACATGCCTTAATAACAAAAATGAACATAATTCTGGTTATATATCTAGAATTTTCTTAGGATAAATTCCTAACAATATAATTGCTCATCCAAATGTATGAACATTCTAAGGGTCTTGATATATTAGCAAATTTTTCCCCCAGAAAGTTGATCTAGTTTATACACCATTCAGTGGTGTTCCTGATTCTATGCATCCTTGACAAAATGGAACATTCCATGCATTTTAATTAAAAAAATTTTTTTAAGAATTTTTTTTGATGTGGACCATTTTAAAAGTCTTTATTGAATTTGGTACAATATTGTTTCTGTTTTCTGTTTTGGTTTTTTGGCCCCGAGGCATGTGGGATCTTAGCTCCCCGACCAGGGATTGAACACACACCCCATGCATTGGAAGGCGAAGTCTTAACCACTGGACTGCCAGGGAAGTCTCCACGCATTTTACAAATACTTTGTAATTAGATAAAATGGTGTTCTATTATTCTTTTAATTTGGCATTGTCTAAATTTCCTGTTTAAGGAATTGTTTGGTGTTAGACTTTTCCAATTTTTCTATTAAAAAATTCTCTATCTGGGTTTTCTCTCCTGACTTTGGGAGATTTTCCTCTGCTTTTAGCTCTTAAAATATCTCTCTCAGAAGACTTTTGCCCAGTTCCTCTTTTCTCTTAAAAACAATCCTCATTTAGGCATTTAGAATTGTATGTCTACACAACAGATCACTTTTAATGACAAATCCTTCCATCATCATATTTTTTTTTATTTATTTTTATTTTTTTTGCTTTTAAGATTTTACTAGTATTTTATCTAGTATTTTCAGTTGGAGGGTTGTTCCAATTATTTAGCCCACTCTATTACTGGAAATCATATTTTTTTAAATGCATGGTGTTACATTTATATTTTAATCCTAACCTATCTACTTGTCTCCTATTTCCACTGATATTTAGAACAAGGATTTCAGAGTTGGAAGGCTCCATGAAGGCCCCCTAGTTGAATTACCAGAACTGGAAATTGTCCGTGTATTCAGTAGCTATCTACCGAGGAACCAGTAGGTTCCAGACATGGCGCTGGACCACAGGGAGGCAGTGACACCCAAGGTGCACGCACATGCGCACACGCACACACACCTGATTGCTAGTGTGGTTTAGCAGCTTTACCTAGCTTTAAGGCCGTAGGTATTTTTTTCCTGTAAATTTCTTATTCGTGGCCTGTGCCTTTTTCCCATAAGGTCTCATGAGGCACGTGGAGCACCTATGTTCTAATTCTACTGTCCTAGGAAGAGCTTTTGCACACATTTTCTAGACTTTAGTTTCTCTCTAGATATATGGATTTACCCTGCCAGCTCCCGTGCATTTTGTCTCTTTCATTCTACTGTTTCATCATCATGTCTATCTATGGATCTGTGTGGGAGGGGAAGCTACAGCTTATGCTGGGTTTGCCATCTTGAAGATACTGGCTTTCCAAGTACTGTAATCTTTGGGTGCGAGGAGATTGACCTATGGGCTGTGGGCAGCCCAAGATCATGAAGTTCAAACTCAGTGATGAAGAGACTGAAAGACAAACACTTTTTCTCATGAGTGTGTAAACAGTGAATGGCCTGCAGAAGACCGAGTCTATCACTTTACACCAGGGCCTTTGGTCACCTTGGGAACTGACTCACATGCTCTCTGAACATCCAGTGCAGCCACCCATCTAGGCACAAACCTCCCCTTGCTCTAAATGCTGGGTCTCCTCTTCCTCCTCTCACTCGGGTTCCTTTTGGACACGACATCTCGGCGAAGACCTGCCCTTCCTCATTGCCTCAACACTGGAAACCGGAGAGTAGAAACGGGCTCAGCCTACAAACACTCGGCCTGCGGTCTACTTCACCTTGGGCTCCCTGCACTGTGACTGTGCACTACAAAAAGTGTGGGAAGGCAGATTTTACAGCAACATTTCTCTCTTTAGTGACGCTGGGGGAAGTGAAACTGTTTTCCTAGTGAGGCCATAAGTCTACCTTCACGGGTGTCCATTTACTGCCCGTAAGAAGGACGGGCTAAGGGGACAGTTCCCCATCTGCCAGGTCCTACCAATGTGACCACAGAGGGGAAGAGCCCTTTCATGTGAAATCAAAAGCGATATAGGATGTTACCTTTGGATTCAAGCACACAGGAACTCTCTAAATTGACAAGCATACATATGCACAGATACAAAAAGACATACATATGGACCCACCACAAGCAATAGACATATACCTATATTTGTAGAAGGTCCTACTTGAGAATTTTTATAAGGATTCACACATTCAGGAACTACCTGTGTTTCAGGGATGGTGCTTCTGATGATAAAGCTAGAGGCCTGAAAAATTTATACTGAGTGTCTTGGTTACATTTCCAATTTCTATTCAAATTTTTACTTCCCCAAAGCCTGACTTACTTTACCTACTCATTTGTTTTCTGGATTCTAGGCCTATAATAATTTTCACGGTGCCTGAACTAAAATGCTAGATTTTGTTTTTCCTCCATGTTTATCACATTGGCTGCAGAAATATGAGTTCTCCTCTATAATTCTGGGACCAGTTAAGTAGGTGGAAGCCTAGAGGTTACTAGAATTCACCATCCATTATCTGAATAATAATATTAATAACTGAAGTTTAATTGTGAATAAATGTCCAGAGGATTAAAAATTTTATCTATAGACATTTCAACAATCCAACAACCCAAGTCTCTGAAAATAAAGATGGTGGATATCGTAACCTCAGGCTAGTTCACCAGATCCTAGATTGATTGAGGGAAGCAGGCTTAGGACAAATAAAGGTAAGAACTGCATTAGCTGGTGCCTGATAAAGTAAGGAATCAATTACCTTTAAAGATAATATCAGCTAAATATTTAATGGGTTCACAGATGACAGACGCAAAACAGTTTGCTAAAGGGCAGGCAGGACAGAGCCTTAATCTGTCAAGGTACAATTAACAAAGACAACACCAGTGTTCACAGAATGTCCCTTGTAGCTCCCTATGGCCCACCGCACGTCTACACTGCCTGTTTCACAGGCAACTGTGTCATTATGCAGCCAGTGCAATGAGCCTATGGGGCTCCAGCAGGGAGGCTGGAGTCCAGCCCAGTGTTAGGACTTCTGAGCCCAAGGTCTTAGGAAGATCAGTTATCTTTAAGTCTTAGTTTCCTCACCCACAACATAAAGTAAATTCTTCTGTTTCAGGGTTGAAGTGAGCAGTGAATGAGATAATTTTGGCAAAGATCTCAGCACCATGCCTGGCACCTACTGTGACCTACAGTGACAAGTCCCTCAGCTCCAATCCTCGGCTATTGCTCTTTATGTTCTGATCTACTATATCCTGTGAGAACAGAAGGGTAACCACAGCAGCCCTGAGTTCTCTCCTTTCAAATGAAATATGAGCCAGGTTTATTTCAGCACATTCGATGACCATTATGCTAGAAGAAGGCAACGTAGAATGCAGCTGCGATGAGGGCATTACTTCACAAATCAGAGGGTGTAAAGTCAGGCTGAGGCTTCCGTCAATCTCCACCTTGTAAATCTGGGTCCCTGCTATGAGACACTCATTCCCAAGGAGAAGGATTGAAATAAAATTTAGTTCACTTCACGTAATAGAAATGACATTTATTCTATGTAAAAATAGCACCCAGGTAGATTCAAAGATGTGTCATATCATTCAGTGCATCTCTGGAAACTGTGCTGTTAGGAATTCTCAGGACCAAAGGAAGGCATGGATAAATAAAGTGAACAAATGTGTAGGATAACAAAGATCATTCATTCACTGCATGTGAAGAAAACTCTGCTGCCAAAGTAACTCGTGTGAAAGCACCTAGCATGTTACCTAGCACACAGCAGGTGCTTAATAAACGTAAGCATCTCTTTTTGTTCCTTTTCCTAATGAAGGACTGATCCACATGGCCATCTTGACCTTGAATCCAAGAATGTCCCTCTGAGAGCATCATTTGAATACAGGTTTTAAGACAGATACTAGGGCTTCCCTGGTGGCGCAGTGGTTGAGAGTCCATCTGCTGATGCAGGGGACACGGGTTCGTGCCCCGGTCCAGGAAGATCCCACATGCCGCAGAGCGGCTGGGCCCGTGAGCCATGGCCGCTGAGCCTGCGCATCCGGAGCCTGTGCTCCGCAGCGGGAGAGGCCACAACAGTGAGAGGCCCACGTACCGCAAAAACAAAAAACAAACAAACAAAAAGACAGATACTAAAATCGCCGTTCACAAGAAATCAGTTTTTAGCCAAATGACCCTCTTTTTAACAGCCCTACAGCAGTCACATTTCAAAATGATAATACTGCCTCAGATTTGATTTAAGATGTAAAAATAAAGATGGTAGTAGTAAAACAGAAACACGAAAGGGAAAAGAGGTAGACGGATGCCTGATATTTCAGATAGCTCTCCCAATCAGGAATCACAGCTCATGTTTCAGAAACTATGAAAAGGAAATCTAGGCCTATATTCTTTTCAGTTGAGTGAAGCTCTTTCAGTGCTAGATCTTTTGTTTGGCTCCTCCAAACTAGTGAGAACAGGAAACCATGTCTGCAAAGCTGGCTTCTTTTGTCCTGGGTGTATTGTTGCCAGGTCGGAGAGCGCGAATAGTCCTGCCTTCTTGATTCTTTTCCTCACCTGTCAGTCCCTTGACTGATTCTGATTTTGAGTGATGCTCAATGATCTTTTCATGGACCCAAGGAGACAGGGAGAGGGATGCAGGGAGGAGACCGCAGATGGACATCAGGGTCACAAAGCCCACACAACTGCCAGCTAGTTACAATCTCCTCACAGTGGAAGCCCTATTTTCTCATCCTGAAGAAAGGCAGGTCCAAGGGACAATCTCCCACCTCAGTGGTTCACCTCCTGGTGAATGGATGCTTTAGTTTCCTGCTGTTACCCTGAGGATTGCCTTCTCCACAGAGGGAAGAGGTCAAGGGGGGGGTGTGGTGCTCAGTCTACACAGCAGCTGAAGCCCTTGACCTCTGTCCCCTTGAGCAACCACAAGTAACTGAATGATCCCTGTCATAAATAACAGGGCCTGAGTTGCCCATGAGAGGAGACTGCTTTTAGATAACAAGGATTATCTGGAAGCAGCCCAAATGAAGAAATATGCAAACATTTAATTACTGATCAATAAACACAATCCAGCTGATTGTAGAGAGAGTCTTAGCCTTGCTTACTTGGGTCCTTCATTTTATGGTCATTTTAAGATGCTCACAGGGAATGTGCTGTGTGGATGGTCCTCCTTCAAAGGGAAGGAGAGGCTGAAGGCCCTTTGGGACCTTCGCTGTCTTTCACACCCTGACACACAGGCGTCGGAACACGGCTCACAGTACTGGCTTTCCCTCCTCACAGACTTTGTGACATTGATAAAGGACACCAGTGGTTTCCCATAAGATAGGCTGACACTGTAACTTACAAAGACCCAGAATGCTTTTCTTTTCTTTGTTTCTGTAAGATTTGGTTTATTGATTGTTATGTTTTACTAAGTACTCTTCTCTGCATAGCAAGAATTTTTAATAAGGGGAAAGAACACTTCTGCACCTCCCAAAATGACCCTAAACATATTATTTTGTTAAATGCAGATTTTAAAGATGATTAAATCCATTGAGAACTGGGGACTCAGGTATTCCAAAGGAAGATGCCTGTCACCACCCCTTTTTGCTGCACTGGTGGGAATGTCAAGAGCAAAGGCCTTTGTCTCATCGTTAAAACTGGAGGCTGCACATTCGTTCAGTTACTTTGTGCATGCTAAGAGATGCTGGGAGAGCTTTTGGCAATTTGGAAAATGTACATCTGTTTAAAATTCTCTTAGGTTTCAGCAGGTGGAGCTAAGAGAATGATTTTTTTTTTTTTCCCTATCAAAACGTAAGAAAACAACAGAGGAATTTTAATCACAGAAAATTCGTGATTCCCAATTTGGGACAAATGATAGCAGCTCTTTCTTTCGCTGATCTTGCATCTGCATTTACCTCCTTTTTTTCTTCAAGGAGGTACATCCACGTTGGCCTAACTGTCCTCTCTAAGCCCTGTCTTAGGGGTTCTAGCCACACCGGTGCTCTACCTGTCAAGGTTGAGAGGAAGGTAAGCTTTCTCATCTCTGCCCACCTGACTGAGAACAGAGCATATGCCAGGACAACCAGAATGCACATTTGCTGTACAAATTTCTGAGAAAAATATTCTAAATATTGCTTAAACTATCAACAAAGTAATAGATGCTCATGGCAAAAAACAGACAAAGAAACGGAACAAAAGAGAGTCTTCCTTCAAGTGTGCATTTGTTTATCTTCTGGTGGAACATTCCTTTGAGGCGAGGCTTTGGAACCAGCAATGCCCTCATGCGTGAGGGGAGAGGGGCAGTTTTGCCCCATCCGGTGATGATACCCAGGTTCCTGAAGAAGGAGGTAAAACAACCTTAGGAGATCCCAGCTACACTACTCTTCACAAAATAACAGGCCAAGCCAGGCAGAAACCTAACAACAGGAAGGCGTTTTGTACAATAAAAGATGTGACTTGGTGCCCACTTCACACACCTCCTTGCTCCATTGTCCCCTGTCCTGTAAGAAAAATGACCATGGAATTCTAGAGTCTGTCTGCATGAAGCCAGTAAGAAGTCAAACTCAGACATACAGCTGTTTACCTGGAAGTATATCTAAAGCCTCTGAAATAATTCTAATACTCAAAAAATTGTGATGATGAAAGAGATAAACAGAAGCAGTTAATTAACACAGGACAATTACTCTTCCTTTGTCCAACTCTTCCCATGAAATATAATTTACTTTGCTAGTGTAATTCTCAAATTCAACTCCATCAGTCAAGCATCTGAGAAACTGTATCACTGATCTTTTTCTTAATATAAATTTTATTTATTTATTTATTTAATATTTGGCCGCGTTGGGTCTTTGTTGCTGCGTGCGGGCTTTCTCTAGTTGCGGCGAGCGGGGGCTACTCTTTGTTGTGGTGCATGGGCTTCTCATTGCAGTGGCTTCTCTTGTTGAGAAGCACGCACTCTAGGTGCGCAGGCTTCAGTAGTTGTGGCACGTGGGCTCAGTAGTTGTGGCTCGTGGGCTCTAGAGCGCAGGCTCAGTAGTTCTGTCTCAAGGGCCCAGCTGCTCCGTGGCATGTGGGATCTTCCTGGACCAGGGATTGAACCCGTGTCCCCTGCATTGGCAGGCGGATTCTTGACCACTGCGCCACCAGGGGAGTCCCTGTATCACTGATCTTTAATTAAGAAGGCGTAATAATTATTCATGGTGACTTTTGTACTTTTCTTTATGCTTGGACTCAGCAACTCTGATAACCCTACGAGGCAACACCAAACGGAGACCAAAGTTTTACGTGAAACCTAAGGATTAAAATAATTAAAGGAAAATACCTACTTTTTAAGAAATTTTATGAATATAATTCTTCTCTCTTAATAATTAAAGAAGTGACAGATTTATTCTGTGTATTTGGATAAAGTAATAGTTTAATCAATTGTATTTTTAAGTAAAACCATTATTACATTTGGTTATTACAGCTTGGATAAATGTCTCCAGGTAGAAAAATAACCAACTTAAAAACTGTCCTGAAATTTTATATCTGTAAGCTACTTTGCACCTTGAGACCATTTCTCATTCTCTATTTCATTTAACCCAGTTTAAAAACTCAGTGCAGTGCTTCTTTAACCTGATTCACTGAGATGTCCAACTCAGATGTGATAAATGCCAAAAGGGGCTTGTAATTAATAATAAGGTACTAAAATTTTCAAATTAAAAAATACAGTAGAATGTGTAAGAGGTAAAACTCATAAAAACTCTACTCTAAGGCAGTTGCATTCTGGTATGTTTTCTTGCTGGGGAGATTAAAAATTGGAGCTGTGCTAAGGCTTACAGGAATAATGCTAAAAACTGGAGCTGTGCTAAGGCTTACAGGAATAATGTACAGACATTGGGCATACCCATGGCTTGGTGTTGGACAAAACCCATTTGGTGGGTCAAAACAGAAAAAAAATAGTGTGAACTATTGGTGAGACCCACCACATGGTTGGTAACTTTCTTGCCGCTTGGAAATCTCTGTGAATGTTTATAATAACTATAGGCATTTCTAAACATCTAACCTTTTTCTGCAATTAAGCTAAGATTTTATACAGGTAACATTAAGTGAATTCACTTCTTTTGAATTTAACGTAAGGCACACATATTTAAAAGCCAATGCATTCATTTTGAGTATATATTTCCTTGTGTTGTGTGCATTTTGTGCATCCTGAATGTTTGTTTTATCTTATAAAAGATTTAAGGGTTTTAGGAAATATAGAAGTGGCTGATCCATGTAAAGAACTCTGAACTGAAGAAATGCAAATAGAAAATTAAAGGATGAACAGAATGGACTCTAAATCAGAAGTTAAACTCCTTCAAAGATAAACAGAGATTGTTGAAGACAGAGAAGTGCAATTGGACATGAGGACCAATTAAAATGAAAGTACTGAATGTGAATAAGCAAGAAGCTAAAATTAGCATGGAAGAGAAATTGTGAGCATAAAGTGTACTGTGACTATATACACATGAAATATATATGTGTATCTTATGTGAATAACCATGATGCTGGGTGCAGCTCTTACATTTAAAGATACATGAGTCTTACAGGGCTATCTGAGTCTCAGTTATGTGTCCAGGGTGGTCTGTAATGTCTGGACCTCCTCATGCATGTTCTCCTCATGCAATCAATGTCTGGTCCCACCCTCACTTGTTGGTGGTGTGCAAATTTAATTAGCCTCATGTGGATTTTCCGGAGGACAAATGGTGATCTCTGATGTCACCCTCATGTCCCCCCTATGAAGAAGCAACAGCACAAGATCAGGCCATAACAACTTCCCAGTTAATACTGCCCCGCTACTTGAGAAAATGATGCTTGTGGATCAAACAAATTGATTTTTATCAACTTGAAAATAAGAAAATTAATATGTCAATGAATATATGATTCATTGTTACCAGAAAGATATTCAACAGTTAATCTTTACCTCTACTAGCTATATAGGGAAAATATGTCCAAGTTTAATTTGATTTAGGGCAATGTGAATTTTTAAGTCTTAAAATGAATGGGAAAGTCTAAAGAATCTCCTTATATGGAAAAGTACAAAAATAAAAATAAAAGAACTCAGTAAAATGATCTCATGAATCCCTTTGTAGGTTTATAATTTTATTTTTTATTGTTAAAATGGCTGTGCTTTATGAATCCCAATTTTATAGTCCTACTGTACCAGTCCTGTTGCACAAACAGTAACACCCAAGCAGAATAATTTTCAAACATGAAAGGCAAATGCGTATACATTTTGGGGGAATGATAAACCAGAATATCACAGGCAGTAAATTTTGGGAGTTATTACTAAACCTCCCAGAAGTTAAAAACTTCCTAAGCTTCTAGGCTGATGTTTATTTGTACAACTTGATATAATATAATTGTCCAGAATTTAATATTAAAGGTAATTCACTTTGATTAATTGAAACAAAGCTTCATCCCAAAGACAGAAAATGTTCCATCCTTGGCAATACTGTTGAACTGGCTTCATTTCTTTTGGGTTATCACAATAGCCAAGAGGTGGAAACAACCTAAATGTCCATGGACAGATGAATGAATAAAAATGTGTGGTACATACATACAATGGAATATTATTCAGCTATATAAAAGGAAACCTTGTGACACACTACACAACATGGATTAACCTTGAGGACATGATGCTAAGTGAAATAAGCCAGTTTCAAAAAGACAAATACTGTATGATTCCACTAATATGAGATACTTAGGGAAGTCAGAGAGACAGAAAGTAGAAGGGTGGTTGGTGGGGCTTGGTGGGGGGAAATGGGGAGTTACTGTTCAAGGGGTATAGTGTTTTGGTCAGGCAAATTGGAAAAGTTCTAGAGCTCTGCTGTACAACACTGTGCTGACAGTTAACAATGCTGTATTGTACAAGTAACACTTTGCTAAAAGAGTAGATCTCATGTTATGTGTTATTTGTCGCAATAATAAAAAAAAGTTCACACAATGGATCGACAGATTAAATAAAGATCAACTTTAGCTTCTGGAGAAAAATGGATGATGTAAGCCACAAGTTCGTGGTAATTTGTTAGGCAGCAAGACTGACAAATGACTAATTTCTCTAGGAATTCAGGTAAATTTAAGTAAAAGTTCTTGGCATAGAGATTTTAATGCCAAAGTTTTAAAACAGTTGGTTCTTTCACCTGATGTTTCATAAATCACAGAAAATTGAATACACCTTCCAAGCTAATGATAAAATGGTGAGAGGGACTTGAATGACTAAAATAATCACACTACTTAAATTATCTATTGAATTGAACATATTTCATAGTTTTACTAAACTGTCACAGGAGTCTTTCCTATTTGCCTCTGTCACAGTGATGCACAGAACAAGTGATGCCTGAACACTGATATCACCAATATTATTTTCCTTTTAGAGCAGTTGTTTTAATTAAACTGAAGCTTGCAAACAGACTTTCCTTAGAAAAAATATTTTCTTGTACAATGCAATGTAACTTGGGGAAACACAGATAAGCAAAGAGAAGGATGCACAAATCACCCCGAGACTCACCACCCAATGCCAGCTGATGCTTTCTTGTTATGGTGTGTTGTCTGGCTCTCCTTCCCCTTATAAATAAGTATTTTGAAAAGTGAGATAATAAAAATCTATCATGCACCCCTCTTTTTAAAATTTTTCCTTTTACAAAAAAAATTTGGCTCAATAAATATTTCTAGACCATCTGCTATATAAATGTAAGATAACACATCTTTGCCTGAAGTCATGGGAATAAAACAGTGCATCTGTGCACTCGTTTTTCACTAGCTCATTGATTCATTCATTCATTGATTCATTCATTCATTGATTCATTCACTCATTGATTCATTCATTCATTGATTCATTCATTCACTATTTACTGAGGTATAAGCCTGCACAGTGGGGGACGTCGTACAGAGCAAGACAGAATCCTACCCATCAAAGAACTCACCCTAATGCCAACAGTCATATTCATACAAATAATAACCAAAGGGAAAGGGCTTTCAAATTACACAGACTTCCACTGCAATCTGGCCACTCCTCTTTGTAGCTGTATAATCTTGGCAAATACCTCTTTGTGCATCTTTATTTATCTGTAAAATGAAGACTACAATATCTACCTTTTCGAGGAGCAGAGACGATCAGGAGAGATAATATATGTAGATAATATACATAAGGTGGGGCTTTAGGTGTCGGCAGCTAACTGGTTGCAGTATGATGAGATGAATTCTGTGACAGGGTGTACTTCTGAAAGCAAGGGGTTAAAGCAGCCTGCTTTCATGCACTCCCTTTCCCAAGAGTCATCCCACGGGGCTGGCACCTGGTCTAATCTCCTCGTCAACTGGAGTTGCTGGGAGGAAGAGGCCTTATTTTCATAACATCCTTAGCAGGATATCCCTGGGTAAGGACTACCTGTAGATAATAGAACCCAGGATCTACAAGATGTGGCTTCCTGGAGAATGTCATGTAAACTATATAACTTTCTGTGGGTACAAACTAGAGACATTTCATGTCTCAAATGCTCTCGGCTTCAGGAGAAGTTAGACACCTCATCCACTCTGGGAAGAGGGGCATGTCCAATGCGGAAGCAGGGACCTGGGGAGCTGCACCTGTTGCTCGCATCTTTCTCTGTTTGTCTGAGGCTTTCCACTGCCTGAATCCTCTACCTGGTTTCATAAAGCTCGGTTGTGGGTAGGGTTTCAGGTGTGCGTGAGTCAGAGTTAACAAGCTGCCTGGGCATAGATTAGTGGACCACTCATGGACGAAGGGGCCTGGGGGAGGAAGGCTCAGAGGGCATCAGCAAGCAGAAGACAGAGAAGTGAGGTGAGAGAGGCCTGGTGTGGAGTGAGAGGCCAAAGTTCAAGCTCAACGGGGAGAGGAGAGGCTGATCGCAAGGGTAGGGGCACCTGGTGAAGAAATAAGGCCATGAGGGCCAGGGAAAGCCACAAAATGCTTTTATTTAGGGGATTACTTGACCAGAACAGTGGACCTTAAGAGGGGATTAGGATGGAGTGGCTAGGGCAGGGATGGCCCTTGGGAAGACTGAGACCCAGATGAGGGACGATATGTGAATAAATGAGGAGCAAAGGCTGGGGACGGAAAGGAGAGAAAAAAAAAAGGAAAGTTCTTTAGGAGTATACAAGACTTTCAAGAAGCCTTAATTTAATAAAGGAGTTAAAATATGGATAGAGATAAGTACAAAAAGAATAAGAACATTAGATCATATTTTTGAGCTCTTAAATTATATCAGTAAATGATGTATATGCTTCAAATACACTAACTTATTAAAACCTTATACTGACTCTTTGAGGTAAGCTCTGTTATTATTCCCATCTTATTTTAAAGACATGGAAAGTGAGTCCCAGCAAGATTACATAGTTATGAAGTGGTGGGGGCCTTGGACTGTAACCCAAGACAGTCCAGAATCCAAACTCTTAACCATTACAACATTAGAGTATTCCATTAACATGGCAGAAAACCACAGAGCCATAGGAGAGATGGCACCAAAAAAGAGGTAACTGCTTAGGGCAGGATGTGATATCTAGCAGCTTACATAAAGTCATTCTAGGAGAGAGGGACTCACGTGTCAGAACACTCTATGTTATATCTGATGTATCATATAAGAACACTCCTTATTACATCTGATATATCACATATTAAATATAAACCATTAAGTTACTTTTATAATTTGGAAAGACCATATTTCCATGCCTCTAAAATAAACGATGTTTTTGAAAATATACATTTAACAAGCCCTCCTACCTAAATCTGGCCTGTCTTCTTTGATAAGACTTCAACATCAAAAATAGCAGATGTGAGATTTGACTCCTGTTCAAAAGTGAGTTCAAAAGTGAGATTAGAAAGCAGATTTTTCTTAAATTGCAGCTGATTCCCCCTTTTAGCTTTCATTATTTAAAGAACAGAAAAGAAATCTTTATTTCTTTGAAAAGTAACACCAAAGCTTCACCCAAAAAGATGGAATAACTCATTACCAAGTGGGTGTGTCTTTCTCAGGAATTTAATTTTGGGAAAAAGAACCTTTATCACTTTGAGGTGTACTCAAGCAAACAGATGATTATAATACTGGCTGCTAAGAAGGACCAAGCATGCTTGCTTCATCTTTACAATCTGCATTTCCGAGCTCCATATTTTTCTTTTTTCTTTTCTTTGCGGTACGCGGGCCTCTTACTGTTGTGGCCTCTCCCGTTGCGGAGCACAGGCTCCGGACGCGCAGGCTCAGCGGCCATGGCTCACGGGCCCAGCGGCTCCGCGGCATGTGGGATCTTCCCGGACCGGGGCACGAACCCGCGTCCCCTGCATCGGCAGGTGGACTCTCAACCACTGTGCCACCAGGGAAGCCCCGAGCTCCATATTCTTAATTCACATCTTATGACCTTTATCTTACTGGTGAGAGATTTAGCTTTTGTAAACCTGAAAATTCCCTGACACAGACCTAACGATGAAGGAAAGAGAAGGACACGGTATTATTGTCTTTAGTGTAACACAGCAAAGGGGAGAAGTGTCCCTGAAAAATGAAAGCACAAGGACCCCACGCTAATGGGGCCACAAGCTGTCACACACACTGTGCTCTGGGGAAACGTGGACCCAGCGCCAAGCAGGGCTGATGGAGAGCTAGGTGTGAGGCTGACAGTCACAGAGGCTGCACCCGACAAAGCCCTGGGGTGCAGCCTCCGTGAGATGTGTGTTTGCCGTTTCTGGAGCTCCACATCCACCTTCGTCTGCAGACGAGCTGTCCCAGCAGGCGGGCTGGCTGTGTCTGCAACCTCCCAGCTGAATCCGAAGTAAAATCTGGGTGCTTATCCACATAAATATTTCAGTGGCTGCAAATGCCTAAGGTCGATCTTGCCAAGTATCTGGAGTAGAGAACCTAGTAAGTTGACTAAATATTAAAGAGGAGGAAACAGATATAAGGAAAACTGTAGGAAATAGGTGTATAATTGTCAGATGAGGAGGTCTGAGTCGGGGTAAAGCACCCGCTGGAAATTAGGAGAACTTGAGGGTCAGGACCCTCTATGTGACTTAACTCATCTGACCTCACAGGGTCTGAATTTCTTCAGTTGTAAATAAAGGGGGGTACATTATTATTTTAAGTTTCTTTCATTTGTGAAATTTACAGCTTTGATTTGAATCATAAAAATTAAAGAGGCATGGGCTTCCCTTGGTGGTGCAGTGGTTAAGAATTCGCCTGCCAACGCAGGGGACACGGGTTCTATTCCTGGCCCGGGAAGATCCCACATGCCACAGAGCAACTAAGCCCTTGCGCCACAACTACTGAGCCTGTGCTCTAGAGCCTGCGAGACACAACTACTGAGCCTGCACGCCACAACTACTGAAGCCCTCGCACCTAGAGCCTGTGCACCGCAACAAAGAGTAGCCCCGCTTGCCGCAACTAGAGAAAGCCCACAGGCAGCAACAAAGACCCAACGCAGCCAAAAATAAATAACTTAATTAATTAAAAAAATTAAAGAGGTGTAATAGCTGTCCTGTAATTTAATTAGTCTGGGAGAAAAGTCTACACCAGTTCTTTAAATCCTTTCACAATCAACATTCCCTTTCACCACTTTTCAAACTGCTGCATTTGAAAGATGTCTGTCTGCCAAAGAAACAATACTTAAGTAATTTTCTCTAGTTCTCTTTCCCTTCTTTTTTCCTTTCTTCCTTTCATTTTCTAACTCAAAGCCACATGTTGCTGTTAATGAGGATTCAGGTCAGCCTGAGTTGTAACTACTGTTGTCAGGCTGAGCTGATACAATTCCTGCCCCAAGCAACCTGACATTTCAGTTAAACTGTGCAGGCTTCTCAAAGGAAACGGGACAGTTTCCTTTAAGCCCTTTTGCAATATTAAAGGTAGCACCTGGATGCCCACGGTTACCTTGTGGATCCCAGAACTGGGGCTGTTCCTGTGCACTCTTCTCCTTGCACTGGGGGGTGTGCATGTCGCTGGTGGTTCTGTTCTTGTCCAATCAGGTTCAGCCCTTCTACTTCCCTTGTGCACGCAGAGCATCATGGGTACCTGCCCTACCTCAGTTTCCCTTAGGCTGCAGGCTTACTTGTGGCTTCTCCGCCAGACCCTGATCACCTGGTCCAGACAGAGAAGCACCTGGACAGCAGCTGTTCCTGCAGGTGGCCTGTATCAGTCCCATGTTCCTGAGTGGTGATTCTGAATGGGTCTTTTGCAACGTCAGTGAACACACTTTAGAAACTGGATGTGGTAGTTGAATCAACGCCAGGCTTTACAACAAAAACAAATGGCTGACACGCAGGCAGGCAGCTTTGCTGTAAGACAATGTGGGGAAGAGTCAGAGGGCCTGAGCTTCACAGCTGACTAAATGCGGAGGATCACATCAAGGCCTTTGGCCTGTCGATCATTAAAGAAGAATTTATCAGTCAGTGCAGTAACTTTTGGTGAAACAGTGAAGAGGAAAGCCTATCAAAAAACAGATGATAGGCCTGTAGGATAAAGAAACAGACAAGGTAGATTGCATTTTGATCTCCAGGGAACAGGCAGAGTTTAGATTTGCAAAACATTGTCTCACTATCTCAACTGAATTGATAGTTCAAGGGCTCTAAAATACAGATAAGCCTAGTTTAAGAATAATTGGATAAATTTACAAATAACTGATGACTACCTTGTAAGTTCAGAATATACCCAAATATATTTGCTAATGTGTCCACAGCCGTGTATTTTCATTCTTAATTTAGCCTATTCACCAGGGTCCAAGCTTGATTCCAAACTTCTGACATTACCTTTGAGAACATTCAGAAGCCTGTCTGTCTGCTCCAAGAAGTTTAAAAGCATCTGTCAAATCATTATACAATTTCTCCAACAGCCTGTATTCATGTAAGGGTAATTCAATGGATTTATTCAGTGGCCATGACATCTAATTGTTTCTCTGAGGACCTGATTAAATCCCTTAAAACTCAAGCCTGGGAACAGAAGCAATCTCCAAAGGTAACAAGACATTTGAAATGAAAAATCTCAGAGACAGAGTAAGCAAACCGGAAGGAGGTGACTCAAAGGCTGAAGGCAGAGTCACAGGGGCCCGGGGCATCAGAGGATGAAAGCGCTGTGTGGTCACATCAGCCTGGAGACAGTGTTTGCGGGCCGGCAGCGTGACCTTGAGGGGCTCCTGTCTCTCCAGAGCGACAATCCTGTGCATTTCACCTCGGAGGCAGCATGATCCCCACAGACCTGGGGGCACTGCTTGTTCCATATCACACTGAGCCCCGAGCATGAGGCCCGAGCAGTGAGAACCACTGCGATGGGAAAAATGCTCTGGGTGCCCTTGCTGTCGAGTGCACAGGGGGATTTGTCTAATTCAACCTCTCTGCCTTGGGAAGAACAAGACTTATGCCATCCCAAATTAACAAGAGCTATCCCCTAAATAATTCCTGTGTTTCACTTTCTCTAGTGCACATTTTATGGCATGTTTAAAACAATATTTTAGCAATCTCCATGTGTGCCCTTGAACTACCCCAAGGCCTTCACAAGTTCAACCTGGAAGCAAGCAGTGGGTACGTTCCTCAGCAAAGCTCTCACAGATTCAAGGACATTTCAAGCTCCCAGGGCCCATGGCTATCAGCTTGTGTCCCTCCCCTGACTCTTCTCACGAGAAAACCAAAACTCTAGGAGGTAAAGAAAGGTGGTCTTTGTTGAGGTAAAGAAAGGTGGTCTCTGGAATTCTGCGAGGCGCCCTCAACAGGTTGGCCCGTTTAATTCTCACAGCCGCCGGGAGAGACGGTGCCATCAATGGCATTTTGTACAGAGGAAGGGACAAAGGCTGGAGATGCAGATGGAGGATCTCATATCCTTTGTCTGGCAACTAGGCCCACCTTCCTAAGGTCACAGAGGTTGTGAGAAGAGCCAGGATTAAAATCTGCCCTGGTTCAGAGGCTTTCCTGGTTCCGGTTGCAGAGTATTTAAGACTCCAAGACGCATCTACAGCATATAATACTGAAACAAGCACGAGTCCCTCACTGCCTTCTTTAAAACAGTTTTCAGTAAGCTTCAGCTTCCTTCTTTAATGGATATTCTCTTCACAGATGCGGTGTGACCGAGACAGAGGAACATTCTGATCGCTCTTTAGCTGGCTGCATCGTTTTCCATCTTAGCTCATCCTCATAAGTCCTCTCTAGCGTGGCCTGTAATTCCTGCCACCCCTCCTGCCCACCTCCAGCAGCACGTGACCCCTCCAGGCAGGGCACGGGGCCGCTTCTTCACCCCACGTCCTGGCACACCGCCAGCGCACAGGTGGGCAGCGTCTGCTGAGTGAAGCCATGACTGGGACAGAGCCTGGCTGTGGCCGCTGCACCGCGTGGAAGACAGGTTTACACATGGCGGAGTCCGGCTCTTCACTGTCTGTTTTTCTCCCCTTGAGGTAAACAGTGTTGTTGTTCAGATCGCCCTACGTGCATATGTCAGTGAGTATAACCAACAATGTCATTCGGAATGGAATACAATTCTGGCAGCAGTTCTAACAAAAGAAAGCATTGAGAAGTCTGGTAAATCCTGCTGCAGATGTGCCCACAGGAAATGAATATCATACGGACGCGCACGCATTTCTTATTGCTGTCTCTCCACTCTGAACAAGCGGTTACCAAACTGTGTTCCACGGAGCCCTCTGGTTTGCTCATGACCTTGGAGGCCTCTGAGAGGGAGAACACGGAGGGGTCCTGGGGAGGCTGCTTTCCCTCTCTCCACACCTCTACCCTGGTCTGTGTGGTTTCCGTTTCAGTTCATACGAAAGCATCATTACATGCTGGTTTTTGTTTGTTTATATGTACGTTTGTGCTTTTTGAAAAACTAATTTAAAACCATTCAATAACTTGGCTAATTTTATTTTGTTAATTATTATCTTTTTGTTTTTTTACAAACTGGGTGTAATAAGCCTCAAATTGTGATACTCATAAAAATTATTTTGTGTCTGAAACTTTCAGATCTCCACACGGAAGTTTCCAAATAACCACACCTGGGACAATGATGTGAACGGTGGGTAGAAAGTGCTTGCCCTGGATTGAATCACAATGTGAATTATCACAAAAATTGAACAAAAACAGTAAGTGAGAGGCAATATTAGATACAGGACAGAGAAGCAACAGGGCCCATTTCTATAATAAAAACTACCACTTATTAAGTAGCCATTGTTAGCTCTGCATACCTTATTTCTAATTCTTATTATTCTCTACGGAATGTATTAATGAATTAGGAATAATATTAATATTCTTAACATTAGGAATGATGACCAAGAGGATGATTCACACGGCCAGGCCACAAAGCAGAAAGATCCCCCAAACAGCCTTTAATCCTGGTCTTTCTGTCTCTGAAGTCCATGGTCTTCCCATCACCATCCTCATGCCATCCTAGCTTCAAGAATGACATGTGGCTTCAAGAATGACATGCAGGGCTTCCCCGGTGGCGCACTGGTTGAGAATCTGCCTGCTAATGCAGGGGACACGGGTTCAAGCCCTGGTCCGGGAAGATCCCACATGCCGTGGAGCAACTAGGCCTGTGAGCCACAACTACTGAGCCTGCGCATCTGGAGCCTGTGCTCCACAGAAGAGAAGCTGTGACAGTGAGAGGCCCGTGCACTGCGATGAAGAGTGGCTCCTGCTCGCCGCAACTAGAGAAAGCCCTCTTACAGAAACGAAGACCCAACACACCCAAAAATAAATAAATAAATAAATAAATTAAAAGCCATGCTCATAAAATCTTAAAAAAAAAAAGAAAAAAAGAATGACATGCAATCCAGGCTCCCGCGGTGACTGTGCATTGTTTCTCTAGCCCTCCTCTATACTTCAGTTTTGTCCACAGACTGGCTCCCACCATGGTCACAAAAGGGTTGTCACTTGTGAGGGGAGTGACGGAGACAAAGAGACTGCCCCTCCAACTACAGTGAAAAACGTTTCTTAAGTCTCCTTGGATCAACCTGTAGCAGTCCAGAGAAGAAATCTTGCACGGAATGGCTTAAGGTTGGGCTTTCAAAGGGTAAGTGGCAAAGGTGTGGAATCATCACCAGGATCCAGTACTACTCAGTCCAGGAGAGGGATCATGCCTAGGCTTGAGGTGGGTTGCTGAAGGAAAGTAGGGTTTTGTTGTTAGTTAAGGAGGAACTGAAGCTGTGTGGGCGACCAGCAATGTCTATCACACTCTGCTGAAAAGGAACTGATATGTGTGTGACTGTTCTAAAGTCACTGCAGAGGCAGTCCATGACTCAATATGCACTTGGGGAGAATATCACAAAATGGGCCATTGTAAAGTGAAATGGAGAACGCGCATGATTTTTATCCTGACCGCATGCATTAGTGTCTTTATATCAGTCCAAACATGACTGGGAAGTATTAAATGAGCAAGTAAATATAAAACAAAGAAAAATGAAGGAATGACACGTGGGCAGGCGGGTTTCATAAGGATTTGTCACGTGACTAAATGAAATACGACTCTGAAAAGGTACCTTCCACAGGCGATTCTAGCTCAGTTTTTAACAAAAGCCAAGTCCATGGCATTTGAAATCTCTCTTTTAATTGCAATGATAGTGACCATGACAGCAGCAGCCCACATGTGTTGAGAGCTGACCTTGTGCCAGATGCTGCTCCAAGAACCTTATTCTGTCTCAGTGAGCCCTAAGTGTAGATATTAGTGTGGTGCTCACCTGATAGGTGGGAAAACTGAGGCACAGAAGGGTTAAGGACGGTGCCCAATTTCACACAGCTGTGGAATGGTAGTTGTGTGGTATCTGAACATAGGAGTGTTGGAACACAGTCAGTCTGGTTTCAGAGCTCAGATTTTTAGCACAGAGCTCCTATTTTAATGCATATGGAACCATGAAAGGATATTATTCATAATACAGAAGTTATATGGTCTCTGCTTCTTCTCTGAAAGGAACTGATGATTTGATCAGGGAGACACAAAACAATGAAATGACTGTGTGCAGGGTCAAGGCTGAGAGAGGGAACCCTCAGTGTGGACAGACGAAGTCAGGGCAGACTTCATGGAGGAGGTGAGCCTCCCAGGGTCCTGGAAGGATAACCAGTTCTGAGCAAGGCTGAAAGGATTTCCTAAGAGGAGAACCCAGGAGTGGAGTCATGGAAAGGAAGTCTGTGAGAGGATGCTGACCTGACCAGGGGACAGGGTGGTATACAAGAAGGAGGGCTGGATGAAACTGATCAGCCAGCCAATGCAGCACAAAAGAGCACGCGATGACCTGCGCTGAGGATGGAGTCATTTTTTTGCATCGGAATGAGAATGCCTTTTGGTCAGTCCACGCACTCCCCAGTTGGCCACTGAGGACACTTGAGTTTGCAGACATATTGCAGCACCTTTTAGAAGCAGCAGAAGACACAAGACCAGAGGATTTCGGGGACACAGTGGCAGTGATCACAAGCGATGGGGCAGCTGGCGCACAACTGTGTGAAGTGGGGCAAAGGCCAGGGAAGGCACAGTCGGCCGCCGCCCTGAGAGGTTGCCACCCACACCGTGCTGCAGGCGGGAGCTGGGGGTGGGTCGTTCTTTCCCACTCTTGCCAGACTATCAAAACGAGTTCAGTGTAGATTCAGTGGCCTATATTTCCCTACATAAACTTGCTGTTAGAATTTCATTCTGTTTTCACAGTAGGAGTCAGATTAGAGGTGACCCTGTCTTAAAAAAAAGGAGTGGGGATGAGATGCTTACAAGATAAGTTCAGTAGGTAGCAACGTGGTGAAAATAATTTTGTGATTTTTTTTTAAAAGTTGGTTTTCTTTATAATAAAACAAAGTGAGAGAGATATTAATTTGTGACTGAAGAAATCACTGCATCCCTCACTTCAAGGGACTGATCACCTGTGTTTGAAGGGAGCACAGAGCTTTCTGAGGTATATGTTGTTATTAAGCTTTCATTACTTGGGGTCCAAAGTAAACAAGAAAAATCTGAATATCAACTATTACGTATTATTTTATTCAGTTTTTCTTAGTTCACCACTTAAGGAAACAAAATACAGCTTAATTGTCTTATAAGAATCTCCCTTTTCTATTCTAAGGTATTATCTTTAACTACTGTTCAATATAAATACTATAATCTTCATTTTCAAAAAATTGATGACATGAAATACTTTAAGATGATTTGATGCTTAGCTTAGAAACATAAACAATGATTTTGGCTTGCAGAGAAATTTGGTGTCAATTCGTTAGTATTAAAAAATTGACTTTGCAGTATTCTTGATTTTATAATATTAATAATATCTAGCCAAATGATTTCCATTTGGTGCCAGTGTGCTCTGGATAAAGAATAACACAAAGAAAAATTTTCATGGGGAAGGGATAGATTGGGAGTTTGGGATTGACATGTACCCACTGCTATATTTAAAATAAATCACCAACAAAGACCTACTGTATAGCACAAGGAACTCTGCTTAATACTCTGTAATAGCCTAAATGGGAAAAGAATTTGAAAAAGAATAGAATCAGGTATATGTGTAACTGAATCACTTTCTTGTACACCTGAAACTAACACAAAGTTGTTAATCAACTATACTCCAATATAAAATTTAAAAAAAGAAATAACTATTCTTTTCCATTGAACGGTCTTGGCACCCTTGTTGAAAACAATTTACCATAAACAGGAGGATTTGTTTCTGAGCTCTCAGTTCTGTTCCATTGATCTATGTCTGTCTTTCTCCCATTACCACATTGGCTAGGTCACCATAGCTGGTAGTAAGTTTTGAAATTGGGATCTGTGAGTCCTCTAACTGTTTTTCTTCCTTTTCAAGTATGTTTTAGATATTCTGGATTACTTGCATTATCATGGGAAATTTAGGATCGGCTTGTCAATTTTTTTTGCAAAATAAAGCCAGCTTGGATTTTCATAGGGGGACAAAAAAGAAAAACTTTCCTTGTAAGAATTGTTTATTCAAAGTTTTATGCTTTGATAAATTGACCAGATATTCTCTTCCAGGGCCTGGTTTTAGATAAAGTAGTAGACTTAATTACTCAATATAATAGCGATCTACCTTTCTTTTCCATAAATCATGCCAATAAAAACACAGAAAACAGATATACATCTTATACCTACATGGATATCGAAATATGGGACAAATAAGGAAAGAGTAGAATTGCCAGTAAAATGAAAATGGAGAGAAAATATGGGGATTCTTGCGAGGAACACAGGTTTAGATACTGCCTTGGGCAAATCTTGACTTTAGTAACCCAGGTTGCAGCAAAAAACAGCATACGATTAATACTCTACTCAAAGGCTGTTATATGGAAGCAGAATCTGCAGTATCATGGACTTTCCAGGTAAGAGGGGAAGGTCTTGGGAGGGGCTGGCAAGGGGAGCATTGCAGGTGGGTTCAGGGATGAGCTGATGTCCCCTGTCTCCATATAAGCCTGATGGGAAGAACAAGTGAGCATTATTTTCCAGTCCATTAGACATAAAGCATGATTGCTGCAGCCTGGTGTGTATTCAGTTAGGATTGTAGTATGATTACGCTGAGGGTAGGCATATCGTACATTTCCTTGTGTCTGTGCCTGACAGCAAGGCTGAACCAGAGCCCCTGCTCCAGCCACAAGCTGAGTCTCAGGGTCACCTCCTTCTTCTAAGAGGGAAGAGAGGTTTTCATCAGGAGAGCCCCGACTAGCTAAAGGACAAGGCATTCTGGGGCTGCAGTGCACAGAGAGAAACTTGCATTCATTAAGAACCTACTAAGATCCAGGCATGTCTCCTTGGATGTCACAGTTCTCTCTGGGCACTAGGTATTATTATCCTAATTTTACTGATGAAATAACGGACTGAGAGGCCAAATAATTTCCTAAAGTGGTACCAAGATTCAAAAATAAATCTCTCTGCCAGCCAAACCCAGGATGTTTTCACTATGTCATACCACCTTCCCCCTGTGCTATGACAGAAAGCTTTGGGAGAGGTTCTCCAGGAGCAGAGATGCTAATTCACCGTCGAGACTCTGTGAAACCTAGTTACGGCGCAGAAAGAGACGCTTGGGCAAGAAGTCAGGTCCTTACGTTATAACTAGGTGGCGATTGGTTGGGTCTGTGTCCAGATTCTCCCCCAGCTTAATGCTCAAACACACACGTGGAGAAAAGACAAGGAGAAAGGCGCGAAGGGAGGGATGGAGGGAAATCAACCCAGTGAGCCAGTGAGTGGCAACTGCTGGGTAAAAGGAACGTATACCTGTGTGTGCAGGCGTGTGTGTGTGTGTGTGTGTGTGTGTGTGTGTAATATTAAATCTGATATAAGTGACTTCCTTAACAAAGATCTTATCCATAAATATAATCATAACTCTAATCCTCAAATTTTATGTTGAGGTATCTGTTTGTTACATTATTGTAGATGCATTTTCAGTTGATTTGGATGCGTTCATCAAACACTGACTGAGGGCTTCCTAGATGAAGCGCTGGCAGAATAAGTCCATGTTGAGTCCGTGGGCATTTATTGAGCACGTACTATGTTCTGGACTCTGAAGAGTCGAACATAAAAAAACAAGGCCCCTGTCCTGTAAGCGCATGCTGCTCGGAATAGCTAAGAAAAACTGTGACAAGAAGAAACCGTCATCAATTCTCATTCCTCTCTTCTGAGCTTTCCGTAAGAGACGATGAAAGTTACAACCACTTTAGATGTCTACCTGCTTGCCTAGAGAGGAACTAAAGATAAATCACCCTGAATTCACATAAAGAATATGTAATTGAAGTGATATTAGGTTCTTTTTTCTCATCAGGATATTGATCGCTGGGGGGAAAAATTGCACAGAGAGAGAGGAAGTGAGGGGGGTGGAGGCAATGTATTTGCTTCAGAGTTGACTCATGAAGTGTCACAGTGTGTGCAGCTATATGCACTTCTGTAGCGCCGCCAAAAATCAATGGAAACAATTAACTGCAGAAAACACGTGGGCACAACAATATTAGCAGTGCATAATCCTTTCTAGTTAAGAGTTCCTTACTGGATTACTGCAGAAAAGCTCTGGTGTTCTAATTACCTGTGGAAGTCACACAAATTTACTGCAAAACATGGTCATTAGATGGCTGTAATATAAGATGTTAGTTGGGGATTGAGGATTTGCTCTAAGTGCTGTGGTGTTTTCATGGCTATTTACTGAGCAAAGTACCAGAATTTAATGGAATTTGGTGGAATTCTCCAATGGCTCTTGTGAGCGTGCAGTTAACAAAAATGTATCTTAATGAGTTCCCTGGTTTTTGTGGAAGGACTGAAGACTCTGATCCTTAACTAATATATGGAAAGTACATAACCTGGGAGGTAGATTATGTGGATTTCTTTTCAGGATTTATTGTTATCGTCTTCAGGAGGCACTTTATTGGGGGGTATTACATAGATTTTTTTTTTTAATTATTACATAGCTTTGAGATAGTGACGTCGCTAGAAAGAACCCAGCGTTAGAGAGGAAACGGCGCAGAGCTTCCCTCAAACCCAGCATTAACTAAGAGTCCGTTCTCTTCCGCAGCTCCTTTAATGAGACAAAAGTGAAAGGAGGCTGCTGGGAAGGCGAGGCTGCCAAGTGTGCAGAGAGCCAGATGCCGCTGCTGCTTTGGAGGCCCTCCACCCTGAAATAATCCCCCTTCTGCTTTGGCGGCCATGAGAGCTCAAAGCCTCTCTCCAACCTGTAAGCAGAGGAGGAGGGACGGTTGCTCTGCTGAGGTGCCTGTTAGACACAAGCTTGAAGTGAAAGCTCTCTGCGGCGCTGCCTGCCCCGATGGAACCACGTGAGACAAGACAGCCAGAAAGAATGAAACAAACAAGCAAACATGTAAACCTCCCCAGGCAGCCGGGAAACACTCTCACTGGCGGAGAGATGCAGGGTTTGGCAGGACCAAGGGAAGAGGGTGACTCTTCACAGCAGGTATCAGGAACAGGGGGCTGCCCGCCCGGAACCCTGATCATGTCTCGTTAACCCCGCAGGGTCTAACTGCTGGTGTAACATCACAAACCCAGCCTCGAGGGGCACAGTTTGTGTCTCTGACCACTGTGAAACCTGGAGGCCAGATGCCATGTCACATCTATCTTTGTAAACCACACATCGACGAGCAGGATGCTGCGCATGTATGTATGCACGGACATATGCATGCGCATACACTGGTACCCTATTTATATATAAATATGTTATTAGATATCATTTGTGTATGCTAAATTATACCTCATTTTAGTGCTTTCAAGGTATTTTCAGGATGAATTTCTAAGAAGAAGAGGTGATACTTGGTATATTTTAATGCATTAAAATTTTCACTAAGTCTTCGACTCCAGCAATTTAAGTTTTATCAAAAGGGCCCTCGGTTTTGCTGCCCTCCTTCGCCTGCACCTCTTACTATCCCAAGGGAACAAGAAAAAGATCCCTTCCTTGTAGCGCTCTGGAATATTCTAGATCCTTCTGAGGAGACGCTGCACTGGATGAGGGGGATGTTTGTAGAAAGAAGGGCTGACAGTCTCTGTAATCCATCGGCCTCCAGGCTGACCCACTTCAGATCCTGTCTTCTCTGGGGAGCCTCCCTGCATGAACAACTCGTGTGGGTGGGTCTATAAATTCTCATCACCTCAGTCGTTCCCTCTTCACCATCCACCTACTCCCCTCCCTTTTCCTTTCATCTCTCACTTACAAGAACTGAAAATTAGAATGCTTCAGAAAACAAAAAAAAGAGAAACTCAACTGATTTTATCTTTTTAAAAGCCCACTGTTTTTACATATTTATATAAATGCTGAATTTATATTCCTCTGTGTTTGCATTTCCTTTGTTATGGTAGCTAATTCCTTTCTATAAATATAAGGAGGGATAGCTTGGTTGAGGCAATATAATTTGACTGGCATATTTTAAATTAAGAGGACATTAATGATAATAGCACGAGTGTATGTTTTATATATATATATATATGTATGTGTGTGTGTGTGTATATATATATATATATATATATATATATATATACTTTTTAAAAAATAGGACAAACTTATTTTATCTTCTGACTTATAAAGCCTGGAACCCAACCCCCTTCCCCCGCATCTTTTTTTCTTATTACATAGACATGTTAAGAGTTTTTATATCTTAGCAAAATATGGGCTGTAATTTAATTGACTTAGCAACCTTACCAAGTAACACATTTATTCCCCAGGGAAATTTCTTTTCATGCTTTCTATTGGGACTTCTAATTGACTTCTATTTCTGAATAACTGTTGAAACTAATAAGTTGGAAGGGCTGGTGATTTCAAATAGCTATAAGTGAGGTATCAGAGCCTTTTTTTTCCTCCCTGCCAAATCCATAAGTGAGCTAATATATTAAAAGTCAGTACTGAAAATTCTGTCCTTTGAATTGATTTAATGGATGAATAAGTCTAGTATGACCATCATAATGCAAGAAGATTAAGATCCAGGTACACCAAATATGTAATTATGATAGAGTTAGTCATTCAAAAGGGGATGCAATTATGTTTCACTAGTCAGAGAAATAGCAATTGGAAAAGAGGAAAAACTTGTAAGAAATTCAGATGAGTTTTTATTTGGAACTGTCACTCTCTGGGTAGGCATATTTGGTTTAAAATTAACCCCAGATCTCCCTAACATCATATATGTTATTTTTCATTTCATTGGTAATGAGCTATCAATGCCACAAATAATATATATTATTGAAATGTGTGAAAAAACAGTTCAACAGAACCAATTTACAAACAATGTAAAATACGTAGCCTTAGAATAATGTCATTTACAGGGGTCTATTTTCTTGCCCAAATCATTAACTTTTCCTAATCTTGGTAAATACCTAAATGGACAAGATGAGTAAATCTCTCTTTAGGTTAGACCTCTTCTCTGTTTGGTTTCCTCCAAGAGGAAAGACAGAAATGATGCTCTCCTCACACTTCAGATCCATCATAATTCTATCAGCCAGCTCAATACCCTGGTACACTCAGTGCCTATCAAATATTAAAAGCCTCCCATTTTTAAAATTCAAATAACAGCTTTGTCTGTTATCTAGCACTGCATCTGTACTACATTACAAATTTATGATTACCTGTAAATTTCATGCTGATATTTCAGTTTTAAAATACGTTGATGCTTTTTAAAAGTGTGTGGGAGCATAAAATTATGCAATCATAAAATAAGTTAAGAATTATAGCAGCATTAATGCTAAAGCCTATATTTTATCTGATATGTATTTGCATTAAATAACCCAACTGATATTTGTTGTGTTCCTACTATGTGCCTGTAGACACAGTGAAAAGCACTGAGAATTCAAGTGTGAGCAAGATGACATTGTTCCTGCCTTCTAAGAAATGACGTCAAGTAAACTAACAAATAGATAACTGCAAATTGTTACAAGGAGTATAAAAAAAGCAAACAGGGAGCTGTGACCAGGTTATATGGTTATATGGTTAAGACTTTTAAAAGGTGAGACTTGAAGGATGAGAAGGAGCGGCGAGCATAGCAGGGGAAAGGGTGGGGTGTTGGGTGGTAGGGAAAAGAGCATGTGCAAAGGCCCTGAACTGGAAGACCGCTTAGTTTGCTTGAGGACCAGAAAGGCAGCCAATATGACTACAGAAGGGCAGGAAACAGAAAGAGAGAGATAAAGAAAACTTTCAGGCCTTTGTAGAACATTATGAAAAATTTGTATGTTTTTCCCTGATGAAACAAGAAGCCACTTTTGGGACAGGGATATAATACATTCTGGCTTGTGTGTGGTAAATGGACTGTAACGTGCCTGACAGAGAGAAGAGAGATGTTAGTAGATTATCACAGTACTTGAAGAAACAGACAGTAAAAGCTTGAACTAGCTAGGGTGGTGGCCCAGAGACAGAGGGAAGTGAAAATATTTGACATACTGTGGGGATGGTAATCAACAGGAAGTGGTGATGGCTTATCAGGGCATCAGAAAGGGAGGGACCAAGAACGGTGCTGAGATTTCTGGTATAAGCTTGGACGGGGTAACATCGGGGAAGGTTAGAGGAATAGGTCTGGCAGGTGTGTGTATGGGAAGGGTTGGAATCAAGACTGATTTTGAGATCAGCTGAGGCTGAGATGCTTTTGATGGCTTGGAGAATCCGTATGGGGTTTTTGTGGAGTCAGCTTAACATGAAATTCTGAAGGTCTGAGGAGAGCTTAAGACATAAATTTTAAAATGATGTGAATGGGAGGCAGAGGAGGAGAAGCCAAGAGAGGAGGCTGAGAAGGAGCCGCCATCGAGCGAGAAGGGACCCCGAGACCGGCAGCCCACAGTGGGTGCTCGTCAAATAGTTCTGTTGTCATTAACTGGCTTATTTTATTTAGAGAAACACTCCGGTGGAATGGAGGGACCAAAAGCCAGACTGACGTTAGAGAAGAAGAAAAGGCAGGTGAATCAGTGGAGAAGGTGGATGGCGGGCACACTTAGAGTGGGCGACGTGGAGGTACTGATGCCCAGCTGTGCCCAGCTGCCCGTGTGCAGACACAGGAGCACGGGCTGTACACGGGGGTTAGTTAAGTGTCAGGTCAGACTGCTCACCAGGAGTGAAGGCAGAGTCTGGGGAGGAGGCCAAGCTTCAATGAGCAGGAATGACCAGCAGACCCAATGTCACATGATGAGGAAGGAGAGAAGGTGGTTGAGATGAACGACATGAGCCTCAGAAGCACTTGGGACTAAAGAGGGCAACAGGGACCCAGAAGAGAAACTGGGCTGAAAGGATGCTGGCTGTATCTCTGGTCCTGGGGCCGGTCAACAGGGAAGAGAAAGGCTGCCACTGAGAGGGAAGCTGAGGAAGAGGTGTCCTGGGGGGCTGGCCTGGTGCCAGTGGAGTCTCAGGGGGAGAGGCCATAGGCTAAAAGGCAGAGGAGACAGAAAAGCTCACTGGGCATGGGGGGAGGGTGGTGAGGGCCCAGGGTCAGGTTCAGGAGGGCGAGTAGGTGGGTATTTGTGGGAGGCTGGGGGGGTATGGATTGGTGGTGGGTGACAGTATGGAGGACAATGGGGCCCAGATGGAGGAGGGAAGACCAGAGGGTCCCTGAGGTCTCTTGAACGGCTGGGCACACTGGATTCTAGCACTGCCCTCCCATGGTTAGACTACAGCGACTGTAGGTGGTAGTGACCAGCCCAGATTCCTTTTCTTTCCTTTCTTTTTGGCTCTTGTCATCTTTTGTGCAGAGATGACAAATACTGTGCTAAAGAATTTCACAATATTCCTTACATCTAGTTCAATTATTTTAGACTCTCAACTTCTTACTTTAAAATAAAAATACAACTGTCTCAACATTAGATCATGATGTTTAGCACATCACAAAGATTCTATGTGTCACAGAATCTTTTACTGAGAATCTTATGAAGGCTGTGGACCTTTTCCCCTAAACAGTGTCGAAAACTGTCCCCCTTCTCAGGTTCCTGCTCTGGGGGAAAAGCTGTACCACTGTGTCACTGTCAATGGAATTAGCTTACCAGTGAAAAAATTTTTTTTTCTTTTGAGTGGAGGTACAGCTAACAAAGTCCAAAACGCAAAGTATTTTATTGATCACTTTACCTGATTTAGATTTTTTTTTTGGTATATTCAGTAATAATACTGAGCACCCACAGTGTGGGAGGATTTTCTCAAGGGTCTGGGGATACTGTGGCCACAAGAGTGCCCACAAGGGACCCTACACAATGGGGGGGAGTTTCTACTATTCTTATCATCTATACCCTCTGCAACAATCCTCATGGGTAACACATTCTTCTCAAAATACTGCATCGTGCTACATCAGCAGGTCCCTGTAAACAAGAAGGGAATCTCGGCAAAAAAGATGTGGAGGAAAAGAAAACCCCACAATAATCTCTGTCATTCTTGGTGACTTCTCATACGACAGTAATTAGCATCACTGTCAAGTAGTTCTAAAATTGTCATGTTGGGAAGGCTTGATAACCATTACCACAAAGGTGACTTGATAAGAATATAGAAGGATTGTGCCTATATCTTCGTATGGTGTGAAAGAATATATTATACTCCTAACCGATAGTGGGTTATTGGTAGCATTTTTATACATAGGAGGGAACAGGTATTTCAAACAGTGCCTCATCTCTGGCGAGGAGTATTTAAGTGATTGCTATCATCATCATAATGATAAAAATAGCTTATTGCTTTAATTATGAAACACACTGCAAAAATGGATACCAGAAAAACACTATTCATAACGATTCAAAATGAAGCTACTGGAAGTAAAACAACATATCTATTATCCAGAATTTCATCATTTATTATAACATTCCATTAGTCAGGATTTAGGAGTATCATTGGCTGTCTATCTTCCTGGTGACCAGTTCATAGGGAATATCTTATAAAGCAAGTGAATGAGAAACAGACTTTCTCCCCAGAGGCCCGCAGAACTGGCGATTGCCCTCTGTTGCCAGTAGATGGTGGCCATACATTGTTAGATAAGACATGGAGGACGTTTACATGTGAGCCTTGAAAATGGACTCATCAGCAACTGAGAATGAATAATCAGCTGGGTTGAAACTGATAAATGAAGGAATTAAAGTGATAAAAATGGACGAGACTGATTAAAGGCAAATTCGCAAAAAAGCTAATGGCTTTTACTTAGAAATCATAGTTCACAAAAATTAGTTGAACTAAACATTCTATTAAAGAGAACTTTCTATCAGCTTTTAATTTTTTATTGCTGAGTGTTCCCCAGTTCTTTCTTTAAAACTCTTTTTCATATGCAAGACCAAAAGAGCTGCCTTTTTAAAAACTGAGCTCTACATTTTACGCGGCAGAGTGATGTTAGCACTGGCTAAAGGCGCAAAGATATGGAGACAAGTCACAGCATCCTCGCTCAGACTTTGAGTCAAAAGACAACAACAACTAAAACCTAAAATAGTCTAGATGACTTTGCAAAGGAAGGACAAAGTTGGAGAATAAACACTTTCTCATTTCAGTACTTATTATAAATCGACAATAGTCAAAACAGTATGCTACTGGCATACAAATAGACAAATAAATGACAGAATGGAACACAGAGTAGAGAAGTAGATCCTCATGTTTATGGACAACTGATTGTCGACAAATGTGCAAAGTTAATTCAGTAAAGGAAAGGTATTCTCTTCAATGAATGATGCTTGAACAACTGGGTATCCATGTTAAAAAAAAGGAACTTTGATTCATACCTTGCACCACACACAAAAGGTAAATGAAAATATATCAGAGACCTTAATATAAAACATAAATCAAAGCTTCTGGAAGAAACTGAGTGACAAAACCTTTGTGACCATTAGTTAGGCAAAGATTTCTTAGATATAACATGTTAAACACAATGCACAAAAGAATACATTGACACAGTGGACTTCATCAAAATTAAAAACTTCTGTTTTTTGCAAGACATCGTTCAGAAAATGAAATGATAAGCTGCAGACAGGGAGACAGTATTTGCAAATTTTATCAGATAATATACTTGCATCCAGAATACGTAAAGGACTCAAATGTTTATAACATGAAAATAACCCAAGTTTTTTAAATGGGCAAAAGATCTGGACAGACACTTCACCAAAGAAGAAAAAAGAATGGCAAATAAACACAGGAAAAGATGCTCAACATCATTGGTCACTAGGGAAATATATCCTAAGACCATAATGAGATGCCACTACCCACTTGGTAGAAGGTCAAAATTCAAAAGACTGATTATATTCAGTGTTGAAAAGGATATGGAGCAACTAGAACCCTCATACATTCCTGGTAGGAATGCAAAATGGTACAGTCACCTTGGAAAATAGTTTTGTAGTTTCTTAAAGAGAAGCTCTTAAAATATGATCCAGTCATTCCACTTCTAGGTATTTACACACACACAAAAGAAATATACGCACATACAAAGATTTTCATAAAATTTCACAGCAGCTTTGTTTGTAATAACCAGAAACTAGAAACAACCCAAATGTTCATCAACAGTTGAATGGATAAGCAAATTGCGGTTATATACATATGATAGGATACAATTCAGCAACAGAAAGGAATAAACTTTTGATAAACACCACAATGATAAAATCCCCCAATAATCTTGCTGTACAAAAGAAATCATACAAAAAAGAGTATATACTATGTAGTAGCATTTACACACAATTCTAGAACGTGTAAACAGTAAATGAAAACAGACCAGTAGTTACTTGGGGAATGGGAGGTGGGGCAGGGAGGTGTGGGAGACATTGATGGGTACGTGCTTTACACTGGTCATGGAGTTGGTTCCACTGGTGTATACATATGTAAAATCTATCACTTATTTAAAATATAGGCATCCTGTATCAGGCCCACTTAGAGAAGAATCTCTTTAATTAGAGATCAAGAAGCCAAATCTCAGAGAAGTAAAATAATTTGCCTGAGGTCACACAGGTTGAAAGAGTTGACATTCAGTCTCATGTCTGTCTGAGTATAAACCCTGTCTTTTTCCCACTATACCACAGCCAGTTGCCTTAACCTTTCTAGGCCTCTGTTTTCTCATCTATGACATATCCAGGTGGGTAAAATAATCCCCAAGTTTGCTATCAAATTTAAAGTTCTAGGAGTCTATATGAAGCAAACTCATTTCATGAACAACTTCATTCATTATAAAACCTCTTATTTCAGAAGATGCCAGATTTCCTCCAAAGTGTACAAGGAGGGTAGCAAACATTTCAGTATGTGCTGATGGCACCTCTGCATTGTTTCCATCAGTAACTGATCTCTAGATTCCCTCTGGCACATTCTTCATCGTAAAGGACGGTGAGAGCACTTCCTTGACCATCCGTTAAGAGTGTGTTTGGTTGGAAAGATTGGCCATGACAGTAAGTGAATGCTTCAAAAAGCACCAAAGAGCCATTAAAAATGAGACTGAACCATTGTGTCCCATTTTCACTTCTAATAACCATGACTCCTGTGCCTTCAGTACTTCTTAAGACACTAACCATTCTAATAAAGCTGAATAGCAATACAGATTTTTCATCACCTACCAGATTTAGGGAGCATTCATTTTCTACTTTTGTTTTAGTCTACATACATTCTATGCCACTAATACATATCCTGTTTCAATTATCTCTTTCTATTCACGGATTGAGATATATTTAACTTAATTGCTAGGTCCCTATGTGTTGCTTTTCCATTGTTTGCCTTATGTGACCTTACTTCTATCATAGGTTATATACAATGGTCATGACATTTCAGACGGTATATCTCACCTTTCAAGTGTGTTTTGGGGTTCCCTGGATATAGAAATATATATATATATATATAAGCATAAAACTAGGTTCAGTTTTCTAAAGTGTGACCAGTTAGTTGACATGTGATAGTTCAACATAAAAGAATCTTTGTGATAAAATTGAAGGATGCTGTGTACTTTCAATGAACAAGGCATCACAGCATAAATGTAATGGACTGAACTACAAATCATGTTTGTCAATCAAATGCCTTTTTGTCTTTCTTGTCTCTAAATATACCCTTTTACCACACAGCTCATTCTTGAAAAACATCCTGTGGTCATAATGTCAATTGCTAACTTTATTTTCTGTTTACATCATCCACTTACGAATACTCTTTTCTTCAACTTAATTAGTGTCACTCACACTTTAATTGGTAAGAACATTAGACTGAGCTGAATCTGAAAATGATGCCACAATGTCAGACCAAGTCACATCAATCTTATAATGACACTCCACAGTCAGAGCACTAGACAACCCTCCTGCATATATTTGTGTACTAGAATTGGATTTTTACATTTTTAGTTTACTAAAAATGATATATTAAATAGAGTAAAACAACACCTTTAAAGAGGGGAAAGACCCACTTTTTCTCCCTCAATTTCATTTCTGATACCTTCAGTTCAGCAAAATCAAAACTCAAGGCAAAAGAATGTGAGGTGAAGCCTAAGTCCTCTAAGAGTATAAATCACCACATATCGCTGATGTTTCCTAATATTTGTGGGTTTCCAGACTGTCCCTGCACATATTCACATGGTTACTGATGACGTGAGTAGTCAAACGTTCATTAAGGCAATAAGTGTTTCCATTCAAAACATATACTTTGGCCACAAAACAACAAAGTGCTTCTCCCTATGCCATGCTTTTAGCATTCAGCAATAATTTCAGGAGGACAGACTCCCTTAAAATTGAGGCCAAATCCCAACAAAAGAAATTCTATAGCTTAAACAGATATTCTAGAGAATTACTCAAACTTAATGTCCTGGTCACAAGATATCATGACCACTTTCATTAAGAACAAATAATACAATGAACCATTACGCCGCAACAAAATATAGTAGGTATTTGCCTCAACCCCTCATTGTCATATTTTTGTATGTCTGTTTCCAAATAAACTGGAAGCTCCCTGAAAGGAGAAATTATGTCTTTTTTAAATTTTTTCATTACTATTGCCAGCACAGTGCACCAAGCTCAGGAAAAATCTAATCTATGGGTGGTTGGATGGATGGATGGATTTGTGCCACATAGCACAAAATAACAGGAGACCTTGGTAGAAGGTTGCAAAACGTTCACGCTCCAAATGGCAGTCATCAAATTCACCAGATGTACAAGTTAAAATCAGCAATATCTATCAGCTGACAATATCAAGATATATGTACAAGGGGACCTAAAAGTAAACTGATAGAACCATCAGCAACAGACTAGAACCATCAGCAACGGACTAGCCCAACTTTACAAGTCAGGAATCTGTTCTGGAGTGAAGGCAGGGGCCCAAGCTCACACAGAGAGCTGGAAGCAGAGCTATCACCAGAAATCCAAGGCACTGACTTCGGTCCATGGCTTTCATGACCTCAGCAATTCAACTGATACGTACTTATGAAGTGGCTTTTCCTGAGGAGGTCAGCACTGAGCAAAATGGGGAATCCAAAGAGAGAACAAGGTTTGAAGGTCGTATTTGAGGTGCTTACAATTTAATTGGAGTTATCAAGAGTGATTTATATCAGGTAATTAGGGAGATTCCAAAATGGAACAGGAGATGAGCATAATGAGGACATGACCTTGGGCCTAGGGAGGTCTAGGCAGGTAGAGGACACACTGAGGTCTCTGGAGTCACAGAGAGGAAGTGGGCAGGCACTCCAGGCAAGGGGACATAGATAGAAACAGGATTTCTCCAGGTGAGGATTCATAAGCAAAACAGCACTCACAAAACAGGTGCAGAGAGCTCATGAGACAGGAATTCAGGGAGTCAAGGAAGAAATCTAGGCAGATGTGATACTAGATTTCAGGTGCAATATGAAGTCACAGTGGGCTTAACCAGAACAGTGATGTGGTGAAAATGGAATCTTGATTAGTGCAAAAAGAGTGAGCAAATGGACAGTACTGAGAGGACCTGGGAAAAAGGAAATGGATTTCGAGGTTCCTACAGAATTCAGGAATAGAGTAAGGTAGGTATGTTGATAGCTACAAAGCCAGAACAGAAGCAAACAAAAAAGACAAAATTACCACAAATATGATTAAGAAAGAATCAGAAGGTGTAAGTTTGGGTCTTTTAATTCACAAGTTATTTTCAAGCTATTAATGAGGAAATTTCAGACTATCTGATGTCATGCTGTGCAACAGAAATTTCTATGATGGTGAAATGTTCTATATCTGCTCTAATATGGTAGCTATTAGATATATTTAAGTTGTTTTGTGATCATGAGAAAGTGAAATTTAATTTTATATAATTTAATTGATGTAAATTTAGATTTAAAGAAGCACATATGATCAGTGGCTACATATTAGACTGTGCAGGTAATCCATTCAGTTTACTATAAAGCCATGGAATAAATGCCTAAAGAAGAAGAATAAAATTCTACAGGTAATAAGTTCTGTATTGTTACACTCTTGTTGTGTATCTGCTGTATTCCAGGCCACAATTGTTCTCAACCATTTTATTAGCACCAAGAAACGCTATTACTATTTTCAAATGGAATTTTTAATGTATCCATCTATTCATGCAACATCCAAGAAAGGATTTGAGACAGTTGTACAAATATAAATAAACAGTAAGATTAAAGTAGATAAGCAACTGGAGAGAATGTAAAACAGTAAGAGGCTCCTAAGGACAAAGCTTAAGGAGAGGGCACAGAAATCCAAGCCATAAAATAGTGCCCTTGCTGAAAACATGCTTCGGAAGCTCTGATCTTTCTAGCGGCCAGAACAGAGGAAACATCATCATCTTAACAGTTACGTTATGGACATCATAGAAAGTATTCACGAAATTCAGGAGAATCAGCGTTTTTCCTGCACTAAAGTCTGCATATCTTTGACACAAGAGTCAGCTGACCAAGGCGTATGACTCTCTGAATTTCAGTTTGTGAGCTAAGTAAGGATGGCATGTTCCTGCTCCAGAGACCCAGAAGCAGAGGAAACTGGTTTACGGCAAGGGAGGAAGAAAGTAGATAGGCAGAGGCGAAGGAGACAAAGAAGGAGTCTGTTCCACACCTGTCCTTCCGCAACGGGAGACACCCCATCCTTGACAATATGACCCTCTCTCCTTATGCCAGCTTTAGGGGCTTCTGTTCATGCAACCACAAGAGGCCTGGTTTGTGCGGGAGAGATTTCTTCCATGAGTCAACGCTGCCAGTAGGCACAGCCCTCCATAGCGGCCCTACAGGAAGAAACTCTGAATTTGCCTCTTGCGTTAATTGGCCTTCGCTGTGATCTGAGAGCAGAACTCTAAAGCAAGTTCAGCCGGAGTAATTCACAGAATTCCATGTCATTAGCCCTCTAACTGGCTTGCTTCCTCCCTTACAAAGTGAAATGTACAATGTTACCTACATCACACTGAATAAAAATTAATTTTCTGTTCGTTTTTAGGATCCTATGATACTCTTCATGAGCGTTTGCAAGTTACAACCTGAAGATCACTCTGTCACCACGAGATGAGCTGGCATCATGTCCAGACTGCGATGCCCAGCCACTCCTTCCCGGCCTGTCCCCTCCACTCTCGCTTCTTTGAAATAGTTTTCCTTCCTCACGCTTGACTGATCTTTTAAAAATGCCAATCTGCTCATGCCACTTCTCCTGTCGTAAGCTTCAAGGCTTTCGGCTTCTCCCAGGGTATTTAAAGAAAGACCAAAATCTTCACAGCAACTTCAGGTGAGGCCAACACGGCCCTGCCCACTCTCTGGTCTTTTCTCACCCTGATCCACTCTGGTCTGTGTTCCACTCCTCAAACCTCCTCGTTCCCGCCTGCCTCAAGGTTTTATCTAAGGATGTTCCTTTGGTCAGAACTCTTGCCCCTTTTCTGTCCCACTTCCTCCATTTCTTCTACCTCTTTCCTCAGTCAGTAATTGCATAACTCATGGTCTTTGATGAATGTCTGGAACCCCCTTGAGCTGTAAGCTCCAGGAGGGGAACAAGCTTATCTTTTCTGTGAACTGTTGTTTGTCCTTTGACTCAAACAGGGCCTGGGATGTAGTAGATGCTCTTTCCTATAAAATGGCCATGATGGTAAGATCTGCTTTATCTGGGATTCGAAGGGCACATTTTATAAAATATAGAGGCCTATACAGATGCCTTTGTTTTTAGTCAGATGATATATATATAAATCACATCTTATTATTCAATAAGATGCCATGGTTCAATATATTTCTTAAAGATGTGACCATGAAGATTTTTTTAATGGAAATTAAGGTCCACTTCTAAGGTAAGAGAACATTAAACTATTTGTATAACTTTTTAAGGATTCAGTAATTAAATTTTCCACTTCTACGTGAAATAAAAAGAGCAAAGTGATTAGGGTGCTTTCTGTAATATAAATAATTAATATTTGCAACTTAGAAATCTATCTCCTTACAATGTACAGTCTCATCAGAAAAATAACATTCTTAAAACAATAGCTAAATGCTTTCAAGTGTACTTTGAATTAAACCCCTCAGGCATCAAAATAGCTCTGTAGACTTTTCTAGAATAATACGTCATTCTGAAGCATATTTTATTGGCATCTGGAAAGCAACTGCAAATGTTTCTCTTATATTTAAAATCCCTAAAAAAAAGCCTCCATCGCTAAGCTCTGACAAACGTGCTTCCTACCAGCACGCTGGGCTCCTTCTCAAACACACAAGTCACAATTATAAGCAATTTTGTAAAATGCACGCTATTTTCCCAGGAGACCAGAATGCCTTGGAGTGGTTAAATATGTAATTGGGTAACTTTCTGAAATGCTTATTATTTACTTGAGTCTCACTGCAGTCTCTCTGGTAAAGAGAATATCCCTGTTAATGGTTATTATCCCCCAAAAAAGCTTCTGCAATTGTCAGCGTTCCTCTAACTTTCCCATAAACACATCATATGACTTGGGATGTAGATCATGAAAAACAGAGCTACCTGTGCCAGCCTCCTTATTTAAATGGCAAGGTGGGCCTCCTTTTCTTTGAACTGGGGCTTTCTGGATTTTAGGCACAGTGGAAAATGAATAACAGGACTTTTAAACTTTCTCATGATTTAGATCGTGTCTTAGCTGGTTGCAAATCTCATTATCAGATTTACAGCTGTTTTTCCACCTTGATTTATTTTTATTTTTTGGATCAGAAGGAAGAATGGCAAAATTGCAGCCTAGAGGTTTCTCTGGAAAATAAAGTTTGAATTTAGCTGTTGTTGATTTATAGCCTGTGTGCTACACTTAGCATGTAAATACAGTTAAGCATACTTTATAGGTAATTACTCCTATTGATATGAAGGTAGCTACAGAAGCTGTGCATAGCCTAGAATAACACCCAGTTCCTGAAATAGTACCTTCTAAAGTGGTATATTAGGTAAATACACTCTGATGATGGTGGTGGTATTTCATCAACAAGAGATCTTATTCCTTCTGAACCAATATCTTTTACTACTTGCCTAGGTTTGTATGAATGATAAAAACTCACCAAGACCACTGATTTAACTGAAGTGAAAGTAAATAACAGTCTCTAACTGAAATGAGCACGTTCAAATTAGAACAAGGAGTAAGAAATCCAAAGGATACGTTACTTTGAGTTGTTTTACAGGGTTAAGTGCCCCAAATTCTTGTACTTTTGTTCCTACTAAAAATGTTCCGTAACACAATATTTTAATAGTAACAAACTCAAGTTTCCCCTCTATGTCAATTCTGCAGGGCAATTAAAATTTAGTCTTGGCCACTTTTAAATTATGCTATTTTAATTCACAATACAAAGTGTGTAGTTCTTTTATTTTACTCTTCAAAAAATGTAATATAAAGAAAACAACACCACTGTAAACAAATTCTCTGCTATGACTTGAGGACTGTAGACCCATTTTGCCTGGTATGATCTTGGTAAGTATTGACACAGGACCACAGGTAACATAACAGGAATACTGTTACTGTCCATCCACTTCCTTCTACATAAAATCATCCTTGATGTGCCGTATGGACAACCCCTCATGGTCCCATGGAACACAGTTTGATAACCACTGATCTAAAGACACCACATAGAGAGTGAGATGTTAGTATGTCTTGTACATCTATTAGAAGGTGCTTTGTTCACTTATTGAATTGATTTTGTTTTTTACTCTGAGTCTGATACATTTCATAGAAGTAAAAAAGTAACTCCGGGTTTAGTGGCCAGGAGTCAAGGATCTTAGTATTTTTTAGGTGGCAGAGGTCCTGGAGATGAAATGAATTTCATGAATAAAAGGTGGAGAGGAAAACTGAGCTTTGGAGTCAGGCAGACTTGTGCTTGAATTTCACTTCTGAGAGCCTTAGTTTTCTCACTTGATAAATAGGATTATTAATGCCGACCACACAAAGTCATTATGAAGTTTAAATAAGGTTACGTATACACAAGGCCTGCCCCAGTCCCCAGTTGCTAGCAGGTGATTTGACCTAAAATTAACAAGGTGTTGATCTAATGGTAGAGTCAGGACTAGTGTCAGGACTTCTAGTTCAGCACTGCTTCTACAACAGTAGTCTAATTTGAGAAACAAATTCAAGTTAACTAATGAATCCATCTTATTGCAGGTCCCACAGAACAAATATTAAGCCTACTGTTACCATTTCCCTTAGAAGAATTAGCATGGCAGAAAAAATAACACTGGGAGACAAAGTTGTGAACATTAACCATTGTATTTCTGATGAGTCTCTAACAGGGAATTTATTTATAAATTAAAACACAATGGAGAAGTAAATGCTGTTAGAAGTCATTACCTTTTAGGGTAGGAGAATATTTAAATTATATTTCTATAAAAGCTACTCTACTGAATGACAGTTATGAAGTTGTCTGGCTTGGGGGTGGCTGGGAGTGAAAGGAGGTGGGAGTCCTCTGGCCTCCTCATTGGAGGCAGCACCCTCCCACACCCACGTGTGAGTCGGCGGGGAGCTCCATCCAGGAATGTATTCCTAGAGCTTCCACGTTGTCTCTATCTTTGGTTACGGCATTCCTGAAAATTAAATGTATACCTAAAATGTGGTTTTTTATTAATTAAGTTGTGTCAAAATTTCACATGCTTTATCACATATTTTTTTAAGTGACTAGTTTAGAAGAATGGATGGATGGCTTTGTTTTTCTACTTTGTTCAAACCTAGTCTATTTAATTAATTTTTTTTTATTGCAGAGTAAGACATGAGCTATGTTTTAAAATTATATAAAAATTATTTTTCAACATGGTACTTGAATATATCTCTGGTACTTGAAATGCCTGAACACTAAAATGGGCTCCTAAGGGAAGCTGTGGTATTCCTTTGAAGGGTTAGGGCTTAAAATGAGCTGATTTAAAATAGGGCTAACTTTTTACCTGTTTTGGATGCATCTGAAATAGGTTAAAACTGAAAATACCAGAGTGTGTCTCATATAGTAGGAAAATATTGTTTTGTGAAGTTTTTTTTTCAATTACATATATGTGCATAATTTATATATTTACCCTATTATGATGTAAAATATATTTCTTTCTGTGGGTAGCAGTCAAAATGTTGGAAAGCCACTGGTCTAAATCAGTGCTCTCCAAAATTTTGGTTGGGAACCTCTACCAATTTTGTAAGAAAACAAAAATTGAATATGAATCCCAATATTAATTTAATATAAACATTGCTACTATTTTATTTACATTTAAACACATACACAAATTAAAGGATAATATAAAAAGTAAATAGCGGGGCTTCTCTGGTGGCGCAGTGGTTGAGAGTCCGCCTGCCAATGCAGGGGGCACGGGTTCGTGCCCTGGTCCGGGAAGATCCCACATGTCGCGGAGCGGCTGGGCCCGTGAGCCATGGCCGCGGAGCCTGTGCTCCGCAACGGGAGAGTCCACAACAGTGAGAGGCCCGCATACCGCAAAAAAAAAAAAAAAAAAAGTAAATAGCGGCTGTAAAATTTTCTTCCTGCGTCACACAGTAGATTACTTCTTTTAGTGTATCTCTCAATTCCTTTAGAATAATATGATTTAAATTTCAGACTACATACTTGTTCAGTACTATACTTGATTATAGTCCAAAAGCAGTTGAGGGAAATTTACTCATTACTTATTGATGGCCTATTCAGAATAAAAAATTTTTGAGGAAGGACTTAAAAGTTATACTAACAGTTAGTAAGACAGCATGTTGATACTATAAGTAAAAGAAGAGAAATACCAAATAATGGTAGCCTTGTTAATGCAACTGTTTATATTTCTACATATGTCCCCTATATAAAAGACTAATTTGGAAAATCTGGTTATATAGAGTGAATCTAATTTAATAATTTTAATAAGATCTTGTATCAATAACTTTTAGAGGTTTTTTTTTACAGGATTATATTTAGGTAATGTTTTAAACTTCTTATGATGTTAATTCTTGATTCATAGGAATTAATTATCTCCATTAATTGTTAACGTGCTAACATAGAAAATGTCAAAAAGAAATCATATTTTCACTTTTTAGCCAGGAAACCTTAATTAAACCCAAGTTGCAGCTTTAAGTTTCCTGCTAGAATTGTAAGTATTTAGAAAACAATCTGAAATTGGGGCCCATAATTGGTCTTGACTGGAAAGCTGTCACATATAGAATACCTATGCTGTATCAGGAAGTGTGCCAGTCATTTTTACATACAATCCTATTTCATTCTCTCTGAGTTAAGACTTATTTTCATTTTAAATGAGGAAATCAGCTCAGCAGCTGGTAGAGCAGGTCAGAAGTTGGATGAGCACCATCTGACTGCAAAGTCAGGACTTGGCCCACGATCCCTGAATCATGGATGCAGCCACATCTACTGACTTGGAAGCTGAGGCCCCAACCCTCCAAAGGAAGACCTTTGACAGAGACTGCCAGGTGTCTACTCAAAGTCTTCTTCTCTGTACCCAGGTATTTCTCTAGACCTCATTTTCCAGGCTCCTTTGCAGCCCACAAGGCCAAATGGCAATGTCCTAGGCAACGAATGAAGAGTCATGTGCCGTTTCCAGGCCAGGTTTGAGAAGAAAGATGCATGTCTCGTCTATTATTGCTTTCCCCTCTGCCAGCTGGACCCTGGATGTGGAGGCCAGTCTGACCATGAAGGCAGCGATAAGTCCTAATGGGATGGCAGAGCCAGAAAGTAGAGGCACCACTTTGAAGAAAAGCACCCACCTCCCACCCAGGCAAGAACTGAGCTGCATTTGTGTGTCCGCTGTGACATCCAGGTCCTGTTGGTTACAGCCCTTTAGACTACAGCATCCGGTAGAGCTTTCTCTAGGGGCCTCTGTTTGTGACAATCCATCTGGGGGAACCAAGGACTAAGGGCTTCAAATGCCATCCTAACCACCTCCACCTCAGAGATGATTATTGTATTTTTATTTTCACAAAGAATGGAAAAGTTCAGAGGATCCTCCCTGAAATGTTTGCCAGTGAGCCCAGATTTTAAAATTAGATAATTGGCAAAAAGTTTCCTGTATTCCTCAGGCATATGGGTGTTGCTACCTGGGAAACCAGCCAATACTGAGTACGGGAGGGGGTGGGGCGAGAGGGAGGATGAGGAACGAGTCGTATCTTAGGAACAGGGGGAAGTTAGACCCTGCGGGGCGGAGCCTGTAGGCAGGGTTCAGGTCCAGGGGACCTTCTCAGAATTCGGGCTGCCAAGCATGTGCAAACTGCTTCAGAGCCTAGAAGGTGGCTATTGTGGGTGGAATTGTGTCCCTCATTTTGAGGGACACAACTGAATACTGTGAATACATATGAATAATTCATATGTTGAAGCCCCAGCCTCAGAGCGTGGCCGTGTTTGGAGACGGGGCCTTAAAGAGGTCCCTAAATTAAAATGAGACCATTAGGGTGGGCTCTCCTCTAACCTGACTAGTGTCCTTGTAAGAGGAGATGAGCACACACAGAGAGACACCAGGGCTGCACATACAGCGAGGTGACCACGTGAAGAGGCAGCACGAGGGCAGCCATCCCCAAGCCAAGGAGAGAGTCCTCAGAGGAAACCAAACCTGCTGGCACCTTGACCTCGGAGTGCCAGCCTCTTCTTACTTGTGAGAAAATAATTCTGTGATTTAAGCCTCCCAGTCTGTAGTATTTTGTTATGGCAGCCCTAGAAAACTAATACAGTGACCAATTACAAAAGGCTTCTGACACGCGAGCCATAAGAAAGAGCCGTTTCTGGCAGCAAGAGGGCAGAGAAGAGAGTTTCAGAGCGAAGTCAGACAGAACGATACCATTTCCTTGAACACTATTACCATCCCCCCTCCTTTCAATATTGCAACTCTTTTCACACAATGTTTCCCTCTATAAATATATAATTCCAAGATAGATGATTTCTAGTAAAGGCTTGAAAAGCTGAAAATATAAGAAATATTCATTTTCCAAACTCTTAAATGGAGTCAATAATAGAGCATATAAGATGGTCTGAAAGATGTTCAGATTTTACTGGGAATATATACCATAATTACTTGATTCAGATATTATATATTTATATCCATCTTGGCATTAAAATAGTAAACCACTCCTCCTCTTGCTAAATTGGTCCGCATTTAAAACATTAAATTGTTTTACTGTCCTCCTTAGGAACCAAGTGATATAAACGCGCATGAATCTGTAGATCAACTCTCTAAGCACGGGCCTCCCTGGTGGCGCAGTGGTTGAGAGTCCGCCTGCCGATGCAGGGGATACGGGTTCGTGCCCCGGTCTGGGAGGATCCCATATGCCGCGGAGCGGCTGGGCCCGTGAGCCATGGCTGCTGAGCCTGCGCATCCGGAGCCTGTGCTCCGCAACGGGAGAGGCCACAACAGTGAGAGGCCCGCATACCACAAAAAAAAAAAAAAAAAAAAAAAAAAAAAAAAAAAAAAAAAAAAACTCTCTAAGCACATTATTAATTATTTCAAAGATAGCTGGAGGTCACCAGCTCGTAGCAATTTCTGTGCATGAAGTCTCATTAATACAAGACATCACACAGTAAGGAAGAATAAAGTTTTATCACAGTTACTGCGTGTGTATGTGTGTGTGTGTGTGCGCGCATGTGTGTTTCAAGTGGCCAACGTGCAGAACTAAACACAGAACCAGCAGGCACTGAATGCAGCCTGTGGATGATGATGGGAAAAGAGAAGTAGTAAAGGAAAACATTCTGCAATTAGAACAATTTTTAAAAAGCAACATCTGTCCAAATCAGGAAATGTGGACTTAAAATCCAAAGCAATTTCTGTCTCAAATAAACTTAAATTTTCTTGACCTAGAGGCCACAGATAGCCGTGATTTGTTTGGAATAAAGCTGCGACTAGCTCCAGAAGCGTGTGGCTCATGAAGATACAACACACTTCTCCTCTCCTGAGACGCTGGAGAGATGAACAGAGGGTCTGGCCCGCTGCGTCTTTCATGCCACACTCTGCCGAGAGCCTCTTTGGCAGCTGTAAACCGCAGCCGGAATGCCCTGATATAAACCGTGCAACAGCTTCCGTGGAACCCCCCAAAAAATTGAATGCAAAACTGTCGATAGTGTCACCTAGAATTACCCACAAATGAAGGAGCATATTTAACATTGTTGGTGAGCTGTGCTTTTTTAAAATTCATAATCTGAGTATAAGATTCTTATTTTCGCCAAATTGTGATAAAATTGATCTTCTTGTCCAAGTAACTCTTCAGGGTCCCTACTATAGTTTTCTTTTATACCTCTGAATGTGAACTCAAAATTTACCTGTTCAAAAAGCTAATTAAAAAATTGTTTTCACACACGACAGCACCTGAGATGAGGAAGATAAGCATAAACAAAGCCATTCTCTAGCGTGATTAACACAATACACATAACAAAAATAATACTGAAAATCCTGAATATTGGAATACTTTGCACATGTGTTCAGAGTTTTCTGACTAGGGGTGTAACTGGAATTGAGATTGCTTCTGGTCAGGGAAATTTGGCAAAACCTTTCAAGCAACAATTTGAAAGTTAAAAGCAGGCAAATATCTGTATTATTTAGGAATGTATAGACATAGGCAGTGATGCTATGAGGAAAAGCAAGGTCATGAATATCACGAAAGTCAAGATCATAGTTGCGTCAAGGCAAGAGGGAGGAGGCGGGGGTTGAGGAGGGGACATGGAGGGCGTCCGGGATGCTGGCGATGCTGCCTTTCTTGACCTGGGTGGTGGTACCAGAGGTCCTCTGTAACTATACAAATCTATATAACAATATGAATGTACTTAAACACTGTTGTGTATGCATGGTATGTCTCACAATAAATTTAGGAATGCATCAAGCCATTTAAAATGATACACTTACAGGTCAATTAATATTCTACTGACTATGATTATAATCCTTCCAGCCTCTCTACTGACAATGCCAAGTGTACAGACTCCAAAATCATGCTGGCTGCCAAGAAGGCCAGGGAGAGGAATTTGGTTACGTACATTTTAATAAAAAGAAGAAGAAAGCCCAAAGACAGCTGTTTTGAACAACTCTTGGAGCTGTCTTAAGGACTTACAAGCATCTTTCTAGAACCCTTTGGATAAGTAATAAATTTATACTTAAAACTGGTTTGCTTTCGCCCTTATAAAACAAAGGTAGAATGCTCTTCTTAAGAGTTCAGGTCAGAAGTAGGTGGAAAGAAATGCTTTTTGCCTTCTCCGCTAGCTATTCAAGGCACGCCCGCCTAACTGCTGCTATTTAAAATGTTATTGTAGTTTTAACTACTTAATAAGATGCAAGAGAAGATGAAAGGCAGTTTGGAAGGTAGAAACCCAGGCAAAGTAAGAATCAGGGGCGCAGTTTACTGGGACGTGGGCTCCTCCGAAGGATAAAGAGAGCAGCGCTGCTGCTGGTACCACTTCAGACAGACGCATGGAGTCACTTCGTTTGTAAAACGCTAAAGACACAGGCGAGAGCATCAAACACATGTTGAAGTCCTTTGTCCCCTGTGAAGCCAGATTCCACAAAGGCAGCATTTCCAAGGCCAGACAGACGAGTGCACAGACAAAGCCCGTTGATCTAGCTAGAACGAGCTCCTGGGCACCATCAGTTCTGTCCTACAGCTCTTTTTCTGGTCCTTGTCCGTGTACAAGTCACTCCTTAGAATGAAGCTACTTGATGGAGTGTTGTTCTGATCGCAGGCGGTGGGGGGTGGGGTGGGGAGGAGAGCTAAAAATACATTCAGTAAATTTCCCATCCATCCTCCTCTGCGCAGCGTGAGACAGGGCTGTGCGCCTGCAGGCCTGCCTGCTCCCTTGCGGGTACACAGCCAGACCACAGCCCCCCTCTGCCGGTCCCCCTGCCCACACCCTGCGCGGGTGGGAGGGGCTGCGGGGATCAGTTCCGGAATACGGAACGTGGGAAGAAGTGATGGGCTCCGTCTCCAGGCTTGGTCTCAACACCCCCGACCCCGACCCCCGCCGCCCCTCCATGATGCCCCTGCTCTGGCTTCCTGGTCCGGTCGACCTGGGTGAAGGGGACCCAGTGGGGACTCCGAGGTCACTGAGGATGGCAAAACCACTACGTAACAGAAGGCTGAGTCTGAGTCCCTCCCTGAGTGATGGGGTGGAGCAGAGGCCGCAGAGCCGAGCCGCATCGGAGCATGGACGGGAGAAGATCCCCCTTTGCTTCTGTGATTTCAGTGTTGCTTTTGCTAGAGAAGTTAGATTACTAGCCTGATTTTACACTGCCTCATACACCCAAACCACAGCAAAACTACCAAACTTGCTAAACCACCCCCAAAATAAGACAAGAAGTTTAGCATTACCCTCAGAAAATAAGGAAGTTTGATTTCATTTCAAATAATTTTGAGGTAGAAAGAACATTGACTTTGGACTGGAAGCCCTTCAGCTGCTTGAATCCTGCTGCTGCCATTTTCATGGTGACTGTCACAATTTTTCAAGATCTAGGAGCTGGGAAGAGAATAGGCTGTATATTTCAGAGACAGAGACAGACACATAGAGAATGTGTGTATGGACAGGCTTCTAAGCAGTTTGTTACTATTTTAAAGCTAATAATATGATTTGCCCAATTGCTTTTCAGAAATATTTAAATTTATGTTTTTACCTCTTTTGAATATATGTCTATCACATTATATTTTATGCTTTAAAATTAGCTATTCTTTAGAAACCAATTACACTGAGCTTTCAATAAGTGTATTGGCCATTTGCACATCTTCTTTGGTGATCTATTTTTTAATATATTTCCTACTTTTCAATGTGGTTTTAGGAATTATATGGACTTAGATTATTTGTGTATATTTGGGAAAGCACTGTTCTAAAGCCAAAATGATCATTTATGTTGGGTTTTATGCTTAGCTCCCTGAAAAGCTGACTAGAAACCAGCCTTCTTGACTCTCCAGGCATCAAGAATATCTCTGTTTCTCAAAAGGGCCAGAACTATCTGCCTCGTGGTTAATATTGCCAACTAAGACACTTGGGACACGACTGGACTGTAGCTGGTGAGTGGACTTATTCCATAGAAAGGAAATGGTTTTCTATGTTATATGAAAATGGGAATTACATGAAAAGTGACCTGGGAGGAGAAGTGTTAAAAAAAAAAGTGAAGCACTGAAGGCGGGAATGCATTTGGATGGCACCAGTGGCAATGCCAATGGCATATTATAGGGAAGGTGGGAACTATTCCCTCCAACACCCCGTTGCTATAGGAAATCTGTGTGACCAGGACTCTGAATGGACTAAACACATTTTGCATAGTCTTCATGATATAAATTTTATTTTTATTTTAGCTACACTCTAAAGTAAATCTACCTAAATCCCTGAGGCTCCACTGGGGTGGGTAAGTGACACTCAGTGCTAAGAGAAGATACACAAAATGCTCTGGCGTTTCAAGTTAATCCCTAGCATAGGATGTGATAACAGTAGGTAGAGCAAAAAGACAGCCAATATTTCAAAATAATTATGAAGTTCTTCCCAAAGCCCTTAACTTCATGAGTTTGTTAGAGGCTCTGGAAAGAGGCCATTTTGGCTGTGTTTGCCCATCTTTTTTCAAATCCATCAACGTTTATGGAAAAACCTATGCTGGTTAGCAAGTCAGATCCCTCGTGGACAAAATAGATAAGGGGAGAGGGAGTATTTTCACGCTTGCTAGTGCTACAGTCTCCCATGGAAAATACCTATTGCCTGTAGAATGTTCACCCTGGAAGCAGTGCTCAAACTTTCAAACCTGGGGCCTTTAACAAATACTGAGGGCCGTCCCCCGAGGCATGGCCTAGGCATCGGGACTTTTAAAAACTGCCATGTTACTGAAATGTGCATTGCGGTTGAGAACCCTGCCCAGAGAGAAGTGGAATGGGAGGGTGGGGGGAACACAGAGCTCTGGAGCAACCACACCTGGGTTGAAGTCTCAGCTCTACCCTTCCTGACTCTGTGATGCTGGGTGCTCAGTCCTACTGAGCCTTTACTTCTTCCTCTGAAAAATACAAATAATTCCTGCTTTTGAAGTTTGCTCCTGGTTTAAATATGGAAAAAGTGCCCCCAAATTAGAGATACTCTTCCCTTGAACTTCCTTTCCATATAACTTTTAGAGGTAGAGTACTTTTTTGTTTACAGGCTAATCTACTCATATAGTGATTAAGAGTCCAAGTTCTAGAGCCACCACTAGCTGGCTCTGAATACCAGCTCTGTTACTTACCAGCTGTAATACCATGTGCAGTTTAATTAAATTCTGTGAGCCTCAAACACTTTATCCATAAAATGGGAAGAATGACAACATCCATTCCGACAGGGCTTTGTGGGGATTAAATGGATGTACGTATGTAAGCATCCCAGTGGTATCTTATATATGGTAAATACTCAGTAACGGCTCTAATCATTGCTTATCTTTTACTCTCAGGGAAATAAAATTCAGCATCCTACTCTTACAAAGCATAACACAATTTCTGGTCAAATGAGGAGCTCACACAAAGGAAGCAGAGTTTGTATATGAAAGGTATTTTGAACCAATTTTAATTGTTCATCATAAAAATTATGCGAATGGAAAAAGTTGGTTCACTGTTGACTAGTCACACCTTGAAGAATACATATGTCTAAAATTGAGCTTTGAAGGCATTTAGCTTAAGGTGGTTGAGAAAGGTTTGAAAGACTAGGTTTGGAAAAAAGAACATCTTATTACATATGTTTTGGGGGTAAGAGGTATCAGACTTTTATACAGAAATGGTGAACTTATATGGACACTTTGTTAGCAAGACATTTAGTATGTGAGTCATACAGCAATAGAAATAAATGCATTATACCGCTCTTTTGTGGCTTCTGCGGGGCCAGTGTTATTGGAAAAATAGTTCGCTAGTTCTACACACAGACTCTATTTTTTGATATATAGTTAATAGTCCCAGAAGACTGGTCTCAGTTTTTTTCTCATAACGTCACTATTCAAACACTAATGAAGGGTTTGTTTCCCAGGCTCTGGAGATATTAAATAATGAATTTTTGGGAAAGGGCTGTTTTGTATGGATCTGGGGAAGTGTGAGGGTCAAGTAGCTGCATTTACCACAAAGTGAGGAAGAACAATCTCGAACAGGGCTGCGCAAGAGATAGATACGTACTTCACATCATACCCATGCCACCCTAGCAGAATAATTCATTCTAGTTTGTGAGCATCAAAATATCCTTTGGCCTATGCCCAAGTAGAAATACAACCACCAAGTACATTCAAATCTTATTTACCAGTGAGTCTCCCGTTTACGGCTTCATGCAAACCCCATGGTCAGAAAAGTGAACGAGTGGATTCAAGCCATGGGTTCCATTGCAAGAGTATCCATCACTTGTGGTTAGATATGGACTTTGTCATTAAAAGGAAGTGATAAATTGGGAGTGTGGGATTGACATTTACACACTGCTATATTTAAAATAGATAACCAACAAGCACCTCCTCTGCTAAGGGAACAAGCACAAGGACCTACAAGCACAGGGAACTCTGCTCAGTATTCTGTAATAACTTAAATGTGAAAAGAATTTGAAAAAGAATAGATACATGTATATATAACTGAATCACTGTGGTGTACACCTGAAACGAACACATTTTTAATCAACTATACTCCAATATAAAATAAAAATTAAAAAAGGAAGTGATGGCTCTAGAAATAAATGCCCCCTGCTTGCATAAACTAATCTTGCTTTAATTTTCTTACCTAGCAATGTTCAAACAGATCTCTGAATTTTCAGCCCCTCAGTAGGGACTGGGTATATCTAAGATAGTTTTATTTCAGTAATTTTCCTCTTTCTGTTCTTAATCAGAATTAGAAATGGAGGGAAAAGTGCTAGACTTACCCACACAAGGCAGAGAGTAACCAAGCTGAGGGTCGTGGACAAACTGCCGATCACTGAGTCTCGTCACACAGTACAGGTGGAAACAGTCTAAGCAAATCACGTGGCGGTAGTTGCACTGGAAAACCAGGACGGGGCTTCTGGTGGAGGTAAAGTAGAACACTTTCTGTAATCTCGTAGGGTTGCTTAGGGCACGCTCTATGTAAAGACCTGCGCTGCTAAGCACTGAGCTCATATATATCAATGCTACATCTTAAAAACTGGAAACACCTTGTGAGCTATAAAGAAGATTGATGTTCTTAATTTTATATTTTTTACATGACCACATTTAGCAATCAGCTATTTAAACCCAAGCACAGATACCAGCTCTTCCTAGAAGCCTTCCTTGACTTATAATTCCTGACTAACCTGCTCATCATTCCATCCACTTACATATATTTCGATTGATCCATTATTACATTGTAGTATTGATATGTTTCTCTTCTCTTGTAGACTGTGATCTCCTTGAAAATAGACACTGTCTTCTTTATATTGATATTCTCAAAGCACCAGGCATTGTAAGTTTTTAAATAAATGTTCCTTGAATTTAGTTATAATAATATATAGAATCTGAACTTCCCCAAAGTCGAAAGAAAAACTACTACTGCATCAAACAAAGTAAATGTGTTAAACAGTCATTCACATTTCATTGGCAAATGGAAAAGTAGAATTTAGAAATAAAAGATTATCTAGCAGAGATCCTTCTACTATAAGATTTTGTCTATTGTGCTACCCCCATCCACCCAAATATTCAATTTCTTAAATTAAAGTTAGGGGATTACTAACAAATCAATATTCACAAGTCCTAAAAATTTTGAACTTCCTTAAAACACTTTGTAGAAAAAAATATCTCCTGAATAACCACGTTTTTTGCTAGTAAATGAACCACATGATTTTATGACAAAAAGGAGACAAAATGAATATATTAACTTGAGATCAGCCCCAAGGCAATTTTAGTAGTAAGAAAGTCATTGGGTTTTATTTAGATAAACCTATTTTCTATGTAATGATAACAAGATACAAAGTATTTTTCATTTTATACCCAATTCTTAACGGATATAAGAGCTCTTCAAAAGCCCTTTCCCTAAAAAACACTGATATTAACATTAATATTAGTAGAAGATAACTCCTTAACAATTACAAGATTTTCAAAATTCTGTTTTCCCACTTATTTCAAAACAATATATAACACAAAACAAAATGGAAAAAAAAAAACCTTGGTATTTTAATGTCTTGGATCTACAGGATGATGGTCAATTTCATCTAAGCATCCCTGAGGTTTTATGTGTTTTCATTTCCCATCTCTGAGCCTATTGATGTCCCTTCAGGGCCATTTCCATTCCCAGGGCCTTTTTCAATTAGGTGATGACTGTGTTCTGAACTTTCAGCCTCTTCCCATCTAACAACTTCCCCTTGAAGATGATAAAATATAACGCTTTCCTATATCTAACAGGAGAGTCAGGCACACACACACACACAAGCGCATACACACCTCATTCCCTCTGTGTGATCCTATAGAGCTGCTATATTTTGCCTCCTTCTTTCAGAGCTAAGTTCTATGAAAAATGTTCTTCATTCTGATTTTAGCAACGTGGTCGACTCAAACTTTATGGACTCTTGATCTGTTATCAATACACAGAAACACTGGAGAAACTATGAGATCATTTATAAAAATGTTCCTATATATAACAAGGTTAAAAAGAAAGCTTGGCAATTACCCTGTAGAAAATATAAAAAGAAAACTTATATAAAAGCCAAAGCAGTCACTGTGGACTGTGGACTCTGCCACAGTGTCCTAGAGAGAGATGTTAGGATGCATGGCATGTAGCCATTGATCTAGCAAATGTGTTCTTTTCCATCCCTATTAATAGAAGGAAGAATAGAAAGAGTTCTCTTTCATGTATGGACAACAGTACACATTTATAGTTTTGCCCTTCAGTTAAAATATGGTCAAAAAGAACTTACACTATCTAGACAATTCAAAGAACATCAGTTGCTCTGGTTTATTGATTACATCCTGCTATTTGGAACAGATTAGCAAGAAATGGTAAATATACTGGAGGCCATGGTGTGAGATAAACTCTATGCAGATTCAGGGGTCAACTACATTAGAGAAGGTTTTTAGAGGTCTAATATTTGGGGCATGGAGGGACACACCTAACAAAATAAAGGACACAGTAGTCACTTTGTCCCCACCTACTAAGAATGAAGTACAAGGTAATCACAGGCTCCTAGGACCCTCAGAGGCTGTGGTTCCCACAGAGTGAAGCACATGCTCCTGGGGACACAGGAAATATCCCGTGGAAAATTAAGCTCCAGTGGTACCAGTTCCCTTCAGCCTCCTTAAACTGGAATACAGGCAGGAAGGAAAATTGACCATCCTGGCAGGGGTAATTGACCCTAATCATCAGGAAGGGCAAGAGCTGCTGTTACACATGGGGGCGACAAAAATTCACATGGCATCTAGGTGGTTCCATGGGACATCTCCTGATACTCCTATGCACTTTTAATGGCAAATGGACAAGGGCAGCAGTTATGGCTTAAGAAATGCATGGTGACCAGGATTTGAGACCCTTTAGGATATATATTATATATATATATATATATATATATATATATATATACACATACATACATACATATGTGTGCATATATGTATAGATGCATATATGTGTGCGTATGTATGTACATATGCACGTATGTATATATGCATGCATATGCATATTTTTATATGTAGATATACAGAGATAGAATAGATATATGTATATATTGATAGATAATAGATAATGATAGAGATAGAAGTAGTATATGCACATATTTCAGATAGAATTATCAGTCAGTTGGCTTTCTTGATATAGTTATGAGGTAAGACTGCTCATCTCTTAAGAATATTCTTAGTATTTATGAAAAAGTTAGGTGAGTGATAAACATGACACCCATAGAAAGGTTACTAATCATCTGAGAAAATGAAATGAGCAAAAATCATATCATGGCTGGAGGGACTACATAATTTCTCAGGAGCTAGATGAAAGAGGAAAGGGAGAAATGCTGGTATTTATGAGCACCTACTTTGGGTTAGGGACCTTGCTAGAACTTCACACATGTTTTTTTCCATTTCACTCCCCTAAAGTCAGCTCCCCTGACTCTACTGGTCATCGTGTTCCTTTCTCCATCCCCGCCCTCTCTGTGGGCATGGTCCTAACCTATCTCAGCATATACTTCTAGCTCCTTTACTCCTAGACCCCTGCTCCTTAGCATGCATTTCTATAGTACAATATATTCAGATATATTTATATTGAAATCAAAACTCCAAATTTCAAGGTCCAGTTCAAGTGTGAAGACCTCCAAGGGACTTTCTCTGGAGCCCCATTCTTTATTAATTCTTCCCTTTCTCTTTACCTTTTATCCATAAGGTCTATTCTCAATGTGTTTCGATACTACCTCTTCACTTTTATTCAAGGTGAATACTGTCAACATTAAATGAAAAGTCATGAAACAACAGAGGCCATTCTTGTTTAACCCTTTCATGACCCAAGCATCACCATATACAGCATTGAGCCCATGGTAGTTACATTATCAACAGTTACTGATTGTACCAGTGGATAAATGAATGTAATGTTTTTACTTTATAATTTCTCTGCTCCCCATTTGTACATTTTTCACTCAATTAATTATTGAGCATCTACTTGGCTAAAAAAGGCACTTAATAAATACGTGTGGAATATGGCACTGAGTGAATGAGTAAACAGTTTATAGTCAGAATTGGTTTAAGCATTGGGAAACACACACACACATACACAATCCGAAGGCATAGTTGGGTGACACAAAATGCATGTGGAACAAGAATTACAAGGAAACATATGCAGTCACCAAACTCTGTTGCCACAGAAGCTAGGAGAGGAGGGAAGTAAGACTCAGAATGGTACTATGAAGGAACCTGAGCTGATTTTAAAAGGATGGGAAAAGTGACATCAGGCCACTGGAGAGAAACATGGCTCCTGGGCAAGGGAGGAAACCCAGACATAGAAAAGAATTCTTGGAACAAAAAAGTAACCAGTTGGGCTGACTGAGAGGATGTATCAGGAAAAGAGTGAGAGGAGAGATGACAAAGTTGGACACAGAGACAGTGGCATAGGGATTCTAGGAGACAAACCTAGTAGATAACCTCTAGATCGTGGAATTTGCTGAAGACATCTAAGCATGGGAAGGGAGTGATTTTTCAGTAAATTTAATTCCAAGGAAAGCTTGGAGGGGAAGAAATTAGAAGTCGTGAAAAGTCATTGGAGGTCATTTTAATAATTCAGACAGGAGTTACTTAGGAATTAGACCATGGTGTGCTGGTGGTTCTAGGAATGGACATGAGAAGATTGATAAGAGTGACATTTCTGAGGAGGACCTGCCAGGACCTGCCGTCTCATGGGTCTTTTTTTCCTTCTGACATTCCTCTGTGCCCTTTGCTCCAACTGTACATAAATGTTAATTGACCATTCTAGAAAATGATTTTACTCCAGTGAGCCAGGTTATAGAGCAGTTAATCAAAGGTTAAATAAAGTTCTCAGCCATATGTAAAAGGAATTATAAATGCTGTACTTGACATTACTTTAGAGTTATTTGTAAGCAATGATTTCCCTGCTTTTATTAAAGGAGTGATCCAAAGACCCTTTATTCACAAAGTATTAGGCATAATTGAAGGAGTCTTAGTAAAATATATGGCGAGCCATTCACACACACAACACAAAGTAGAATATTGTCTGCAGTAGTTCAAACATTTAAACTCTTGTAAAATTAGTTCCCTAGTACCTACAAAATAGTATCAATTTTTTCATATTTGTCTGATAAAATGTGCAGTTTGCTCTCTACCTCATTTGTTCTCTCTCTCTCTCTCTCTCACACACACACACACACACACATTTGCTCTCTTTACACACCCTCTCTCTGCCAAAGTCTATCTATTTCTCTGTCTCTGTCTGATTCTTTCCCACATGCACATTTTCATTTATACCCATTAAGAGAGGGGCTGTGGTTCCAAATTCTCAACTGAACGTGACACATACTGAACACAATGTGCCAAAAATTTCATGATGTGTAAAGCTAAGGAAGCAAGTCTAAACTCTAAAGAAAATAAAAACTAATAGCGTGGGTAGGAAAGGGACACACATAATTGTAATACAGAGCAGGATATTTTAAGTTATGTTAGAGATGTGGGAAATGGTAAGCAGCTTCCAAGATGCTCCCCAATGATCCCCATCCCCAGGTATTCATGCTTTTGTGTAGTTTCCTTCCACATTATGTGAGGTGACCTGCTTAATCTGTGGGGAAAATGCAGAAGTACCAATATGCGACTTCCAGGACTAGACCAGAAAAGACACTACAGCTTCTGTCTGTGCTCTTTCCTGGGTTACTTTCTCTGAAGAAAGTGAACGGCCATGTTGTGAGGACACTCAAGCAGTCTGTGGAGAAGTCAACAGGGCAAGGAACTGAGGCCTCTTGCCAACAGCCAGCACTGACATGGCAGCCACCCAAGTTAATCATCTCTGAGGCAGATCCTCCAGCCCAAGACAAGCCCTCAGGTGACTACAGACCTGGCTGAGTCTTGACTATAACTTCATGAGATACCATGAGCAAAAACCATCCAGATAAGCTGCTCCAAAATTCCTGGCCCACTGAAATTGTACAAGATAACACTGACTGTTGTCTTAAGACACTTGGCTTTGGGATATTTTTTTATGCAGCAATATATAACTGACACAGGCTCAGAGGAGGAAGAGATCATGTTAAGATAGCAGATCAGAAAATAATTCATAAAAGTAGTGGTATTTGAAGGAGGATCAAGATTCCAGTACATGGAGACAGAGAAAACATTCCAGGTCAAGAGAAGACACAAAGCTGCAAAAGTACAGGGCATGGAAGAGGGAAGCTGAGTTATGTAGTACAGCTGGTTTCTTCATTTCCCCCAGTGAAAAGCAAAATTAAATATAAATATTATATTTAGGGGTAGTAGAATCTGAAATACAATGAAAAGCAATGACAATTAGAATGGAAATGTTAAGTACAAAATCACTGAGGAGATAAAAAATACAATTTTCCTGGAGGGGGAAAGTTAGCTCTTAAATTTAGCTAACACTTGACCCTTGAAACTTCATATGTTGTTTCTACAGAATTTAGTTTGTGTGGCAGTAACACAGATTTTATGCCCCAGTTAGCAATCTTTCGAAGCTCTCTTCAAGCTCCCTGTGCATGAACAACTATGACTCCTGGGAATTTAATAAAGCATTTGATTAGATAAAAATAATTAGAGGGAGAGAGCTGCACCATTAAATAACTTGAATTTGTCTTCTTAACAACTGTCACTTTAAATCCCTTTTAGTTAGAGATAGCTTATAAACAATAAGTAAATAAATGACTGAAATCTCAGAAACCAAATGCATTTTCATTTCATCTGTATTTAGCCACATTACCAATTGCCCAAATGCACTACCTACAAAGAAGTATCCAAGCAGGCGCCTGCCTGTAGACAAGCCAGAGAGAACATTTTCGCCCACATATGTCATGTGAGTTCGTTATTTGAGTTAGCCAAGTGAGCAGTCCCCGTCACTGGAGAGGCCCCTGATCCAAGATACTAATTGACAGACCCAACCTTTAGAAATTAAAATAAGCTTCAACAGTTGAATGACCTTCAAATTCCTTCCAGCAGCCAAGTTAAAATCCTGAAGTAAGTTCGTTTGCCCGTTAGTCACCTTGTAATCAGAATCCTATTAAGGCCCTGGCAGATCCTGAACAAGCTCATCAACTACCTCTTCCAGTTTCTCCTTGCCTCATCTGCTCATGTCCTCGTGGTTTTATCTGGTCCACTTTGCTGCATGTGCATGCGCACACACACACACGCACACAACCATGAGCTGGCTCCAGCTCTGTAAGCTTAATTGCAGGGGTCCCAGTATTTCAGTGTACACAACATACCCAGGATGAAGACGCTTTATGTTTACATTTTTGAATCACTTTCATTCATCCATCCTGCCAATACTTTAGAACAACCACTACACGCCAGGCACTGTCCTGTTGATGTCATGTAAAACTGAACAAGGCATGGTGCTTCCCCTCAGGGTCCTATAGGGTTGAAGACAAAAAAGTAATTGTCTCAGTGTAGTAAGTGCTACCATAGGGATGAGTTTAGAGACCACCTAACTTGTCTCTGGGGTCAGTGGAAGGGCTTCCAAGAAGGCTTACGCCTCAGAGCATTCAGTCCCTGTAGAGACAAGACACTGAACAAACTAAATGGCTTCCCTTGTTGATAAAGTCTTTGAATAAAATATATAAAATGATATAGTAGGGCTTCCCTGGTGGTGCAGTGGTTGTGAATAAAATATATAAAATGATATAGTAGGGCTTCCCTGGTGGTGCAGTGGTTGAGAATCTGCCTGCTAATGCAGGGGACACGGGTTCGAGCCCTGGTCTGGGAAGATCCCATATGCCGTGGAGCAACTAGGCCCGTGAGCCACAACTACTGAGCCTGAGCGTCTGGAGCCTGTGCTCCGCAACAAGAGAGGCCGTGATAGTGAGAGGCCTGCGCACTGCGATGAAGAGTGGCCCCTGCTTGCCACAACTGGAGAAAGTCCTCGCACAGAAACGAAGACCCAACACAGCAAAAATAAATAAATTAATTTTTTAAAAATGATATAATAAATATGTTATAGCAATATTATTCTAAAGTAGCTTTCACCATGGCAGGTCTTGGCCAAAATTATGAATTAATTACCCAATGCCAATGTATTAAGACCCCAGGTTTTCCTTTTGTCTTTCAGAGTCCTCTGTAGGTTAGATTCACCGCACAATATGTATCTCCCATATTGTCAATCACAAATCTTTCTGTTTCTCACAGGTCAGTCTCTTTGCAGCTTCTGGACCACCTTTTTCTTTACGCTCTTATCTCTATGTGTAAGATTCTTCTATTTGTCTTCATTTTCCAAAAAAAAAAAAAAATTGTCAGGGTTCAGCTCCTATCCAACCTCTTTTAGGAAGCTTTTATCAATAAAAGACTCTAGCTAACACGGATTCTCCCACTCACTTCCTAATTTCCTGTAAGGCTTCTGCTTATAAAGCGTCATTTTGTATTCCATTTAGTATTTTGCTGCACATCATTCCTGTTCTTCTGTGTCACTTTTATGAGCCCATGTCAGGTCCCCAAACTCAAATTAAACACATAGTAATTGGGAAGCTCCTGTGTGCCGGTTCTTTTGCTCAACATGGGGACGGGGAGATATAGTTCTCCTCCTCAAGGAATTCTATTTTCTGGTGAGATGAATAAGTCTGGGGCACTTTGGGAGACTAATGAGAGGCAACTTAATCCAAAGGTGGTCAGGCAGAGAATGTTTCCTAAAAAAGGACAATATAAACTAAGACCTAAGAGGCAAGAATGAGGTAGCCTGACCAAGAAACTAGAGGGCAGTGAGAAAATACGTAAAAAACACTTAAAATGGAATAAAATTGGTTAAGGTTAGGGAACCATGTTGTATAATTTTATATCACCCCCTCAGCCTCTATCAAACTTCTGAATTCCTCCAGAAATTAAAAACGAAACTACAAAGTAAAGATACTGCTTCTACAAGCCACATAATATAAGTCTATGTTTTAGGTTTATATACTGCCTTAAGTGTATCTGAGTTAGGTTGTTTTGAACCGTTAACAATAAGCAGGCTATGCAAAATAAAAATATGAAGCCATGGTTACAAGAGGGAATTCATGGATTGTTAATTTCCTCCAGATGATGTCCATCTTTGAGAATACTATTTGACTTTAGTATAGCTTGTATATTGTATTTCTAAATATAACTATTGACAGGTTGAACCCAAATATAAACTATTAAGTTCTAGGAATTTTAGATTGCAAACATTTCAATATATTGACATGTATTACAATTAAAAAATAAACACCTTTTCTTTCTTTAAAAGTATCAATAAGTTAAATTCTTTTTTTTTCTTTTTTTTTTTTTTTTTTTCCAGTACGTGGGCCTCTCACTGCTGTGGCCTCTCCCATTGTGGAGCACAGGCTCCGGACACACAGGCTCAGCGGCCATGGCTCACGGGCCCAGCCGCTCCGCGGCATGTGGGATCTTCCCAGACCGGGGCACGAACCCGTGTCCCCTGCATCAGCAGGCAGACTCTCAACCACTGCGCCACCAGGGAAGCCCAATAAGTTAAATTTTCTAAAAACAAAGCGGTCAACCCTCTGTTGTAGTAATTCATTAAAATGATTTGATTTCCCAGCAACACCCCAACTTTTCTCCTTAAGGCATTTATACTGTGAAACAGATGCTGATAAATAATTGTAAATAGCAGGTAAATTATAATAATTATTGCATGTAACAAAATGAAATTACAAATTCCAAAGGGTATTGGCCTATGGGATGAAAATGTATCTCATGAAAAATTATCATATTTCTTTCCTATCCCCCAACTAATAGAATTAATTTCAATTCTCAGAATTATATTTATGGGTTAAGTGCTCCTGAGTTATAATCTCAGAGCACACTCTATTCAGACTGTCAGTGTGTATAGTTAAAGAAAGCTGAAACCAGATTCAACATAGAATACTTTCGGGGTCACATCGTTTACATAGAGCTGTTGTGTGGCACAACTATGTAGCCACTGGAGATGCCATCTGTAACACATACCAACTCATGCACATATCTTGTTTTTGTTTTTTCTTTTGTGAAAAACAGCTAGGAGTAGCTAGGAGCTGCAGTAGCAGTCTGCTAAATTGAGAAAGATGTGAGGACAGATCTTGTTTAGATAAGAACCCCACTGTGAAATAAATTATTCTAGTGTATCCCCAAATCTCATGACAGGAAATATTAATGTGCTAAGAATCAGTCCAGTGGCTATGAATATTAGGAGGTATTTAACCTAAGAAATTATTACTGACACAGAGTGGTTTAAAAAGATGGGTTTTTTTTTTTTGCAACTAATTCACAAAAACCTTTCACAGAGGATTTCTCACTGGTCTTTCATTCATTCTTTTTTTTTAAATTTTTATTTTATATTGGAGCATAGTTGATTAACAATGCTGTGTTAGTTTCAAGTGTACAGCAAAGTGATTCAGTTATACATATCCATGTATCTATTCTTTTTCAAATTCTTTTCCCATTTAGGTTATTACAGAATATTGAGCAGAGTTCCCTGTATTATACAGTAGGTACTTGTTGGTCATCTATTTTATATGTAGCAGCGTGTACACGTCAATCCCAAACTCCCAATTTATCCCTCCCCCCACCACCTTTCCCCTTTGGTAACCATAAGTTTGTTTTCTAAGTCTGTGAGTCTGTTTCTGTTTTGTAAATAAGTTCGTTTGTATCTTTTCTTTTTTAGATTCTGCATATAAACGATATCATATGATATTTGCCTTTCTCTGTCTGACTTAGTTCACTTAGTATGATAATCTCCAGGCCCATCTATGTTGCTGCAAATGGCAGTATTTCACTCTTTTTAATGGCTGAGTAATATTCCATTCATTCTTAAAATGAGTGAATGAATGAATGTCAGTAGAATGCTGGGTCTTTCATTCTTTTTATCAGAGAAACATTATGAACCAGGTCCTCTGAAGTAAAATAGTTTGAAATGAAGAACCCATCTAATAAAAGATTGTAGACATCTTAAAACAGTTCTACCATGAAAATGTTTAACAATGAGGAGGCACCGTGAAATTTCTGAGGTATCATTAGATGGATTCAGCATTAAAATATTAATAATTTAAGAATTTGTGGTGCATAGTAGATAAAATTATTCTCCTAATTAAGTTGGTTTTACACATAGTCAGGAAAGCAATGTATAGCATGATAAAGTGTTTCCCTAAAAATAATAAAAATCAGCATGGTATAGCCATACACTTTCAAACGGATTCACATATAAAACCTAGATAAGTAATCCTGCAAAGGGGGATCCCAAGATATCAGAGGTCAGGGAGGTCGGAGAGAACCTTGGGAGGTTGTGAGTGGCTGCACCACAAGCTGGCCTGGGAGCCCAGTTTTGTAAATGGGGATCTGTAAAGTGTCAGGTTCGCTCTGGCAATCCCTGGAGACCTTTTGGATACTGAGATGTTAGAATCTTCAGCCTATATGATCACATTTCTTCCTTCTTGTAAACTTGTGGAACTTAAACCTTACTTGAAACAATGTACAAAAGACACTTAGAATTCCAGCTTTACACCTTGTGAATGAAGGAACACACACATGCTGCTGGCAAGGCTAAAATCTGGGGATTTCTGGGATTCACTTCCTGGAAGACGTGTTGGGAGAAAGGCCCTGAGCCAGAGTACTGAAGGAAAATCAGAAAAGGTATCTGGGTATTTTTTTTTAAAAAGCAACAAAATATCTCATATAGCTTTCAACAACTAGCCATTTAATTTTAAAGCGCTTTTTTCCTTGTTTTTTCTAGTAAGTTGGTTGGAGCTTGGAGTCAGCAAGAGACAGAGTGGCAGGTGCCTCGGTGGTGCTCCCTGCTCCCACATGCCTCACCAAGCCTCTCTCACAGCCCCTACCCCAGAGCAGACAGTTATTTGTTTAACTGTCTACCTTCTCACTAAACCAGAGGTCAGCAAACCCCAGCTGGGGACCAAATCTGCCTCCCCTACCTGCTTTTGTAAATAAAGTTTAATTAGAACACAGCCATTTTTACATATCATCTATGGCTGCTTTTGCTCTATAAAGGCAGAGGAGGGTAGCTGTGACAGAGACTGTACGGACCACAAAGTCTCAACTACTTTCTGGCGTTTTTTCGGAAGGGTTTCCTGCTCGAGGACTTTCCTGCATTAACACAAGGGCTGCCTTCTGGTATCCCCAGTGCCTGGCCTGTGGCTGGTGTTAATAATGCACGTTTTCTGAATGACTCCCTAGCTGTTTGACTGGATGAATGAATGACTATGAAGGAACAGGGGCACACAGGGAAGGCAAACAGGAAAAGCACCAGCGAGCCAGAGGCCAACGATGCTGCAGTGTTAAGCGGTGTGCAGTAGGTAGCTGGATTTGAACTAAGCCTTCGATACTACTTTTCAAGGCTGCAAACATCATCTTCCTCCATCCAGGCCACTTCTTTTCATTAAGCTATCTGGTCTCATCCAGAGGGTGTCCAACGCTTGCAACATCCACGTGATAGAAAGGAAAAGGGAAATGGACGTTGATTAGCTATGGAAAGTGATTGCAAGAAAATAGGATGGAACCATGTGATGGTGGCTGGTGGCTGGTACAGATTGGGTGGCCAGGGAAGGCCTGGAGAGAGGACGTTTACACTGACCCCTGAATGGCCCGCCACGCACAGATCTGATGCAAGAGGCTCCGGGGAAGGAGCAGCTGGTGACAGGCCCCGTTAGGCGGGAACGCCTGGGCATGTCTGAAGAATTAAAGGAAAGGTCAGTGCGATGGGAACACAGTCAACAAGGGGGGAGTGGGGCGAGGTGAGGTTACAGGAGGCGGGAGCAGCGCGTGAAGCCTTTGTCTAAACAGGATTCGACCCTTGGACAATGTGAAGCCACACAAAGTTTAAAGCAGGGATGCAACACAAGGTCATTTATGTCTAAGAAAATCCCTCTAACTTTGCATAATGAATGGATTCCAGTGAGGCAGAGAAGAGCGGGAGAGTCCCATGAACCCTGTGACGTCCTCCTGGGAGAGAAGAGGGTGGTTTGGACTAAGTGGTGCGGCCAGAGAGACGTGGACGGGTGGAGGACACGTGTGGGACAACACAGCATTTGCATGTCTCCTACCGAGCTCTCTTCCTTTTTTACTAACATTTGTGATTTTCTCCATTTTTAGGAAACCTCAGGATCATGTCCCCAAATCAAGGGACCACTGTTATAAAATTAACATCTTTCAAATTACCTTATACAGAGACGGAGATTCTTCCAGTGGTTTCTAAACAAATTTCATTCAAAATCTTCACTTAGGGCCTAAATTAAATGATAGTGAACCTGATAATCAAATAGCACATTAATAAAAATTTAAAACTATAATTCCATTATTCATCGATCTCCTATAATGTGCCAGGCAGTGGGCATAGTGTGGGGCATAGATCAAGGGACAAGAGATGCCCTGATGACCCAGCGCAGGCTGTGTCAGCGCCACCCACGTCAGTGAGGCTGTGGGGATCGGAGTCTCCAAACAGGGCACTGATATCGTCGATACTGGAGATACGCGCGAAGTAAAGCTGAGAAGATTCGGAGGTTAATTAACCCGAGGCAGAAAGGAGATTCCAGCACTTTGTCGAGCTTCTCCTTTTAAACATTTATTGGATGCCTCTACTATGCCAGGTTCCCTGCTAAGTGCTTTTCCTGCATTATTTATTTAATCCACTGAACCGTACGGCCTCAGGAGGGCAGGGCCCACGTCTGTGTTTTCTCTTCTGCAGCCTCACTGTCTCACACTTGTTTGCAGGGGGAGTTCAAAAGTATTTGTTGAGTGGATGGATGGAGGATTCCCCGGTTCCTCTCAGGACAGCAGCAGCAGTGAAATACCCCAGCACAGAGGGGAGCCGGTGAGGACACTGAGGCTTAGAGAGTAAGTAAGTGACGAAGTGGGTACCAGACCCGACTTGCCTTAGACTCCTCAGTGCCACGTGACCCGGCCTTAGTCCAGGCCCTGCCAGTCTCCCTTCACCCAGCTCTAGTTTCAGGTTCCTCATCCATCAAATGAGAATAATGTACCCGGCTGCAGAGGGTCATAGAAAGGTGACAAGATCATCTGTGGAAAGCTTCTAACACACTTCTTGGCTCATGGATGGTGCTCATGGTAGTAGAGTTTCTCCTACTTCTCTTCTCCCTCTCTTATTCAAGGGAAAGAAAAAAAAAATCCATATGACTTTCCATAATTTGCAAGGTAAATTCATCAATTTGTGGAAAAATTGCATTGGAAAACTCTGGTGATATTTCCCCTTTGCCTCTACAGCCTTGCCGCATATGGCCTGGGCGCAATTATCCTCTGCCCTTCTAGGCTTGCTCTGTGTCCCAGAAAGCCGAACCCTCAGGGTTTATCAGTGAGGCTCCCTTGCTCTCTGGTTGCCAGCTCCGCACTCCCCCAAGCTCTGGACTACATTTTCTGACAGTGACTTTATCCCTCCAGGACTGTAAGTCCTTTTGGGCACCCTCTCTTCCTCCACAACTTGCAGGGCTAATTACCTCTCCGTTCCTTCCAGACTCTGGGTGATGAGGGAGTTGCCTTTTTGGGTGCCTCACTATTCGTGTCACACCTCTGTACAAACACATCTCTTCATTAAAGCATCTAGCATGATTTGCTTTGATTCTTTTTGCTGCTCAGGCCAGAATTCAAAAAGTCTCAAAAGGTAAAATGGACAGAGGTGGAGCAAGTATATCAACTAGAAGAGGATCCTTTATCTCATGCTTAGAAACTGGCTCACAGAAGGTAGGTCTCTGGTGAGTGCTAGAATGTCCCTTCTCTGGAAGCAAGCATCACAGCAGCACTAACTACCTGTCTTCAGGGGCAGTGAGCAAGGCTGGCCACATAGTTTTCTACTCTTACTACAGTTATGATCCTATGAAAGAATCAATACGGTGCTGTTCTCCATTCCTGTTTCCATCCTTGTTAAAGCACAGTGCAAATACTAATGCCCAGACCAGAACAACTCTGCTATTTGAGGCATAACTCTTGGAAGGCAAATGTGCTATGACTTAACAGGGTTCTGAAAAAACACATTTTCTTCTCTAAAAATTACATCGTGTAGGGGTCTGTGAGGAACTTGTGTGAAAATGAGAGACATTCTCTTTGGGTGGATGCAACCACATACCAGGGCACTAAGTTTAGAGAGCAGAGTATGAGATGGATTTCAGCCCAATTCATCTTCAAAGCCAGCCCTGCTTGTGCAGTACACAACTTGCACAACTGCAAGTGGCAGCCCTTACTTCCTGTGATTCTAGGACAGCCACAGTGACTCTTCGGACACCAATTTTCACATGTATAAGATGATTAATACTACACATTTTTCACCTAGCTCTATACAGCCAGAGATGATATCCTTGAGTTCAAAGAACTATGTATTTATGTAATAATGTTCAGTTAAGTCTCCTATACAAAGCAAAATTATCATTCCTTTATGGATTGATTACAGGTTATTTAACAGATTACTTTTTTTCCCCTGCTGATTAACTTATCAGCTCTTAATATCCAATTAGTTACTTAGTCAACTTTCAAAACTTCTTTACCAGAATCCACTTCTGGCCAAGATGGATTAACAGGCGCTGGATTTATCCTCCTGCCCCTGGCAATCTGATTATCTGGACAAAATATTGGGAGCAGTGGTTTTCAAGACACTGGATGGCAATGAAGGACAGCACCTCACGAGAGGCAGGAAACGAATGAGCTGAGTCCTATGCCCACCTCAGCTTACTGTCCTAAAAGAGTTTCCAGGCCCTGGACTGGAGAGGGAGAACCCAGGAAAAGCCCAGGGGACTCACAGAACCGAGGGGACAAACCTGGGTTTCTTGGGAGGACCATGCAGCTAGAGTGTACAGGACTGAATAAGGAGAGGAGAGAACTGCATGGGGGGCTGCTCTCAAGTGTAAACATAAAATTGTGCAACCACTTTGGAAAATGGCTGGGCAGTTTCTTTAAAAGGTAAACATATACCCAATACAAGATCCAGCCAATCCTCTCCTAAATATGTAACCAGTGGAAGGGAAAGTATATGTCCACACAGAAACTTGTACATGCATATTCATAGCAACTTTATAATAGCCCCAAACTGGAAACAACCAAGTGTTCCTCAACTGGTGAATGATAAACTGTGGTATATCCATACAATGGAATACTGCTTGGCAATAAAAAGGAATGAACTGTTGACAGATGAAACAACATGCATGAATCTCAAAATAATTCTGCTGTGTGAAAGAAGCCGAAAACCAAAAAAAAAGTACACACTGCATGATTCCATTAAAAAATTCTAAAACATGGAAACGAATCCAGAGTGACAGAGCAGATTAGCGGTTTACAGGGGATGGGAAGGGGGGACAGGGAGGGGTGGGAGGGAGAAAATACAAAGAAACATGAGCAAATTTTGGGGGGTGATGGAGATGTTCATTATCCTGATGGTGGTAGTTTCACAGGTGTGTACATGTGTCGTAACTAATCAAATTGCACATTTTCAATATGTGCGTTTTATCACATGTCAATTATACTTCAAAAAATTTAATGAAAAGAGAATTAAGAATGAAATGGTTTCTTTAACAAAAGATTTTTCATACATGACTACCTTCTCACAATCTAGTTGAGGGAAGCAGCAACTAGAATCCTTTCATACATGGTTGCTTTCTTAATTCCATTGTAGTTACTGAGCAGTATATAAAAGAATTGTTACCATGCTTCATTTGAAAGCATGCTCTATTTCAGATGCCCCAAATAGCGACAGGGTTTTTCACAAAGAGAGCTGAGTAGCGATAATCTGCCATATGTCTTGATTCCTGTCCTCCCAAATGGGGCACACAAATCAGCCCTCCCTACAAAACAGAACTAAAGAAATAAGGTCTTGCTTTAAGCTTTAATTATATTCCTCACACACACATACATCACATGCATATATGTATACACATTTATGTGCATAGATATATATCTTTGTTCTGTTCTGTTACTGTGATTTCTGCTTTCATTTTCTCAAGGGGAGATGCTGGGTCATAGGATTTGAGCAATTCCATTTCTGAAATGTGTTCCCAGTGCATTGGAAGAGAATTAATCTGGAATCACATAAAAAGTCCTGACATCCCACCACTGCCACTTCTGGAGGAAATGAATAGGAAGAAAAAAATCACTGTGCTTTGTGTGTCTTTGTGTCTTCACAGACTTCTAATAATCTCTGGGCATCGATCCTGCTTCAATTTTAAGAGGCTCCAAACGATGATGGATATTGAGTGTTTCAGGTGGAGTGAAGCGGCCCCTTCCATCGGCAGAGTCAACAGGGCAGCGCGTGCTTCCTCAAGCCCAGTCCACAGGGTATGTGGTTTTCACCCCTGACTAGTGATGAAGCCAACTTTTCCATTTAAAAGAAAATCCTTTATTTGGAGGCTATGTTTTCTCCTTATGTTGAAACACTTTCCTTAAAATGAATGATACTGAGAGTAGACACTTTTGTTATTGTGTTTTTAAACATCCTCACCTGGTAAAATAAAACATCACAAACTTATACTGCTCTCTCCTCCTCTTTTTTTTGAACATTACTTTGTTTGTAAAACCCCAAAGTCCTGGCTTTATCACTGCTTTTCAGGACATATGAAAAATTTTATTGACATTTTGATTTTGGTCTATACAGGCTAAGTTGTAACAAAAACAAAGAAGTTTGAACATAATTGCACATGGTCACAAATAACAATGCTACTTCTACGTGTAAGAAATCTCATATTTAATTTCCTCAGTGCAATATCTTCAAAAAGAGCTTGACCCGTCCAGCTTTCAGACAAAACAAACAAGGAATCAGGATAATCACTGTTGCTCTGAGGGGACCACTGAATGTCTGGTGATGCAGAGCTCTGATAAGGGAGCTAATAATTCCTTTGAAAGTATCCTGGAGAAGGGGCCATGGAAGCAGAGAACAACACTGGCAATAATGAAGGATAAGCTTGGATCATAATACAGACATACACTTTATTAGTAAGACTGCATATAGCAATACAAGATTATCAAGTATCGACAAACCTAATCAGGTTGTGCAGGGAGGGAAAGAAGGAAACAGACAACAGTCCAGTGGCTGATTCTACCCCCGCAGCCCCCAACCAAGAGACCGGGTCTGAGTCACCATAAGGAAAGTGTGTGTAGATGAAAGCTTAGGGGCCATTTTTTGATAGGGAAAGTCCTCGTGAGACTCAGAGCAGAAAAAGTATGATATTGGAGTCATGCTGACAGAAGTTTAAAACAAAGTGGGAAAGACTGGGCATCCTCTTCACTTTTAAGCAAAATTTAGCAAGGAAAAACATTTTCACAGTGGGCACTAAAACTGTAGCCGTGGTGTAATATTTTCTCTCAGATAACTAGAAGGCAGTTGACTTCCAAAAGCAGGGGCTTTGTACTTAAGCATACTTACTTCTGCATACTCTGTGGAGTTGCAAACAACTGAGGAAGGCTTACAGTGATGGGGGAGATGTGGTAGGTACAGTTATACAGGTGGGAACTGAGAGCCAGCAGAAGCCAGTGTACAGGTTAAAATGGTCTTATTTGTCTAACGCTCTGGTTGGGCATGCAGACATTCGATGCAAAGCATCTAACTCTATAAATGCTTTAAACCCTCAATTCACTGGGGTTATGTTCTTGAAAATGTACATTTTATTCATAAATAAATCATAGCAATATTTTTTGAATCTTTCTCCTAAAGCAATGGAAACAAAAGCTAAAACAAACAAATGGGACCTAATTAAACTTAAAAGCTTTTGCAAAGCAAAGGAAACCATAAGCAAAATGAAAAGACAACCTACCTAAGGGGAGAAACTATTTGCAAATGATATGAGCAATAAGGGATTAATATCCAACATATATAAACAGCTCATACAACTCAACATCAAAAAAACAAACAACCTGATTAAAAAATGGGAAGAAGACCTGAATAGACATTTTTCCAAAGAGGATTTGCAGATGGCCAACAGGCACATGAAAAGATGCTCAACATCATTAATCACCAGAGAAATGCAAATTAAAATCACAGGATATCACCTCACACCTGTCAGAATGGCTATCATCAAAAAGAAGACAAATAACAAATGTTGGTGAGGATGTGGAGGAAAGGGAACCCTTGTACATTATGGGAGGGAATGTAAATTGGTGCAGCCACTGTGGAAAACAGTATGGAAGTTTCTCAAAAAACTCAAAATAGAACTACCATGTGACTCAGCATTTCTACTCCTGGGTATATACCTGAAAAAAATGAAAACAGTAATTCGAAAGGTATATGCACCCCAATGTTCATGGCAGCATTATTAACAATTGCCAGTATATGGAAGCAACCTAAGTGTCCATTAACAGAAGAATGGTTAAAGAAGCTGTGTTTTATATATATATAGAGAGAGAGAGATAGATAGATAGATAGATAGATAGATATATACACACACACACAATAGAATACTACTCAGCCGTAAAAAAGAATGGACCTTTGCCATCTGCAACAACATGAATGGACTTAGAGGGTATTATGCTAAGTGAAATAAGTCAGACAGAGAAAGAAAAATACTGTATGATATGTGGAATCTAAAAAATAAAATTAGTGAGTATAACAAAAAAGAAACATACTCAGATATAGAGAACAAACTAGTGATTACCAGTGGGGAGAGGGAGTGGGGGAGGGGCACAATATGGGTAGGGGATTAAGAGGTACAAACTATTATGTATAAAGTAAATAAGCTACAAGGACGTACTGTACAACACAGGGAATATAGCCAGTATTTTGTAGTAACTATTAATGGAATATAACCTTTAAAAATTGTGGATCACTATGTTGTACACCTGTAACTTATGTAATACTGTACACCAATTACACTTCAATAAAAAAATGAAAAAAACAGTAACTAGGTAAGTAAAAGTTGAAGAAATATGAACAACAACACTGAAAACGTTATTATTCTCAATATATAAAGAGCTCTTATAACTCAGTAAAAAATAGTATCATACGGTTACAGAAAAAAAACCAATGACATATACAGATCTTTCTCAGTAAATACTCAAAACTGTTCATTCAACCTTATTATTAACAGTAATTTAAACTTAACAATAAGATATAATTTTGCCTATCAAATATATAAGCTTTTCAAAAATAAATTCAATGGCTGTTAGTTGTGTAAGATGGGCTCAGTCATACGCTGCTAGTGAGAGTATTAACTAGCAAAATCTTTATGAAAAACAAATTAGTCATATGGTTTATATCAAGAGTTTTAAAAACACAACTCTACTTCTAGCAGTCTCTCGTATGACAACAATCCGAGATAGGGACAGGCACTGTGTATAAATATGTTCATCACAACATTATTTATAAATAATTTAAAAAATTGCAAATAATTTATATTTCCAAGATTTGGAAGTGATTAAATACAATATAGTATTTGTAGTTTAAATACACTACACTATAGAAAAACATTAAAATAAACCTTTTGAAATGTAAATGACTTTGAAAGATGCTCCTAGCATGATGCTTGTACTAAGATCAACATCAGAATATAAAACTCTCTATATGGCATGATTCTATCTTGTTAATATAACAGTACCCAAACACAGACATGTATTTATACACAGACACACATGTTTGTGCAGGTAAAAAATATGGACAAAAATACCAAAATATTATTGATATATTTTCTCTTTAAAAAATTTTAAAAAGAAAATATATTCTGATAAAAATATAAATATTGAAAGATTATATGAAGCAAAAAGTAAAAGTCCCAAATTACCAAAATTCCCAATAATCTATTTACTTGCCAACCCTCCACCACACCCACTGATGTCAGTGTGAAGTGTAGAATATATTTAAATATGTAATGTTAAAAAGTATGAGTGTGATTATGCTGTGTATATTGATATGTCTTGGAGATCTTTTCAAGTCAGTATATAATCTTCATTCTTATTAATGTCTGGTTATAATTCCACAGCTATACAGAAATTTAACCCACCCCAAGATAAAGAACACTTTTTTTTTTTTCGGTACGCGGGCCTCTCACTGTTGTGGCCTCTCCCGTTGCGGAGCACAGGCTCCGGACGTGCAGGCTCAGCGGCCATGGCTCACGGGCCCAGCCGCTCTGCGGCATGTGGGATCTTCCCGGACTGGGGCATGAACCCGTGTCCCCTGCATCGGCAGGCGGACTCTCAACCACTGCGCCACCAGGGAAGCCCAAGAACACTTATTTTTTTATTCAGACTCACTGTTACAAATAATGCTGCCCTGAACAGGTTAGTACACTTCTCTCTGAACTCTTTATTTAGGAAACACACATAGAAGTGTAATTTTTAGGAAAAAGGGATTGTACATTTGTTTTCACAGATACTGTCAAATTGTCCTCCTAACTGGCCCCACTAGTTTACATCTCCAAAAATTGTACATGAGAGAACTTATATCCCTTTAACCCTGACTGAACATTTTCTTTCTGTTTCATTTTTGTGAATTAAGAAATAGTTTAATTTGTTTTTAAAAATTACTGAGTTGACTTTTAAAGTTGCTGGGTCATTTATATTTCTGTTGTGAAGAGCCTATTTCTATCTGGAGCTGAGACCATTAACTGTTCCCTAATAGTCATTCTCTTTGTCTTTCTTAGTAATAACATCCCTATTTTTAATGGACTCAAGGTCATACTTGATGAAGATTACATTTCCCAGTCTCCTTAAAAGGATAGCCATGTAACCTAAATACTGGCCAATGGGATAAAAATAAAAGAAAAAAAGAAAAAACAAACAAAAAACAAAAAAAAAAAACCTTGCTACTTCCAGGAAGTGTTTTTTAAAAAAGAGTGCAGTCACCTTCCTATTTATTGAAATTTGAATAAGACAGCTGAAACTTAAGCATCCATCTTGAGCCGTTTGTAAAATACAAATATTGTAGATGTTAGAGCAGAAAAATAGAGGAGTTTTAGACCATGATAGTGACTTAGAAGCCTCCTTACTAGACCTGGACGATTCAGACATTGTTTAAATGAGAACTAAATGTTTGTGTGTTTTTAAGCCCCTTTTATTGTGGAATTTTTATCATCTGTAATTTAACCTAATCTTCACTGACAAAATATCCTTTGCCAGATTTTCTCGTTTTGTTTCTTATTGATGTGAAGCTCTTTACAAAACATAGATAGAATATTCTTTGCCTGCCAACAGAAAATTATGAAACAAATTACATAAAATCCATTTATTCATTCATTCATACATCACCTTAATAATTCACTACTCTGTGCAACTTTTATCCAAAGGCAACACTTGGGGTGGGGGTGGCTGGGAGGTGCATTGCAGATACCAGGAGGAACCCAAATAAACAAGGAAAATTCCCCAAACTTTCTGTTTATATGTATATATTTGCTATTACAGTTATCCTAGGTGATGAAGATATTTTCCTCATTTTCAATAAAGGAAAAAACTCTAACTTCTTGCTTCTATTGGCTAGAAGAATAGTATTCAGCTTTGTTTTAATGGAAAATAATCTCAAAATCTCAGTATTTTTAACTCTTAGGGTATTGCATTAAAACCACATTTGGTAAGTCCCACATCATTCCTTAGATACAAATACTGAGAAGCACACTCTATTGGGACACAAACCTAGTGCACTGCCTGGGCAGATTTTCTGTTCAGTTACTGAAGATAAAGCTTTAATGCTCTTTACTTGCATAGTCCCCTTCGTGGCTCTAGTGGGGATCTAGCAATGTGCTCACACGGCCAGGGATTTCTGGAAATTTGAAAAGATATTTGAACAGCAATGGGTTAGGACAGGTGTCCCTTTCCACTCCAGTGCCCTCTCTGGTACAGTCCTCCTGTGCTAGGTGGTTTTAGCATGGTGCTGGGCTTTTGGGGGATCTAGCAAAGGGGAATTGGAGCTGGCTCTACATTCTGCTTGTCGTTTACAGTTCTTTCTGCATTGAATTAACTTACTGCCAGGTATCCCAGGGTCGGAACACCTTCCAGGGATCACCTAGCACTGACTGTGTCAACAGCCCTGGCCGAGGTCAGGATCAGGGTTATGATATGGCGCCCATCACCAGCACCAGACATATGTGGATGGGGGACAGGAACAAGGTAGGAAATTTAAGGGAGGTGGAGCTAGTCTGGGAATATTTCTTCTACTCATCAGATGTGTACAATGATAAGCAGAAGATTGATTCCCATCAACACTGTGTGTAATGGAAGTTCTTTTGGGACAAGAATACATTTGACAATGCAGTTTATATGATTATAAATGCAACACTGATGCTTTTTCTTTTCTTTTGTAAAGGAAATCACTTGGCATAGAATTTGCCAGAATTTACATAGAATTTACATAGAATTCCTGTGTTTGAAGAGCAGAAACCTGCAGCATGATTACAGTGCATGTGCCTGCCAACTAGGAAGCTGCATGTTTTACGTGTCCCGATGTACCAGGTCGTGCCCTACTGCATCCAACAACATCTTAACCTGAAGAAATCTGGTCTCTGGATGAAGCAGCACACAAACTGCCATAGTCTAGCAAAGGGCCTCAAGAAGCAAGTACTGTATTCCATTGACCAAATTCTTACTTTATTCATCAATAAATATCTATATGTAGCAATGAACAGGCTTTTCAATGACTTGATAATTAATGAAGAGGAATAATCACAGGGCCATTATGCAAAAAGATTGAAATGTTTTGCTGACTTGACATGATATACTAACATTGACAAAACCAACATTGAACTCATAATATACCAGTATGAGGAAGACTGAAATTTATTGATGAATTTTCTCAATGTATGGAGTATTTAAGAGTAGTCACTAATGCCAGAAAACTTGAATGCTCTGAAATCTTACAGACCTTATGTGAAAGAAAATGACTAGAGGTTTTCTCAAATTTGAAAACAAGCTTAAAGTTTTTTATCTTTCCAAAAATAAGTTGTGAAACTGAAAGTTACTTTCAAAACCATCAATAATAAAAAATAAATTTTAATCAACCATGCTAAGGGGAAAGGCTAGATTATCTTTCTATTCATTCTACAGAAAATGATACTACAAAAGTCTTGCTATATAGAGGCCATCAAAGAGTATGCAACCGAAAAGTGTAGACAGAAGAGCATTACAGCGGAGTGTCAGGCATTTACTAAATATAAACACAAGGCCACTTTTCCAAAAGTGTGATTTTTATGGTGACTGTTGGCTTCTTAAAATTTGTAATCTGTTAGGATTTATTTTCCTGTTCTCAACTATAAAATGATTTTGTATTCTTTTTCTAAAAAAGGACCCCCAAAGTGGTGTAATCTCAGATCCCAGAAAACCTGAATTTGTCTCTACTTATGGACATCCCAGGCCTTCTTGGCCACCCTCATACTTCTGAAACACCTTCTGGACCGGGCTGTTTACCACCCTAGCTGCCTTTGCAGGGACTGTCCTGGTTAAATGCTTTGAAATTTAACTTTAATCAGAGTTAAGGTCTTGGGCTTATCTGGCCCTCAGCCCCACACAAAGAGCCCTTTCAGCTTGAAGATTCCTCTCCATTTCTGAGCTTGAATGAAAAGTCATCATCTCCTGGGCATGGACTTTTGCAAAACAATCTGGGGATGCAAACTGGAAATGGTGGGTGGGGGGAGGTTCAGCTCTGCGTGGGGCACCCCTTGATCAAAGGTAATGGGAGACCGGAGGAAGCTGGCAGGTAAATCCCTCCTTTCTGCCTTCTGAGGGATATCCAAGTTGTGGGTTTTTTCCTTGCAAATTTTCCCCAAAAGCCCTCTGTCTCTTTATGCTCCCGTGAAGTAGCCTGAATGAATGCATTGACTGGCTCAGCAGGTCTTCTTGCTCAATTCCCTTTATTTTTTTACCCTAGCCACTCTGAGCTTCCACTTCCCAAATAAGGAATAATTCCCCCCACCCCGCCTCAGGCTCTGCTCTGTAGAAGACTTTGGCTAAAATGAAAAAGTTCTGGCGATCTAGCACATAGGAAGCTTTCATTACTGTCAGCTGTTGTCATTACCACGATCATCCACATCAAAACACGGCACTGTCAGATGACCTTGTATTGGGTTGGCCAAAAAGTTCGTTTGTAAGATGTTACACAAGACCCGAACGAACTTTTTGGCCGACCCACACAAGAAATAAAAACAATAAATGGAATTCAGTTAAAAGGCAGAAAAAAAAATACATTTTAAAAGAGAGGAATATTGTATTAAAAATAAATTATTAACTTGAAGAATGAAAGTATAAAAATAGACTTTGCTTTGATAAAGCAAATTTTGGGTTAAGCTGTGATAAAGCACGTATTTATAAACACACAGATACACCTACTATGAATGCAGCAAAAATAAAGCATTTCTGTTCATTCTTGCGGAAAACCTATTCCTGTACAAATGCAAGAGTGAAGGTTCCTAACAGTTCAATTTGTGCACGTCTGCACCCGTGTTTTATTTGCTGTCATTTTTCTCCCATGAAAAGTGGTGGCCACTCCTGTCTCAGAAGTAGGGCGAGCTTGCCTGCTCACCCAGTCAGTTCTAGACAGATGGCCAATACGCATTTTCAAATCATGCCAAAACAAAGATTGAATCTGGCAGAAGCCTTAACCCATAACTTCCTTCCACAAACATTAAATACACTTGCTTGGTAGCCTTTCTGACAGCACAGGGGCATGTAGAAATTAAACACAGGGGCATGTAGAAACCAACGCACTGAGCTGAGTTTGACAGGAGAAAGCAATGCAAAAATGCATGATTGAAATAGGCCTCCCCAAACAGGAAGACTTATGTTCCCCTCTCTCTGGAAATATAAATCTCATGGAGTGTGTGATTTTGATTTGCGTTTGGAGTGTGGGAATATAATTCAACAAGATGGCACCGTGCTGCATCCAGGTAGGGACCTCAGAATGATGGTCTTAATGCTGAGTACACTCTGAACTGCGGTTGTATAATAAGCTTGGAGGATCACCACATCTATAAGAGAAACCGTAGAATTTTGTCTGCCTGACTAACATGCATTCCACGGCCAAACAGTGTCCATAATTAACACGTCTAAAATAAGGGTCCTTGGCAACTGCTCTCACTTGCACTTTTTTTTTTTTTTGCGGTACGCGGGCCTCTCACTGCTGTGGCCTCTCCCGTTGCGGAGCACAGGCTCCAGACGCACAGGCCCAGCGGCCATGGCTCACGGGCACAGCCGCTCCGCGGCACGTGGGATCCTTCCGGACCGGGGCATGAACCCGTGTCCCCTGCATCGGCAGGCAGACTCTCAACCACTGCGCCACCAGGGAAGCCTTCTCACTCGCACTTTAGTCACAGTGAGTACAAGTTACTGAAGGGGCGCAGCAAATCTGAAGACCACGCTAATGATGTCCTTTGCAAATGGCACTTTCCTCTCAGGTCACAGACACTCCAAGAGCCCAGGTTCTCCACTGGTGCATTTTAATGTAATAGACAGAAAAGTGTAGGAAGACACAATTTTCTAGACCCTGAGCAAATTATCAGTGCAGGTAGGTATTCAGAGAATAAATACATCTACTGTGTCATTGGAGTTTTAAAAATATAATCAATTTGTACTAGAAATGAGGGCTCCATCTCAGATTCATCTAAATTAATTTGCCATTTTAAATTGCAGCCCATTTGTTCAAATCAGCAAAGCACAACAGAATTCTGTTTCCCACCAAGATTATTTACTAATTATTTACCAGGGTTACTAATCACTACCACGTTTATTCAGTCCTTCCTTTTGTAGAACACCACTGGTCTGCTCAATAACTTGAAATTATTTTTGTTCCCATGATATTTCCCCAGGTAACAAAAGGACAAGCTTGGGACCTTTAGGAATGAAGAAGTCACCTCTCACTTCATGTTTTAAGAATAAGGATGGGAATAGGTAGAAAGATTCCCTTTCAATCAAACACTATTTACCGCACAACCTCTGAGTAACCAGCAAAATACCGTGGGCAGTAAGCGACCCATCAGACACCGTTCCTCTCCGCAAATAATGAGAAATGTAGTCAGCTAAGTCACAATAAAGCTTTACTAATAAGAGTAATTTAGCATAGTACTTTCTCGTTTTCTGCTATTTTTAGAAAAAGAGGAACCCACATAAAGGAGATTTAAACTTGCAAACATTTTCAACCTTATGTATTTTAAGTACATCTTTGACATGCCCCCCTGTTGCCGAGAGTATCCCATGTATACTCATGTGGTTCAGGGACCTCCGGACGAGCAGTGATGAACTTGGGCCCAGCCAGGCCCCTGGGAGCGGCCAAGTGGGCGCTGCTTCCTGCGGGTTAGCTGGCCGCGCTCCCTGTGCTTCTGTCTAAAGGGGTCGTTTGCGGAGCTGTCCGGCCCCCCACCTCAGCTGCCCCTCCCCTGTCAAAACTGCTACGTGCTGCATCCCAGCCCCTCTCCCTGACCTGCTGCTTCTACCTGCTGGGCTGGGAGCGGCACGAGAAACAGTAACAGAGGAAGCCCTGACGAGGTGCGTGCCTTTCACACACGGGCGCTCACGGGCTACCAGATCCTGCGGGCCCTCCTCGGAGCAAACTGCTTCGATGGCACTGATTTTTTTTTTTTTTTTAGTTTTATTTATTTTTTTATACAGCAGGTTCTCATTAGTTACACATTTTATACATATTAGTGTATATATGTCAATCCCAATGATGGCACTGATTTTTGAGACAGTTTCCTATTTCCCTCCAAGACCTTTTTACAAATCTGGGCTTTGGGCACGTTTCATGTGTATGTGGGCTCCCTGCCTTCTTCGCAGCGGCCTGACAATCAGACAAGTGAGTGATGCCGGATACGACGGAGTCGGAGCTCATTTCCGAGGCCGCCTTGGCTGAAAGGGCCCTGCAGGTTCCACTCCCCCTTCCAGGTGGGCCCCAGGGCCCCGGAAGCTCCTGGCAGCCGCTGCCTCTGGGGAAAGCCAGGCTAGCTCCCGCTCACCCAGAGCTTAGAGGGCAGGACGCCCGTGGCTCAGCTCGGGGCCAGCAAACTGCAACCCAGCCCCTCAGCTCCAGGAGCTCAGGGAAGCCGTTTGGGAGACTGTCAGAGCTTCCAGGACTGGGATCTGGGGGCCTCCAAATCTGTAAGCCTTCACGCCACTTAGCATTGAATGCCAGCGCAGGCCAATGCAAGGGCTTGGGATGGGAATGCACCTCACACGGCACGTTTAAACCAGGGATTTTTATCCCCACAGGGCTGCGGATAACGACTGCTCTTGGTATCCTCCGCTGGGTCAGATGCAGGAGAAAGTGCTGGCGCCCTGCTTGGTTAATTTGCGACTTTGTCCTGTGATTCTCTCACACACCTTGCAGAGCAATCATACTCTGTTAGCCCATTTTCAGGCTGAGCTAAGTAAGTCTCAAGGAGGTAAAATCAATTTGCCCCAAATCATGCTCCACAGTGAAGAAGTGCTAGGATTTGTCCCCAGGCCTCCCTGGAACCACTTCCCCTGCCACCTAGTCTGTCATATGTCAGCAATGGCAAAGTCTCCCTGGGACACTGTTACCTGACACGAGACATCTTCAATCCTAAGTGTCTCTCTGCTGTCTGCAGCAAACTTCTTCGCATGAGATTGTATTTGCTTTGTCCACGATCTCCTTCTAATGGTGTCCAGCTCATCAAGGAGAACAAAGAAATTGGCCCTGGGTGAGTCCTGACACAGAGGCGGCCACAGTCTCCGTCCCCTGAGACTCAGGGCCTGGTCCCCAGCTCATCAGGCCAGTGGTGTGCACAGGCCGAGGAGAAACACAGGCTGCCGGGCTCCTGGGTCCCGGCTCATCTCACTTGCATCCAGCTCCCTGTCGACTAGCAGCAAACATTTGCTCCTTGGTAACGGCAACGTGGTCCTGCCAGATGGAAGAAAGAGCCGCTCACGGGCCCACGGGGCCACTGAACCCACACAGCCTCATCAGAGATGATGCTTTAATCGAGAGATTCAGGTTACTAGAGAAACACACAGGGGCCCTGTAGCCTCCACTTACAGCGTTAGTAAAACAAAACACAGTGAAATAAAAAGAAGAGCTTCGTATTAAGAACTGGCCTCTATCACCCGACTGATGTTTATTGGGTGTGAAGCTGTTTTTTGTCCAGATGTATTTCTAAGTACATGTGACTCATCAGCTGCTCACAGAACATCTGCTTCCTCCTCACATATCCAGCTCAACAGCAACATGAAGTGATAGAAGGGAGGAAATATCGGTGTCCTGCATTCTGCTCACAAAACCACCTTGACATGTCAACTGACAGTAGACAAATCCCAGGCCCCCATTGAGGTTCCTGATTTTCGTAACATCGGCCGTGAGTTTCAAGGAAATGCGTTTCAAAATAATCAGCTCTGAACCCCAGGGCTTGGAGAGGGAGCGCTGAGTGTGTAGGAGAAGCAGACATTCTGTTCCTCTCTGAGGTTTTCTGGACTCTGATTGTCTAGTCTTAGGAGGGGCAAACTTAAGTGGAAGTGAAATCTAATCTGGATGGATCCTTTTCATTGTGGTGTACAGGTAAATGACAGCTGGCTCGGTACTCTCCTCAGAGCCCTGAAGCAACAGAAGCTAAGGGAGGGAGACAGGTGTGGTGGAGAAGCGGGGAGGGGGATGGGATAGAGGAAGGGGATAACGGCGGTGGGAGTGTTGGGAAACAGATCGGGCTGGGGGCGGATGTGTGGCTGCCTCTCCCATCACAGACAAGGCCTGCAGCCGCCTTGGTCTACAGCCCCGCTGGGAGGGCTTCTGGTAGCAGCAGCTGTGGCCACACAGGACCTGCCAGGGAGCCACAGAGGTCCCAGGGCATCTCCCTCAGAATGTCCCCCACTCTCTGGGGTCCAACGGCTGTCTGACAATCTTGAGTTCATCTCCATTTGAAGTTTCTCCCATGAAGGATCTCCTTGGCTTCTTAGTTACCAGTTGGACTCACCTGTTACCGCTGGACAGCACCCAAGAAAGTGTCAGATCACTGCATTCACACGTTCCTTCCTTTTCAAGTCATTTGTGCCACACTAGTTACTGCTGAAACTTTTCAACTGGCGACCACTTTTGCAAAAGTGCAAGCTCAAAAACATGCAAATGTTTATTAGAGATGTCTGAATTTTAAAATCCAAGTAGGAATAACTTTCTGGGGTCCCAGAGAAGCAACAGTTTTTTTAATATCTTAATACTTTACTGAATGGAAGTATATTAATGAGAATTACAGCACTGCTTTTCAGGTGCTAAGAGACCTAAGTGGCGTATGCTGGCGAGATTGCACAGAGGCACATCCCTAAGCTTCCTCGGGGCTTTATAGTCACAGTGTGTTTGGATACATTAACGGCCGACCTCCCAGCACAGGGTTCTCGCTCAGCACTGCCGACACGTGTGGCCAGCTGGGCGATTCTCTGTTGTAGGGCTGTCCGTGCAGCCCAGGATGCTCGGCAGCAGCCCTGCCTGGTCTCCACACGCTAGACGCCAACGGTGCCCTGCCCCACAATTGTGACAACCTAAAATGTCTTCACATGTTGCCAAATGTCTTGCTTGGGGCGGGGCGGGGGGATGCCCAGGCTCGGAGGATCCCCTACCTTTCCATGCACACCCCTTCAAGACCCACTCTCTTAGAATGAAGCCAAAAGAGGTACTATTATTGCCCCACTTCACAGCTAGGTAATCAAGCGGAAGGTTAGTGAGAGGAACGCACTTGCCCGGGGTCACACAGAGCGGTGTATAAGGGAAGAGATATGGGAACATATGCATATGTATAACTGATTCACTTTGTTATAAAGCAGAAACTAACACACCATTGTAAAGCAATTATACTCCAATAAAGATTAAAAAAAAAAAAAAAGAATTAGCTCATTCTAGACGCTACCAGTGAGGCATCAAGTAAGGGGCTTTGGGATGAACGAGACAGAGTCGCCTGACCCCCGACTCAAGCCTCCGCCCTTTCCGACTGACTTGGCAGGAATGGCTTACAAGCCAGGGAAGCCCCGATCCCGGGAGGCAAGACGACTCCTGCCTCAGGGGCCCCCCGATTCCTGGAGTCTCCTGTGTGGCCAAATGACTCTCCTTGTGCTGAGGCGTTTGCCCTGAAGGCTGAGTTATCTCCTAATCCTTATGCTTAAGACCTTCAGAAAGGCTCTTGTAAAAAAGAGAACGAGGTTGTATCGAGATTAGTTAGGCTGCTTATAATGCGAGGTGCAATGCCTCGCCTAGAAAAACGCAAATGAAAAGGTTTTGACTAAAACGTCTAGTCTCTAACCCAATGCTGGTCTAGGTCCCTTAGCACTTCGTTGCTGTCCTAAATACTGACCTTTTTGTGTCTGCCTTCCTTGGTTCAAATACTGTGAGAGCTTTTCCCCAGCAGCAGCCTTCTCTGACCCCCGCCATGGGTTCTGGGCAGCTGACTGGGGATGGAGTGAGCAGTCTGGGGTAGGAGTTTGGTTACAGCATCGTGGAGACATTAGGTGAGACCGCAGCATCTGACCCATTGTATGGATAATTAAGCAGTTGAGTTGGAGGCTAGCATCTACTGCAGGGGCTGCAGCCACTGAGGCCTGTTGGGATCACAGGCACGGGGCGTAAGGTGTGCCGGAAGGAAGGCGAGGGCTCAATTCCCATCCACCAGGCTGCTGGGGGACACTCTGGTCTCCTACTAGAACTTCACATGGAGTCCTTTATTGTAGACGTGCACGTCAGAGTTAACCTAAGAACTTCAAGGAATCCATGATTCATTATTTATTTCTGGAGCCATGGTCATGACACGGTTCTGATTCCATGGGAAAGCAGTTAATTAGAAAACATGCTACTCCGGACCTCTAAAATGATCAAAGTAAAAGATGGTGAGAAAAAGCACATTGTGGTTAAAAAATGTCTCAACCAAGAGAGTTGCGTTGTAAGAAGCGTAAGAAAGAAGGGTAAGAGCAGCCACGGGGTAGCTGGGTCTCAGGTACACAGGTAGGGGGTGGGGATCAGCCACATCTCAGCTCCTCCATCCTTTCTGGGCAGCGTCAGAGGGCAGCTTTCTCTAGCGCCCACACACATTTAGGCGCTGATCTAGAAGCAGAGACGTGCTGGATAAATGCAAAGTGTTTGTCAAACCACTTCTCTCCAAGTGGATCTGCACAGCCAGATAACAGAAAAACGCCTTCCCCCTTTGCTGTCTGAAGGCTGGGACACAGTCTCACAAGAAAACTGATGGGTGAGACCATCTCAGACTCCACAATGAACCACACCTAATTTACAGGAAGAAAAAAAAAAAACCTGAGTACACCGGCCCGATCTTCACACTCTCAGATAAGCCTGTGGAAGTCAGGCACAGTGATTCTTCCACGGTTCTCACCCGTAACTTGTTTGGGAAAATGTAATAAACTGATGCGCAGTGTGAATATTAACTTCAGTGAGACGAGATCCTTTACCATCATTTTTCTACTTGAGAAACGTGAACGCTCATTAAGAACAAGCTGGCTGGAAGCTCTCGATGTTACTCTGCAGACGGTGCGTTGTCCAAATTGCTCTACGTGTGGGATAGAGGGAGTCTCGCGTGAAATGAGGATAATGATACTTACAGGACAGTTTGAAGGGTTTCAGATGATGCGTGTGAAGCTGATGCTACAAGGCTTTGCCTCATGGGCTCGCGGCAGTGGAGGTGGCCCCCTGGGACCTGGGCGGCCCTCTGGGGCACGTGGCCCAGCTGACTCCCAGCATGCTCCGAGCAGGGTGCCCAACACCACGGCCCGCCCCAGGATTTGCAGTGGGGTTGCAGGTCTAGCTGCCCTGCAGAGCTATGTGACGTTTAAACATGCAGCAAATAAACACGTGGGCGCCCTCAGGAGGCGGGGCTTAGCCCGCACTCACTGGGCGTCATGAGACCCCCGTGGACAAGTAGCAGCCCACGCCTGCTACTTCCTGATTTGCACTAATTCTTTCTTACCCCTGGAGTTTCACGATATTTAACAATTCTGCAAATTCTTTAAAGTGTGAGATATGAAAAGAATTAAATACGCTCTAAGGAAAAGGGAGGAATCATCTCGAATTAGTATTTTCAAAGAAGTTAGGGACTTGGCTTGTTTAACCCTTACGAAGGTATGACTAGTACTAATTAATGCAGGTAAAAGGGAACTGATTCTAATATGCGAAGGAGGGGCTGCCTGGACCAGGGATAATTTTGCAAACAGATCCAGATGCAACGCCCGCTGCACCCGCCGTGGGGAAACATGCTCCCCGGGATCTTCCTCCCCTTGTTTAATCTGTGACATTGCCATTGGAATTTGTCATTCAAGGAGTTACAGCTGATGTTACAGCCTGAAGCGCAGCTAAACCAAAATAAACAATCTGCTCTATTCTGCTTAGACTAATACGACAGTGATGTAAGGCCCGGCACACTGGCAGCGGCAAAACGCTTCTCCCACACTGTGTGTCTGCGACGTGGCCTGTGTGCTCACAGTGGCTTTGTCGAGAGAGGCCTCTGGGGCTCCGTTCATTGTTGACGCTGGTGAAGGGCCCCGAGAGGGGCTTTGGGCAGAAATTTAACATTTTGCCTTGGTCTGCATCGGAGAGATTCTGTTTATATCAGCTAGGAGAACAAGCTTCTAAGCTTAGAACACAAAAGCCTTTTTTATTTGATTTTTCTTGGGTGGGGGTGACCTCTGTCTTTCCTGAGTCAGGAGGTTTTGCAGGTACACTAACGGGCGGTGGGAGTTGTCACTACAGTTCACAGAAAGGGCCTGCAGCTTCCAGTATACAGAGATTTGAAGCCTCCCACACAGACACATTTCCAGTTGTCTTAAAGGCCCAATATATTTTTTGGTATCACTTCCCAACAAGGGTTCTCTTGGTATTTTTTTTTTTTTTTTTTGCGGTATGTGGGCCTCTCACTGTTGTGGCCTCTCCCGTTGCGGAGCACAGGCTCCGGACACGCAGGCTCAATGGCCATGGCTCATGGGCCAAGCCGCTCCGCGGCATGTGGGATCCTCCCAGACCGGGGCACGAACCCGTGTCCCCTGCATCGGCAGGCGGACTCTCAACCACTGCGCCACCAGGGAAGCCCTCTCTTGGTATTTTTAATGCATTTTGCCACAAAGGTAACAGGATTTTGTCTTTAAATGGGGGGAGGGGGTAGCTATTAGCTCATAAATGGCTTCCTCTCTGAAGGAGCGCTCACTCTGCCTGGTGTGATCATGACTGCAGCCTCCCTTGCACAGCCACCTTCGGCAGTGCTACATCTGTGCATTCAGCTCCTAAGCCCAGTGTTTTCCATCTGAGTGTAATGTTATTCTCCTCGTTTTTTTTAAAATCCCCACCCAGGGTCCCAGGAGCCCTGCCATACTCCAGAAGCACGTGAAGCTGTGTCATGCCCGCGGTCACAGGGAGCTCCCTCATCCGGTTACGCCTTCCACTCAGGAACACTCGCTCCGGATGAGGGGAAATTGCCACACATAACTCAGTTAAAATTGTCAGCTTGAGTGGCCTGGATTAAATCTGGCCTCCTACACGCAAGCAGTTTTCAATTTTATCACCTCATTCTAAGCAAAGCGTGAACGAGAGTTTAGTGCATTTGGATAGAGATGAAACAGGGTCCTCTTTAATAAACAGATGCTTTTTAAAGCTCGTTATTCTAACTTGTGATTTTCTAAGCGTAAAAACAGATACGGTTATAACGACCACATCCCTCTCCAGGATTTCCGCGTGGAACAAAAACTAAGAGTGAGTTCACCGAAAGGGAAGGGGGGAAGTAGGAAGAAATGAAAATGCCCTGTCCTGCTGGCCGCTGGGCTGGAAGCACCACCCCGTTCCTGCCAGGTGTCCCCTCCTCCAAACAGGCCAGGCTGTAAACTGAGTTGGGCAGGTGAGGTGCCCCGGTCTGTGACAGCACCTGTGAATCTGACAAGGCGTCACTGTGCACTCGGGGTCTGCATGCCTCTCACTCCGGCGTCGCCCACCCTGCCGTGCGGTGCCTCTTACTATAAAGCTCATCCACATCTGCTCCGCCTCAAGGCCTGGGCACGGAACGAGGGGGCATGTTGCTGCTGATTTCTCAGCACAGGTAACGCTCTGGCAGTGACACGCTAGGGCAGCCTCCCCGGGCACCCCCGCTCCCCTCACACGTGTCCACCTCTCCTTAAGACAGCCTTCAGCTTCTCTGGGAGGATGACAAATAATTCTCATGACTGCAGATCTGTGAATGTCCCTCTTCCTCCCACGGATGGGATAGTGTGAATGAACACGGAAGAGGAAAACAAAATGAGAAAGAAGGAAAACCATGACGTTCCACCTCTAGATGGGGCTACTGTCTGCAAGTGTCCTCTGTTTGGTCTTTAAAATTCAGTTCACTTCAACTGAGACTGAAATTAGGTATCAACAGAGAATTTACAATTTAAATCAAACTTTGACTCAAGTAATTAAGTCTTTAGTCCTGCGAACCTCATTCACAGCCTCAGCATCGGGCCGCTGTAGGATGGCTAAATTTCTTAATTTCCTGGGTGCCTGTTTAAAAAAAAAAAATCCCCAATATTGAATAAACTAAAAGGGAAGAGTAGCAAGCAGTTAATGTTTATGTGTTCTTGAACTTCAGACTATGGATAATAAGAGATTAACGGTGAAAAGAGACTTCCCGAAATGCTTGGCAAAACCCTGGTAAATTTCAATTTGTCCACTTGGTAAACAAGTCTGAGGGAGGAAAGCCACGTTTCCATTGGCATCAGTACTTTGCTCTGCATAAAAGTACCAGAAAATAATAGCTCTGGAAGCTCTTTTAATGTTTTCAGAACTAGAAGTGCAGGTAATCTTATTGAGGAAGCAAGAAAAATGGGTCTTTCTACGTTATTTCTGAGACACTGAGCGTAACAGTGGCAGGAAACTACGTGTGAAGTCATCAGGAGAAGGAAAGCTTTGCATATGTCATCTCTTTAGACTTAACCCCCTTGCTCAGGACAAAACAGGAGAGCAGGAGTGGCCCTGCCTCATGCATTTCTTTTTTTTTTTTTTTTTTTGCGGCACGCGGGCCTCTCACCGCTGTGGCCTCTCCCGTTGCGGAGCACAGGCTCCAGACGCGCAGGCTCAGCGGCCATGGCTCACGGGCCCAGCCGCTCCACGGCATGTGGGATCCTCCCGGACCGGGGCACCAACCCGTGTCCCCTGCATCGGCAGGCGGACTCTCAACCACTGCGCCACCAGGGAAGCCCCTCATGCATTTCTTAATCATTCCTGTCAGCTGTGGTACTGTTATTATTATATGACTGCTGAAATAGGGGATGCTCATCGAATCTACACTATGTGTCAGACATCGTTTCAATTGCTCCATATACATTGACTCATTTAGTCACTAAAGCACACTGTGATTTAAATATTATTGTAATCCTCACTAGAGAATTAAGTAACTTGTCCAGAATCATGTCCAACCTCTTAATCCTTACTATAGATTCTTCCAAGACTAGGGCCATTCTGAAAACTCAGCTTGACCTGTAATATAACAGAGGGGCACCCTATTCATCAGGAGGCAGTGTGGCTTAAAAAATGACATGTGCCGTCAAGACAGACTTATATCCAACTCCTCCCACTAACGCTCCAGGTCGTATGCCTCGGGGCATCCTCTGACTTCAGAACTTAGCTTGAACCCTTGAAAGCCTTCTTGGGTTCAGGAGAGACAGCTTGGATGCAAAGTGGAGATGGGTGATGAGTACATTCAGGTAGCACTGATCCTGATTCCTAGGCACCACAGAAAAGCATCCGATGGGTGAATCAGAAGGCATACGCTAGTAGGCAAATACACAAAATGTATCATATTATAAAATTTTATTAGCAGTGACAGTTTTAAGGGAGCTTTAGCAATATTTCAAACTCAGGCATCAAAGTCTGACAGATTCAATTTTGTGTTTATCAAGTTATCTGATGACATACCAAAAAAGAGCATTCCATAATCTTCAGGCCAGCACTTCATATGCCAGGGGTTGCTTGCCTACAACTGGTAGAGCCAAAATGGAAAGCATCTTTCCTACCTGCTAAGGAACAAAGGAGGGCTCAGTCCCCCAACATCACCTACTTAGCGCAAGTTCATCTCAACAGAAACCCCTTGGCCAAGCAGGCAGCCAATCAAATGGAAAGTGCAGACAGCGTAATTACAGAGGGGTGGAGACGTCAGACGGCACTGGGGGCATCACAGTTAACAAGCAGGCTGTTTCTGGACACTCACAGATTAGCACATTATTGCAGCAACTGGAACCTGCAGCTAAAACACATCTACCTGATTATCCTGGGAGCAACCTACTCTGCACAGCCGAGAGCTGGAAAAACTCTATCTGGAAGATCACCAACATCACAGGTGTCAAGCCCCATTTCTCTTAATAAAACCCAGGAACAAAACAGAAGGCACTGTGAAGCATGGTGAAAGGTCACTGCAGCAGCACTAGGGGATTAAAAGAGAATGGACACGTTTGAATATCTCCCAACCTGAGTTTCTTTTCCTTGTTCCTTACAGCAAGATGCAAACAGCACCCCATGCCTGCACTTACGTTGCATATATTAAATGGCTATGTGAATTTATCTAAGCCCAAATTCCTATCTCAAATATGAGAAAATAAAGCAAACAAGAGAAAAGAGTGTTCACTAGGTAATCCAAGTGAAAAATCGGGGCCTTCATCAAGAGCGAGCCTGCCTGTCGGCTTCCCGGGCCTCCGACCTCCTGGCCCGCCGAGGACTCCTCCTCCTCCTCCCTCTCCTTTTCCTCTGTATTCCTCATGATGATGCACCTTCTCATTTGGCAGTTTCCGTGGATTGAGGTTGAATGTTAAGTTTTCTGCCGAAATGGGTTCAGGATCTTGTCAGCTATTTCCTTTAGTGAAATGCACTTTCATCTTTAATCTACTGAAGAGTGCTATTTATGACAGGGGCTCCTTAGAGAAAAGAACTCTGAAGGATGGGCCGCTACCATATTTAAATTGGCCTTACCTAGATAAGTAAATACAAAGATAAGGTCAAAAAAGGTTAATAATTTATACTCAGAAAAAGCTTAAAAGGATTCCATAATTTAAGCCTCTCATGAAGGTCCGGAACCAAACTCAATATGATACCTCTGAAGCCAGCTTGACACTGTGACTTTGCTTTGTTCAAGCTAATGGTGCCATTATTCTACCAGCTATGTGCTCTCAAAGTCAGAGAGGCATGAAAGATACCTTCTGCTTCTTCAGGGAATCATTTATCAGTAGTTAGATTTTTAGTCACTAGTTCTTCCACAACCCTTCTATTTTATTTTTATTCTTACTAGGACAATTGAGAAGAAGACTCTTCCTCTTATCCTTCCTTGCTTGAATCCACCTTCCATTTTTAAATTATGCCAAAGTATAGTTGTGAGCATGTCACTGCCAGTTCAGATGCAGGTTACATCTCTGGTGAACCTCCTCTCCTCCCCAGGAATTCTGATTAGGCTGTCAGTTGCCTGGAAGCCTCAAGGCATGGTCTCCGCCCTGCTGGCAAATTCAACTTTAAAGTCTTTGTGCTACCATATGATCCAGCAATCCCACTCCTGGGCATATATCCAGAGAAAACCATAATTCAAAAACACACACGCACCCCAATATTCATTGCAGCACTATTTACAATAGCCAGGACATGGAAGCAACCTAAATATCCACTGACAGAAGAATGGATAAAGAAGATGTGGTACATATATACAATGGAATATTACTCAACCATAAAGGAGAATGAAATAATGCCATTTGCAGCAACACAGATGGACCTGGAGATTGTTGTAGTGAGTGAGGTAAGTCAGAAAGAGAAAGACGAATATCATATGATACCGCTTATATGTGGAATCTAAAAAAATGGTACAAATGAACTTATTTACAAAACAGAAATAGAGTCACATGTAGAAAACAAACATGGTTACCAAGAGAGAAAGGGAGGGGAGGGATAAATCGGGAGATAGGGATTGACATATACACACTACTATATATAAAATAGGTAACAAATAAGAACCTACTGTAGAGCACAGGGACGTCTACTCAATACTCTGCAATGACCTATATGGGAAAAGAATCTTAAAAAGTGGATATATGTATGTGTATACTGATTCACTTTACTGTACAGCAGAAACTAATAACACAACATTGTAAATCAACTATACTCCAATAAAAATTTTAAAAAAATTAGAAAGTAAAGTCTTTCTGTGTAGGTGAAGACAGAAGGAGAACCTGACACTTAAGGAAGCAAGACAAGTTAGAGTGGAGAGAAGCAGAGATGAGCAACAAGCGTTACTTCCAGGCCATATAAAGGTGAAGGTTCAGGCTGCAGTTTTGCCCCATCACCTTTAATAAGCATGGAGCCAAGTGAACAAAAAGACATCTTAAAGGTTTAAAGAGCAAAAGGAATCTTTCAAAAATGTATTCCTTGTTTATAAAAGTGTCAAAAGCTCTTCCCCTTGTTACCTAAAAGTATAAGGTAGCTGTAAAACCAAAAATAAATGTCTACAGAATGGGAGCAGAATATTTTACCCCTAAGGAAAATAATTATCCAGTTTGTCAAAGAGCTAACATTGCCCCTGGTGGTTGGGCTGAGACGCTAAGACTGAACAGCCATCATGAGGGGCTGTTTACGGAGCTGGCCAGTAGAACTTTCTGCTTTGATGGAAATGTTCTTTATCTGCTCTGACTGTATGCGAGTCACTGGCCACCATGGCAGCCAAGCAATTGAAAGGTGCCTAATACAATCGAGGAACTAGAGGAAACTCAGGCTTAGAAAGTTAAAACGGCTCAGCCAAGATCACAAGCTTAACTAATGGTGGAGTCAGCTTAAACCCACCCCTGTCTGACTCACCATCAATGGGCTCTTAAGCACTAAACACTAAAATGGGCCTGCGCTTGAGCACTTCAACCCCTGGGCCAAGAACTCAATTCCCAGGGGCCTCAGGGCTACAGCGGGTCCAGAACAGTCAGAGCCCCAGGTCAGCAGCCTCCAGGCTGGTGGCCTCTGTCCAGAAGCAGCACTGTCTTTCCACCCTTGTGAGGCCTACACGTTATCATCTCTTTTCCTTGTGTGCCATGAGGCAAATGTGGGGAGTACTGAACAAACAAACCGGGGGAGTATTTTTCTGGGAAAAGCCACATGGGCTTATGCCCCAAATTAGCAAGGATTCCAGAACACCCATGAATAGCACTGGAGGCTGGGGAATTTTCTCATGTGTTGTGAGATTTTAAAATCTTGTTTGTAGTAAAAATACTTACTGAGTACCTGTTCAATAGTAGGGGAAATTTCTGATCCATTGATGTCTTGGAGGAGCATTCAACACTGTCACCAGTGAGGAAAATATACCCAAAGTATTACCTCGTAGCTCGTATATAAGAGGAGAACCGGATGGTGGAGCTCTCGGCACCCCTGGTGGAGCTCTAGGGAAGACTGAGGTCTCTCATTTATTTTGCAAGTGAGGAAACTAGTTATCAACAGAGATGGAGTTTGTTATTGGAGGCCCCCAGGCTTGTGACAGTCTGTTGCACTGGGTCTCAGTTACTACCTCCTCAGGAAAGCAACAGTAGGCATTTGTGAAGGTCAAGATAAAAGAGCATTTTAGCCTTATTTTGTCTTTTTCCTCTTTATAAGTTATATTGTTCTTTTTGGATAATTGCTTCCTATTAAATTCATATTCTTGCATATTTTTCCCTCATTTGTGTACGATTAGTTCTTACTGGAAAATTAATTCTGCATTTCCAACAATTTATATAATTTGATGTCACTAATATCTGGATAAATTGATAAAGCATCAAAAAAGGCCTTCTCTACCTTCATATACTGTCATATAATGCATTCTCTTACCATCAGAGGGAAATCAAAATATGACTCTTTAAATCCTTTTTGTTTTTCAAATTTTATGAGTTTAACATGGATGGTATATAAATCACAATCAAACATTTTCTTCTTACCTCATCTGATTTAGCTTGATAAAAATCAACTCCATTTATATGTATGTCATTTAGAAATATGTCTCTGTTTTTCCCAAATGGATATGTCTTACATCCAATGCTTAAGAAAAAATTCCAGTAGCACCTCCCTGGGAAATCTGAACTAGCCCCTGATTATGCTAATAGAAGCCAAGAGGTTTTCAAAGCAGAAGAACTATAATATATTATTCATAAATAGGCCTCTCTTGATGGTTTTGGTGTTTCCGGATTTTCCAGACCATAGAGGATACTTGATATGATATACGTAAGCTGAGCTGAAGATGTACAGAGGGAAATGGGAATTGGAAGTTAATTGCAACTTTAAAGCATTGCATTTTTTCATTCAGTATATTTGTAGGAATTGGCTGGGCAAAGGCAAGACCAGGGAGCCTGCTTGTCTGATTGTCCTCAGTGGCTGCAGGCACTTCTCAAGGGCCGGGACTTGTTTCTGACAGAGCTGTGGTCTAGTCCCCAAAGAAAATGACTCCCCAGGAAAACAAAGCATGACTCCCTTGCTTACCTGCCTCTACAAAAACCCAGACCTCCTTCATTTTATTTGAGACTCATTAATGGATGCTCTCTTCATGGTAATAACCTAAATAAAATTATCTCCTTAGTTGTCTGGGGCACTTTGTCTTTGACACGGAATAGACTTCAATTAGTACAATATTCATGTTTCCCTACAATTTAAGAAAGACTGTGAAGAAACTGAGAATAACTGGATTTGAAAAAGATAAGAATGAGGTGGGTGAGAGACGCTATAAGTCCTGATGTGCCTGGAACAGTTCAGATTTATGTCAATTGTCTCAGTATAATTATTAATAGCACCCCCTACTACTCTCAAAAGTATCCTGGTCTAAAAAAAACATATGATATCACTTATATGTGGAATCTAAAATATGACATAAACGAACTTATTTATGAAACAGAAACCGATTCACAGACATAGAGAAGAGACTTGTGGTTGCCAAGGGGGAGGGGGTCTAGTGGAGGGATGGAGTGGGAGTTTGGGGTTAGCAGATGCAAACTATTACATATAGAATGGATAAACAACAAAGTCCTACTGGATAGCACAGGGAACTATATTCAATATCCTGTGATAAACCATAATGAAAAGAATATAAAAAAGAACGTATACATATGTATAACTGAATCACTTTGCTGTACAGCAGAAATTAACACAACATTGTAAATCAACTATACTTCAATAAAAAAGAAGTATCCTGGTCCAGACAAAGAATTATACGGTCATCAGCTACTGGTCCTATCATAAACCCCACACCCCAGCACGGTCCTAAGCATAGAGCCAAAACACATCTACTGAAATGCAAATAGGGAGATGCCAACAACCCTTCACCTTCACCATGGTGTGAGCTACAGGAAGCTGGCTCAACTGCATAGTTAAGGTATCACAGGTATTAAACACTGGAAAGCGGTAAAATCTCTACGGCTAGCATTTTTTTTTCTTAATTAGAATATTTGATTAAACAGTTCTAGTTTGTCACGGGTAGATCTTAGACTTGATGATGATTTCCTAGGGATTTCTGTAGAGATAGAAGTCCCTGAATTGTTTCAGCCTGTCCTCTGGTTGGGTGGGTACATGTGTAATAGACTACTGGCAGTTGGCCATGGGTAGATATTTATTGTGTATATTTTTCCTAATATCCGCTAAGGAAAAATCAATTTTGATATAGCTCTTGAAGGATGAGTCCTCAATATTTAATCAACTAGTGGAAAATACAAGAAAGGTTAAATAACTTTCAACAAAATAGAGTCATCCAAACGTTCTCTCTTGCTTGTCTTTATAAAGGGCTATTTTTCACAAGATAATAATTTCCCTCCTAGTGGAACAAAGCTTGAGACGATATCAGGAATGTCAGGAATGTTTTGAAAGCCATGACAAATCTGGTCTAATTTCTTCATTCTGAATTTTTGACATATTATTCTATTTGTATTTAACTTCTTGTTAGCACTGATGCTGTGCTTATAACAGTCATACGAATGTATGGTTGAATGAGACCTGCAATGATAAACTATTGGCACTTCAATCCTATCACCACTCTTCTTATTATCTCTTTGCCTATCCCATCTCTCAATCTCTACCAAATATGGGTGATTCTATAGATAACTGAGTTTACACTATGGAGTTTCCATGAAATTATAAGAAAATACTTTTGAACTGTCAGTGCCCCAACATCCACAAATAAATACCTGTATTACATTCTGCACAAATAATGTTTCCTTAATTCTTACTGTGGCAGAGATGATAATGACAGAGGGAATTTTAAAAACAGACAATTACAATCAGAAGAGGAAGACGGAAGAGGAAGTCAAAAACACAGCCACAGGGCTTCCCTGGTGGCACAGTGGTTGAGAGTCCGCCTGCAGATGCAGGGGACATGGGTTCGTGCCCCGGTCTGGGAAGATCCCACATGCCGCGGAGCAGCTGGGCCCGTGAGCCATGGCCGCTGAGCCTGCACGTCCGGAGCCTGTGCTCCGCAACGGGAGAGGCCACAACAGTGAGAGGCCCGCGTACCGCAAAACAAAAACAAAAACAAAAACAAAACACAGTCACAGAGTATTGATCAAAAAGGCCAGAGAAAAGCAGAAAGCAGAATGTTGGGATCTCAGGGCGGAGATCAACACTCAATTCAAGGTATATTTAATAAGAGTTTAACAGGACTAACAATCTAGTAGGTATTACAGTGAATATAAAAGTAATATGAGTCTCTTGCCCTAAAACAGTTTAGATTCTCTAGAGAAATATTAAATGTACATATAAAACCTTTGAATGTGTGACAGTATATGACAAAATGCCTCCTACAGTGGTATGGAATAAAAAGGAACAAACAAAAAAGCAAAAGCAGAAGGAATAGCTCTGAATTTAATTAGTAATATCTACTTGAAAAACTTTAGAAAGAACAGTTTTGGTTGTTAGTCAAATGCAGCTAATAGGATTCAGAGTGAGCACGGAATGGGCATCAGAGGGCGGGAAACAGAAGGAGGCTGAGAAATGAGATGAGGAACAAAAGGCAGCAGCAAAGAGACAGCCAGGATAACAGGAGAAAACACATCACAGCCGGTTTTCATGTTTTATGGCAACTTTAAGGGAAACTGGTGTTTTCCTAAAAGCGTATATATTTGATGGAGAAGTGCTGCCCATTTCAGTAGCAGAATAACTTCATTATATTGCTGGAAGAATTTAAGAATTGAATATGGGAAGATAGCAGGTGGAAGCTATACATTTTGTATTAATATGGCAATATGGAGCAAGACTTAGGAGCTCTGATATAATATAATCTTTTACTGAAAACAATTTTATTTTCTCAGTGATTTCACCCTGGCTTTATACTAACATCTTTTTAGGGAAAGTATTTTTCTGCATATAGTTTATTGTATTCAAGTGATAGGTTAGAGATAGTTATTCAGGGACTTTTGGGTCTATAAATGCAACAGTCTGATAATATTGTTAAGCAAGTTTTGAGAGATTATAAGACAACAAAAAAAGTTTTGTTTCCCATAAGTTTGGACAATGACATATTTGAACATAATGGTTTTTCAAAGTCAGTATTCATTTTTAAACTATAGAGGAAGCAAGCCTTTTGCTTTTATCTTAAGTATATTTCAGAGTCTTAGGTCAAGCACTAAATTGAAATTGTAGTATGCAATATGGCTGTATTTCATAGCTCTAGGAATACTGCCAATTTGCAAAGGCTGAGTTACTTAGACTTTTTTCTTGGAAACTAGAATGACTTCCTTCAGGACTTACTGTCCTCATAGCTTTCCAAATATCATTACATTATGTAGGAGGTCTTTACTCAAAAACACTCATATCACACAATTTCATAAATAAGGCAAAGAACTAAAGCATTGAGTTGTTGGTCAATCTGCAAAATATTGACAGGTTTTTATGCTCAGCTCTAAGGATTTTACACAAACATTATTAATCCCATCATGTCAGGTCAGTGCAAAAGCAGTGACAATGTTTCAAGTGTTAATTCAGTGAGGTAGCCCTAGGACAATGAAAACAGAAGGACAGAAAATGTTAAACATGAAAAACTGACTGAAAATGAGAGATGCTGCTGCTGCATATGTCATGACATGTTAGAAGGAATGAGCATGAAGGACAAAAACAAGCCAACAAAACTTGTGAAAAGTGTATTTTGTATCTATGCAACCCATAATGATCAGATGGTTATATTTGGCAAGTAGGTAGGTGAACTACTATATAACCTACATAAACTTAGGTTAAGGTTTTTTCAAAATAGTAAAAAGTAAAATGGAAAACTCCCATTATGGATAGCCTTCTAGAAGGCAACATCAGGATTAATTTATTCCTTGAGCTTTCTCTTGGTCCTCACACCCATTCTTCTTGTAACCTATACAACAACTTTAATGTCTTATCGTAAGATCACTTGGGGAGCTTTTTAAAAAAAACTGATGCTGGTTTTCCATTCCTCCCCACCCAGAAATTCTCTCCGCAATGGTCTGGGATGAAGTTTGCACATTAATAATTACAAGATCTTCTCAAGTGATTCTAATATGCCACCAGAGTTAACAAACATTGGTTTACAGGGAGTAAGTTTGAAGCATCTTTTATCAGACATCTAATGTCTCCTTATTTCATTCATTCTCAAATCCCCATTTTTACCACTTTCTTCTTCCTTTAGAATTTGGATAGGGATCCTAACAGTATTAAAATTAATATGTCCAAAACCATTAATTCATTTATTTATTGCACACACACTTAATATCTCACACCCCAGAATTTAGAAAAGGACTCCAGGCACAGGTTGCTAAATCCTTACCTGCTTATTGAGTCACTTAAAAAAAAATTGTTCACTGTTATAGTGACAATAATTTTATGCTTCAGGGTAAGCTCAAATATAATTCCCCTTTTTCTACACTGTTCTTTATTGGATTTTTTTCCATTATAGTAATATTTAACAGATAATCATTGTTTTACACTTGTTTCAAATACTGAAAACAACTTATGGGACTAATATAACCTTGATACTAATATAATTGGATAACAACACTATAAGAAAGTCACAGGCCAATTTCACATAAGAATACAGAGTGAAAATCCTTATGAAAGATAACCTAACTGAAAAAATGTACATTTAAAAAAACAGAATCAAGAAGGGCTTATCCCAATAATAAACTATTATCCCATAATAAACTGTTATGCAATAATAGTTTAGCATCAGAAAATTTGTGTAGTTCGTGAAATTGATAGACTGAAGGAGAAAATGCTCGAAAATGCTACCTTGAAAGATGCTGACAAAACATTAATATATATATATTTGTGTGTGTAGATAGATAGATACAGATATAGATATAGATGTATGAAGCTGACGCAAAACTAGGAAGACAAAGGAACTTCCTTAATGTGATAAAGTGTATCTATCAAAAGAAATCCTCTTGCTTTTGTAGGGAAACATCACATTTAATGAAGAAACTTTAGACCCATTCCTTTTAGTGTCAAGAACAAAATAAAAATGTTTAGTATTACTCCTACTGTTTAATGTATATTACCAAATGTCCTGGACAATACAATAAGAAAAGAATCAGAAATAAGAGGTATAAGGATTATCATGGAATAGAAACAAAAGAAAAAATGTTACTTACAGATGACAGGCTTATCTACATACATCCCCAGAGATCAAAGGGAACTTATCAAAAAATTGTAAAATTCCATTAAAGAACCTTGAAGTGGATTTGATGAAGGGATATACTCCATTCAATAAGGAGAACAGTTAAAGTTGTATAGATACCAGTTCTTCCCAAAATAATCCATAAACTTAGTGTGTCTTTTTTTTTTTGAGGGGGTAACATATAGGATTATTTTCTAGTTTCCTCAACCTTCTCACACATTAAGTATAAATTACATACTATCTAACAATACTTCACAGTTTTTATAAACGGTTATGAAACAGTAGGCAAAATGAAAGGTGCAGTAGACTTGCCAGCTGGGTGCTACTGGCTCTCCCACCAACTGGATGAGTCAGCCAGTTGCATCATTTTCCTTCCCTGAAACTCCTTTCCTTCACTGATAAAATAAGATTAGACAATAGTAGGTATTCTTTACATTTTAAAATGCATTCCTTTTTGTAATAAGCTTAAAAGTCTAATAACGCCCACCACGTCTGCACTCTGAGTACCCCCCAACCTGCAACCACACAACTCATATATAAGCTTTCTGACATAGTTCTTTAGGGTGATATTCTCCACATTAAGCTAGAAGATGGACTGTATCTTCTAGAGAACGTCATCAGAATTAAAAAAAAAAAAAAAGAGTGCTTGTATATGCTTTCTGTGACTCAAGGGTTTTTAAAAATCTTCCATAAATTTATCAAATATACCAGTTTTAATCTATTAGAGATGTACGTTGAAAGTGTTTTTTTTTAATTCAGTGGTACTTATAATAAGTAGTGAGTAAAACCGATGAAACAAGATTTTCAATATATTTTTACAAATACACATCCCCCTCTCCCCAGAGTGTAATCACAGGGTAAAGTGAGCTCTAGGTTTCTTCTGTTTCTATGATTCAAGAATTATTCCTGCTGTAAAACTGACTAGTTTGCTTGTTTCTTTTGAGGTGCATCAGAAGACCAAACTCATCCATCTGTTTCTCCTTTCTCCCTTCTCTCCCACTCAACAACCTAAAATGGAAGATTCCAAGCACTAAGATACCAGGGCTTATACACATTAGAAACAATTTCTTCCTGAAAGTCAGACTGTCTTTAGGGTCACTGCTAATACTAATGTGCATTTGCTGAGATCAGGGGTTGACACATTTTTCTGTAAAGGATCAGATAGTAAATGTTTTGGCTTTGTCGACCATATGTTCCCTATCAGAACTACTTAATTATTCCCCTGTAGCATGAAAGCAACCATAGACAATACATAGATGAATAAGTCTGGCTGTACTCCAATAAAACTTGATTTACAAAAACAGGTTGTGGGCTGGATTTGGTGCATGGACCCTAGTTTGCCAACCATGGGCTTAGACGTAGTTCACCCATTGAATAGGTGTGTCCTATTCTGAAAGGAGGCTTCATGTGAGCATGAGCAAGTCTCTCTCTACTTATTTCAAACGAATAAGATATTTTTTCAAATGGCACACATTTTCAATTGACATGGAGTGCGTGTGTGTATGTGTGTGCATATGTACACACTGACTTACATCAATTTGATTTTAACATTTTTAGACACAGGTCACATAAGCAGAATATCAGCTCAAAGCAGTTCTAAAAGACTCAGTTTGAAAAATAACAACATATGTGTTGTGTTATTAATACTGCCACTTCTACAATTTCTCCCGTCAGGTTCATTAACAGTAGTCCAAGTGTGACTTCAGGTAATGATCACTTCAAGTGAATTCAAGTCTATTGCCAAAGTGTGAAGTTATAAAGGAGAAAATACAACTTCATGGAGAAGCAAATCATTCATGGCCTTAACATTGAGTAAGTGTTAAATGTCTACCAGCTATCAGTTAGGCAAGTTTTGTGGTAGCATCCAATTATCAGGTTGGCAAAAAGCCACTCAGTAGACAGCATGTAACAAATGGCCAAGGATCTTAAATTCATGAATTGAGTTTAAAAAACATATTTACCATCACTCCTTCTCATGCGTAAGTTGCTCTACAGGAATGTATAAAGCAGGCACTGATAATGGAACAAAAGAACTACAGGATTGTCATTACCGAAGATACTTGATAAAGTAGTTGAGTCATTTTGAAACTCTTCTATCACTTAGAAAATATTAATTGCAAAATATTTCTTGTTGTCCATACACTGGTTATTAGGTTACAGAATAGAAATATGATTCTTTTTAATTTTTAACACTGATTCTATATTTGTAGGCAGAAAATCAGATAGTACTCATCTTGAAATCATCGTCAAAAACTCTACCGACTAAGACATTAGTTCGTCAGTCTGTCAGCACATCCTATGGAAAATGGATATGCTGCGTGGTTTGGAGAGCCTCTGATGCGCTGGGAATAGTTCTAGCCGTCAAGATAGTAAAGGCCAGAGTGACCTAGAGACTTCTGCTTGCTGAGTATCCCCTCTTTGCCTCTTCCCTTAATGATGCTAATGGAGCCCCATGTACATTCTGTTCCAGAGTGAGCCCTAAAGGGCATTTTCTTCAGTGAAATGTTCTCTCCATTGGCTGGGAGAAGAGTCCCTCTTTGTTCTAATCCCTGCTCCCCTCAGAGGAGGAAGAACACTGCTCTTCTCTTAGGGTCATAAGATGATGGCTGGTGGGTAATTGCTGTGTTGTGCCTTTCAACTACCTATGCCACAGTTGTGCTTTTTGATTTGTCAGACTAAGTAAAGCTTCTGTTCAAAGTTTCCTGTTTGAAACTTTATGGTGTCTTTATGCATATGCCAAAAAGCCTAGACCATGTCGGGCACAATTAAAATGGGCCATGTGAGCTAATTGCATACATTTCTCTTCTCATATTCCAGTTTGTTTAAAACAAGAAACTAGATTTCTTGTGTTTCTAAAAGTTAACAGAAACATTCCTGCTTCTCACTTACTGGCCACGTTTTAAATTTCCTATGGTTACGCTTATCCAGTTGATTTTAGTGTTCTAGCATGTCTAATAGTTTTCTAGCGTGCCTAAGACTATGATATTATCATGACAGAAAAATGAATGTATATCAAGAAAAATGTTTCTAATATTTATATGTAAAGCAATGATAATGGCAGTAATAATTCTGTGGTGTAATCTCGGGAAAAAAATGAACTTGGTTAATCTTAAAATATTCTATAGTAGAGCTAAGAACTTAGCATAACTGCTTGCTATTCTTTGGTTAACTGCAGAATCTAGTTTGGTGAGTTTTTTTTTCAGACACTTCAAAATGATCATGTCTTCAACTTTACAGGTTAAAGTCTTGTAGTGTATAATGGCAAATTTACAGTTTTAAAATTTATCATTAAGAAAATATTAATTGCAAAAAAATACTAAATAGAAGGAAGGGAAAATACAGATACTGTGATAAAGAGAAGGACTTTCACTGTATCGGTGTTTTGTTTTGTTTTGTTTTTTCGGTACGCGGGCCTCTCACTGTTGTGGCCTCTCCCGTTGCGGAGCACAGGCTCCGGACGCGCAGGCTCAGCAGTCATGGCTCACAGGCCCAACCGCTCCACGGCATGTGGGATCTTCCCGGACCGGGGCACGAACCCGTGTCCCCTGCATCGGCAGGCAGACTCTCAACCACTGTGCCACCAGGGAAGCCCCTATATTGGTGTTTTAATTTCTTTATTTATTCACTTAATTAATATTTATTGAGTGTCTACTTCTGACAGACCATTTGCGAAGTACTTCCATTTAGTAGACTCTTTCTTTGGATGTGTGTAAGTTTTAGCTAAAGAAGTCCATGTATACATGCAAGTGGAGAGTCTGACACACATGTGGTTATAAGGAGCTGGAAAAGAAAATTCATATGCCCTTTTAATCTCATTTTTCAGTTTACTCTTTGCCAGCTCAAACTTTCCATTTCTAAAACAACTCACTGAGTGTCCTTCCTTCTCACATCCCTAACACAGAGCTTCCTCGTTCTGGCACCAACACCATCACCTTCCTTCCATCATCACTTCCTTGAAGTCACGTGCACCCTGAGAACTGCAGAACTCTCAGCAGAGAACAACTGCGCCCAAACCCTGCAACTAAGAGATGGGGCCAAACTCTAGCATAGCCCAAGGATGACCCCAGCCCCCATGAAAACATCTGCCCAAGGAAGCTCAAAGCTGCCAGAATTGACTGTTAGCCAACACCCCGAGATAGGCCCCTGAGCCCCCCTTCTCAGAGCATTTATTAAAAAGGGCTTACTCTGTGAGGATGTATCTCTTACAACTCAGAAGTGTCCTCCAGGACTTGAGAGACCTTCCTCTGAAACGCACTCATTGGGAGGGCGGGGCCTCTGTCTCCCAGTCCCCGAGGGAGGAGAGAATCGTAACTTGGAGCTGCTGGCTGCAGCTGGCGCATTTACAGGGAGCGGCCCTTCCAGCTCCGCCACTCCCCTGACCCTCCTGAGTCCTGCTTCCCCTTGCCTCCAGTCCCTTTGAAAGGCCCAGTCTCCTCTGCACGAGCAGGACTGGAGCTCAGCTCCATCCCCAGCCTCCTGCCCCCACTGTCAGTAGTTACTGAATAAAACCTGTTTACCCTGCAAAAGGCAAAACGAATGTGTTTATCTTCCCTTCTTTTGGATGACAACCCTTTCTTCCCCTTTCTTGTGTGCAGACAATCCCCAAATCCTATCGATTCTTCTTTAAAATGTTGCACAATCTGTTTTTTCCCTTCAGGTGAGATATAAATGTTACACATCTTTCATAGACCTGACAATAACTGCAAAAGGTCTATGAGTTCCCAGCTGAGCTGACAACGAGGCAGAGTGACTATTCATTTCCTGTCGCTGCCACAAACTTGGTGGCTTAAAACAACAGAGATTTATGCGCCCACAGTTCTGGAGGCCAGAGTCTGAGATGCTGCAGGACGGTGGCTCCTCTGGAGGCTCAAGGGGAGAAGCCATCCTTGGCCTCTTTCAGCTTCCAGGGCTTCCCTGGCACTCCTGGAGCTGTGGCCACATCACTCCAGTCTCTGCCTCCCCGTTCACTCTTTTTTAAAAAAATATCTTTATATTTTAAAATTTATTTATTTTAGTTATTTATTTTTGGCTGTGTTGGGTCTTCGTTGCGGTGCGTGGGCTTCTCGTTACGGTGGCTTCTCTTGTTGTGGAGCACGGGCTCTAGGCGCGTAGACTTCAGTAGTTACGGCTGGTTCGAACCCGTGTCCCCTGCACTGGCAGGTGAATTCTCAACCACTGCGCCACCAGGGAAGTGCCCCCCGCCGCCCGTTCACTCTTGTCACTGGATTGAGGGCCCGCTGGATTATCGTCCGGGGTGATCTTGTCTCAAGTTCCTTAACTTCACTGAATCTGCAAAGACCCTATTTCCACATAAGGTCACATTCACAGGTTGTGGGGATCAGCATGTGTATATATCCTTTTGGAGGCCACCATTCAACCCACTCCATTGCTAAGCCCCATAGCAGCAAACCAAAAGTAAATACCTAACCTAATTGCAGTTGCAGACTCCCCCAAGGAACAGGATTTTAAACCAATCAGTCTGGAATTTCCTGGTTAGTGAGGTAATCTGCCTGACAGACCCCTGCCGCCCTTACCTCAAAGGAAGGTGACCCTCCCTGAAACAATCCTTTTTTTTGCTTTTGACTTCCTTGTGCCACTGCCTTTCTGCCTTAAAACCTTCCATTTTGAACAGCTCTTCCAAGCGCCTTTCTACTTGTTAGATGGGATGCTGCCTGATCCACGAACAATGAATAAAGCCAGGAAGATCTTTAAACTGACTCAGTAGAATTTTTTCTTTTTTAACAAGAGAAAGAGTATGACAGTTAAGGACACAAGAGAACATGATTATATAGCAATAGTCATGGTAGATGTACACATAAAACAGTAACGCATGTAGGTAATCAGACCATTACGAACTCTTAATATTATTGCACAGGATGAACTGATTTTAACCTAAATGTAAAGGTCACAAAGAACCAAGCTGCTTTTGGGCTAACATTATCAACAGTGTCTCAAAGTAACGAAAACATCAGTCAAAATAAAGAGACTTGAAAGTGTAAGTTGAAAATTATTTGCTTGCAATTATTCCATCTATTTTTGTGATGTTCTTTTCTATAACACATTTATCCCAAAAGATTTTCAATGTTTAAGACAAGAAGAATATAAAAGATTGTTCCAAAACAAAGAAAAAAGATTGTTCCACAAGATAAAAATATATATATATATTAGTTTGATACAAACTTCTACTTTCCTGTTCATCACTACTCTTCATTGATTTTTTTTGAAATAGGAAAAAGTTCTGCATTGTTGTCTATAAGTTTTTACATTAACAATCTGCTCAGAACTCACAAACATGAATTAATTCAATACAAAAAATCTGGAAAATAATTTATGCTTAACAATTATGCCTTCCTTTTCCTGTGGATGTGTCCTACTCTTCAGGAAAAATGAGTTCAGGAAGATACTTAGCTATGTGATTTCTCAAAATTGAAAAATAGTGGTATTTCCTGGAGGTGATAGTGAAGGCAATCTGTATCTGATAATAACCCCATCATCAGCACCACTGCAGCAGGGGAAGGGTGGAAAATCCCCATCATTCTCAACTCGTCCCCCAAGTTGGAAAGTTACAAGGTCGGGGAGGGGGCTTGTGGTCCGTGAGAAGCTTGAGCACTTTAAGGTCTACAGTTTCTAAGATGACTGCTATAATTGGCTATGAGGAGGGTTTGGACGGCTATCTGACATTAATCTTTGGAAATAACTCAGACTCTGAAGAAGGCCTTCTTAACTTTTCCCTTCAGACTTGCTCCAGGAGCAAGGAAGGGTCCAGATTCCCATGTGGACCGCAATCGCGGCTGTCTAGAGCGCCCTTGCTGTTGACTGATCCACAATCAGCCCTCGAGCCCGTGCGGTGGGTCTTGATTTTGATCCAGACCCTGAGCCGTGTATTCTTGCAGAAACTGGACAAGGTGTGTACATGTTTCCAGTCATCAGTCTTTGTATTTTTAATATATCTATCTGTTCTACATTGTGGAATGATTCTCCATCTTTCGTACTGAGATTATAAAGCCTTGAAAACATCTGTCTTTGATCTTAATATTTTCATTTTTTTTCTGCCAAATGTCTTGAAAGGATCAGAGAGTAAGTATCTTAGGGTTTGAGTCCCAGACAGTCTCTGTGGCAACTACCTAACTACTGTTGTAGCTCAAAAGCAGCTGTCAACAATCCAGAACAAATGGGTGTGGCTATGTCCTTCCAAAGCTTATTTATGGGCACTGAAAACTGGATTCCTGACACAGGCACACCTCGTTTTATCGTCCTTTGCTTTATTGCACTTCACAGATATTGCGGGTTTTTTTTTTTTTACAAATCGAAGGTTTGTGGCAACCCTGCATTGTCAGATTGACAGCACGTTTTAGCAACAAATTATTTTTCAGTTAAGATATGTACATTTTTTTAGACATAATGTGATTGCACACTTAATAGATTACAGTATAGTGCAAACATAACTTTTATATGCACTGAGGAAGTAAAAAATCTGTGTGACTCACTTCGTTGGGACATTCGCTTTATTGAGGTGGTCTGGAAGTGACCCTGCAGTATCTCCAAAGTATGCCTATAATTTTCACGTATTGCTGTATCATTCTTAAAAAAATTTTTTACAACCTCTTAAATATGTAAAATCTATTCTTAGCTCATGAGCTGGTCACATTTAGCCCATGGGCTGTAGTTCGCTGTCTTCTGGTCTACAACAAGGTCATGAGAAAGTATGGCTTTAAACAAATGAAAAGATGATGATGAGAGTAAAAGAAAAAGGTGATGATGATGATGTCTGTTTAGATTAATGACATAAGCAGATAAATGCTTGCCACTGTAAGGAACTGCCTGGCATTACAGTGAGAGGCACAAGTTATTGCCAAGAGAACTGGTTCCAGTTTCAGTTTATCTGTAACCTGTTAGTAGTCTTGGGAAATCACTTAATTTCTTTAATCTATTTTTTTCTCCTATAAAATAATAGAAAAGGATTATAAAATTTCTAAGATCAATTTTACCACTGAGATTATTCCATTCTTATGTTTATAGCTTCTCCTTTTTCCCCTGTATAACTAGCTACCTGTTTATTTATTGTTTTACTTATATATGATTGTAAGAGATAAGCTTTTAAAATAGAAGGTGACTGGTACAACTGAAAATGAATGCCTGTCTCTAATTTGTCTTTAATGCACAAGGTACTTGTAAAAGAGCACAGCCTTTAAGCTTGCCAATGATTTTCAGCAGGTCATCACCAAGCACACATTTTGAAAAAGCTAAGAAATATAAAATCAAAGTAAGACAGAAATTATGCAGCAGAGAAGTCCAGTTAAAAGGAGGAGAAAATATTGGGATACAGATAGCCTACCTCTTGCTGCCATCAAAAGCATCTGACAGGATTAGGTCCTTGCTGCAGGTGCTGAAGTCCTACTTACTTAGACTTTAATGGCTGACGTGGTGTATTTTACAGTGTAATATAATTATAATTGCAGTTTTAAAAACAATGTACTGTCCAGCATGCACACACCCTATAAATGGCATAATAAATGGTCAATAAATAATAATGTGGAGTTCACTGGGACTGAACCACATTTTTACATTTTTCTAAAGTAGAAGATGCTAAGAAACAGAAAACAGAAAATAAAATAAATAAAGGGGGTATATGGCCAACCTATACATGTTTCTAAGAGCACTTGTGCTGTGTCTAGGGATGATGATGAAGCCCAAGGGTAAACTGGCCCCATGATAATTATATTCTCTATCATACTCGATTCCTTTGTAACTGGAGCACACGTGGATGACCTAGAGGTTATCTTTGACCTGCTTCCACCCAGGCTTTGCTCCTTTGCTGTTTTTGTCAATAGAACCACATTTCTTCCACTCACACACCTGAGGTCATCTTTGGCTCCCCTCTCTTTATTTCTCAGTCCTCTCAGTCTCCCAGCCCTGTGGGTCCTTCCTTTGAAAAACCTCCTCAGCCATCAACTCTCTTTCATTTTCCTGCCAACTTCTTTACTGTCTTCTTCCCAGGGCAGACGCCAGGTCTGGCACACAGTGGGAATCCAGACAAGGCTTCTATGAATGGGAGAAGTGAAGGCAGTCCTCAAATGGTTCATGACCCAGGGCAACCTAGCTGCATTGAGTCAGATTATCTGCAAAGGTTTAATTCAGTTTATGAATTGATTTCACAAGATTTCAGCCCTGTTTTCTTATCTCCTTCCTTCCCTTCTTATTCAACCAATAAATATATTTTGAGCATTTATTGTATACAAACAAAATAAAATAAAATACCAACCAGTTATGGAATGGGGATGAGAGGAAGAAAAGAATGTATCCGAATGTCCAGATCGTGGCCTGTCCTAGGGGTGCCTACAATACAACTGAGAAGACAGGTAGTACAAAGAAAATGACAGTATAGGAAGCCCACCATAGCTCAGCACATGATCAGCCAAATTAGTGATACAGATTTCAAGTGCTGTGGGTTACAAAGAAAAGGGGATGATTGTGTTTTAATGTGCTTTAACTTCATACTCAATTAGACATGTAAACTAAATCAGTACATATTAGGCCACACCAAACAAAGCCAGAGGAATCATCTTGCACACTCCCCAGTCAAATGCACTCAACATAATTATCTCATGCTCCTCTTTTTGGAATTATTTATGCATGGTTTTCTTTTGTGGGCACGAGTAAGAATTACCAGCTTAAGTTTAACACAGTTTAGTTACACCTCTACCAAAATAATATTTTATATGCCTCCTGATCAGCGGGCTATCAATATTTTATATTAATTGCAGAGAAAAGATATCAGTGGAGCTATTTAAAAATTCTTCTGGTCTGTGAATGGAAGGCGATAAGAAAAGTGATTAATTATTCATTATTGGTATTATACTGTGTGCCAGGGACAGTGCTAAATGTTTTCATGGACTTCATCTATTTTAATTCCCACCAGGAACACTGGAGATAGGTCTCATTATGAAGACTGTCTTTAGAGGTAACTAGAGAACTTTGGGGAGGTAGTCTGGGCATCATGGAAAGTCCCTTGTGCTTAAATTACAAACGGGGGGTGGACACTGAAGAAAGCTTTTCTTGCAGGATGAATTTAGAGGTAGAATAACCACCTACTTAGAAAAGTCAGACGAGAAGGGCTGAAGACAGAAGACAGATAAGGGAGAGGAGAGGACAGAGAGGGAGAGAGAGACAGAGAGAGAGACAGAGGAAGAGAGAGAGAGAGAGAGAGAGAGAGAGAGAGAGAGAGAGAGAGAGAGAGAGAGAGAGATTAGGAACAAGAAAGAGAACAAGACAGACAGACCCATTGACCATATGGAAACTACATTGTCAGAGAGAAAGAAGGATATTTCACCTAGAAAAAACTCCAAGCTCTGTTCAGTGGGCCAAGAAAATGCCCTACATGTTGACCAATCTGCAACCATTCATGCTGCCTATTTTGTGACTCTGCACTATGTCCTGGCACTGTTCTTGAGGCTGGGGACAAGCACTGGAGGTGACAAGACATACACAGCCTCAGGTTTCACCAAGTTTACAATGTAACTGGGAAGAAACTTGAAGAGCAAGCTAAGAACTTTGCATGCATTACTTTTAGTCATGCCAACAACCCTGTAAAGTTGGAGATTTCTGTCCTCTGCCCAGGAAACAGAGGTTAAGACATTCTACATCCTTTTCCGAGGAAACAAAGGCATGCAATCTCACTGATCATCGCTCAAAGGCTGGTGAGGGACAAGCAGGATTTGCTTTCAGGTGTGGTCGGTGCCACTGTCTCACTGTCCCCAGTGCCCTGTGCAGCCTCCATAGCATAACTCCCTCCTAGACGGGGGAGGAGGAGGCCAGAGAAAGGAGAGAGGAGAGAACAGCGTTTCCTTTCCCCACCCTAAATGCCAAGTTGCTCTAGAGACAAAGCACAGTCTCTCTTGAGATATCTATTGAAAAACAAAAATCAAAACTTAGATGGAAGAGCTTTTCCAGGTAAGGGGGACATCTCTTGCTTCTATTGTTAAAGGGAAAAAATAAAAAAGAGTTTTATATACATACATTTTAAAAAACAGTAACATACCCTGATTTTAGAAAATGAATAGGACTAGTTAAGAAGCTTCCAACAGAATCTGTGAATGAAAAATAGGTGTGTTTTGTAACCAAATATGAAAGAATGGTAGTGGAAGTCACCATATGTTTAGCAGACACTTCAATGGAACAAGCCTTACAGATGGTTCATTACTATCAGAAACTTCATCCCTTTGACTTAACAGCATCACATTCTAAAAGTGTACAAAACATTCCTAGGGTTTTCAGTGAGCTATGAATTATCCTGAAAAATATCTTAATCATTTCTGTTTTGGAAAATGCACCATGGTGGAATGATACATATTTTATATTAGTAGAGGTATACATCTCATTCAGTGAAATGGCCCCCAGAAGTCTCAGAGAGAAACCGTATGGAATCACTGATGCAGTCATTAAAAGAATACAATGAAATTATCCTAGCCTGCATTAATTTGGGGCCTACCAAGAAAGGTCCTTCAGTGATGAAACCTTGTAACCATTGCTTCAGCAACCGTAAAGTCACGTGTGCACTTAGAACTGAGCCTACATGGTTTTAGACACTGTTCCAGGCTCATTTCAAGCTATGATGTTGCACCACACTTTTAAAAGTGCAATAAAAAGTACCACATTTTACAATGTGACTCAAAGAAGAAAGAAGAAAGATGGGATATTTCCAGGAATCCTTTGTGGGCAAGAGGACTAGAAGACCAGAGCCCTTTGCTCACGGGGTTTACAGCACAAAGCTCTCTGTGTAGGATTTTGAGACACAAGTACATATAATACATTTAAAGGTATTTGGTGGCTATTGCATAAAGTTTAAGATGTGTGTCTGTCTACTTTTCCTTCTGTGGATGAGAGTAGGAAATCACACCATGGGTTCTTAGTGTGTAATTCTCAGCTGGTTTAGTCCATGTGCAGAATTCTTAACATGTCTGTGGTAAGAATTTTTAACACTCCAACTGTACATTTGCCTTTGGGGTACACTGTGGGCATCAGGAAGTGGAAAATTCTAGCATTCACTGATTGCCTTCTATGTGCAAAGCCTCTGCAGCCCACTTTCATAATTTTCTCATTTAATTTTCACAGAAATCAATTAAATAGACATCTTCATTGTTACATACTCAATAAGGAAATATCTCAATGACTATTCACAGAGCCTTTGCTTTTCCCTGGGACTGTTCTAGGTACTGGAGAACAGTGTTGCTCAAAACACACAAACTTTGGCCCTATTTGGTTCACATTCTAGTGAGGGGGAGAGATAATAAATAAAGGGACAAACAAATGCACAATATGACATCATCCAACAGTAAGTACATGAGGAACTTGCAGCAGGATGGGGGGATGGAGTTATCTGGAGGGGACAGCATGTGAGTGGGGACCTATTTTGCAGAAAGTGGTCAGAAGATGCCTCCTTGAGTGGACTTGCAAAAGTGAGAGGAAGAGCTGTGAGTAGTTAAGTAACGACCAACGTTACTGAAGTCATCCTGATGATGCATTTACAGTACTTTGAAAACCTGTACTTCCACAAACTGATAATTTAATAGGGACAATGTTGGACATTTATATCACTTCATATTTCTCAAATATTGTCTCTGGCATCAAATATCAAATCTTTTTATGAACTTGGGTTAACCCTTGTGTCAGACTGCCTCACACATCAGGTCCTCCTATCCTTGGATCTGTGTGGGTCCTGGCCACCTGCACACAGTTAATCCCAGCACTTTGCCTCACATGCTGGGCTTTCCTGCTCATACTGCCCCAGACACATCCTGGTACCCCGATGCTTAATCAGTGGCCCCTTGTTTGGAGCAATCAGTTGCACTTAGCACTGACCAGCTCCATAAGGCGTCCTCAGTCTCCCTACTTTGCCCCCATGTCCCTCGCTCCTGCATCCTGGGCCGGTGGGCAGACACGGGGTACCACCCAGCACAGAGACTTCACCCCAGGCTCTGTTTTCTGGGGAGCCCAGACCTTGACACTCCCCTCCTAGACACCCAAATCCTTGAAGGGAGATGGCCTGTTTTCATTTTTCATCTCTCTTAGTGTTGCAAATAGAGTTATTCTCCTGAGGGTTTACAAGAATCTATCGCAATTTTTGGTTAAATTGTGAACTGATGACCATAAGAAATATAGTAATTGCTTTCAAAAAAGTTAGATGTGAGCTAGTATGTTGTTGGTTATCAGGTAGGAGATGGGCTACTAGCAATGCAGCCACGAGAGAGTAGTCAGATTTAGAAAGGGTGATCGATAAAATGAATCAGCTGAAAATCCAGAATGAAATAAAGCAAGTTCTCAATGAATTCTGTGCCGACTCCCCAAAACCACCACCCAAACTCCAATTGCATTCACTGTTTATCTCTTCTTTCCAAGCACCCCGTCAATCTTTGCAGTTTTCATTTCTGGAAACTTTCCCAGACTTGCTGTTTTGGACCTTTCTCTGTAGAAACTGGTGTCTCCTATACCCAGAAACTGTCTTCCTATTGGGAACATGCTTAATCCTAAATCAGATGTCACAAGGCCTAAACTGTGGTGTGGACTGACTGGAAACCATGTTAGCCTGAAACGTATACAGTCACGAGAGAGAGCAAGACACACAAAGAACTAATCTTTCAGACCCAGTTCTACTTAATAAGGTCATACATGCAGTGCTAACCATATCTGAGAAATTCTGAGGAAGAGAAAGGCAAACCTTAATTAGTATCTGCCTTACACCAAGCATGAGTCACACTGATAGTGTGAGAGAAAATGGGAATCCCCTTTTTAGAAAGAAAATAATTATTTCATATTCCAAACTGTAATACAAAACAAAACAAAACCAAGAAAAAAACACTAGTCTTCTGGCTGAGGTGTTTGATTACAGAACTGATGTCCCTGCAATAAGCAAAATGACACTTGTCAGAAAAGGTCCAATGTCTTGTATTGGCACTAGAAGGGAATATGTCTATTTCAATGGGGTTCAGAGTTATAGGTGGAAAAAAAAAAGACAAAAAAGAAAAGGTCCTATGTCCCTTGAAACCTTTCTCAAATTTCCCTTTTGTCTACTATTAGCTTAGCCCTAGACATTCTGTTTCCTCCAAGGTTCTAAAATTTCCTAGAGGCTTGTGATTATTTTATATATCTAAATGATACATGTAAGATTTTTTTGAAGACTATTTTTCTTTATAAATACATTTTCATCAGCACCTACCAGCTGGCTGACTATCTAAAAAGGGCTAGGATCTCCGCTTGATGCATTGAGCAATAATCATGGTCCTTCTCAAAAAATATCCACTTGTGAAATGGGATGGGATGAGAGGCTAAGATATAGCACGTCTTGCACTGTTTCACCTGCAGTCCTAATGACTCAATGACATTGGCATTATTATCACCAGTTACCAAACTTCTCTGAGAAACTTGCCCACAGTTACATTGGGTTGGCCAAAATCTTCATTTGGGTTTTTCCGTAAGATGTTACAGAAAAACCCGAACGGACTTTTTGGCCAACCCAATATAATTAGTAAGTGGAGGCAATGAAATACAGACTGAGGTTGTCTGATGTCAAAGCTCAGGTACTGTGACCACCTCTAGTTTCTTTCCCACTTGGGTACATCTGGACTCTGGTAGAACGTTACCAAGTGTTCACTGGGCTTAATTAGTTAACCAGTGATTTTTTGCCTTTACCCAACAGCTGTATAACCTGAGACTTATATTCACAGTTAGGGAAACACTGCCGAAGAGGCAGAGAATATAAGGATGTACTTAAGTACATATATCTTACAGTACTGCTTTTCCTTCTTTAAAGGTTGCCAAATTAAATTTGTTTAACATTTTGGCCCTCTTGTAGGTCATATCAAGTATTATCAATGTATTGGTTGTTCTGAGTACTTAACAATATATTATTTAATATCAGTCAGATACTTACCACCACCCTTGATTTTGAGATTATTGACTTCCTTTTTTTGCATTTAAAGCAATAATTTTCACTTTTCATATTCAAAAATGCATAGCATCTAATATAGCTCTAGGTCAAGGTCCATCTTGAACACATTTACGATTCTGAAAATATTTTTCATTTTTACTTTCTACTGTTAGTAATTTTTCTACTCTCATATCACTGTTGATTTTCAGGAAGGCTAATATCTGTGAAATATTTTAAGTTTTATAAAATAATGGATCATATCAAACACTGATAAAGATCCCGCTCTCCTTTTTCAAAAATAACATCTGGAAACCATTGAAATCTTTCACATTCAAAGCAAGATTTCAACAGTTTATTAAAATGCAATTATTTTTGAAATATTTTCATTACAATTTTTAGAAGTATTTATATTGACTACCAAGAAATTCTAGTTTGAAATCCAAAGAACCCCTTCTGAGGGACCAGGTCATTTTTATAATCGTATGCGTTGACCATGATAAAGGATGCAATAGCTCAGTTTCTGAATCCCAATGTAGATCCAAACCTTCTCACTTTCAGAGAGACGCTTTCTCAAGCCATTTAGCTTTCCTGAGGCTTCATTTCTGTGTTCAGAAATGTACACCTGTGTTCAGCTTTGGTAGATCCAAGCGCTGATTTGTTGTACCAATCTACGCTTCCTCCTACACAGTTCCAAACTCCGCAGAATTCTAGCTGCTCCACACCCTCACCAGCACTTGAAATTTTCTCTTTTTCAACCTGGAGATGTGCTCAAGTAGATTCCTACACTCTACTCCGGACATAACTAAATCCATACCAATGGAGTTTTTTCTCCAGATTCAGTATTTTTCAAAGCTCCCTAAAGGATTCTTCACTAAGCCAAGTTAGGAATCACTGCTAATCAAATGAGCTGTCTTGGGACTTCCCTGGTGGTGCAGTGGTTAAGAATCCACTTGCCAATGCAGGGGACAAGGGTTCGAGCCCTGGTCCGGGAAGATCCCACATGCTGTGGAGCAACTAAGCCCAAGCCTGTGCTCTAGAGCCAGCGAGCCACAACTACTGAGTCCGCATGCCACAACTACTGAAGCCCACGTGCCTAGAGCCCATGCTCTGCAACAAGAGAAGCCCCGCACAATGAGAAGCCCGTGCACCGCAGAGAAGCGTAGCCCCTGCTCGGCGCAACTAGAGAAAGCCTGCGCATGGCAACGAAGACCCAACTCAACAACAACAAAAAAAGCCGAAAACCAAAAACAAACAAACAAACCAAAACCTTACAAATGAGCTATCTTGTGATGGACCAAAAAATGTCCTCACTGCATGGGAGTCAAATACAAGTTGAAGGATTGAGAATATCTAGGCCAGATTGTTACCTTGCCAGGAAGACAAGGAAGTGACAACAAAGCTGACTAGAAGTACCCAGGCCAGGAACATTTTGCATGACTGCTCCAACGTTTCCATGAAACTAAGGGTCGGCGTTGTCTGCACTGGTAGAGTGCAAGGGTTTATGAGAGAGGACGAGGTGGTCACTTTGAGTTACAAACTTGATACTCTGAAAACACACTTTGAAAATTATCATTATAGAGTCTTTTTCATTTTCAACCTTCTAATTTTTATTTTAGATGATCAAAGTAAAATCACACCATTTTACATAATTATAGCATATTTTAAAGCTCTTCTTTTTCTGTTTCAAATCTGTAGGATAACCACTCAGCAACAACATGCCATTTTCTTCTATTTCCTACATTTTAGGCATCTGCAAATTAGAAGTGAATGAAAATGTACAGAATAAAGGGAATTCTGTCAAAACTATATTGAACTTCAGAAAAGAAGCTTGCAGTCTGACACCGTGTGCAATATAAACAGTAGCTTAGGGTTCAAATTATCATATTTGTGCTTTTTTCATGTTTAATTTTAGAAGACTACATCCATGGGGATGTTATATGTAAACGAGCCTGTCTCTGAAATATCCTATTTAAAATGCTAATCGGCAACACTTTTCAATATTTTGTGTTTTCAAAGCAAAAAAATCACTCATAAAAGAAAATTTCCTTCTGCCACATGGTGTATGTATAGGTGCATATGTTTTTCTTTGTTAGATAACGTGCTAAGATAGATTATAAAAATTAGTATTTTGGGCCATCTTTCCAAAATTATATTTTTAAACTAGCACATTTATAAAGCATAAATGTAAAGCTCTGTAACACAGAGAGATGTGATCATATTCTTTGTAGTGTATCCAACCTGTTAGTCACATACATTTGTCTTCATTTTAGAAGCGTGAGTTCCTGGGTAATTTCTATACCAGAAATATGCACACCTCTGAATGTTTATTACATCTTCCCATATGAACTAGTATTAAGGTCTCCTTTTGAGTGGGAGAGCAGGGCATTATCCTATTACCTGTCTCCGGAAAGGTAGTGAGGTCACAGCCACACTGCCTGGGGCAAAGCACTGGCTCACAGTTTGGCTGGTGGCGGTGGGCTTCCTACCGTGGTCGGTCCTAAGATGCCAGAGGTGGTTTCCTGTCCAGAAGGAGGCCCGTTTATGTGGCCCAGTGTCTCGAGAAGAATGCACTTGTAGACATTTCCTTCCTACCCTTTCCTTCCCTTCCCTTTGCTTCCGCTGAAGAGTCACTGGTAATCATGGAAAGAGGAAGGAAACCTAACCTGTGCTTTCGTGGTATTTCAGTCTGCTGGCTGCTATAAGGAACCTCCATAGACTGGGTGGCTTATCAGCAACGGAAATGGACTTCTCACAGTCTGGAGTCTGGGAAGTTCAAGATCAAGGAGCCAACAGATTCGGTGTCAGGTAGGGACCTGCTTCCTGGTTCTCAGGCTATTTTCTTGCTGAGTCCTTACCTGGGGGAAGGGGCAAGGGAGCTCTCTAGAGCTTTTTTTTTTTTTTTTAATAAAAGCACTCGTCCCATTCATGAGGGCTCTGCTCTCATGACCTAATCACCCCCCAGAGGCCCCACCTCTTAATACCATCACAGTGGGGTTAGGGTTTCAACATACAAATTTAGGGGGGGACACGAACTTTCAGTCTATGGCACATGGCAACAAACAAGGGCAGGGTCATTTGTTCTGAAAAAGTCCCAGAAAAACCCTTTAGATTCAGTCACGATGCCCAAGACTGTGAGAGCCTCTGCCATGGTTCCCCCACTAACACCTGACCAGTTACTTCAAACAACACTCTGAGAAGAGAAAACCAGTTATTCAGTATTTTTTCATTTCCTAAGCTTTCATACTTAAAGAAGAGCTTTGAAGTAAAGACAGAAACTTTAAACTGTACCATTAGGACACATGAAGAGTAGAAAGAAAGGCCGTATCGATGCTCCTGCAAATCTTCTGCCCTATTTCCCTTGTTCAGAGTTTCTGTGAAATTCTGTTAAGAACTTGAAACAAGTTTCCCTGGAAAACAGATGTCACAAGGAGCACACCTGGTTCCTGAATGTTCCCTGTTTGGAGACACATCAGTAGTCAGGCAGCTGCTGGAAACAGGCACAGATGTTGGAATCCAATGCAGGCTTACTATCAATAATTCTGTTTAGAGGATCAGGAAGGTTTTTCCCCCTTTTTTGAGGGTGAGGTGGCACATAAAGGGGAAAAACATTTGTGCAAACCGCCAGCATCAAAAAAAAATGAGATTGTAAGGTAGGAGAGCAGCCCTGTCAGATCAGCCAGTGCTTCCCAGAATGGGTGGGACTGGAATGGTTTAGAGCAGTGTCCTGGTCACAAAAGACCAGATAACATGAATCCAGCTAAGTATGGTTCCTCCCGCATTACAGAGGGGAAAGGACAAAAGGGAAGACCTCTGCCGAAGTTTACTAAGATCTGTAAGGATCCAATGACCAACAAATTAAAAAAATGGAAGGCTTCCCTGGTGGCGCAGTGGTTGAGAATCTGCCTGCCAATGCAGGGGACACAGGTTTGAGCCCTGGTCTGGGAAGATCCCACATGCCGCGGAGCAACTAGGCCTGTGAGCCACAACTACTGAGCCTGTGTGTCTGGAGCTTATGCTCCGCAACAAGAGAGGCCACGATAGTGAGAGGCCCACGCACCGCGATGAAGAGTGGCCCCCGCTTGCCACAACTAGGGGAAGCCCTCGCACAGAAATGAAGACCCAACTCCTACCCCCAGCATCTTCTTTAAAAAAAAAAAAGGAAAGTTATACTTTATTGTCTCCTGGAAAATTGGAATTCAATAATAAGGTCAGAAAATATACACATGAAGAGGCTCCTTAGAGCCTCAAAATAGCCATGGAATGGGAAGGACTGAAGATGAAGAAACTGAGGCTCAGAAACGTCAGCCGAAAACAGAACAAGTCATTCCTCCTTTGTTTCCGTTTATCCACGTTCCCACAGGTTTCTAAGTTCCCAGAGGTTTCTGAACACCCAGCCTGGGTATTTTCTTTTCTGATGCTGAGGATTAGGGCAGCTGGCCAGGTCACACACGAACGCTACGATGCGGAGATGGGAATCTAAAATTTACGTCCCTGCCCACTCCACCCCTGCCTGCTTTAAAATGTGAACAGTGTTGGTGGGCAGACCATCAGTTAACACAGTTAACTGATTCTTTAGAAGAGCTGTATCGGGCCTCGTTAATTGCCTTAATTCTAGAATAGAAACAGCAAATGTAAAATACACACAAAACAAAACATGTCTAGCCTTGTGCTTTGGAACACCAGCCCAACACCTCTAGCCACACAGACCACACACCTGTAGGCTACCCTTTACTTTCTTTATGTCTGTACTTCTGTATTCTGTATTCTCAGACTTCCCCACAATGTGCAAGGATGTACTTTCTGACGTCAAAGTCCATGAACACCTTGAGCACGGTGATGGCCTGGGACCAGGGGACCATCAGGATTGGGCAGGAGGCGTACCTCCCCACCCCCCGCCCCCTCCCCTGCCTTCCCTGGGAGAGGCAGAAAGGCCTGGCCCCAAAGCAGCAGCCTTCCCACAGGCCTTCCCGCAGGAAAGCAGATTCTCCAGAGAGAGCTCAGGCACTGCCCATTCCAGTCATCTTTTCATCAATTATCCCAGTTTGGGGGTAATTCTCAGTTTAGGGATTAAACTAAATAAAAGTCAACCTCAGGTTTCTCAAGTCTTAATTACTACGGGAGAGGATGTAGCCACGGGAGCCAAGCATGTTTCAGCTGTTTCCTCTCATTTCTGTACTAAAGCAAAATCATGTGAAGACTGATGAATAATGTTAAATAAATAACTGTGGGTAGGTGTTAAATCTTGCCTTGTATATCTACCTATCCATCCATCTGCCCATTGAGAGAAAAATATACAGTTAAAATTTAATAGTTAACCAAGAGATTTAACAAACATTTTTGGTAAACAAGCATAATGGAATAAAATAGAGTGTCTAAACTTTGATTTAATCACGTACTTTAGAAACTTAATCTCTGAAACACAACACTGAAGATTGGTGACCAACATACACCTGGAAGTAGTAACTAGAAACTACTGACATAAGAGCTAGAGAATGATAAGATTATTTTCTTTTTGTCACTCTTGAAAATTCAGTCTATGGAGTGGGCGGTAAAGTGACATTAAATATAACATTGAATTAACTGGCAACTAAACCTAATTTACTTAATAATTTCTGCAAGGATTTCCTTCTAGGGTATACTTTTCACAATGGCACTATTTATCACCTAATACATTGTACAGCTTCAAGAAATACACTATGATGATAGAAAATGATCACATTCTGAGGTGCATTGGTATGATTCTAGTGTAGTGATTTTTGTGAAGATGTTTCCTTTTAACTCATTTTACCAGTTAAGTACGCCTATCAGTTTACATAGCATGAAAATGAAATTTCAAGTCCTATGACAATACACAGCAGACCACTGCAATGAGTTGAATTTCATTTTGTAGCTTAGTTTCATTTTAAAATTCTGAGACATATTTAGCTAGAGAAAGATATTAAATCCAACTCTTGTGTATTTAATATAATTCAACTCAAAGTTTCATACCTTCATCTTACTTTATGTGACATTAAAATGTTGGATATGCAACTTCTTTTTGGATATACAACTTTTTTTTTCTTTTTTAATGTTTATTTATTTTCTTATTCGTCATCCATTTTCTACACATCAGTGTACACATGTCAATCCCAATCTCCTAATTCATCACACCACCACCACCATCCCCAACCACTTTCCCCCCTTGGTGTCCATACGTTTGTTCTCTGCATCTGTGTCTCTATTTCTGCCCAGCAAACTGGTTCATCTGTACCATTTTCTAGGTTCCACATGTATGCGTTAATATACGATATTTGTTTTTCTCTTTTTGACTTACTTCACTCTGTATGACAGTCCCTAGATGTATCCAGGTCTCTACAAATGAGCCAGTTTCATTCCTTTTTATGGCTGAGTAATATTCCATTGTATATACGTACCACAACTTTATCCATTCATCTGTTGATGGGCATTTAGGCTGCTTCCATGACTTGGCTATTGTAAATAGTGCTGCAATGAACATTGGGGTGCATGTGTCTTTTTGAATTATGGTTTTCTCTGGGTATATGCCCAGTAGTGGGGTTGCTGGGTTATATGGTAGTTTTATTTTTAGTTCTTTAAGGACCCTCCGTACTGTTCTCCATAGTGACTGTATCAACTTACATTCCCACCAACAGGGCAAGAGGGTTCTCTTTTCTCCACACCCTCTCCAGCATTTGTTGTTTGTAGATTTTCTGATGATGCCCATTCTAACTGGTGTGAGGTGATAACCTCATTGTAGTTTTGATTTGCATTTCTCTAATTATTAGTGATGTTGAGCAGTTTTTCATGTGCTTCTTGGCCATCTGTATGTCTTCTTTGGAGAAATGTCTATTTAGGTCTTCTGCCCATTTTTGGATTGGGTTGTTTGCTTTTTTAATATTGAGCTGCATGAATGTTTATATATTTTGGAGATTAATCCTTTGTCCGATCATTCATTTGCAAATATTTTCTCCCATTCTGAGGGTTGTCTTTTCGTTTTGTTTATGGTTTCCTTTGCTGTGCAAAAGTTTTTAAGTTTCATTAGGTCCCATTTGTTTATTTTTGTTTTTATTTCCATTACTCTAGGAGGGGAATCAAAAAATATCTTGCTGTGATTTATGTCACAGAGTGTTCTTCCTATGTTTTCCTCTAAGAGTTTTATAGTGCCTGGTCTTACATTTAGGTCTCTAATCCATTTTGCGTTTATTTTTGTGTATGGTGTTAGGGAGTGATCTAATTTCATTCTTTTACATGTAGCTGTCCACTTTTGCCAGCACCACTTATTGAAGAGGCTGTCTTTTCTCCACTGTACATTCTTGCCTCCTTTGTCAAAGATAAGGTGACCATATGTGCATGGGTTTATCTCTGGGCTTTCTATCCTGTTCCATTGATCTATATTTCTGTTTTTGTGCCAGTACCATGTTGTCTTGATTACTGTAGCTTTGTAGTATAGTCTGAAGTCAGGGAATCTGATTCCTCCAGCTCTGTTCTTTTCCCTCAAGACTGCTTTGGCTATTCGGGGTCGTTTGTCTCTCCATGCAAATTTTAAGATTCTTTGTTCTAGTTCTGTAAAAATGCCATTGGTAATTTGATATGGATTGCACTGAATCTGTAGATTGCTTTGGGTAGTATAGTCATTTTCACAATATTGATTCTTTCAATCTAAGAACATGGTTTATCTCTCCACCAGTTTGTATCATGTTTAATTTCTTTCACCAGTGTCTTTTAGTTTTCTGCATACAGGTCTTTTGTCTCCCTAGGTAGGTTTATTCCTAGCTATTTTATTCTTTTTGTTGCAGTGGTAAATGGGAGTGTTTCCTTAATTTCTCTTTCAGATTTTTCATCATTAGTGTATAGGAATGCAAGAGATTTCTGTGCATTAATTTTGTATCCTGCAACTTTACCAAATTTATTGATTAGACCTAGTAGTTTTCTGGTGGCATCTCTAGGATTCTCTATGTATAGTATCATGTCATCTGCAAACAGTGACAGTTTTACTTCTTCTTTTCCAATTTGTATTCTTTTTATTTCTTTTTCTTCTCTGATTGCCGTGGCTAGGATTTCCAAAACTATGTTGAACAATAGTGGAGAGAGTGGACATCCTTGTCTTGTTCCTGATCTTAGAGGAAATGCTTTCAGTTTTTCAACATTGAGAACAATGTTGGCTGTGGGATTGTCATATATGGCCTTTATTATGTTGAGGTAGGTTCCCTCTATGCCCACTTTCTGGAGAGTTTTTTTCATAAATAGGTGTTGAATTTTGTCAAAAGCTTTTTCTGCATCTATTGAGATGATCATGTGGTTTTTATTCTTCAATTCATTAATATGTTTTATCACATTGATTGATTTGCATATATTAAAGAATCCTTGCATCACTGGGATAAATCCCACTTGATCATGGTGTATGATCCTTTTAATGTGTTGTTGGATTCTGTTTGCTAGTATTTTGTTGAGGATTCTTGCATCTATATTCATCAGTGATACTGGTCTGTAATTTTCTTTTTTTGTAGTATCTTTGTCTGGTTTTGGTAACAGGGTGATGGTGGCCTCATAGAATGAGTTTGGGAGTTTTCCTTCCTCTGCAATTTTTTGGAAGATTTTGAGAAGGATGGGTGTTAGCTCTTTTCTAAATGTTTAATAGAATTCACCTGTGAAGCCATCTGGTCCTGGACTTTTGTTTGTTGGAAGATTTTTATTTTTTATTTATTTATTTTTGTGGTACGCGGGCCTCTCACTGTTTGGCCTCTCCTCTTGCGGAGCACAGGCTCCGGACACACAGGCTCAGCAGCCATGGTGCATGGGCCCAGCCGCTCTGCGGCATGTGGGATCTTCCCAGACTGGGGCACAAACCCGTGTCCCCAGCATCGGCAGGTGGACTCTCAACCACTGTGCCACCAGAGAAGCCCTGTAGGAATATTTTTAATCACAGTTTCAATTTCATTACTTGTGATTGGTCTGTTCATATTTTCTATTTCTTCCTGGTTCAGTCTTGGAAGGTTATACCTTTCTAAGAATTTGTCCATTTCTTCCAGGTTGTCCATTTTATTGGCATAGAGTTGCTTGTAGTAGTCTCTTAGGATGCTTTGTGTTTCTGCGGTGTCTGTTGTAACTTCTCCTTTTTCATTTCTAATTTTATTGATTTGAGTCCTCTCTCTCTTTTTCTTGATGAGTCTGGCTAATGGTTTATCAATTTTGTTTATCTTCTCAAAGAATCAGCTTTTAGTTTTATTGATCTTTGCTATTGTTTTCTTTGTTTCTATTTCATTTATTTCTGCTCTGATCTTTATGATTTCTTTCCTTCTGCTAACTTTGGGTTTTGTTTGTTCTTCTTTCTCTAGTTCCTTTAGGTGTAACATTAGATTGTTTATCTGAGATGTTTCTTGTTTCTTGAGGTAGGCTTGTAGAGCTATAAACTTCCCTCTTAGAACTGCTTTTGATGCATCCCATAGGTTTTGGATTGTCATGTTTTCATTGTCATTTGTCTCTAGGTATTTTTTGACTTCCTCTTTGATTTCTTTATTGATTTCTTTATTGATCTCTTGGTTATTTAGTAACGTATTGCTTAGCCTCCATGTGTTTGTGTTTTTCACGTTTTTTTCCCTGTAATTGATTTCTAATCTCATAGCATTGTGGTCAGAAAAGATGCTTGATATGGTTTCAATTTTCTTAAATTTACTGAGGCTTGATTTGTGACCCAAGATTTGATCTATCCTGGAGAATGTTCCATGCACACTTGAGAAGAAAGTGTAATCTGCCGTTTTGGGATGGAATGTCCCATAAATATCAATTAAATCTATCTGGTCTACTGTGTCATTTAAAGCTTGTGTTTCCTTATTAATTTTCTGTTTGGATGATCTGTCCATTGGTGTAAGTGAGGTGTTAAAGTCCCCCACTATTATTGTGTTATTGTTGATTTCCTCTTTTAGAGCTGTTAGCAGTTGCCTTATGTATTGAGGTGCTCCTATGTTGGGTGCATATACATTTATAATTGTTATATATTCTTCTTGGATTGATCCCTTGATCATTACGTAGTGTCCTTCCTTGTCTCTTGTAACATTCTTTATTTTAAAGTCTATTTTATCTGATATGAGTATTGCAAGTCCAGCTTTCTTCTAATTTCCATTTGTATGGAATATCTTTTTCCATCCTCTCACTTTCAGTCTGTATGTGTCCCTAGGTCTGAAGTGGGTCTCTTGTAGACATATATATGGGTCTTGTTTTGGTATCTGTTCAGCAAGCCTGTATCTTTTGGTTGGAGCATTTAATCCATTCACATTTAAGGTAATTATCGATATGTATGTTCCTATTATCATTTTCTTAATTTGGGCGGGGTTGTTTTTGTAGGTCCTCTTCTTCTCTTGTGTTTCCCACTTAGAGAAGTTCCTTTAGCATTTGTTGTCAAGCTGGTTTGGTGGTGCTGAATTCTCTTCGCTTTTGCTTGTCTGTAAAGCTTTTGATTTCTCCATCTAGTCTGAATGAGATCCTTGCTGGGTAGACTAATCTTAGTTGTAGGTTCTTCCCTTTCATCACCTTAAGTATATCATGCCACTCCCTTCTGGCTTGTAGAGTTTCTGCTGAGAAATCAGCTGTTAAGCTTATGGGAGTTCTCTTGTATGTTATTTGTCATTTTTCCCTTGCTGCTTTCAAGAACTTTTCTTTGTCTTTAATTTTGCCAGTTTGATTACTATGTGTCTTGGCATGTTTCTCCTTGGGTTTATCCTGTATGGGACTCTGTGCTTCCTGGACTTGGGTAGCTATTTCCTTTCCCATGTTAGGGAAGTTTTCGACTATAATCTCTTCAAATATTTTCTCGGGTCCTTTCTCTCTCTCTTCTCCTTCTGGAACCCCTACAATGCAATGTTGTTGCGTTTAATGTTGTCCCAGAGGTCTCATAGGCTGTCTTCATTTCTTTTCATTCTTTTCTCTTTATTCTGTTCTGCAGCAGTGAATTCCACCATTCTGTATTCCAGGTCACTTATCCGTTCTTCTGCCTCAGTTATTCTGCTATTGATTCCTTCTAGTGTATTTTTCATTTCAATTATTGTATTGTTCATCTATGTTTGTTTGTTCTTTAATTCTTCTAGATCTTTGTTAAACATTTCTTGCATCTTCTCGATCTTTGCCTCCATTCTTTTTCCCGAGGTCCTGGATCATCTTCACTATCATTATTCTGAATTCTTTTTCTGGAAGATTGCCTATCTCCATTTCATTTAGTTGGTTTTCTGGGGTTTTATCTTGTTCCTTCATCTGGTACATAGCCCTCTGCCTTTTCATCTTGTCTATCTTTCTGTGAATGTGGTTTTTGTTCCACAGGCTACAGGACTGTAATTCTTCTTGCTTCTGCTCGGCTATGCAACTTTTGATGTAGGGCTATATTTTAACTGTAAGACTTCAATATGAATTGCCATTATTTTTTCAAGTAATTTGTTTTTACTATCCTGCTTTCTACACTTCCTGTTTTCATTGAAATAGAAAATCTACTCCTAAGAGAGTAATTATTTAGCCCATAATGTTATACAGTGAAATTAGCTCTTACACTTTTTCTGAATCTGTAGTACTGAAAAGAATCTAGATGGATGGTTATCCATATGTTTATCTATACAAGAAACAACCATATATTGCCTAAGCAAAAGAATTACTATTATTTACCATGCAGATGAACACTGGTGCCCTCATTCAGGCTGCATGTCCCTCAGGATGTACAGAGAACTGAGTTTCCTGAAGGTAGAACAGGGTTTCCACCCCATAGAGGGCAGGCAGTGGTGCCTCCATCAGTGCAAATCTGTTTTCTTTCCAACAACTATGATATATAATACTGATTTACACTTGTAGGATTGAGCAAAATATATTCTCTAGATTTAACTGAATGAATCCTCCCAAAACAAATGCTTTCAAGTGTTTCCCTCACAGAAGCTGCAAAAACTAAAATAGTACTAATAATGTAAGCACAACTGAACAGCAAGGAAATGAGAGAGCTATTTCTTTATCTAGTATGTTCTATCCATGTACCACATTATGAGGTAAAAATAATAAGAATTAAAATTTTCAACTTGTAATGATAAATAAAATGGTGATTATCTGAAACATAGATTCATATTTACTGTCATTAATGATAAATCTCTCTCTAAGGGGGTAAAGTACCTGGTGATTTCAGCTAATAATTGGAGGAAGTCATGTTATTAGCAAAACTTTTAAAAGCTAAGCCTTCAGAACGTGAAAATAAACTTCTTCAAAGTTTTAAATCATGTGATGTTTATCTCAATATTAAAATTTTCTCAGATTTTAACAATACTAATCTAGAAGTCGATTCTGAGGTTTTTTATTATGTTTGGGGTTTTTTTTTGTTTCTTAATAGTGAAAGAAGAAAAGATATAGTTTAGGGGAACTTTTTTCCTACTGCAACAAAAGTGGTTGAAATCATACAGAAAATAATATGGCAATAGATTGGTATATATTTGTTAAAATTATTGAAAGATGTATAGAAATTATTACTGAAGACTTGAAGAAGCAGATATTAGAATGGATACAGTAAAGAAGATGTGCTATAATGTTGGATATACATGTTTCTCCCATGTGTCAGCTTATAGTACTTTACCTGTTCTCTTCCAATAATAAAGATGAAAAACTTATTTTTGTTAAGTCACTAAGTAAAGTTTTACTCTAAAAGATGTGGTCTCAATATAAAGTTTCTTGGATTAGAAAATATTATTTGATGCTTATGTGGGGTGACTTAACCACTAATCAGGTGGCTCTCTTGATCAGATAAAAAGATTCAAGCAGAGTGCTTAGGGAGAGAGAATTCATTCAACACATGATTTATGGGTAAGACGTTGAGAAAAGAAGTTGAAGCCAGAGGTAAAAAGTGCTACAGGTGTCATTGATGTACTTTCTTCTATAAAAACAAGACTTCCGTAATGTGGCAGACTTTTCCCCAGTAGTTCAGTTGAAATAGGGAGTGATCATAAAACTTATTTGTACCAGGCAGAGTTTCACTATTTAACTCATAGTACAAAATTTGTAAGTATCGTGAAATTTACAGTTCCTCATTTTGCTCATAACAAATTTGCTAATCTTTTCCAGGCCTTCAGGTGTGATTGTACAGGTGAAGCACTGTTCAATTTCAGGAGGTACCATTTACATTTATATGATTTATAATTTGTAGATTCACATTTCTTTTTTACCCCCCCCCCCCCAAATTTCCAACTGAGAGCAATATCTTGAGGAAGGGTAAGCTTTAAAAAATTATATTAAAAAACTACATAAAAGTGCCCCATGGGATAGTGGTTGGCTTTTCTGTGATATCACATGGCTACCAAAAAAATTACAATCTAGGAGATATTTTAGAAAAAATTAAAGTTCTCTGTCTCATTAGGGTAGATGCAGCACAAAAATATCTCCCCCTATTTCTTTTTTTTTTTTTTTCTTGCAGCATGCGGGCCTCTCACTGCCGTGGCCTCTCCCGCTGCGGAGCACAGGCTCCGGATGCGCATGCCCAGCGGCCATGGCCCACGGGTCCAGCCGCTCCGCGGCATGCGGGATCCCCCCGGACCAGGGTACGAACCCGCGTCCCCCGCATCGGCAGGCGGACTCCCAACCCCTGCGCCACCAGGGAAGCCCTCCCCCTATTTCTTTTAAAGGAACTTGAGCTTTATTGAGAACACTTTGAAAACAGAGGTTTGGAAATGTTTTCATTCCTTTATGATTTTCTTTTTAAAAAATAGTATTATTAAATACAGTCATACCTTCACCCTTAAAAATGCTTGGAATTAAAATGTATTCTCTGTTTAAAAATCATTCAAATGAAAGGTTTCAGTGAGTTTTGAATCTATTTAGTTAAAAATGCAAGAATGACTCACCTTCTAAAATTGCTTGACATCAGTGAAGAAACGTATTACTCATATTTCAAGAAAAATCTTTGCCTAGTTAGTGAATGTGATTCAAACATTAATACTGTGACTCAATGGGCAGCCGACATCATGGTCCTTCCATTCGGAGGAATTATTTTTGTGAGTTAACGTCTTCCTCTATGCCAGAGTGTGACAGCTGACTGTCAGAGCTTACTTTCAGCCCATCCATATTACAACTCTTTGCATCCCTCCTAGATGGCATGAAGATTATTTTCTAACTTTCCAATATTAATTTGTTATCGTGCTTTGTGACCTCAACATTCATGTAAAACATTCACCCAGTCTGACTTCAATCTCTTTTTCTCCTCACATCAAATGGTTGAACCCTCCTCTACTTTGTCCTCCTCTTCATAGTTACATGAAGCAATGGTTTTCAACCCCCAGCAATTGCTGTGGCTCCAACCAGGACCAACTGAATTAGCCTTTCTAAGGGTGGAGCATGGGTAGCTGTATTTACATTTTTTTCCCAGTTGATTTTAATGCACAGAAAACCTCTGGCTTAGGCCTGTCACTACCAATAACTGTACCCATAATCTCCATAATCCCTAAGCGTCCTTTGATCACCATCTCCTACCCTCAGTAATCAATCCTTTCAGTAATCTCACTTGAATAATTCTTCAGCCTCATTAGAACCTTCAATCCATTGACCCTATCAACTTTTCATTATCCATTAATCTTCATGTTCTTAGCTCCCTCCTTATCCAACTTAGATTTCATGCTTCCTCAATCCCTTTGCTGAATTTCTTCTTCATAGTTTTTACTGGCAAATCCCCAAATGTGGATGATTATAGTTTGTTTCTTATTCTGTGCCTGCCTCTGAAGTTGACATTGGGCAGATAAAAATTCACATCTGTACCCACAGGTCTGAATTTAAACATAATTACCCAAACCCAATTTTATTTGCATAAAACCTGCACTTGAAGATTGGCAAGGGAAAAAAAAAAAAGAAATAGAAGCATGCAAATTAAAAAAAAATTATATTACTAGGTAAAAAAAAAAAAATCCAACACAGCAACGATGAGGTCAGAGACTTAGAGAAGCATGATATTTATATGTCCCAGAAGAAAGTTTCAAAATGCAAGGGTGGACCAAATGATCACATTCTGAAAAAAAAGAGAGAAATGGGGACCTATGTTCATACAAAAACCTGTACATGAATTCTTACAGTAGTTATAGTCAAAATTGTGAGGAACTGGAGACAAACTGTGTCCTTTAGTGAGTAAATGCTCACATACAGTGGGATTAGTGTACAATGAACACTACTGAGCACTGACAGGGACCAGCTATGCAAACACAGAACAACGTTGATGAATCTCAAAGGCGTCACACTGAGTACAAGAAGCAAGTCTTGACGGTTGCCTCCTATACGGTTCTCTTCATGTAACAATCTCAAAAAGGCAACTACAGGGATGGAGAACAGACCAACAGTGCCAGGAGTGAGGGGCACAGCAGGGGATGATTATAAAGGGAGAGCGCCAGGAATCTGGGCTGAGGAAGAGTTCTGAATCCTGGTTACGGTGGTAGTCACACTAATTTACACGTGTTAAATTCAACTGTACATCAAAAAACAAGTCAAACTGTAAGACCATTAAAAGAAAAATCGTGCTGAGAAAATGCATTCATTAAACATCGAGTCCACTATTCAGAACTTTAAGGAAATAGTACAAAAGGCTTAGGAGAGTTGAGGGGTGATGAAGGTACAACTTCCAATTATCTGTAATTTCCTTGAAAATCTTTTTAAAGGATTTATATTTTATTTGCAAAGAAGGTTACAATAAAATGTAGTAAATTTTTTAAACCAAAAAATCATACATTTAATAAATCAGTGTATATGTGAAAATGACATGTGCCTGAAGAGCTGCTGGGACCCCCGGGCCTCTCACTTAGGCCTGTGGAGTCAGAGCTGCTCTCATCACAGCTCTCCAGATCCCCAGTTCTATTATCCTGCCATCTCCCTTGTACGCCTCTAAAGCAATGAGATGATTTATATATTCGAGTCCTATGAAAATCAGTTCTTACTTTACAGTATTCTGAAACTCCTCTTATCTTACTTCCTATCTTTTCTTCCTAAGATGCTATTTCTCAAAATCAGATTGATTCCTGAAAGAGTCCCTCTTCTCATTGCCAATCTCATCTTAGCTGGTGAACTTTCTTCTTTTCCTTTGGGATGAAGGTGAGTTAAATCCATCTCAGACAATATTCTGGACGTGGCAGCCTGGGGTCTTGGTGTCCCTTGGCATTCAGTAAATGATATATAGCTTTCAAATATCCCAGCCTTTGGGGTTCCACAACTGAGGTGAAGGTCAAGCATTTAGAATGTTTAGAGGAAAAAAAATATCAAAATGTTTGGGAAATAGATCATTTTTTAAAAGGCAAAGAATAAGTATATAATTTAACTCAAAGCAAAATTGGGCAAAGAAGAATCTAGTATCACTTTACTGCATATATAAGGTTATATGTAGAGAGACCCTGGACTTTCTGTTTTGAAGCTGGAATACTTGCAAATAAAGGGTTTCTGCATTTTACCATGAAAACTATAATTTGGGGCTTCCCTGGTGGCGCAGTGGTTGAGAGTCCACCTGCCGATGCAAGGGACACGGGTTCGTGCCCCGGTCTGGGAAGGTCCCACATGCTGCAGAGCGGCTGGGCCCGTGAGCCATGGCTGCTCAGCCTGCGCATCCGGAGCCTGTGCTCCGCAACGGGAGAGGCCACAGCAGTGAGAGGCCCACGTACCGCCAAAAAAAAAAAAAAAAAAAAAAAAAAAACAACTATAATTTGTCCTTGGGACAGATTCCTGGATTTGTTTTGGCTTCTCTTTTCTGCAAAGACCACTATAGAGGGTGCTTTTAAGTTATAGTGATTAGGGTAAATGCCTACACATTGCCTTTTCTAATGCCCTAAATGGAGGTGAAGTTCCAAATAAATATCAACACATTTCAGACTGAATTAGTTCTACTCACACTAATGACTCTAATAAATAAACAACAAGATTTTCAGTTCCTTACAACAATATAAATTTATTTGTCTTACTTCTCTAACTGTCCCACACAAGTGTTCTGGTTACCCCGTTGGCTTTCCCTCCCAATATGATTCAGGGACCCAATTTCCTTGGATCTTGTGACTTCACCAACCCCTGGGTTTTCAGTTCTCTGCTCCCAGCCAACAGAAGGAAAAGGCAGAGTGGAGAAGTAACACCTGCTTTCTGCTGCACTGACCAGGAAGGGACTTGTAACAGTTCTACTCACTTTCCAAGGGCTTCACCTGAACTTGTCCCTTGATCCCACCTAGATATGGGAGCCTGGGGAGCGTGGCCTCTGGCTCACAAATAAGTAACCATGTGACTATACCACAAATGTCCTTGTAGAGGTGGGCACCATTGTGCAGTGCACCCCTTAGACATCTGTACAAGGCAGGCTTGTGTTTTATCTAGGCTTTGGGAGTTAGGTTTCTTTTTGTAAAAGCTGGTGTTTATTACCGAAGGGAAAAATGGGTTAATCCCAAGTGAGTTGGACCTCAGAGGAGGAAAGAGAGAAATCCCTCATCCTCTGGGACCAGGGAAGCACTGGGGCCTAGACTCTGAGAGGGGGAGAGGTATTTAGAGATGTCCACTGAGACTGGGTGGACAGGCCTTCCACAGCTGGAGACCAGCATGAGTTAGGCAGAGATTCTGAGATCAGGTACTGGCAGTTACAAATAGCTTCTAGAAGTAGCTGTTAGTTACCTTTCCTGTATTACTTCTATTATCTCTAAGCATTCAGTCAAGTCTTGTAAGAGTTCGAACTTGCTGCTTTTAGCTATGATGTGAGAAAATTGGGAAGCAGCCATCACCAACGCCCAAGTTGGGGTCATCTGAGCTGGTCACCAGTAAAAACACCATAATGCCCAGAAGAGCAGCAGTTATAATCAACAGTGGCAGAGGCCACAACATGATGACAAGACGAGACGTCTGGGGTGGAAGAACCCAATGCATTTGTTTTTGAGTGTGCATGTGGCAGAGCCCTGGAAAATTGTGGCATCGTTTCCACCAAGCCTAAAAGAAGTTTGTGTCCCAGTGATTTGGAATAAAAATAAAACGTATGCTAATTGTATTGCCATGAGTAAATGATCAAGAAAAACAGGGGTGCATACATATTATTTTTAAATACTCTTAAACATGGTGAGATTTTTACAAGTGACAAAAATATACAATCATATAGCTTTGTTTTGGGTGAGAAAGGAGTAAACGGGGTCCAAATACAGCAATTTATATATGTTACACATTGGGAAAAGTATGCTGAGTCAGAGGCTCACATACTGATGATGAAGTGTGTCCAGAGGTGTATGAAAACCCCGGGGAGATGCTGTGGAAGGGCCAGTGCACACTCAGATTTAATGTGGTCCTAACAGAGATGAGCAGAGAGACCCAGTGACTCCCCTCCACCCCCGCCAACTTTCCTCCTAGGTGTCTGCACCCTGAACATAAATCCCTCTCAGGGATTTCCCCAGAAGTCTGTCTTATTTTGTTCTAAGCACTGTTGATTCATTTGGGGAACCTAACTCTAAATCCCAGTAAGTGGATCTACAAGACAATAGGGAAATGATCACTTTAGTTTTCTAGTAGAGCTTACTTCCTGTCAAGATATTTCATAGCAAACTCAGCTCCATTCCCCCTTTCTCTGTCTCCAGCGTCTTAGAACAATCACTTCTTCCAGAGGAGGACACTGCCAACCAGGAGAGCAGACGGCAGTTAGAACTTGCCTTTAGGGCAGAAAATGAAGTGACATCTATGATCTATGGGGGGTATGTCTCAATCCATTCTCAATATATATCCCAAAGGAGATTTCATTCTTGCTACAAAGTAAGAAATAACAACAATAACAATCACCACTGTAATAGGACATATTGTGAGGGGCATTCTTTTAAAAGCCTCTAAAATGCTACTGGGAGAGTTTTATGGCTGCACCAAGTCAGAACTCAGCCATGTTTAAAAACAAGGGGAGAGGGTGGGATGGTGGTGGCCCCAGGAGGGCCACAGCTCAGCATTTGCTTTGCTGTTTCACTTTTGTTGATAGTATCACAACTGAGTTCATGGATGCCTGGGGAAACACCAGGCACAGCTTGAGCTGTTCAAAACAATCTTACTAGAAAAGCGACTCTTCTTTTAAAACCAAAAAGCACTTTTTGTAATAAGAGGTTAAAGCTAAGACACCAGTGAACACTGCCAGTTTCTGTTTACTTCCTCCAATTTCCTATTGCTCTGGGTATGACTGAAAATTGGATATCAAAGATAAGAACTAGGGTTATTTTGCTGGATACCTATTCTCCTAAACATGAGGCTTCGAGGTCTTATGAGCTTGAGTAATTCTTCAGAAACTATGGAAAGCTTGTTCTCAGAATGTCCTCCAAGAATCAGCCCTTTTGCCCAACACATCTAAGCACTAAGAATACTCCTACCGAATTTTCAAGGACTTCAAATTGCAGCCAAACCACCTGATGGCTTAGGGCAGGGCATGCGCATCTGCAGGGGAAGAGACAGAGACATCTTTGCTCTGACATAATCTGGGGTTTTCAGAGGTGAAAGCCTTAAAGTGTGTGAGCAACCTATGGAGAAAGCAGTTAGATCTAATTATAGTTCTTAATAGAGAGAATTGGCTGTATCAAAAAAAGCAAATATGGAGGTTAAGAGCACTGTTAAGAATCAACATTGTGAAGATGACTCTACTACCCAAAGCAATCTACAGATTCAATGCAATCCTTATCAAACTACCACTGGCATTTTTCACAGAACTAGAACAAAAAAGTTCACAATTTATATGGAAACACAAAAGACCCCGAATAGCCAAAGCAATCTTGAGAACAAAAAACGGAGCTGGAGGAATCAGGCTCCCTGACTTCAGACTATACTACAAAGCTACAGTAATCAAGACAGTATGGTACTGGCACAAAAACAGAAAGATAGATCAATGGAACAGGATAGAAAGCCCAGAGATAAACCCACGCACATATGGTCAACTTATCTTTGATAAAGGAGGCAGGAATGTACAGTGGAGAAAGGACAGCCTCTTCAATAAGTGGTGCTGGGAAAACTGGACAGGGACATGTAAAACTATGAGATTAGATCACTCCCTAACACCATACACAAAAATAAGCTCAAAATGGATTAAAGACCTAAATGTAAGGCCAGAAACTATCAAACTCTTAGAGGAAAACATAGGCAGAACACTGTATGACATAAATCACAGCAAGATCCTTTTTGACCCACCTCCTAGAGAAATGGAAATAAAGACAAAAATAAATACATGGGACTTAATGATACTTCAAAGCTTTTGTACAGCAAAGGAAACCATAAACAAGACCAAAAGACAACCCTCAGAATGGGAGAAAATATTTGCAAATGAAGCAACTGACAAAGGATTAATCTCCAAAATTTATAAGCAGCTCATGCAGCTCAATAACAAAAAAACAAACAACCCAATCCAAAAACGGGCAGAAGACTTAAATAGACATTTCTCCACAGAAGATATACAGACTGGCAACAAACACATGAAAGATTGCTCAACATCTTTACTCATTAGAGAAATGCAAATCAAAACTACAATGAGATATCATCTCACACCAGTCAGAATGGCCATCATCAAAAAATCTAGAAACAATAAATGCTGGAGAGGGTGTGGAAAAAAGGGAACACTCTTGCACTGCTGGTGGGAATGTGAATTGGTACAGCCACTATGGAGAACAGTATGGAGGTTCCTTAAAAACCTACAAGTAGAACTACCATATGACCCAGCAATCCCACTACTGGGCATATACCCTGAGAAAACCATAATTCAAAAAGAGTCATGTACCAAAATGTTCATTGCAGCCCTATTTACAATAGCCCAGAGATGGAAACAACCTAAGTGTCCATCATCAGATGAATGGATAAAGAAGATGTGGCACAAATATAGAATGGAATATTACTCAGCCATAAAAAGAAATGAAATTGAGCTTTCTGTAATGAGGTGAATAGACTGAGAGTCTGTCATACAGAGTGAAGTAAGTCAGAAAGAGAAAGACAAATACCGTATACTAACACATATATATGGAATTTAAGAAGAAAAAAAATGTCATGAAGAACCTAGGGGTGAGACAAGAATAAAGACACAGACCTACTTGAGAATGGACTTGAGGATATGGGGAGGGGGAAGGGTAAGCTGTGACAAAGCGAAAGAGAGGCATGGACATATATACAGTACCAAACGTAAGGTAGATAGATAGTGGGAAGCAGCTGCATAGCACAGGGAGATCATCTCTGTGCTTTGTGGCCACCTAGAGGGGTGGGATAGGGAGGGTGGGAGGGAGGGAGATACAAGAGGGAAGGGATATGGGAACATATATATATATGTATAACTGATTCACTTTGTTATAAAGCAGAAACTAACACACCATTGTTAAGCAATTATACTCCAATTAAAAAAAAAAAGAGCACTGTTAAACCTTGAGAGATTGATGCCATCGCAGGCTTTTAAGAGCAATGCCCTTGTTTCGTCCTTATCTAGATTTCTTACAAATATTCTTGTGTAGTCTTCTTGCAAGTGGATGGTTTACAAATTCCCAATATACTTCCTGTACATCCCAATAGACTCTTGGATGACCTTTAACTATATCCAGTAAAGGAGCAAACATTCTGAAGTTTGAAATAAGGCAAACAATCCCCAACGTTGTTATTATAAATCCTCATCTTTTCTAAGTGCTTTTCTCTTACTATTCTTAAAATAATGGTAATTTATTGTGATGAAACTGGTCATCACTTAAAGGCTCTAGAGAACATATCTAATGACAGAAACCAACAATTTATTTTAAATGTGCTTAATGAAGAATTTTTTCTGTATTCCCCTTTTATAGTGTTAAATCAAAAGCTGCTTTCAGTAAGCTCTGTCAAGCAAAGTTATAGCTAGTCTCAATCACTGGGATTTTACTGAGTAACCTGAAAGTAGAGCGAATACAAAACTGTACTACTGCATCAATGACTGGCTTAGCCAGTTAAAGCACAGAACTTATGAGGTTTGGTCACTGGTTTATACCCCATGTCGTCCAGTTGGCTTTGTTCTCATTAGGAAGCAAAATATCCCATAGATGCATTATGTTGATAATAAAGAGGATATGGTTTAAAATAGATACTGGGCTTAAACCTCATATACGGTCTGCATCTTCATAAGATTATCTGTTTCACTGTTGAAGGAATAGGGGCTGACCACATGTGTGACCTTGGGCAAGTCACTGATCTTGGTTGAGCCCCAGTTTCCATTTGTGAACTACACACTATGTAGTCAGCAGGTTCTGTGAGGACTAAATAATAAAATATCTTTAACACACATAGCTTGGTGCTCAGTGAACAATAACTCAACAGAAGTATGACTACAATCATGATCATGACCAACCATGGTCACGGGGCAAGTAAGAAATAATGATGTGGAGTTCAAAAGGAGCCAGTATTTCTGATTCTGCTACTGTGCTTATTCTGAGACTTGCTCAGGACACCTCATGCCTTTCTCCTCAAAGCTGTTTGTGTTCTCCTAGAAAGAACTGTGTAAGTCATCTCTGCATTGGCCAACTTTTTAGCACACCGCTTGGCACACAGAAGAACACAATACATTATTTCTAAATGCACAAGCATATTGAGTCAAAGTCATCTTTGTCATGGAGCCCACTGCCATCCTGGCTAAGCCCAGCACGCTGCTGCTTTTATGTTCTAAAAGGAGGGGGGTTTACTATACTCTCAGATGGAAAGTTCTAAACCCTGGAGGCACCTGTCATACCACCCGCTCTATTCATTAGCTGTACTATTCACCCTGTAAACCCCTCCGCACCATCGGCCCTACCATCAGGTGGCTGGGAATCTTCTGGCGGCCACTGCCTTCAGCGGCTTTCTCATCCACCCCTTCCCTTCAACCAGTCACTGTTCCCGTTCAATCCTACTGCTTTCTTAGAACACTATGGTATTCTACCTATCTTGCTTAACTCTAATTCAGACTACAAGTGACTAAAATATTAATCTTCCTCAGTCATAGCTGCAAGAACATTTATACTTTCTTAAAAATTTCAATGGAGTTCCATTTCCTTCTAAACTGAAACCAACCCATCAGGATGAGATCCAAAGCTCTGCTCAATATGGCGCCTGCCTTCCTTTCCAAGACTCATTTCTTACTGGTGCCTTGCCTGGACCTTAGCTCATCTTAAATATTTTCTTCTTCCAAATCTTTCTTTGCTCATGCATTTCTCTGTATCTGGAACATGCTCTTCTCAATATCTTCACCCTTGAAATTCTTTCCATTTTTATGTTCCAAGTGAAATTAGGCTTTCTCCATGAAACCTTTTCAAATCACCCTTCCAAATGGTCACAGTTCTTAGTGATCTCTTGTATGTGCTTATGAGAACATCATTGTCAATGTCTATCTTGCTATATTGTTTTAATCATTTTCTAATTATTATTTACAAGCATTAAAATGGTTGTAATATTGGTTAAACATAGCTCGTTATTTATAACTCTATTCATTTAATGCTGACATTATTTTTTAAATTTATTTATTTTATTTTATTTATTTTATTTTATTTTTGGCTGCGTTGCGTCTTCGTTGCTGTGCACGGGCTTTCTCTAGTTGCAGTGAACAGGGGCTACTCTTCGTTGTGGTGCTCAGGCTTCTCATTGCGGTGGCTTCTCTTGTTGCAGAACATGGGCTCTAGGCATGTGGGCTTCAGTAGTTGTGGCACAGAGGCTCAGTAGTTGTGGCTCACAGGCTCTAGAGCACAGGCTCAGTAGTTGTGGCGCACGGGCTTAGTTGCTCCGTGGCATGTGGGATCTTCCGGAACCAGGGCTCGAACCCATGTCCCCTGCATTGCCAGGTGGATTCTTAACCACTGCGCCACCAGGGAAGCCCCATACTGCTGACATTATTTTGTTCTGTCCCAAAATCTAATGATGTGCTCATTACACCAAGCCTTTAAAATGGTGAATTTGAAGCAACTCCAAATTGTGAGGTGGTAATAGGTGTTATCTCAGAGGTTCACACCTCACTCTATGCTATAACCATGATATTTTATACAACACTTGTTTGGTGCTTTTTAAAAATCTTTTTATTGATTTTTTTTTTTTTTTTTTTTACATTTAGTTGCTTTCATGACCAGTGGGAAATTTTTTAGTAAAAATAAAGCTGAGAGGAATAAAAGAGAAGTGGAAATACAAAGCCTCACATTTAACTGCCGCAGCAGGAAAATTCAAAATTGAATTCCAACCCTAGTTATTAAACACCTTGATCAAACCTCCTTCCAACTTTACTGAGCCAGGCAATTTTTCTCTTTTTCCCACTGACTGGGAGGCAGCAAGAGAGAGAGCTGAGTGGCTGGCAAAAGAAAATGAATACACTCTGCACCACTGGTCTCATGAAGCTGCAGCTTGCTAATTGTGGCCTGACCTGCCTGCACTCTGAGGATATTACTAACGCTGAGAGTCCACAACACAAAACTGCTACACGACCTGGAGACCCAAGTTCCCAGTTTAGCTTCTGAGGTTAATGAGATCACCCAGCTAATCCTTCCTCATGCTCTTCCCCACCTGTAGTTAGTTGTGGTGCCTACTTGTGCCTCAATAAATATTTGTTAAGCAAATAACTGAATAAATAGATGAGCGAATAAATGAATGAGTAAGGGCACAGTGGGGACGAGCGACAGGGTGTGAGGAAAGGCCTTCTGGAGAATCTAAGCACCAAAGGACAAGCAAGGGTTATCCAGATGAAGGAACTTGGAAGAGACCCCTGGAGGGCGTTCAGGCAGCTTAGTTGGTGGAAGCTGAACGAGTACAGTTAAGAGGCTGGAAACTAGTGGGTTGTGAGTAGGAAGGAAAATCCACTCAGCAGTTCTGAAGAGATTAAAGTGGAGATGAAGCAGGACAGGTATGATGAGACAAGGTAATGGGTGAGAAGGCTATTTTCCTCAGAGATCTGATCCTTAAACCTTTGTCAGCACCACTGGATGGACGCTGGCTGAGTCCAGAAGGTGAAAACTTTGGCCTTTTGAAGGAAACAGAAGTCAAAGTGTACTGAGTCAACGAGGCAAGTGCAGTAGCTGGTTTCCCAGCTGACAGCAAACAGCCATGGGCTTCCCTGCAGCCTCTGAGGGTCATGTGGTTTTGAGGGTGAATGAATGTTCAGCTTTATTTGTTGAGTTGCTAATCAATTTAGAGACAGAAAAAAGGGTAAGACAGGGAACATGAACTTATATTCTGTTCCTAGTAAGGCCGACTGAAAATCGTAGCTTAGATTTGTGGTCAAAAGAGCTGACCAATCATTTGCCTCAGAATTACACAGCTTGACTTGCTTACAGAGGTAAGGAGGGAAGGGATGTGGGGAGATGAAGGATACAGAGAACTTCCTGATGACAGACTCTAAGGTCCGGAGGACAAGGGCAAAGGAACAGGAGGGCTGAGGGGGTGAGAACGACGATCAGATCAGAGCAGCAGAGGCTAAACGTCCCAAGGGGATGACTCTCCACTACTGATTTCTTCCCCGCACGCCCCCAATTGTTGTTTATCATTTTTATTTTCAATTCTTACATTGACTGATGTTTTACCTTAAACATATGTTGATTTTTTTTAATTAAAAAATTATTTATTTATTTATATTTATTTATTTGGTTGCACCGGGTCTTAGTTGCGAACATATGTTGATTTTTAAGACTTATCTACCTCTTGACCCAGTAACTTGGTCCTATCCTCACTATCCATAATGTAAAATGAAGAAATGAGGGTCTGTGTGGTGTCTCCATCCCTTCCCCCTCACTTCTGAGTTTTCTTCAGCTCCACCATTATTTTTATATTTTCAAGGTCTGTAACATTTACCTTTTGTTCCGAAATGGTTATATCTTCCATGCTTTGCCTAAAGGTATATTCTGGAAGTTAAGTTAAATAAACACATTCATTATACTAAATTTATGCCAATTGTATTCTCTGGTTGGAATTTAAGGAGGAGTCCCACTCCTATGTTACGAAACATGGGTCATTCAAAGGAGGAAGTTTCCAAAATTCACATCAAATGAATTATTATTTCTTGTACTCAATTAACTACTTTTGTCTTTTTGCTTTATACATGGATAGTTTTCTGGTACAAACTTTTGCTTTTCTTGAGTGTCAAATTGCCTTTCTTTCTTCTTGTTGACAGAATAAACATGTCTTCTCTGTCTGAACACTAAGCTCTTCTAGCTCTTTTACTGTTTCATCAATTGACTATTCTAAAAGGACTCCTTCCTTTTCAGGTCTGCCACCAAGATGTCTTTCTGGAATTATCTTAGTGAATCCCCTATCTTCCTTTATCTTGGGTCTCAACTTTATTTCTTTAGGAATAGATTTTTAGGTCATTTTTGTCTCCTCTAGTAATTCTTTTTATTTACTCTGAATTGCCTATGCTTTTTTTGGTGTTGATTTCCTTGTCTTTGTTGGAGTCTAGATCACATAATAAATATTTTCAGAAAAGCTGCATAAGAGGTAAAAATTTCTGGATTCTTCACATCTGCATATGTCTTTACTTACTTACTAGGATGGTTAATTGTATGTGTCAACCTGACTGGGCACCCAGATTAACCATTGTGTCTGGGTGTGCCTGTGAGGATGTTTCTGGTTGAGACTGGCATTTGCATCTTTGGACTAGATAAAGCATATTGCCCTCTCCAATGTTGGTGGGCCTCATCCAATCTGTTGAGGGACTGAATAGAATAAAAAGGTGGAGGATGGCAGAATTTGTCCCTTTTTATCTTCCTGCCTACCTGTCTGATCTGGGACATCAGTTTTCTCTTGCCCTTGATCTAAGATTTATACCAGTGGCTCCCCTGGTTCTCAGGCCTTTGTACTCAGACTGGAATTACACTATTGGCATGCCTGGGTGCCCAGCTTGCAGATGGCAGGTCATAGGACTTCTGGACCTCTGTAATTGTGTGAGCCAATTCCGCCTAAGAAATCAATCTCTCCCTAGTATGTGTGTGTGTATATATATATATATATATACACACATATATGTATGTATCTATCTATCTATATATAGAGAGAGATTCGCTGAAGAATCTTGACTAGTAGACTTATACACTTAATAAAAACTTGGATAGGATTCCATGTTGAAAGCAAATCCCTCTCCAAATGTTGACAGCATTTCCTGGACTCTAGCATCAGTATCAGTGGACTCCCGTGTGTGTGTGTGTGTGTGTGTGTGTGTGTGTAGCACTTTGGAGTCAGCCAGCTTCACTTTGCTGTAGGTCGGAGACCTCTCAAGGAGATAGGCTAGATCCTGCCCAAGGGCAAGAGGAAGACACTACTCCGAGGCTCCATTTTGATTGCTCTTGGTCAGATGATAAATGCTATTTCCAAGAGCTTCTTTTGCTATTAATTTTGTGATTGATTTTATAACCTTCTAGGGAATAGTATGACTTATATTCAGTTTCTCTCTGAGGAGTGAAATTTTGAGTACTATTTCTTTGGTTTTGTTCTTTTTTTTGCCTTTAGAGACTAAATTGCTTTACTTCATTTTGGAGTGCATTATTTGTGCTGGTTTTTGAAGAATTTCAGTGATTTAACAGAAACTTCAGTATGCTTTGACTAAAAATGAGTCAAAAGCTTCAATGGCTTTGCCACTATTTGAAAAAAAAAAAAGATAACAGAAGACAAGTATTGCATGGATTATTCATTGTTAAGGTAATTAACATCTTTACTACTATATACGCTTAAAAATCATTTCTGCAAAATAACCACACTTGCAGATGTCTAATCCTTACACATACAGACACATAGTCTATATTTGTACTGAAATTTTGCTCACAATTTACATTTGCTAAGTTATTCTAAATTATAGAATTTATTTTCATATTTTCATCTTTGTTGCTTAAAATAAAACATTGTGCCATTGATTTATTTTCATGTGTGTGCACTGGAGATACAGGAAAGGACAACGGTAGAATAAACATAAACAATAACATGTAAGTGACATGGGACATGAGCCAGGACTGTCTGCACAGTTCTGCGTATTTCCTGAGGTTAAGAAGACCACAACAGCCCTTTTAGCACAGGTATAACTTTAAGAACATAAAGGATTTTCTATGAAACTGAAACATAAAATTCATAATTTGTGAAATATGTGTGAACAACAGTATTTAATCAATTTAGCTCTGAATCACCAAGAACCAGTAGAGCAAGTGAGTCTCAGGGTCTGATCGCAGGTGCACATACCACACCTAGAGGAGTCTTGGTCTCAGAGAATCTGCTGGATCCACAATCAGTACCTTGTTTACACAGCCTATGTCGTCCACTGCAAATTCTTCTGTGTGTTCTTTCTCTCTCCTGCCACACTGTCAGTTACTTAGAGCACAGTCCTATCTTCTGACTCTTCTAAAGCATCTCCGGCTATTTGACAAATACACTGTATTCTGGAGATTTAGTGAATTCTATTTGATGACAGAGGTACAGTAAAATGGCATGAAATTATTTTGGCAGAGGTTAAAAATATTTTATTCCCCATTTTACTACATCCTTCTTCTGCCTGAAGTGATTTTTAAAAATCTAAGAGTTTAGGGCTTCCCTGGTGGCGCAGTGGTTGAGAGTCCGCCTGCCAATGCAGGGGATACGGGTTCGTGCCCCGGTCTGGGAGGATCCCACGTGCCGCGGAGCGGCTGGGCCCGTGAGCCATGGCCGCTGAGCCTGCGCGTCCGGAGCCTGTGCTCTGCAACGGGGGTGGCCACAGCAGTGAGAGGCCCGTGTACCGCAAAAAAAAAAAAAAAAATCTAAGAGTTTAATTTAAAATCCAGATTTTTATGTAATTATCACAAAAATCAGTAGAGCTCTTTTCAAAGAAAGAAGTAACAGTTCTATAATTTGGACATATGAAATTTAGCATGATTGCAGGGTGGTTCTGATCAGAACCCTTCCTAAGCTTTCAGGACATGGAATGACTCCCACTTGCTGAAAAAAGTATGAACATTTTTCCTCCCTAAAAGCAGGTTTTACCTGACCAGAGGAGATCCTGCCTCTGTGGTAATACATTTCTATACATACTCCGTAATAGAGGGAACATATCATAACTACTTGGTAAGTAAACTAATGAAAGAATGAATCAGTGCTTTAATGACTTTTATCATGGTTATAGATGCCAGTATTTCCTTGGCAATCGTGAAATATTTAAATATTTTTTCTGTACATTAATAATATAGATTGGTAGTGCTAGAAGGAGCTATTTTCAGTGAAGAAATCAGTACCAATAATATTTTGCAACTATTCATGCAGCAGTAAAATTATGTACTTCCAAGCAAATTTTATTGAAGTATAGTTGACTTACAATATTATATTAGTTTCAGGTGTACAACATAGTGATTTGATATTTTTATAGATTGCACACCGGTTATAAAATAAGTCACAGGGATATAATGTACAGCACAGGGAATATAGTCAATAATATTATAATAACTTTGTGTGGGGTGTGATCTATAAATACATACATATATAAAATAAACTTTCTCTAACTCAGGAGAACATTTCTTTTCACTTGCCCCATTTTCTGAAGGAACCAGAAGATGAGAGAAAACAGGTATGGGCAGTCCTAGAGAAGAAGCCAAGACTTGTGACCCATGGGCCTGTTCCATCCCATCCCATCCTACCTAGACTGCCCTAGTGAGGAGGTGAAGGAGTCACCCATGACATACAGCTGACACAAGTCCACAGGTGGGAACTGCTGATAGAGTGGGACCATCAGATAGAGTGATGTGCAGCTGTACCCACCACATATAATTCAGATGGACACAGTCATATAGTCTCCTTGCTCATTTTTTATTTTCGTATCTATAAGAAGGCTTAAATCTCCTTCCTGTGTTCTATAGAAAAGGAAGTGGTGACGCCAGGGGTTGTGTTTTCTTAGCCATTTCTCTTTCTGAGTTGCTGCACCCAGCTAGATATCTCACCTCTTGCAAGAGCTTCCTCTGTCCATCTCATGTCACCCAACCCTGGAAAATGTCTCTCTGTTTTCCATGTATTTCGAAACATTGAAAGTATCTACCATTCACAACAGTGTGGCGTTATTGTTGATGTAGGGAAATTCAGGAAGAGTAGCAAATAAAGAGTATGGCAGTAAATAAACATCAATATTGGAATTTAGTAAATAATAAAGATGCTGCTTCTAATCAGTGGTAAATGAAGGATTAGTCCATAGACAGCATTGAAATAAACAAAAAATAAAGTTTAATTCATATCTCCGTTTCATCTTTAAAAATAAAGTGAATCTAGATGAGACAAAAATTTAAATGTGAAAAAAATCAAAGCACTGAAAATATTAAAAGAAACAATAAATGAAAGTTTTGTAGTTTTGGAATAGTGCAATCCTTTCTAAGGTGGCATTAAAACCAGAAGCCTTAAAGAAGTATTATCTGACTACCAAGAAAAGATTTTAAAATTTCCTATGACAATAAAACTAACAAACCAAAAAACCACCCAAAATACCTTCTGGTAGTCTGCTATATTGGTGGTCGCCAAAAAACCCCATGCCTTGTAGAAAGCTGCCCTTGTAGAGCTCCCTCCTCTTGAATCTGGGCAGGGTGCATAACCTGTTCTAACCAACAGGATGTGATAGACGTTTCAGACCAAAGCTCCTGCCTTTGCACTCTTGGAAGTCCTGAGCTACTAAGTTAGAAGTCCAGCTACTCTGCAGAAGATACCAGATTAAGAGATCTTGTGGAGGGGCTATGTGGGAAGGAGAGCCCTATGTCTATCTACACTGAGGAAAACCAAGACACCTAGCTGACACAAGGTCCCAGAACTATGACCGTGGTCAAGCCATTCCAGCCAGCTACCAGTCACCTTAACTTCTTAGCTAGGTATGGTATCACACAGAGAACCACACTATCCTCACTGTGCTCTGTCCAAATTCACAACCCTTAGAATTTTGAGAAGTAAAATTCGTTTTTTTTTTTTTAAAGACATGGGATAATTTCTCATGAAGCAATAGGTAACTGGAACACTCCAGTAGTCAAACAGCAAACTGGGAAGAGTACAAGCAATATATATCACGACTAGTTTCCTAAATATACAAAAAGATCTTAAAATCAATTGGAAAAATGACAAATAACTCAATACAAAAATAAACAAAAAGATTTAAGAAGTAATTCAAAGGACCAAAATATAAGTGGTCAATAGTCTTTTGGAAGATGTTCAAGCTCTCTTAATTTTTAAAAAAATGCAATGAGATTCCATTATTTGCCTGTTGGATTGGAACATATTTAAAAGCTGAACAATTAACAGAGTGGAGATGATACAGAGCTAGTATTCTCATGTACTGCTTGCTGGGAGCGATTTATCAGTGTTTATAAAAATGCAGTGCATATATTATTTGACCCAGCAATATAATTTCTAACAAGATGTTTTATAACATATTTAACTCAAGGATGCAAACATATATGAAATACTATGAACTGAATGAATGTTTGTCTTTACAAAGAGGAAGGCTTCACTTCCACTGTGATGGTGCTTGGATGTAGGGCCTTTGGGAGGTAATCAGGTTTAGACGAAGTCATGATGGTAGGTCTCCCATGATAGCATTAGTGTCTTTATAAGAAGAGGAAGAGAGATCTGAGAATTTTCTCTCCCTCTCCCTCTCTCTCTCTGCCATGTGAGGACACAGTGAGAAGGTGGTCATCTGCAAGAAATTCTTGAGAGGGCTTTCACCAGAATTGAATCTGCTGGCACCTTGATCTTGGACTTCCCAGGCTCTATAACTGTGATAAATAAATTTCTATTTTTCAGGACACCCAGTATATGATATGTTGTTATGGCAGCCAGAACAGACTAAGACATGAACAAAGATGTTCATTAAGCATTATTTATAATATCTTACATGTTGGAGACTTCCACATATCCATCCATAAGAATCTTATTAAAAAATTACAGCACAGCTATACAATATATTATTGTGTAGCTATTTACAAGAATAAGGTAGAACTTTCCATACCGATTTAGGAGGATATCTAGATGTTAATAAAGTGAAAAAAAATCAAGAGGTAGATCAGAATAGACGGTAGGATAATATTTGTCAACTTTTATGAAAGAAATACAAGCACACACATATTGCACATTTGTACACACGTATACTTGTATAACATTTCTAAGTAGACACAAGAAACTATTAATGGTGATTAGCTCTGAGGACTGGGAGTACTGAATTGGACAACATGGTGTGAGAGGAAACAGACACTTTTCACTCTACACCCATCTGTACATGTTAGTAGTTAACATGGAACTTTTATTAAAAAGAAAAGAAAAAATAGTGAAATCTCCAAAGGCCTTTGTGCCAAGAGCTCCGCCGTTCCCCAAGCTCAGAACACAGGAGTACTGTTAACCTTTATCTGTTCTTTGGGCTCACATATGCACACAGAGTTGTGTTGTGTGACATTATGCAGACACCATCCCTCTCTGCTAGGGTGGAGCCGAAACAGGAGGATTTGGAAGAAGGCTGGACTTTCTGGGAGAATAAGAACAGCACATCACCCCCCACTGGCTCCCAATGCTGAGACACACACTAGCAGCCACAGGCTCCACTAACAAGCCGACAAGGGGTGCTGTCCTCCCCACCCCAGACTCACCAGTAATAACCTGCCTAAGGAGCAGTGAGGCCGCTAAGGAGCACTTAAGAGACTCCTGGCACCCTGAGCCCAGGTTCTGAATTCAGAGGGAAATGGATCCGTATCATTAACAATTATGTTGTTTCACATGTTCTTTAACCATAGGTTAATTTTCCTGAACCTGAAAGGTGTTCTGTGGGAGAATACCGTATTATTTGATGTTCAAACAGAATCACACCCACTCACAAGCTTCACTTAGCTATGCTTGTTCTGATATATATATATATATATATATATATATATATATATATATATATATATATATATATATATTAACATCTTTATTGAAGTATAATTGCTTTACAATGGTGTGTTACTTTCTGCTTTATAACAAAGTGAATCAGCTATACATATACATATATCACCAAATCTTCTCCCTCTTACGTCTCCCTCCCACCCTCCCTATCCCACCCCTCTAGGTGGTCACAAAGCACCGAGCTGATCACCCTGTGCTATGTGGCTGCTTCCCACTAGCTATCTATTTTACATTTGGTAGTGTATATATGTCCATGCCACTCTCTCACTTTATTCCAGTTTACCCTTCCCCTTTCCCGTGTCCTCAAGTTCATTTTCTATGGCTGCGTCTTTATTCCTGTCCAGCCCCTAGGTACTTCAGAACTATTTTCTTTTAGATGCCATATATATATGTTAGCATACAGTATTTGTTTTTCTCTTTCTGACTTAACTTCACTCAGTATAACAGTCTCTAGGTCCATCCACCTCACTACAAATAACTCAATTTCATTTCTTTTTATGGCTGAGTAATATTCCATTGTATATATGTGCCACATCTTCTTTATCCATTCATCTGTCGATGGATACTTAGGTTGCTTCCATGTCCTGGCTATTGTAAACAGAGCTGCAATGAACATTGTAGTACATGACTCTTTGAATTATGGTTTTCTCAGGGTATATGCCCAGTAGTGGGATTGCTGGGTCATATGGTAGTTCTATTTGTAGTTTCTTAAGGAACCTCCATACTGTTCTCCATAGTAGCTATATCAATTTACATTCCCTTTTCTCCACACCCTCTCCAGCATTTATTGTTTGTAGATTTTCTGATGATGGCCATTCTGACTGGTGTGAGGAGATACCTCATTGTAGTTTTGATTTCCATTTCCCTAATGATTAGTGATGTTGAGCATTCTTTCATATGTTTGTTGGCAATCTATATATCTTCTTTGGAGAAATGTGTATTTAGGTCTTCTGCCCATTTTTGGATTGGGTTATTTGTTTTTCTGAAATTGATCTGCATGAGCTGCTTGTAAATTTTGGAGGTTAATCCTTTGTCAGTTACTTCATTTGCAAATATTTTCTCCCATTCTGAGGGTTGTCTTTTCATCCTGTTTATGGTTTCCTTTGTTGTGCAAAAGTTTTAAATTTCATTAGGTCCCATTTGTTTAATTTTGTTTTTATTTCCATTTCTCTAGGAGGTGGGTAAAAAAGAATCCTGCTGTGATTTATGTCATAGACTGTTCTGCCTATGTTTTCCTCTGAGACTTTCATAGTGTCTGGCCTTACATTTAGGTCTTTAATCTATTTTGAGTTTATTTTTGTGTATGGTGTTAAGGAGCATTCTAATTTCATTCTTTTACATGTAGCTGTCCAGCTTTCCCAGCATCACTTATTGAAGAGGCTGTCTTTTCTCCATTGTATATTCTTGCCTCCTTTATCAAAAATAAGGTGACCATATGTGCATGGGGTTTATCTCTGGGCTTTCTATCCTGTTCCATTGATCTATATTTCTGTTTTTGTGTCAGTACCATACTGTCTTGATTACTGTAGCTTTGTAGTATAGTCTGAAGTCCAGGAGCCTGATTCCTCCAGCTCCGTTTTTCTTTCTCAAGATTACTTCAGCTATTTGGGTATTTTGTGTTTCCACACAAATTGTGAAATTTTTTATTCTAGTTCTATGAAAATGCCATTAGTGGTTTGATAGGGATTGCACTGAATCTGTAGACTGCTTTGGGTAGTATAGTCATTTTCACAATGATTCTTCCAATCCAAGAACATGGTATATCTCTCCATCTGTTTGTATCATTTTTAATTTCTTTCATCAGTGTCTTATAGTTTTCTGCATACAGGTTTTTTGTCTCCTTAGGTAAGTTTATTCCTAGGTATTTTATTCTTTTTGTTGCAGTGGTAAATGGGAGTGTTTCCTTAGTGTCTCTTTCCGGTTTTTCATCATTAGCGTACAGGAATGCAAGAGATTTCTGTGCATTAATTTTGTATACTGCTACTTTACCAAATTCATTGATTAGCTCTAGTAGTTTTCTGGTAGCATCTTTAGGATTCTCTATGTATAGTATCATGTCATCTGCAAACAGTGACAGCTTTACTTCTTCTCTTCCGATTTGGATTCCTTTGATTTCTTTTTCTTCTCTGATTGCTGTGGCTAAAACTTCCAAAATTATGTTGAATAATAGTGGTGAAACTGGGCAACCTTGTCTTGTTCCTGACCTTAGTGGAAATGGTTTCAGCTGTTCACCTTTGAGAACAATGATGGCTGTGGGTTTGTCATATGTGGCCTTTATTATGTTGAGGTAAGTCCCCTCTATGCCTACTTTCTGGAGGGTTTTTATCATAAATGGGTGTTGAGTTTTGTTGAAAGCTTTTTCTGCGTCTATTGAGATTATCATATGGTTTTTCTCCTTCAGTTTGTAAATATGGTTTATCACATTGATTGATTTGTGTATATTGAAGAATGCTTGAATTTCTGGGATGAACCCCACTTGATCATGGTATATGTTCCTTTTAATGTGCTGTTGGATTCTGTCTGCTAGTATTTTGTTTAGGATTTTTCAGCTATGTTCATCAGTGACATTGGCCTGTAGTTTTCTTTCTTTGTAACATCTTTGTTTGGTTTTGGTATCAGGGTGGTGGTGGCCTCGTAGAATGAGTTGGGGAATGTTCCTCCCTCTGATACATTTTGGAAGGGTTTGAGAAGGACAGATGTTAGCTTTCCTCTAAATGTTGATAGAGTTCACCTGTTAAGCCATCTGGTCCTGGGCTTTTGTTTGTTGGAAGATTTTTAGTCACAGTTTCAATTTCAGTGCTTGTGAATAGTCTATTTATATTTTCTATTTCCTCTTCATTTGTTAGGTCTGGTGGGTTTTACCTTGCTCCTTCATCTGCTGCGTATTTTTCTTTCTTCTCATTTTGCTTATCTTACTGTGTTTGGGGTCTCCTTTTCTCAGGCTGTAGGTTTGTAGTTCCCATTGTTTTTGGTGTCTGCCCCCAGTGGCTAAGGTTGTTTCAGTGGGTTGTGTAGGCTTCCTGGTGGAGGGGACTAGTGCCTGTTTTCTGGTGAATGAGGCTGGATCTTGTCTTTCTAGCGGGCAGGACCATGTCTAGCGGTGGATTTTGGGGTGTCTGTGACCTTATTATGATTTTAGGCAGCCCCTCTGCTAATGGGTGGTGTTGTGTTCCTGTCTTGCTAGTTGTTTGGCATAGGGTGTCTGGCACTGTAGCTTGTTGGTCGTTGAGTGGAGCTGGGTCTTAGCGTTGAGATGGAGATCTCTGGGAGAGCTCTCACCATTTGATATTACATGGAAATGGAGGTCTCTGGTGGACAAATGTCCTGAGCTCGGCTCTCCCACCTCAGAGGCACAGGTCTGACACCCGGCTGGAGCACCAAGACCCTGTCAACCACACGGCTGAAAGAGTAGACATGCAAATCCAAAGAATCACAGAATTTCCTTCAAATTGGTGACCAGCCACAATATCAATCTGGAGTGGGAAGCCTCTTTCTTCAGTCTCTCTTGGCCTTTTGAGTTCGGGGCCAGTTACAGACTTCACCCCGGGCACTCCAGAGGTTTCCAATCAACTTGCAGGGAGAAGATGTTTTGGGAAGCACTGAACATCAGGGTAGCTCAGAGAATCACAGAATCAGGCTGAGGCCCAGCAGAGTCGACAAATTCCCAGAAGCTTTTCTGATATATTTTTAAGGGCTTGAAAACCAAAGCAGATTTTTAATCTTCTTATCAAAAAACACAAGCCTTTATATCAAAGTGTTAGGTTTCTTAATATCTTTTGTGTCTTCCCTTGTAAATGTGGGAACTGAATAATCTCTTCTAGGTGTGTGTGACGGACCAAATCTAAAACATCGTCAGAGGCAAGCAGACCTTGAAAATCTTGTGGAACTGGAATGTTTTCATGCCCCACACCACACTGTGTGTCTAACGGGTATGCGACCAGTTTGTGGATCTAGCAGGGCGGTGCAGATGCAAACTTGTATGACTGGGGTGATCGTTTCATTAAGCATTCTCATTTGGAAAACGTTCTGGAATATGTGAATAAATAACAGGGAAATGTCCAAACAGACATAGTATCATGATAAAAAATATGAATAGTTACCAGAGAGAGAGAGGGAGAGTCACTTCAAATCAAATAATGAATGAGCATGAACCCACAGTGCAAACTGGAAGGATGATCATAGATGTGGAACCCAAGTTATGACTAACAAACATATATAAGATTTATTTCTAACTGTATCAACCGGCAAAGAAAATAGCTATGCATTTACTGAAAAAAAAAAAAAAAAAAAAAAAGCATTACTCCTATTTGGTTAGAAAGACAAAAGAAAAAAAAAGGAAAAGAATAGATACACCCAGGTGGAACCCTGAACAACCAAATGTCACAAAAGGTGTTAAGAACACTAACATTCTTGTTATGTTTGAAGGCTGTATTATGTATGAATATTTGGGAATTTTTCAAAAAGAAAATTTAAGTCTATTTTGGTGTTTCAGGCTCCATAGAACCAAAGGGTACTCTGGAAGGCTTATAGAGAAATGTGAGATTGAGAGAAAACTCATGAGAATATCAAGATGGAACCATTTATGAAACAGCAAAGCTCACATATAATTGAGCAAGGACAATGGAAAGTAGTTTGAATTGCAATATAACTCTGTAAGAATACAATGTACATTGCCAGTAGCTGAGTGTTGCAAGCCAAATTCAAAGCAAACAAATAAAGAAGTAAATAAAAATTTAAAGCCATTAAGTGGAAAAATATTATCATGAATGACTTATATGATTACATTTGAATTTTTAAAATGATGTCATTAGAAGGATGCAGGATAAAGCCAAGAAGAAAGGAGTTATGAGTCTACTACAGTAGTTTGGGTTCTGTTGGTATTTGCTCTTTAGTCAAAATTGGTCCTTTATTTACTATTCATTCTTTCTTCCCTGCTGTCTTCTGTTCTCTATTTTTTTACTTCCTTTATTTAAATTTTAACTTTCTTTATCTTTCTTTTCTGAATTATACCGATCTTATAAACATAAACCATTTAGTTGTTTATTTTTAATTGTTTCATTTCCACCTCAAATTTATGCCATGTGTTTTGGATTCCCCCTTTAAAAATTCCATAACATTTAAAAAACATTTTGGGATTAATATTTGTGGTAGTAATGAGATTTTTATTTGATGGTTTCTTGGCAGTTTGATGTGCGAAAACAATAGGTTACGATGATGGAAGCATTCTTACTGTCAATAAGGCAAGGAAAATTATATGGTCAAGTGAATAGATTTTTAGGACTGCTAGCTTCAGGTTTTTATGAAAACCTAAGAGGTTCATAGCAACAGGTTTTACAACATTTAGATACACAATGGCGTAACACTACAGTAGCTACAAACACTAGCAATAGCCAGAGTCTAAATACAGTCAAACTCATTTTGATTGTAAAAATTTAGTTTTCAATTTGCCTCCTGCTGCATAGAAGTAATATACCAGGCGATTCATTTCCACATTTGAACTGTTGTTAACCACAGTGGGCGAAGGAGAGCTAGATACAGGGTTTGGCTATTATGTCACACTCAGAAGAAAAGGGAATAACATTACAGCACAGAATGACCTATCAAATTTCCCTGACAGGTGCTAATTCACTTTGATCTATTCTTCACTGTAATTTCATGGGTGGGAAGGACATACATATTTATAAGTGTGGAAGCAGGCTGCCGTTGTTCTGTTTGTAATTTACGGTAACAAAGAATTCATTTAGATTTTCATATTAGAAGTTCCAAGGTGACCGTGTAGTAGATATCAGCCCCCTGCTGTTTAGGATTCCTAACATAATAAAGAATAAAGCAAAACAACAGTACATCACAACCTGGGCTCATGGGTAATCAATTCACATATTTACCACTAAAACAAAAGCACTGTGCAAAGCAGCGTCATTACTACAATTTGCTGATAAAAACCCTAGGGATCCCAGAAGTATCTGCCTGGAAAGCAGCTGACTAATCTAAGTTACTCATGCTTTGTTAAAGAGTTATTGTTTTAATCATAATTAACAATAAGTAGTTCTCATGGAAAAGTTGCAGGGGAGATGCAGCTCAGCCCCTTGTGAGGTAGACAGCTTTTATGCTTTTTTTAACCATGAATTATGAACAAATCTATAACAAAACAGAGAACCAAATGGGAGAACAATAATGATTTTGATGCCAAAAGTTAGATTTAGAATCTCGTTAGCTATGAAAAATAGTGTTTTGTATACAAATATCTCTTAACTGACATGACCATGGTGCATCATTTTTGTATCACATAAAATGCTTTAAAAGCTCAGTGGGGCGAGTTCTTTTACTTCTAAGGAAGGGCATCTCAACTTCTATGTACACAGCAAACATTCCAGCATGTTGTATGATTTTTAAAATGCCATAATTAGGTAAAATATTTGAAAAGAGATTTCACTAAACAACATATATGACTGGTTAATAAGCACATGAAAAAGATGCTCAATAGGACTAGTAATTGGAGGGATGTAACTTAAAACCCCAGTAAAAGACCGCTACATACCCACTAAGATGGCTAGAATGGAAAAGACTGAAAATATCAAGTTGGTGAGGATGTGGAGAAACTGGAACCCCTCTGCTTTGATGGGGCTGTAAAATGTTACAGCCACGCTGAAAACATTTAAGTAATTTTTTTAAATGTTAAACACACATGACCATAGGACCCAGTGATTCCTCTCCGAGGTATCCAACTGAGAGAAATGAAAGCATTTAACCACACAAAGACTTGTATACAAATGCCCATAGCTCAAGTCATAATAATCTCAACTAGAAACAATACAAATGTCCACCAACTGGTGAGCAGATACACCAAATGCTTCCTATCCGTTCAGTGGGATTTTGCTCATCAAGAAGACAGATACACAAAACCACTCTGAAAAAAATCTCAAAATAATTATGCTGAGGGAAATCAGTCAGATGACAGATTGCATATTGTATGATTCCATTTATATGGAATTTCTAGAAAAGGCAAAACTCTATAAGCAGAGAACAGATCACTGATTGCCTGGGGCTGAGGGTGGGAGTGGGGATGTCTTAAATATGCAGGAGGAAACTTTTTAGGGTGACAGAAGCATTCTAAAACTGTGTGTGATGATGGTACATATTTACTGTCTAACTGTACACTTACACCGGCTGATTTGTATGATTTGTCAATTATACCCCAATAAAGTTATCAAATGCATCAAGGCATAAACAAGATTTGTGAAGCTTGTACACGTTCACAAATTGTAAAAAGTTTACTTTAAAAAATTGGGCTTCCCTGGTGGTGCAGTGGTTGAGAGTCCGCCTGCTGATGCAGGGGACACGGGTTCGTGCCCCGGTCTGGGAAGATCCCACATGCCGCGGAGCAGCTGGACCCGTGAGCCATGGCCGCTGAGCCTGCGTGTCCAGAGCCTGTGCTCCACAACGGGAGAGGCCACGACAGTGAGAGGCCCGCGTACCACATAAAAAATAAATAAATAAAATAAATAAATAAATAAATAAATAAATAAATTGGGGTAAGACAGGAATAAAGACACAGAGCTACTAGAGAATGGACCTGAGGATATGGGGAGGGGGAAGGGTATGCTGGGACGAAGTGAGAGAGTGGCTTGGGCATATATACACTACCAAACGTAAAGTAGATAGCTAGTGGGAAGCAGCCGCATAGCACAGGGAGATCAGCTCGGTGCTTTGTGACCACCTAGAGGGGTGGGATAGGGAGGGTGGGAGGGTGGGGGGGAGACGCAAGAGGGAGGAGATATGGGGACATATGTATATGTATAACGGATTCACTTTGTTATAAAGCAGAAACTAACACACCATTGTAAAGCAATTAGACTCCAATAAAGACGTTAAAAAATTAAATAAATAAATAACTGTTGTAATTACACATTAATAAAAGCAGTATCTTTCTCCTAGGGAGGGTATCCTGAGACTTTCCTTCAGAAAACTAAGAATATAGCTTGCTCTATATGGTGAAAGGTTTCAGGTATTCCTTTTTATGATCAGACCACTATGCATTTTCCTGTTCCCAAACCACTGAGAAGTCTTCAGAAATGCTCCAAGTACAGGGCCTATAATTTAAAGGGGCAGCCAGATCCTCAGTCGGCCAGTCAACAATATGTACTAAGCTATTCCAATGACCTCACAGAGCAAGCGCTCATGCTGAAAAGTGCCAGGGAGATTTTCCAGGGAACTGGACAACTTGATTAAAGAACTGTGTCAGCATTTCAACAGCTTTGAAGTAGTGACAGCAACACCGAGGCAAGAGTTGAGAGATCAGGTTCTTCTCCTCCACAGCAAGGGTGGTGAGCATGGGTTTTTAATCACGAAAATGATCTTCTGCTTCACCCACTGAGGAAAATCATCAGGAATGTGTCCTACGCCATAGGGTGGCATTTATTGACCTGTCAGAAAATCTCCTTGTTGAAGCTTTCTGAAACATCGTCCTCTGATCTACTCCTAGTTCTTAGTAAGAACACAAGTATAGCATATGATAGGCTGACAAGTGATATGAACATAGATATAAGGGCCTTTGCACCATTTCTTGTAGAACACCAGTTCATTTACCAAGAGAAAGTGGATTCTCGAGGATGCTACAAGGCACATGTCAGCCTCAATTGGTTAAACCTGGGAAATGTTGACTGAATTTCTCATAAGCAATAAGAAATCCCACATCTAATTCTGATTCATGTTTTAAAAGCCCATAAAATTAACAGTTACCTAGAATAAGGCAAGTAATACATGATTAACATTTTGTTGCCACTCAGGATTCAAACAAAAGAGACTAGTAAACCCCTCTGTGGTCAAATGTAGGAGCATCTGGCAGAGCATCAGCTGCCTAGGAAAACTTTATTTCCCATCTTTTTTTCTAACTATTCCCTGCTTGTGCCTTACCATTCTCATTAAATCTATGGTTTTAAAAAAAGATTTTCCTAATCCTCCAATGTGCCCTCATTTCCAGCTACCTTATTCAGAGTCTGTTTAGCTGCAGCCCCACATTTTTGCCATGGTGTGCAGGACCAATGTCTTGTCACTCCTCACATTGCATGCAGACACTCATACTTACTTCTTTCTCTCATATTAGACAGTAATTTGTTAAGGGTAGGCATAAACATAGATGTGCATGTGTGTGTGTGTGCAGCACATGCCTACGTGTGTGCACATGGAAATGAGCCTAAATTTCTAGGTCCTGAACTAGAATTTCATAATTTGCTTAAGACATGACATAGCTACATGGAGTAATTAGTGAATGAAATGGAGTAACATATATCAGCATTGTATGTTGCCATACAAAAGTTCTAGAATATTCATTACTCATGATTAGATACTGTGTAACCTGTAAGGAGATCTTAATTCTGGAAATACAGAAAATGATTACAAAGGGGTTAAGGACAAAGAGGCCAGCATTAGGCAAAGTTAACCGAGAAGGTTTTAGAGAGATTTCAGTTTGTTTTCAACTTTCACACATTTTGGAATTTATAACAAAGAAGACAATTAATTATACTAAAAAATGGATGCTGTTATTTTAACTATGATTATATTTCACCATTGAAGTTTAAACAGACCACAATCCAGTTTGCTTAGCACTATTTCCTGTTGTGGATGTCTATGGATGTTAAGTCTCAGATGAACATAGATGCAAAAATCCTCAAAAAAACATTAGCAAATTGAATTCAACAATACGTTGAAAGGATCATACACCATGATCAAGTGGGATATATTCTAGGGATGCAAGGGTGGTTCAACAACCACAAATAAGCCAATGTGATATAATACATTAACAAAGTGAAGGATAAAAATTGTATGGTCATCTCAATAGATGGAGAAAAAGCACTTGACAAAATTCAACATCCATTTATGATAAAAGCTTTCAACAAAGTGGGTATGGAGGGAATACCTCAACATAATAAAGGCCATATGTGACAAGCTCTCAGCTAACACCATACTCAATGATGAAAAGCTGAAACCTTTCCTTTAAAATGAGGGACAAGACAAGGATGCTCAATCTTGCCAATTTTATTCAACATAGCATTGGAAATCCTAGCCAGAGCAATTAGCCAAGAGGGAAAACATGAAATTGGAAAGGAAGAAATAAAACTGTCATGTTTGCTGGTGACAGGATATTATATATGGAAAACCCCAAAGACTCCATCAAAAAACTGTTAGGACTAATAAATAAATTCAGTAAAGTTGCAGGATACAAAAATCATTACACAAAAACCTATCATGTTTCTATGCACTAATAATGAATTATCAGAAAGAGAAATTAACAAAACAATCCTATTTACAATTTCATCAAAAAGAATAAAATCCTAGGTATAAATTTAACCAAGGAGGTGAAAGACCTGTATATTGAAAACCTTAAGACATGTAACTGAGTGGATGGGAGAAGATATTTGCGAGTCATATCTCTGATAAGGGGTTAATATCCAAAATATCTAAAGTACTCATACAACTCAACAGCAAATAAACAATCTGATTTAAAAAATAGGTAGAAGATCTGAGTAAACATTTTTCCAAAGAAGACATGCAGACGCCTAACAGGTGCATGGGAAGATGCTCAGCATCACTAATCACCAGGGAAATGCAAATCAACACCACAACGAGGTATCACCTCACACCTGCTAGAATGGCTATTATCAGAAGATAAATAACAAGTGTTGGTGAGGATGTGGAGAAAAGGGAGCTCTTATGCACTGTTCTAGGAATGTAAATCAGTGCAGCCAGAATGGAAAACAGTGTAGAAATTCCCCATAAAATTAAAAATAGAACTACCATATGATCCAGCAATTCCACTTCTGAATATTTATTTGAAGAAAATGAAAACACTAACTCAAAAAGACATCTGCACCCCCATGTTCACTGCAGTATTATTTACAATAGCCAAGACATGGAAACATTGATTGCTGAATGAATAAAGAAAATATTTACACACATACACAATGAAATATTATTCAGCCATAAAGATGATGAAATCTTGCCATGCGTGACAACATGGATGGACCTTGAGGACATTATGCTAAATGAAATAAGTCAGACAGAGGAAGACAAATACCATATGATCTCTCTTATATGTGGATTCTAACCCAAGCAAACCAAATAAAAAACCAAGCTCACAGATACAGAGAACAGATTAGTGGCTGTCAAAGTTGGGGGGTAGTGGGTGGGAGAAATGGGTGAAAGGGGTCAAGAAGAAGAAGAACAAGAACAAAAAGCCATTGATAAAAGGAGTCTTATGCAGCCATTACAATAATGTTTATGGTGGGTGTTCAACAACACGGGAAATGTTTCAGCTGTAACTGAGATGAAAAGGGTAGGGTATAAAAGTCTATGTAGAAATGACACCCAGTGTGGAGAAACCGTGCGTGAAAAAAAGACTGCGTAGGTAGATTCTAAAACTTTGCTTTCTATCTGCCTATCTCTCTCTCTCTCTCATCATGATCATCATCATCTATTTAATATAAATAATATATATTTATTAGTATATATAAATTATTATTGTTGTTGTTGTATGTTTGCTGAGCTGTTTGAGAGCAAGTTGCAGACATCATGACCCTTTACCCCAAATAATTGAATGAGTATCTCCTAAGAAAAAGGAAGCTCTGTTATGTAACCACTGGGTAATCATCAAATTCTGCTAAGGCAAATTTTTGATGTAATTTACAAGGCCCTTCATGATCTGGCCCAGCTTGCCCATCCGGCTCCATCTTTCCCTGTCTGCCCCAGTGCCTTTGCACTTTGTGCTCTAGTATACTCAACTGTCAATTCCTTGATGTTCCACACTCTCTTGCTCCCTTTCAGTTCCCTTACTTTCAGATACTTTTGACAGCTCTGTTCTTCCCTCAGCTGAACTTGCTAATGAATCTCTGTCTGGATTTGAGTCCGGGCTCTACCATTTATTAGTTGTGGGAACATGGGGTGGTTAGCTCTCTGTGGCTCAGATTTCTCATTTATAAAATGGGATTAGAAAAAGTAACTGTCTTGTGAGATTGTTGTGAGGCCAAAGTGAGATACTTTAGGTCAAGAGCTTAGAAGAGAGCCTGGGAAAGGTGAACATTTAAAACACACCTACCCCTCCTCCTCCTCCTCCTCCTAGTACTACCACTGCTACTACTATTAGTACTAGTACTGTTGGTACTATTACTAGTTGTACTGCTGCTGCTGCTCTTACTACCATTCATTTAAGACCTTAGCTTAAATTTCACCCACTCTGGGAAGGCCTCACTGATCCCCAAGTATGAATTTAGTAACCCTGCCTGTACATCTAGCTATCTTGTATTTTCCCTCTAAACATACCTACCATAATTTTTTTTTTGAAGAATTTTTTATCACTGTTTCTTCTAGACTGTGTTTGAAGTCTTTGCAATAGTGACTAAATTTGACTTATTCAACTTCATAAGCCTAGTACTTAGCAAAGTGCCTGGCACATGAAAATGTTTTAATAAATACTTTTTGAATCAATGAATGAAGATCAGTAATTCAGAATTCAGAATGAATTTCAGGATCTAATGGACAAAATAATTTTCCCAAACTAGGTTGGCAATTGATTTTTCAGGGAAAGTCCAGATAGGTTAAGTGTAGAATACATACTCATGCTTCAGGGAGCTCCAAAATACCCTAATACCCAGGGAAAGTTATTTGCACATAGTGCGAAATTTTGTGTGCTGATTTTCAAGCTGTTAAAAACACAGGAGGAAATTAATTCTTCTGAGCAGTCAGTTTCTCACCATCTCCTCAGCATTAAATTCAATGTTAGATTTGTTTTTTAAACAAACTTAACAGGCAGCAAGTTGAGACAATCCACTTGGTACTCAAATAGAACAGCAAGAAGTCAGTGAAAGTGTAAACTGTGGAAGTGCCATGTGAGTAAAAGGGGAAACATAATAGTCTTTCAAACACCGCCAAGGGGCGCTCCTACAAACAGGATGCAAATGCAGCCTCCGGCAGTTCAAGAACATGCTTAGAATTTGCCAGACATCATTGTTGAGGTCAAAGATCAAGACTCACTGGGAAAAATATAGTTTTTTTCCCTAATAAGTTCAGGGAAAAACCTACAGAGGAGGGTGTTTTTTCAGCTTTAACAGATGAGTAAACTGAGGCCCAGAATCTAGTTAAGGAATGTGATAAGGGTCACATAGATCCCCAGAGGCAGGACTGGAATCTGCTTATTTTTCAAAGCATCTCACCACCCCTAAGACTTTGGAGTTGAGAAGGGGACTCTGGAATTTCTTAAACTTGTCCTGGACCCATTGTGAGAAATGGGCTCAAGTTCCTTAACAAGTTAAACACAGAATTACCATGTGATCCAGCAATTACACTCCTATATACCCAAAAGAAGTAAAAACGAAGACTCAAACACACACCTTATACAAATATTCATAGCAGCACTATTCATAATAGCCATAAGGTGGAAATAACTCAAATGTCCATCACCAGATGGATAACCGAATTGTATACACACATACACACACATATATACATATATCTACATATATACACACATATTTCAACATACATATATTTCAACCATAAAAAGAAATAAAGTACTGGTACATGGGACAACATGTATAAAACTGGCAACCATCATGCTAAGTGAAAGAAGCCAGACGCAAAAGGACAAATATTGTATGATTCCACTGATATGAGATACTCAGAAAAGATAAATCTATAGAGACAGAAAATCATCTAGTAGTTGCAGGGGGCTGCGAGGACTGGGAAGTGGGAGTAACTGCTTAATGGGGATGGGGTTTTATTTTGGGGTGATAAAAATGTTTTGAATAGATAGAGGTCATGGTTGCACAACATAGGAAATACACTAAACACCATTACATTGTTCATCCCGTAAATAGGTTATTTAAAGTTGTTTTATGTTATGTGAATTTCACCTCAAAAAAAATAGGCTCAAAGCACTTCTACAAATTATAAGAGATAACTAGGATTCCCTGTTTTCATAATTGAATAAACAAGGGAGGTGTTTCCTTTGCCTTTGCATACTGAATTTTCAGTAAGATGGAAAATCTTTAGCAACTGAGTTGGATCTTCCTGAATCCTGCATTCTTCCTTGGGCAGAAAAGCACTGATGTGCCAGAATAGGGATCAGAAGACCAGTTCCAGGCTCTGTTTAAGAAAGTGTGTGAACTGGGTAGGTCACACCCTCTTGGTGTCATTTCATCTATCCATCCATACAAATGGATGAAATTAGGCCAGAGAAGTGATTGATATATTATCTTCTACCTCCCCCCAAATTATAAGTTAATATTTTATTAGTGAAATGAAATAAAGTATGACTTTATCTTGTATATAATAGGTATAAGATTAAATAGTGTCCAGAAAGTACCTGATGCAAAGCAATACATTAGGAGTGATGTACGGACAAATGAAAATTTGTTGTTAGGGTACGGGTTAGTGTTCATGTATGGGTTAGGATTAGGGTACGGGTTAGGGTAAGGGTTAGGGTTAGCGAACGGGTAAGGTTTAGGGTACAGGTGAGGGTACGAAAACATGTTAGGGTTAGGGTACGTGTTAGGGCATGGGTTAGTGTTCATGTACGGGTTAGGATTAGGGTACGGGTCAGGGTAAGGGTAAGGATTAGGGTAAGGGTTAGGGTTAGGATTAGGGTTAGGTTTAGGGTTAGCGAACGGGTAAGGTTTAGGGTACAGGTGAGGGTACGAAAACGTGTTAGGGTACGGGTACGTGTTAGGGTACGGGTTAGGATTAGGGTGCGGGTTTGGTAAGGGTGTGTGTCCGAGCGTGTCTCCTGGGACAGTTCATTTCTGAGTGTTCTGCATATGGTGGCTGGGAAACGAGCTGGAGTCCTACTGGATCAAAGGTTTACCACACTTAACTTAATCCACTTAAATCCAACAGTGTGTGATGGGATATGTTTTCTTCCCCTCTACCTACAGAGCTCAGCACTTCAAGGTAACACTAGTGTTCCTGCACGAAGTAGAAATTCTGAATTGCTGAGTAATCATGACTGGTTGAATGACTGTGGACAATGAACCCCAATGATGTCTGTGACGTAATCCCAGGAGCCTGGGAATATGTCCCCGTACATGGTAAGGGGAATTAAATTTGCACATGGAAGTAGTGTTGATAATCAGCTGACCTTAAATAGGGAGAGTAGCCTGAACTATCTAGGTGGTACCAACGTAATCACAAAGGTCCTTAAATGGTAGAAGAGAAAGGCAGAGTGGTCAGTGTTAAAATGATAACAGTGTGAGAAAGACCCAGTTGGCCACTGCTGGCTTTAAAGATGGCAGGGGGCTAGCTCCAGGGAATGCTGGCAGCTGCTAGAAGCTGGAAAGGCAAGAAAACAAACTCTCCCCATGCACCTCCAGAAAGGAACACATCTCTGTGACGCCTTGATTTTAGGACTTCTAACCTATAGAACAGTAAGACTGTTAGGGAACCACTGACCGAAACCACCTGTCCTGGGCAGGCATGATAACAACCGCTTCCCTGAGCTGTCTCACAACAGGGGGGCCCAATAAGGAACATGGTGCTGCTGAAAATTAACCAGGAGAACTTGGGAGGGGCCCAAAGGAGGGAGGAGATGCCAGCCCATAATATGTCCTGCCAACCTCCCGGAAACCCTCACGCTGGAATCCACCTTGGCTGAGACATGTGCACGCCGCCAGAAAGGACCTTGAGTCAGACCAAATATGGGCACAAGAAAGATGACCGGCCAGAGACAACCCAGAAACTAAACCCATTACCGTAAAACCTGAGACTGCGAGCACGCGGCAGAGCAGTCCTCCTGGGTTCCCTGATCCTCCTGCTCTCCACCTGGGTGCCCTTTCCCCGCAGAGTCTTTTGCTTTGTCAGTATGTGTGTCTCCTCGGACAATTCATTTCTGAGTGTTAGACAAGACCCCACTCTTCGGCCCTAAAAGGGGTCCCTCCTTCCAGTGACAAGATGATAAACTGTGTTGTTTTTAAGCCACTACGTCTGTGGTCACTTGTTACAGCAGCTAAAGAAAACTAATACAATGACTAACTGAATGAATGAACCCATGGATGTGTGTGGTCAGAGGAGACGTGGCACTGGTGCACCCTGAAGCCCTGTGTGAAGTCCCACGAAGGTACTGGGAGGCGAATCTGCACACACAGCCATTCTCCCAGCGGCTCTGGTGCTGCCCTCTGTGCAGGTGGCTGCCGACGAGAGAGAAGCCAGATTTGGGAGTGAGAAAGGGGGCCTGAGGGCTGCTGATGCTGTCCAGATAGCTCCCGATCAGGACCTCGCCACTCTTAAGTGCAGTGTTTTTTGGGTTTTTTTTGGTTTTTTTAGTAAAGACATCATTACTACCCTTACATAATTCAGATTTTTTTTTGGTGTGTGTGGCATTCACAGCATTTTCACCTACAAGTCATTCGATTCCCCACATAAGGAGCTGAGGTCAGCATTATTACACTAATCCAGTGAAGAAGCTGAGAGAGATGTCTGAGTGACTCTTTGCATAAAGCTAAGCAGGAACCAAAATAAGAAGTGAAACAAGACATTTAGCTGTGATGCTAAATACCACTGCTGTCCAGGCATTTGGACTCACAGTCAGAACCACTATCTACCTAGAGAGGGCCCTAGCACACCTTTGTTATCAGAAAGCTTCTGGAGTCCCCAGGGTTCCCTCACAGCAGTCGGGACCAAGTTATCCAAACTGCTACCACAAAGAGATCCTCTATAACCCCAGAAATTCTAAGTAACTGGACTAGGGACACCCTCTGACTAACCTGCATCCGAGCCCACATTCAGCCACGCAGGGTCCTGTTGACCCTGGCGTACAAGCATCGCCGTATACATTGGGATATTGGGTGCTAACTGAGGTGCTCACAGATATGGACTTGAGTATTCCAACTGGAGAGTACACATTTTAAAGAAGATTATGACAGTGAAGAGAGGGATGTGGGTAAAAATAAATTACTAAAGAAATCAGAAATAGAACCTATAAGGAAAAGAGAAAAGATTAATCAGTATAACTGAAGACAAGACAGGTATGAGCAAACACCCCATCTTTATGGTGTATCCTTGGACAATAAGAATGGTTTACAAAAAAAAAAAAAGAATGGTTTACATACCATGGATCCAAATAAGGAGATTAAACATACATTTTTAGATAAAAAGCTGAGTGTAATACAACAAGAAAAATATACATTGGTCTCTGTCCCTGGTTCCTAACACAGAGCTCCTAAGACCTTTGCAACCTCCTGAGTGACAGGAGCGTCTGCCACTGAGCTCCTAAATCTCTTGGAATTTCCTGGGCGATAGTAATGTCTTTTGTTCCAGTGAAGTATCTCTTGGACTCCTGGATGGGGGCTGGTCACCAGAAAGACCAAGCCTTGATTAGAAGCTTGGAACTTTCAGCTCTACTTCTTCCCCCAGCCCCCATTCTTCAGGAAGTGGCTGGGGATGGAGTTAATCATCTATCATGCCTCCATGATGGAGCCTCCCAAAATATCCCAACAGTCTGGGTTTTGCAGAGCTTCTGGGTTGGTGAACATATCTATTACATGCTGGAGGGTGGTGCACCCCAATTTCATGGGGACAAAAGTTCCTGCATTCAAGACCCTTCCAGACCTTGTCCTGTGTATCTTTTCATCTGGCTGTTCATCCATATCCTTTAGCATATCCTTTATTGTATAATAAACTAGTAAACATAAGTGTTTCCCTGAATTTTGTGGGCTGTTCTAGCAAATGACCGAATCCAGGAGGCGGGGTCATGGGAACCTCTGATTTGTAGCTAAGGCAGACAAAAACTGTGGGTAACCTGGGCACCTGCTACTTGCAATTGGCATCTGAAGTGGGGTGGTCTTGTGGGACAAGCCCTTAATGTGTGGGGTCTGCTTTAACTCTGGTTCATGTCAGAACGGAGTTGAACTGTAGGGTACCTAGCTGGTGTCAGAAATTTGCTTGATGTGGGAAAACCCACACATCTGGGGTCGCTCTTATGTGGTAATATTAGTATTATGTGGTAATATTAGTATTATGTGGTAATATTACACAGCACCGTGTGGTAATATTATGAGGTATTATGTGGTAATAGGACAAAGTACTGCGTGGTAATAGGATGAAGTAGTATGTGGTGATAGTGGGAGAGTAACGGAGAGAAGCACACAGGGGTGTTTTTCCTTTATACTGAAGAGCTGTTAGATGCAGGCCTGTCAAAAGGCTAAGTCATTGTGTACTGTTCATCACATGGGTTTACAACCAGAAGGCATTTTAGCAGTGATTACTTTTCCTTTTTCTTTACTACCCCCATGGTTTCTGGGGGTGATTTTGGTATTACTTTTGCTATACAAAGAGCTTTTCCTTAAAAAAAAAAAGCAAAAGCCTACATTACCATTAAGACTTGAGGGCTGGGTCTGCCCCTCTTGTTTCTGCCTGGCACACCGTCAGTAGGGCCCCGGGGGATCTCCCTGAGTGTAGCCACTTCTCCCCCACCTGCCAGCAGTGCCGACACCCACAGGTTCCTGTAGCATCACATGTTCCTGCTCTGTGCGACCAACAAGAAACCTGAGAAAGATGTATTCTCCATTTTAACAATGCCATTAGAAGAGATACTATTCTGAAAGAAGCCACAAGTGGATACTTCCTCTAAACTTAAAAAGAAATCAAAGTGTTTAATAATAGTTTATAAGTATGAAAGTATTGATGATGGTGACTGCTATGGATCACTTAGACTGTCCCCTTTGGAAGGCAGAGAGATTTCAACAGCCATGATTATCAAAGTGCATACAAACATGATGTTAAAGACAAAGCTGTGATTTCAAGAGAATTAAACATTTTCATTTTTTACCAATTAGGAGATTGCAGAGCATGAAAAGGAAAGGAAAATAATGCATCCACTGAAGTCAAGGTTACCCAGGAGTTTAGCGGGACAGGGAAAAGCCTTCAGCAGTTTCCTCATGTCAAACTATTCCTTTAAGAAGTTTACAGATGCTTCAACGTTGTCAGTCAAAAGCTTGGCTAAAGAGGGCGTGCGCAGCAGCACTCTACTCTGGCCAAGAGAGAAGTACCAGGGATCTGGAGTCTAGCGGGAGAGCATTCATAACAGAAAGAGGTGAAGAGGCGCCAGAGCCACGGAGGTGGATGCAACGATGTCACACTAAGTGTGAGAGATGCAAAATGACTTCACTTAGATTAAGGAAGCATCGTCACATAATCCAAAGGACTTCCCACAGTTTAAAGGCTGGTAGAAACTGAGATAATAGCACAAGAAATTCTTCTCAATTCTGTATGGAAATGCCTTCATTTTCTTTTTCTTGGTTGGGGAGCAACCAGACCCTACACAACTGCAGAATAAGGGAAATGAGTATATATATATAAAAAAAGAAAATAACAGAAATGACATTATAACAACAGTAAGGAGAATAAAACATACAAAAGAAAGTGACTGCAGCATGAGGATAAGGCTTGTGAAAATTTAAAGCTATTTTAGAGTGTAGGGCTAGAAAAAATCGGACCCACCTATAGAATACCAATTTTACCCTTATTAATTTCTACTTCTCTTTTCTGAATTGTTAAAAAAATCTATATTCATAATAACTAGGACAATCAGGTGCAAAAGGTGAAGTTGTCTGTCTCAGTTCTCACTGCCTTCATTTACTACTGGTAACTAGAAACAACACCCTGCCACGGGCTTCTAGTCTTCATGGCGGGTGAACTGTTGACTTCCCCAGAATGCGCCTGGGCCGACGGCACTTGACGTGAGCAGGGGTGAGATGCCGGGCTGCCCTCTTGCACTTCTGCCGTCACCTTGGGAAGGACAGCTCCTGCTGGCTGCTGCTCCCAGAACACAGAGCAGACCTGAGCCCAGCACTGTGGAGCCCAATGAAACAAACCCCAGCTGACCTGCAGACACGGGAGCAAGAACCATGTCTTCTTCTGTGCCACTGAGAATTTCAGGTGCTTACAGAGCCAAACTGAATGATGTCTCAACTGTCTGGTCTGCCCAGAAAGTCCCAGTTTCTTCCTGTTGCCCAGAAAATTATTCATAATGCCTTGTTTCATCCCCAAACTATATGGTCGCCATAATAATAACAGATGTTTAGCTTCATAAAATAATTTCTTTCAAGTTTTCACTTGGGAGCTCTCTTTGAATACTGCTCTCTTCTGTCCACTTCCTGCTACCTCTGAGGGCAGGTCTGTTACTTACTGGCATCTGTCTGCACCCCGCCTGGCGCCTTCCACCCCCCGGAGGCCTGCAAGGCTCTCCCCCACATCAGTCAACACCCCAGCCCTAGCTCCTCCTCAAACGCTGCCCTCCTGGCTCTACCTTCCTCTCTTTCTCCTCTTCTGTCTCTGGACCTATTTGTTTTTTGGTCCAAACATTCAACTGACATTTCTCTCATTTCTTAGTACCTACAGTTCCAGGTAGAGCTGTTAGTAAAAGAGCTTTAAAAAAAATAGTTTATTGAAGTCTAGTTGATTTACAATGTTGCGTTAGTTTCTGCTGTACGGCAGCAAAGTGACTCAGTTATACACACATATACATTCTTTTTCATATTCTTTTCCACTATGTTTGATCCCAGGATACTGCGTGTAGTTCCCTGCCCTCTAGAGTAGGACCTTGTTGCTGATCCATTCTATACATACTAGTCTGCATAGTAAATGCGCTTTATCGTCTGGCCTCTGTACCCGCCACCACCAGGCAGCTACCTTGCCCTCCTTCCAGCTCCTCTACAATACCAAGCGGGAGGTGCCCAGGGTGCAAATTTAAGGAGACAAAGGTAAGGGGCCACACGTTTCCCCACGGTGACACATTAACACAGCTCCTTCCCTGGGCTGGATTGTTCTTCAGCTGGCTAAATCCTGTACATTTTTCAGAACTCAGCTAAAACTGGCTTCTGCACAGAGCTCTTCACTGACACAAGCCAGGCACTCAGCTTTATTTGTAGCAAAGCACAGAAACACAAGACGGGAACGGGAACTGAGTGTCAGCTGTAAGTCCTCCACTCATGGAGCGCCCAGCACTCTCCAGCGCCTCGCTATTACCTCACGCACGAGATGAGAAGTGGGGGCCGCGAGGGCTCCTAGGGCTCTTTCCGCGGGAGGTGACGCTGCTCTACGATAAACTCTGGTGTGTGATGACAGGACATTTTGGTGGAGAAGGAAGGGGTGGATGAGAGAAAGTGGGAGCCATCCAGGAACCGTAAATCACCTAGGATTAGCCAGAGCCATGGGCTTTAATTGCCATATAATCTGAGGTAAACAAGACAAGGTAGCTTTGGAGGATTTCCCCAATAGATGCTTTTCCCCCTCGTGTCTACGCCAAAGCCCGAGTCTAAGCCATGATTCCTTCTCCGCTGGACAGTCCAGGAGCCCCTAAATTGGAGTTCTCCTCCCACTCTTGCTCCACTCCAGTCCTAGGTCTCGTGATGTTGGAGTGACAGTCGAACAACCACGAACAGAATCAGGTGATCTGCAGCCTAGATGCTTCAGGGTAGTTTCCCACTGCTCTTAGCCTAGGAGTTGAAATTCTTAATGGGCTTACACGTTATCTGACTTCTCAGAAATCAGCTGATGTCTCGCTACTTGTTCTGGGTTTTGTTCAAACTGAGATCCGCAGGCTCCATCCCTGGGGCTTTCCCAGGTCCCTCCTTCCTCTCCCCTCCTTTCTACCCCACCCCCATATGCCCTTCCCAACACCAAAGTTAACTCGAGTAAAATGTTAGTTGCTACAGCTCTCTTCTCTGATCCTTGAGCACTCAGGTATGGTGTGTCAGAAAACTTCATCATACTTTGGAGCACTGAAGTGCAGTTATAACTGTCCCATATCTGGATCCCCAACTACAAAGCGTGCCCTAAGACGGCAGAGACTCAGCACTGTATCCCTGGGACCGTGATCACAACAATATCAGAAGCTCATCACCTATGAAGTGGCCTTGCCAAAAACGCTTAACCTGAACCTGCCCATGAAGAATTAATCAGACAAATGCAGAAGGTGGCGCATTTTAAAAGAAAACCAGCCAGGGTGCCCTTTAGAATTCTGGGCTGTGTCTAACACTCTAAGTTACCTGATCTTATAGTATGGTCTGTGCCTTTCATTAACTTTGAGCTATTTTACTCCTCTGAGGGGTGTAGAAGAGTGGCCTGAATACAAATGTGAATTTTGTCTGGTGCAGGTGGAATTGTTTTCCCTCCTCAGCCCAAAGAAGCCAGTTCTGCATCCGTTAAATTCATGTCAGCACTCATAAGTGCTTGTGTATGTTTCTGCTGTTTGGATTCTCCTTTGAATGGGTTTTTAATAGTTTACTGGTTCTCTTGTAATTAATGAGTTAACAAGTTATTTGATATTGTCCATTTTATATTTGTATGGGACTCATAATTTTATTCACCTTTAAAATTATCTTAACACTTTGGGATATCATCCACCAAGATGTCCAATGAATTCACCTGACAGGGTAGGTAAGCTACGTGGCTGAGAAGGACACTTCCCAGGAAGTGGGAGCCCAGGTGTGCCTCTATTGGCTTTCAGAGTGAATTCCAAGTGGCAATAGATTTTTAACTTTGTTGACTCTGTTTCTCTACACAGTCTTTGTTTTCTTTTTCTTTCTAGTTATCCTCCTGGGCTGGCATCAGTGATTGGGAACTTGGTCTTGTAAGTTGTCCACTTGGTGACTTCTGTGGATGGTTGACAAAAATGTATTCTCTTTTGGGAGACAGACAAATCACTTTTGTTTTTATTTGTTTGTCTATTTGTCAAGTCTGATCCTAAATTAATGAAGAATTTTGTGCCCATTGGAAAGAACAGCTCTTTGATAACTGGACCAGTAAGTTGTGGTGTTTCTCTGTTTACTCCTGACACACAGCTGAAGTTGTAAGAAACTGAAGTCTAAGTTCTCTATGTGTCTGTGAGTGTGTGTGTGTCCATAATGCAGAAAGGCCTTCACTTCTTACCGTAAGGGTGTGAAATGTTTGCCTAATTCCAGAGAGCATTAATGAGTTAGATGATAAAATCTCTTAAGAGCTCTGTTCTTATTACCTTTACAATAATAAATAAGTGCTTATAAAAATGGAAATTACTACTACAATTTTCAGAAAATGAAGATATTAATCTTCTGACATTTTAAGTGTGCTAGATAAATTTTATTCTTACAAAAAATAACTCAGGAATATTTTTAAAATCCAAGTCCATACAATTAAGATAACTCTTTGGCACATGAAACTAGTTTAATAGTTTTGGTGTAAAAATTCACAGAGGATTTTTAGGGCAATGAAAATACTCTATAATGATGGATACATGTCATTATACACTTGTCTAAACCCACAAAATGTACAATACCAAGAGTAAACCCTAACATAAACCACAGACTTTGGGTGACAATGACATGTCAATGTAGGCCCAGAGTAACAAACATGCCACTGAGGTGAGGGATGCTCATAGTAGGGGAGGCTTGGGGCTGGAGGAGTGTATGGGGAGTACCTCCCTTTCAATTTTGTTGTGAACCTTAAGCTGCTCTAAAACAATAAAGTCTTTAAAAAATTCAGATATGTCTTTTCTCTAATATATCACCATTAATTATAAAGCAATCATGCATTTTATTTTATGTGGGTTTGTGTTTCCCAAACTTATACACTATACTGTTCAAATACCATAACATTACTCCTACATAATGTTTAAGATTATAAAAAAAAGAAAAAATATATATTTGTGTTCATTGAATCATTACTCTGACATGCTTTTTTATGTCAGTTGTAATTGTGTTTTGTAGAATATCAGCTTAAAGATAATTTCCAAGATCTTTAGGTACCTTACAACCTTGGGTTAATATTAAATTATTTAATGGAAAATCACTGGATACTTAGACAATTTCAAAGTAAGATGGAAAGAATACTGAAACATTAACTGTCAGGCATAATTTCAAGTTTGTATACTTTTCCTTTTTTTTTTTATATGCTACAGTGAGGTCATATCTTTTGATTATGTTAATGACTATACTCAGTTTTCCCACTTTACAAAGTATAAAAGGAGTGCAGGTTACTGTAAAAATTATATTATGTGTGTCTATGAACTTTGCTAGTCTACTAAATTCTTGTATATGACAGATAGTTCTCAATTATCTATTCTTCAATTATCTTTGTGAAGTAGATGTTAAGTTATAGTTAATATGGATGATTACAGCTATACTAATAACATAACTACAGAGAAATATAATGCATATGTTCTTTTTTGTTTTCTTTTTTTATAAAGTAGTGGTTCTCAAATGCTTGGTCTCTATATCCTTTAGAGTCTTAAAAGTTACTGAGGACTCTACCGGCATTTTGTTAAAATGGTTTATGAGTTATAACTATCAATATTTAAGTTTAAGAATCAAAACAGGAATTTTAAAATATTTATTAAAGTACTGGGAAATAACAAGGATAAACCCATTGGGTAGTAACATAAACAACATAATATTTCTAAAGCAAAAAGTTTTTTAAGAGGAAAGTCTCACTTTTTAACAGTTTTACAAAAATATCCTGAATGTCTAGCTTAACAAACAACTGGTGGATTTTCATATTGGCTTCTTCATTCAATCTACTGTGATCATGTAGCCTCTGGTAAACTCTATATATTATTATCATTATGAAAATGATTTTGATCCCAGAGATCCCCTGAAAACATCTCAGGGACCCTCAGAGTCCTTGGGCCACAGTTCGTTAGAAAGCAAATTGTTTCTTCCACAGTATTAAAGAACATACTGAAGGGCCACTCTTAGAGAGTGGTTTTTATTTGCCTTGGTTTATATATAAAAACTGTATCTGAAAAGAAGCTATAAAAATATGTTAAAATTTTAGCAAAGATTACTCAGTTGTGATGGGTTTACTTAATGCCTTCACCCACCATATAGGGACTTCTCCCACAATATAAAAACAAATTCTATGAAAGTGTATCCTTTACCTTTGGTCTAATCTGCCTACCTAGCAGAGATTCTGTGTCTTACCAGAATAATTTTCTGTGCTTTAGAATGACTTTATAATGCCTTTGATTATTTAAGAAAAAAAAAGTTTCATCACTTAAGAAAGAGCTGAGATTCTTTACAATTGCCTTGTCTTCTATGTTTGTATTTTAAATATATGTTGTCACTTTGCTAAGATAGTATTTTTCTCACACATCCCTGATCCTATCTTAACCTGGTAACCAAATCTCCTCTAACAATTTTTTTTTTCATTCCCCAAACTGGACCTCAAATATTAAAAAAAAGAAAAGAAAAATTTTAGGATGCTTTCTCTGTCTAAAACTATCTTTGAGGTTTCCCAAAAAACCCTGGAAAATCACCAAGGTTTATTCTTTTATCTTATAGAGACACTGGAAATAAATAGGTCTGCTTAATGTATTATTATATTAAGAGTTGCATGAGAAGGACTGTCAGATCTGAAGAAAAATTCAGCCCCTATGTTATGGTTGTATAGGCAAATAGAAATATTTCAGAAATTGTATGCTTTACAGAAAGTCCCTGGAGATTTCACAATGCCCTTTCTGTCTACAATATGTTCTTAGTATCAGGGGACGAGCATATAAATTCATTGAGAGTAGAGAATTTCATTCTCTTCCATTTTGATAGTATTGGTTACAGTAAAAACAGCTTCCAAGTCTTTGTAATCTACATAAAGTTTTATTTCACTCTGATGCCTTCCTAAGGCTCCGCTCTATGGTACAGAGCATAGCATGTGTCTTCAACAAAGTAGAAGCTCAGAACTTTTTAGAAAAGGACTGTACAAGGTACTCTCAACTACAATTGACATTTCAAATCATTATCACTTGGGTATAGGTTTCTGAGCTGACAGTGCTTAGACAAATTTCAGATATATCAACAGACTGAGTCAGGATTTCCAGGATTCTTTTTTTAAAAACAACTTTCATATATAACAAACAGCAGTGTTAATTATATTAATCATGTTGTGCATTGCATCCCTGGTACTTATTTATCTTGTAACTGGAAGTTTGTAAATTTTTGCCCATCTTTGTCACCAAAGATACTACGTTATTACTGACTATATTTCCCATGCTATACATTTCATCGCTGTGACTCATATTTTGTAACTGAAAGTTTGTACCTATTAATTTTCATGACATTTCACTCATCGCCCCTCAACCCTTCCTTCGGGCAACACCTGTTTGTTCTCTATATCTATGACTTTTCTGTTTTGTTATGTTTGTCCATTTGTTTTGTCTTTTAGATTCCACATCTAAGTGAACTCATATAGTATCTGTCTTCTTTGTCTGACTTATTTCACTTAGCATAATACCCTCTAGGTCCATCCATGTTGTCACAAATGTCAAGATTTCATCCTTTTTGAAAAATTATATATATATATATATATGCCACATCTTTTATCAATTCACCTAATGATGGGCCCTTAGGTTGCTTCCATATCTTGGCTATTGTGAATAATGCTGCAATGAACATAGGGGGTCATATATCTTTCCAAATCAGTGTTTTTGTTTTCTTTTGAAAAATACCCAGAAGTGGGATAGCTGGATAGTATGGTAGCTCTATTTTAAAATTTCTGATGAAACCCCATACTGTTTTCCATAGTGGCTGCACCAGTTTACATTCCCACCAACAGTGTATGAAGGTTCCCTTTATTCCACATCCTTATCAACACTTGTTATTTGTTGTCTTTTGGACAATAGCCATTCTGACATGTGTGAGGTGATATCTTACTGTGGGTTTGATTTGCATTTCCCTGATGATTAATGATTTTGAGCATCTTTTGATGGACCTGTTGGCCACCTGTATGTCTTCTTTGGAAAAATGTCTATTCAGGTACTACACACATTTTTTCATCAGATTGTTTATTTTTTTAAAGTTGAGTTGTATGAGTTCTTTGTATATTTTGGATATTAACCAAATATCAGATATATAATTTGCAAATATCTCTTCTTGTCCAATAAACAGCCTTTTTCATTTTGTTGGTAGTTTCCTTCGCTGCACAAAAGCTTTTTAGTCTGATGTAGTCCCATTTGTTTATTTCTGCATTTGTTTCTGTTGCCTGAGGAGATATATTTTAAAAATATATTGCTAAGACCAATGTCAAAGAACATGTTGCCTATGTTTTCTTCTAGGAGCTTCATGGCTTCAGGTCTCCCTTCAAAGTTTTTAATCCTTTTTTGTAGATGGTGTGAAAATAGTCCAGTTTGACTGTTTTGCATGTAGCTGTCCAGTTTTCCCAGCACCATTTATTGAAGAGGCTGTCTTTCCTTCATTATACTTTTGCCTTCTTTGTCATAGATTAATTGGCCATAAAGTGTGGGTTTAGTTCTGGGCTCTGTATTCTGTTCCATTGATATATGTGTCTGTTTCTGTACCAGTACCTTACAGTTTTGAGTACATTAGCCTTGTGTTATAGTTTGAAAGCATAATATCAAGAAGCATGATACCTCCAGCTATGTTCTTCTTTCTCAAGATCGTTTTGGCTATTCAAGGTCTTTTGTGTTCACATACAAATTTTAGAATTATTTGTTGTAATTCTGTGGAAATGCCATTGGTATTTTGATAGGGATTGCATTGAATCTATAGATTACCTTGGGTAGTATGGTCATTTTAACAATATTAATTCTTCCAGTCAATGAGCACAGTATATCTTTCCACTTGTTTGTGTTGTCCTCACTTTCTTTCATCAGTGTCTTATAGTTTTCAAAGTACAGGTCTTCTACCTCCTTGGTTAGATTTATTCCTAGGTATTTCATTCTTTTTGATGCAATTGTAAAAGGAATTGTTTTCTTAATTTCTCTTTCTGATAGTTCATTGTTTTTGTATAGAAACACAACAGGTTTCTATATATTAATTTTGTATCCTGCAAATTTACTGAGCTTAATTATTAGTTCTAATAGCTTTTTTGGGTGTCAGCAGGATTTTCTACATATGGTATCATGTCATCTGCAAACAGTGACAGTTTTATTTCTTCCTTTCCAATTTGGATTCTTTTTATTGCTTTTTCTTCTCTGATTGCTGTGGCTAGGACTTCCAGTACTATATTGAACAAGAGTGTCAAGAGTGGGCATTCTTATCTTTTCCTGATCTTAGAGGAAATGCTTTCAGCTATTCACCATTGAGTATGATATGGGCTGTAGGTTTGTCATAAATGGTCTTTATTATGTTGAGGTATGTTTCCTTTATACCCACTTTGTTGAGAGTTTTTATTATACATGGCTGTTGAATTTTGTCAAAACCATCTGCATCTACTAAGATGATCATATGATAGTTATTCTTCAGTTTGTTAATGTGGTGTATCACATTGACTGATTTGAAAATACTGAAAGATCCTTGTATCCCTGGACAAATCCTACTTGATCATGGTGTATGGTCCTTTTAATGTACAGTTGAATTTAGTTTGCTAATATTTTGTTGAGGAATTTTGCATCTATGTTCTTCAGGGATATTAGCATGTAACTTTCTTTTTTTTTGCTCTTTCTTGTGGTATCTTTGTCTGGCTTCGGTGTCAGTGTGATGCTGGCCTCACATAATTAGTTCCTCTTCAATTTTTTGAAATAGTTTGAGAAGGAGAGGTGTTAATTTTTCTTTAAATGCTTGGTAGAATTCACCTGTGAAGCCATCTGGTCCTGGACTTTTGTTCATTGGGAGTTTTTAAATTACTGATCAATTTCATTACTGGTAATTGGTCTGATTATTTTTGTATTTCTTCCTGATTTGGTCTTGGAAGACTGTACGTTTCTAGGAATTTATTCATTTCTTTCAGGTTGTCTATTTTATTGGCATATGACTGTTCATAATTTCTTATGATCCTTTATATTTTGTGGTTTCCATTGTAACTTCTCCTTTTTTATTTCTGATTTTATTTGTTTGGGACATTTCTCTGTTTTCCTTGATAAATCCGGCTAAATGTTTATCAATTTTGTTTACCTTTTCAAAGAATCAGCTCTTACTTTCATTGATATTTTCTATTTTTTGTCTCTATTTAATTTATTTCTGCTCTGATCTCTATGATTTCTTTTCTTCTACTAACTTGGGGTTTTGTTTGTTCTTCTTTTTCTAGTTCCTTCAGGTATAAGTTTAGATTGTTTGTTTGAGATTTTTATTGTTTCCTGAGGTAGGCTTGTACTGCTATAAAATTTTCTTTAGAACTGCTTTTGTTGTGCCCCTTAGATTTTGGATCACTGTGTTTATGTTTTCATTTATCTCCAGGTATTTTTTTAATTTCCTCTTTGATTTCTTCAGTGACTCATTGGTTGTTTAGTAGCATATTGTTTAGCCACCACATGTTTGTATCTTTTTGTAGTTTGTTTTTTCTTGTGTAGATTTCTAGTCTCATGGTGTTAAGATGCTTGATATGATTTCAGTCTTCTTAAATTTATTGAGACTTGTTTTGCAGCCTAGCATGTGATCTATCCTGGAGAATGTTCCATGTGTCCTTGACAAGATGTGTATTCTGCTGCTTTCTGATGGAAAAATCTACATATATCTCTCTTGATCTCTCTCTCTATATATATCAAGTTCATCTGACTTAATGTGTTGTTTATGGCCAGTGTTTCCTTATTGATTTTCTGACTGCATGATCTGTCCATTGATGTAAGTGGATTGTTAAAGTCCCCAACTATTATTGTGTTATTTGCTTTATGTAGTTAGGTGTTTCTATGTTGGTGCATATATATTTACAATTGTTATGTCTTCTTGCTGAATTGATCCCTTTATCATTTGCAATGTCCTTCTTTGTCTCTTGCTACAGTCTTTATTTTAAGGTATTATTTTGTCTTCTATAAGCACTGATATGCCATCTTTCTTTTTGTTTCAATATGCATGGAATACCTTTTTCCATCCTTTCACTTTTAGTCTGTGTGTGTCTTTAGATTTGGAGTGAGTCTCTTGTAGGTAGCATATATATGTGTCTTGGTATTTTGATTGTTTTAATCCATTCTGCCACTCTATGTCTTTTGGTTGGAGCATTTAGTTCATTTACATTTAAAGTAATCATTGATAGGTATGTACTTTTTGTCATTGTGTTAGTTGTTTTGGGTTGTTTTTGTAGCTCTTTTGTGTTCTTGTGTTAATCTTTTGCTCTCTTCCCTTGTGCTTTGATAACTATCTCTGTTGTTATGTTTGGATTCCCTTCTATTTTTAATGTATGTATTTATTATAGAGTTTTGGTTTGTGATTACCATGAGGTTTATATATATGATTATTTTAAGCTGATGATCTCTTAAGTTTGAATGCATTCTAACAACCCTTCATTTATTTAAAAATATTGGGGACTGACTGAAAGTTTTAGAACCAGAGACCATAAAGGGTAAATAATGCCTAGGCTTTTGATAACATATAATCTGCTTTTTGTTTCTCAGATGCTTAACCAATTTATATTTTCTATGCTCCTTTGTTTCAGACACTTCATAAAAGAGTAATGTATTCAGTTCATTAACATATATTAATTGTCATCCCAGAATCCTAAAAAGAAGAGCCAGAAAGTGCCTGTTCAGAAATTAGAAGGTCTATATTACATGTGGCAAGAAAGGAGGTAAATTCCTGCTCTCTGCGTCTTCACAGTTGAAATACAACATCCACAAATCCTCAGTTTCTGCATGGCTAACTCTTAGAGGTACTACTATATAAAAAAAACACACTTTGGTGCTCTTGTTTCCCAGCTATATTAGACTCTCCCTTCACAGGCCATGAAATTCATCTATGCTACTCTGTTTGGCTACATAATATTCTTGCTGACAGAACTAACTGGATAGAGACATTGATAAAGATCCTAATGAAGAGATGGGATGTGGAGGAAAGGGTGTGCAAAAATAGGTGAGTGTACAATTTTAGGACAAGATAGAAATTTTTATTAATGAAGCAAACCAGTAGGTATTTTAATTTTGGACTAAGTTTTTAGTTAAAACATTTTGTTTATAAAATAATATTCTCAATAAAGCATAAGAGAGTGCCAGTGTTTGTAGAAAACAAAGATATATTCTTGTAAATTATAGGAAATTTGAAATATGACACTGGAGCTACCAAATTTACTGGCACATGTCTGCAGTACTTACAATTAGATTATTGTTCTTCACTGGCAAACAATAGGCATCTCTGGGGAAAGGCAGAGCATTTTCCTGCTGCTTCCACCAAAATATTCATTTGAACTAAAGGCATTTGAAATTATTCCACTCAACAAGGCTTTGTTCTTAGATGCTTCCTTTTGTTCCAATTCAAATATAGTGCAAGACACTGGAATTGCAAATTGATCTTATTGTAGTTACTCAAAATGGAAAAACTCAAGAGATTTGATCAAGAAATATGAACTCCTTCACAAAACAAAGTAAATGAGAAAATATGGTTGATATCATTTATTTGGAAACATTAAGGTGGAAACCTAACAATCTAAAATAAGGACAGGAAAATTTATATTGAATATCGGTAATAAAAAATACAGCATGTATCCCTTTAAGATTAGGCAAACACACAAAAAATTAGCTGGAGTACCCATCAGTAAGTATTTTAAGGTAAAATTTAAATTAGACATTTGCAAGGATAATGATTAGTGAGGATTGTTTTCTTTCAAAGATACATTCAGGGAAGGCAAAAAAAATCTTTATTCTTATCTGAGTTGCAAGTGGTACTTTTTGCCATACAAATGCTACTTACTTCTAGAATCAGGTAAAATGCCATCAAACTTTTCTTTTTAATGCCTTCTTAAGGCAAAAAGTACTTTAATTTAGTTTTAAGATATTTAGGCTTATTAACCTCTGGAGTGAACTTGAAGATTTTCCATTAAATCTGCTGTCCATCAGCCTATTTTAGATATATTACAGTTCTCCTGCCAATATCTTGACTCCTCTATGAAGGTGGCAGGAGGGAGAAAATGATTTGGTCAAATTAGAAAAAAACATGAAGAAACTACAAAACTCTATTTGATGTCATTCATCAAATGCTATTGACATACTTTGTGCCAAGCATTGTATTAGCAGAGGAGGGAAATAACATTATTTATCACTCATTTTATTTTTACCTACGTCTTTTTTGCAAATGCACAAATGAATAAGTAGTTTTTAGATATGCCAAGTAATATCTGGAGAGTATATTTTGAAGAATATAATAGTTTAATGTTATTTCACAAACTACCACTTTATGCTTTTAAAGAGTTTTGCAGTAGGTAAAAGTTGAGAAAGCATGCCAGATTTCTCAGACTGTGCTGAAAATGGAAGTTATATTATTGGACTTTATCCCATCTTCTCCCACCATGTTTTATACTATCCATAATCTATAATTTGATACAATATCAAGATCTTATTCCTAAAACTCTGCACCTAGAGGCTTAAGGTATCTGATAATTTGACAAAGGATTGGGGGACGATTTCACCAGGATAATTTGCAGGGCTCTTACAACCCCAGGCCTTCAACCTCACATCCCTGCAAGGCCTGGCACATTCTAGATGCTGAATACAGAGTAGCTGCTGTTTTCCTTGCTGCTCTAGTCATCATTTCCTTTCTGTTCTGCCTCCTTCTTGGGGCATCACCGACTCAGAGTGCAGTCCTGACTCCTTTCTCTGTGCTGTCCATACACCTCAGCTATAACCTCAACACCTTGTACTGTCATTTTTCCTTGATTGTGAGCCTTTCAATGGTATAGACTGAATTTCTCTCTTTCTTGGGCCCGAGCACAGTAAGACTTGGGGCCAAGTCTGATAAGAAGGATATCACTGAATTGTCTGAATAAAATAAGAAAGAGTCTGTCCAAAAGAGGCACTTTATGAACAGGATCCTTGTAAAGCAAAAAAGGTGTCACGTGATTGATTTCATCACAACTAAGAAGTTAATATTAGAAGAAAATAACCCTTTTCTCAGCCTGGCAGAGACTTTGATGAGTTAACTTTTGCTGGATCACAATGACCTATTTATTTAATGCTATGAAGAACACAGAATACATGCTGTATTTACAAACTTCAAAGGAAATTAGCTATTTGCATTTTTATCTGTAGGAGAGGAGAGAAACACGCTTTATTTTTGACTTTTTATCTTCAAGTTATATATGAAGAAGATTAAATTTGTCTGTATTGTCAGTGTAATCCAGTTAGAGTTGAGAATCATAACAGTGGAAAATATCAAGACTGACTTTAAAGCCTACTGAATATAAAAAACTTCAAAAAAATATTGGATAAGAAGCTGAAATGGAGAGAGGAAGTCTCAGTTATTTGAGGCTCCATCAGAAGACTTTTTCAAATAAGAATCAGAAGTAATGGACATCCTATTACTTGCATACAGAAATTAATGTTTTTCATTTGTTCTAGCAAAGTGATAAGAAAATTGTGTTATCATCAAAGCCCTGCATTATAGTAAGCTCAAGCATAGATCACATAGCTTGAGTAAGCAAAGATGCCCAGATATCCCATAAACATGGGATAAAATGAAACACAAACTCTCATTTATCTGAAATTTTCCTCCTCAAAACCAGTGGTGTTTGTTTAGGTATTAGGGTCCATGGTTGAAGAGGTATAAGAATCCAGGTTGAAAGACAAGGTCAAGCACCAGAGAAAACTACTTCAACTTATGAATGATAAGGATGAATAAACCATGAGTGAGAGACTGTGACTTGTCCAAGTTCTCATAGTCACTAAAAGCTGCAATCTCCTGGTCAGTGAAAGCGGGCATAGTATAAAGGTGATCACAACATTACACTTGCAGGTGTCTTGTATGATACCGGAACGTGACAGACACCCAAGGAACTGCAGAAGGAAGCAATAAATGAGTAGGAATTACTTAGAAACATCTCAGCCATCCTTTCCTTCTGAAGAGTCAGAGGTCACATGGTAAATGTTTAACAACTGGTTTTCCGAGGGGATAAAAAGGCCTGATTTGTAGGCTTCGCTGATTTCTGTGGTGTAAATACTCCTGCAGGGTCAGTTTCAAGCTGCCAATCTGAAGCCACTGAACCAGAGTTGGGCAGAGCTGCTCAGTAGCCCACTATCCTACAGCATTTCCACCATCTTCACATTGTAGACGAAAATTACTTTAAGAACAGAGATAACAGCAAAATGTAGTAAGATTATTACTAAATGATGAGTTTAGAGTATTTATTATCTTTTAAAAATACAATTTACTAAATTAAATATATAATTTTTAAAGTAATTGTGTTTAATAACTGGCTCATGAAATTCCTGAAAATTTAACAACTGATTCTCTCTGGCCAGTAGGGCCAACTCCAGTGCACCACAGCTCAGCACCTCTCACAACTTCCCCCTGAGTTGCATCCACTCCACAATTATGGTGTGATAAGGGCCTGGGTTCTCATCTAAAGTGGAAAGGTACACATCATCACTGAAATCTTCAGCATCATTGGCAACAGCAGCAACAACAGAATTCAGGCAGACCTCCTCTGAGAATTCTCATAGTGTCTTCACAGTGCTTCCCAATCAAAAATGCTCAACAGTGAATCAACTGCTACTCTCTCCAGTTCCCAACCCTATTTAAGAACTTGAGGTCCTCACGTTCTTCCCTAATTTCTTCCCGAGGAGTTCTTCACTTCCTTAAGGTACATTGAGTGCATTTTCCACCAGGGTCTCTTGGGATTGTTCAGAGATTGAGTTTCTACCTTGTATACAAATTTCACCTTGAGCTGACTTAATGTTTGCTCTTTCTGTAGGAGCCATTACCCAGGTTCACAGAGGCCAGAACTCCATGTAGTAGCACTTTTCCTGATTCATGATATTTCTGTATCTACCTTCCAATTATTCAGTAGCTTGAACTTCATTTCTCATTCATTAGTAAATTATGGTACAGCCCTTATGGCTCTCTAAGAGAATTATCATCTCAGTTTAAGCCAGGTATCACCTATAAAAAAGCTGCTTGGTTTATAGTTCAAGATGTATCAGAATGTTCTCTTTGAATTGGTATAATCGTCTTCCAGCTGGTTTCCCTCGCTCTGTTCTCCTGCCACTCTGCAGTATCATTGAGAAGATTAATTTTCCTAAAGCCCAGCTGAGAAAATCCCAAATATGCAATAGCTCCCATGACACACGAGGAAGGTCCTTATACTGTATTCAAAGCTTTCCACATTGACATTAACCCAACCTTCCTTTCATCCTCAGTTTCTCTCTCGCATACACCAAGTTCCAGCCAAGCCAGGTTATGTGCCAATACATAAATATTTCCTGTTTCCATCACTTAGCTTAATCTTTGCCACCACTTATACTGCTCTTTTCTCCACCTCCACCCATCAAAGTCCTCCCTGGACTTCAAGGTTCAGTTCAAATTGTACATCCAGCTTGAAGCCAGGAATGATGGCGTCCCTCGTCTAGAGTATCAAAGAAATGTTTGTACTCACAATACCTGTCACATTGAACATTTTAAGATCCTTGCATGAATGAGCCTTTTGTTATAATTTTTGTATTGCCCACTGTCTTGCCAAGTCCCTAGAAATATTTTTTAAATTCCTATGTCTTATCCCTCCCATCAATTCGATATGGTAAAGAGAAATTCCTTATGGTAAAGCCTGGTTTTTTATTATTAGTCTTATCCCTTACCGTACTTCGGACTTACTTAGTAAGTTCTCAACAAATACTTGTAACTAAATGAGTAGAAACTGTCAAGTTTTTTTTTCCTTTAAAATACAAGTAGGAATTTTGTCTATCTCAGAAACTTCAGAATATTCTCAATATTTCAATAAAGGGCAGTGGATTAGCATAATGGAACACGCTTCAAGCATGGAAATGTTGAATCTTCTTATTTAGCATGCTTTTTTAAATTTATTTACATAGAGGCGCTGTTAGGCAAAACGATACCTTGGTCCGGAATTGTTGAGATGAGAATAAATATACAGCTGGAGCTTCAAGATGGTGGAAGAGTAAGACGTGGAGATCACCTTCCTCCCCACAAATACATCAGAAATACATCTACGTGTGGAACAACTCCTACAGAACACGTACTGAACGCTGGCAGAAGACCTCAGACCTCCCAAAAGGCAAGAAATTCCCCACATACCTGGGTAGGGCAAAAGAAAAAATAAAAAACAGAGACAAAAGACTAGGGACAGAAGAATGAAAAGAACTGAGGACAGTCTCAGAGACCTCTGGGACAATATTAAACACACCAACATTCGAATTATAGGGGTTCCAGAAGAAGAAGAGAAAAAGAAAGGGACTGACAAAATATTTGAAGAGATTATAGTTGAAAACTTCCCTAATATGGGAAAGGAAATAGTTAATCAAGTCCAGGAGGCACAGAGAGTCCCATACAGAATAAATCCAAGGAGAAATACGCCAAGACACATATTAATCAAACTGTCAAAAATTAAACACAAAGAAAACATATTAAATGCACCAAGGGAAAAACAACAAATGAAACACAAGGAATCCCCATAAGGTTAACAGCTGATCTTTCAGCAGAAACTCTACAAGCAAGAAGGGACTGGCAGGACATATTTAAAATGATGAAGGAGAAAAACCTGCAACCGAGACTACTCTACCCAGCAAGGATCTCATTCAGATTTGATGGAGAAATTAAAACCTTTACAGACAAGCAAAAGCTGAGAGAGTTCAGCACCACCAAACCAGCTTTACAACAAATGCTAAAGGAACTTCTCTAGGCAAGAAACACAACAGAAAGAAAAGACCTACAATAACGAACCAAAAACAATTAAGAAAATGGGAATAGGAACATACATATAGATAATTTCCTTAAATGTAAATGGACAAAATGCTCCCACCAAAAGACAAATATTGGCTGAATGGATACAAAAACAAGACTCATATATATGCTGTCTACAAGTGACCCACTTCAGACCTAGAGACACATACAGACGGAAAGTAACAGGATGGAAAAAGATATTCGATGCAAATGGAAATCAAAAGAAAGCTGGAGTAGCAATTCTCATATCAGACAAAATAGACTTTAAAATAAAGACGATTAGAAGAGACAAAGAAGGACACTACATAATGATAAAGGGATCGATCCAAGAAGAAGATATAACAATTGTAAATATTTATGCACCCAACATAGGAGCACCTCAATACATAAGGCAAATACTAACAGCCATAAAAGGGAAAATCAACAGTAACACATTCATAGTAGGGGACTTCAACACCCCACTTTCACCAATGGACAGATCATCCAAAATGAAAATAAATAAGGAAACACAAGCTTTAAATGATACAATAAACAAGATGGACTTAATTGATATTTATAGGACATTCCATTCAAAAACAACAGAATACACATTTTTCTCACGTGCTCATGGAACATTCTCCAGGAGAGATCATATCTTGGGTCACAAATCAAGCCTTGGTAAATTTAAGAAAATTGAAATTGTATCAAGTATCTTTTCCGACAACAATGCTATGAGACTAGATATCAATTACAGGAAAAGAGCTGTAAAAACTACAAACACATGGAGGCTAAACAATACACTACTTAATAACGAAGTGATCACTGAAGAAATCAAAGAGGAAATCAAAAAACACCTAGGAACAAATGACAATGAAAACACAATGACCCAAAACCTATGGGATGCAGCAAAAGTAATTCTAAGAGGGAAGTTTATAGCAATACAATCCCACCTTAAGAAACACGAAACATCTCTAATAAACAACCTGACCTTGCACCTAAAGCAATTAGAGAAAGAAGAACAAAAAACCCCCAAAGTTAGCAGATGGAAAGAAATCATAAAAATCAGATCAGAAATAAATGAAAAGGAAATGAAGGAAATGATAGCAAGATCAATAAAATTAAAAGCTGGTTCTTTGAGAAGATAAACAAAATTGACAAACCATTAGCCAGACTCATCAAGAAAAAAAAAAGGGAGAAGACTCAAATCAATAGAATTAGAAATGAAAAAGGAGAAGTAACAACTGACACTGCAGAAATACAAAGCATCATGATAGACTAGAAGCAAATATATGCCAATAAAATGGACAACCTGGAAGAAATGGACAAATTCTTAGAAAAGCACAACCTTCCAAGAATAAACCAGGAAAAAATAGAAAATATGAACAGACCAATCACAGGCACTGAAATTGAAACTGTGACTAAAAATCTTCCAACAAACAAAAGCCCAGGACCAGATGGCTTCACAGGAGAATTCTATCAAACATTTAGAGAAGAGCTAACACCTATCCTTCTCAAACTATTCCAAAATATAGCAGAGGTAGGAACACTCCCAAACTCATTCTACAAGGCCACCATCACCCTGATACCAAAACCAGACAAAGATGTCACAAAGAAAGAAAACTACAGGCCAATGTCACTGATGAACATAGATGCAAAAATCCTCAACAAAATACTAGCAAACAGAATCCAACAGCACTTTAAAAGGATCATACACCATGACCAAGTGGGGTTTATCCCAGGAATGCAAGGATTCTTCAATATACGCAAATCAATCAACGTGATACACCATATTAACAAATTGAAGGAGAAAAACCTTATGATCATCTCAATAGATGCAGAGAAAGATTTTGACAAAATTCAACACCCGTTTATGATAAAAACCCTCCAGAAAGTAGGCATAGAGGGAACTTACCTCAACATAATAAAGGGCATATATGACAAACCCACAGCCAACATTGTTCTCAATGGCGAAAAACTGAAACCATTTCCTCTAAGATCAGGAACAAGACAAGGCTGCCCACTCTCACCACTATTATTCAACATAGTTTTGGAAATTTTAGCCACAGCAATCAGAGAAGAAAAAGAAATAAAAGGTATACCAATTGGAAAAGAAGAAGTAAAACTGTCACTTTTTGCAGATGACGTGATACTATACATAGAGAATCCTAAAAATGCCACCAGAAAACTACTAGAGCTAATCAATGAATTTGGTAAAGTAGCAGGGTACAAAATTAATGCACAGAAATCTCTTGATTGTCTATACACTAATGATGAAAAATCTGAAAGAGAAATTAAGGAAACACTCCCATTTACCATTGCAACAAAAAGAATAAAATACCTAGGAATAAACCTACCTAAGCAGACAAAAGACCTGTATGCAGAAAACTGTAAGACACTCATGAAAGAAATTAAAGATGATACAAACAGATGGAGATATACTATGTTCTTGGATTGGAAGAATCAACATTGTGAAAATGACTATACTTCCCAAAGCAATCTACAGATTCAATGCAGTCCCTATCAAACTACCACTGGCATTTTTCACAGAACTAGAAGAAAAAATTTCACAATTTGTATGGAAACACAAAAGACCCTGAATAGCCAAAGCAATCTTGAGAAAGAAAAACGGAGCTGGAGGAATCAGGCTCCCTGACTTGACTATACTACAAAGCTACAGTAATCAAGACAGTATGTTACTGGCACAAAAACAGAAATATAGATCAATGGAACAGGATAGAAAGCCCAGAGATAAACCCATGCACATATGGTCACCTTATCTTTGATAAAGGAGGCAAGAATGTACAGTGGAGAAAAGAGAGCCTCTTCAATAAGTGGTGCTGGGAGAACTGGACAGTTACATGTAACAGAATGAAATTAGAATAGTCCCTAACACTATACACAAAAAGGAACTCAAAATGTATTAAAGACCTAAATGTAAGGCCAGACACTATCAAAAACTTAGAGGAAAACATAGGCAGAACACTGTATGACATAAATCACAGCAAGATCCTTTTTGACCCACCTCCTAGAGAAATGGAAATAAAAACAAAAATAACCAAATGGGACCTAGTTAAACTTAAAAGCATTTTCACAGCAAAGGAAACCATAAATATGACGAAAAAACAGCCCTCAGAATGGAAGAAAATATTTGCAAACAAAGCAACTGACAAAGGATTAATCTCCAAAATATACAGACATCTCATGCAGGTTAATATGAAAAAAAAAAAAAAACAACCCAATCAAAAAATGGGTGGAATACTTAACAGACATTTCTCCAAAGAAGACGTACAGATGGCCAACAAACACATGAAAAGATGCTTAACGTCACTAATTATTAGAGAAATGCAAATCAAAACTACAATGAGATATCACCTCACATCAGTCAGAATGGCCATCACCACAAAAATCTACAAACAATACATGCTGGAGAGGGTATGGAGAAAAGGGAACACTCTTGCACTGCTGGTGGGAATGTAAATTGATACAGCCACTATGGAGAACAGGAAGGAGGTTCCTTAATAAACTAAAAATAGAACTACTATGTGACCCAGCAATCCCACTACTGGGTATATACCCAGAGAAAAGCATAATTCAGAAAGACATATGCACCCCATTGTTCATTGCAGCACTATTTACAATAGCCAGGACATGGAAGCAACCTAAATGTCTATCACCAGAGGAATGGATAAAGAAGAAGTGGCACATATATACAATGGAATATTACTCAGCCATAAAAAGGAATGGAATAGTGCCATTTGTAGAGATGTGGATGGACCTAGAGACTGTCATACAGAGTGAAGTAAGTCAGAAAGAGAAAAACAAGTATCATATATCAACGCATATATGCAGAATCTGAAAAAAACTGGTATAGACGATCTTATTTACAAAGCAGAAATAGAGACACAGACATAGAGAAAAAACGTATGGATACCAAAGGGGAAGGGGGGGTGGGTAGTGGGATGAATTGGGAGATTGGGATTGACATATATATACACTATTGATGTTATGTATAAAATAGATAATTTATGAGAACCTACTGTATAGCACAGGGAACTCTCCTCAATGCTGGTGACAGTTTAAATGGGAAGGAAATCCAAAAAAGAGGAGATATATGTATAGGTATAGCTAATTCACTTTGCCGTACAGTAGAAAGTAACATGACATTGTAAAGCAACTCTACTGCACTAAAGATTTTTAAAAAAAGAGAAATATACACACACACACACACATATATATATATATGTTTAATACTAAAAAATAACAGACCTAAACCTGCCTTGAACCTACAGCATTTGAAAATGCATACAGGCCCTGTCCACCCTCATCTCCTTGAACGAGTTATGGAGAAATGACGTGCATGTGACACTAACACAATGCTCTAATACTCAGATGCCTGCCATCGAACCAGGTCTTGTATTCATACATTAAACTGGCCACTATAACTGATTTATGAAATGAAAGAAAGTTCACTTTTAGTGAAACAGAGTGTTATAGCATGGTTATTCAATTTTAAAAGGGTACTTTTCACATCAAAAGATGATTTAATATAGACTTACCTTTTTAAATAAGGTGCCTTAGTACATTTGAAATGTACTTTGATTTACAAATGTTTAACTTACACTCACACACTCAACAATACCTAATATGCACCACGCACACCTTCTGCTCAGATTGGAACTTGAGATCAAACTGGAGGCACATTCTCCTATGCCAGCCTCTTAGAGCATATTTTGGGCTGAGAATGTCTATTTTCTGTTTTCCTGCTATACATCACAGGATGTAATTTCAATAACAGCTCTCACCAACTATTGTAGATCTTCATTCTGGGCTCATTCATTCATTCAGGAGATATTTATTAATTTCCTACTTCTTTTCATTCACTTTTGTTAGGTGCTGGGGTACAAGTGTGAATATAACAGACACAGTTCAAATCTACTGAGGGCAACAGACTGTAATTCTATGATGTCATAAATGAAAGTAGAATATCAAACCGTATTATGATACATGAAGGAAGAGAAAGGAAGAAAGTGAGACATTAGGTAGCAGGCTGCAGGCATCAGGACTGGGTGGTCTTGTCTGTGGAAGGGATGCGCAAGCAGAAGCCTGAGGACTGGGTGGGAGTCAGATGCATGAAAAGCCAGGTATGGTTTTCCTAGTAATGAGACATGCAAAGGCCCTGAGGTGCAGAAAGGTTTGGAGCACGCCTGGGAATGGGAATCAAGTCTGTGAGTCTGGAGCGCAGAGACGAAGGACTCTGATAGGAGAGGAGATGTGACATGGGCACGGATGCGTGTCAGTAAATACATGTCTGTTTCAGGCTTTCATGATAAGGCTGGCATCTCAGCTTGGATCTTTGTCGCAGTTAGTTTGCATTTACCGAATAGGCCTGTAATTAACTGTGTATGTTCTTATGTCATATAAAATGTCACATGAAATTCTCTAGAAATTAGCCCTAGAATTTCAACAGCAGTGCAGCTCTCTACTTCCTCCTGGGAGGCAGAGCAGAGAGGATGGGCTGTGGGCTGCAGGGGACCTGATGGAAACTTCGGGTTCCAGGCTGCTAGGTGAACACAGCTGGGGATGAATGACTTCAGCTGGATGCTTTTATGGAGGGTATAACTGCACAATGGAGAAATCCTGCTCCCCACCCCGCCCCGCTGCCCCTCCCAGCCACCAGAATTACCTTTCTAAGACACAAAACTGGCCATTGTATTCTCCTAACTTAAAATTCCAGTGACTTCCCAGTGGCTAAGTGATACAGCAGCTGCTCTTGGGGAGGATATCCGCCCGTTCCGAGTGGTCCCCAAGTTCTTCTCTTACACTGTCTACTTTCAGTTCACTGAGGTCAAACTCCGGCTTCCTCTGCCCCCCACCTGGGCCAACACACACGGTTCTCTGCGACGCCGCACGTGTGTCCCTCTTGCAGGGATGACGAGCCAACCACCCTGCCTGCTAACCTACCGCTGATCTTCTGAGGCAGCGGGCCACCTCTGACCCCTGGGAGTCACAGCTTTTGCAGGACGGCACAGGGCACTGAGGAAAACAGAGGATACCCACCTGGTTATCCAGGTGAGCTCAAGTCAGTGGTGGTCAGTGGGTTACAGGTGCTGATGCCAGGTGTCCCTGACAGAGAAGCTCTTTTTTTTTTTTTTAAAGCTTCGTCTCATTAGGTGAAGTTGTTGGGAGGGGAGTGGGTTTAAGGCGAGGGAGATTGGGAGAACGTTACACGTGAAGGAAGCGGCACGTGCCCAGGTCCTGTGGCGAGAGGGAGCAGAGTTTGCTGGAAGAACTAGAGGAAGAGCAGGGCTCTGGACGCGGCGAGTGAGGTAGGTAAGAGGGAGCCAGCGGAGGTGGCTCTGATTATGTGTCTGAAGACTGAGTGTCGAGGTGGGTAGAGGTGGGTGGCTGGGGGTAACTGCCTTTTTCTCTCATTTCATCATTTCTCAGCTGGACTGGCAGCTGATCAACACCCATGTGGAACTGCAGTATATACAACATAGAAAACACAAATGGATCCAACTCTATATCACAATAAATTGGTTCTATCTTTACAGTAGTGAAGAGGAAAAAAATAATGGTTACAAACCAAAATATAGTAGGGGCACTGATAAAATGTGAGTTGACAGATTCTTCCTGCTGCGAGGTCACGAGGTGCGTGGTAGTGCAGGGCATGTGAGAGCTGGAGGCGGCGCATTGACCGGGGCAGCGATTACTGGGCATCAGGCAGTACCGACACAGAGGGAGTGGGAGCCCCAAACAAAGAGGCTCCAGAAACTTCACACAGTGTGTGAGAATTTGCATTGTGTCGTCAAGCATTGAAAGAGCGGGGTGAAGGGCTAGAGGTGGATGTCTCAGGAGAAAGAGCAGTAGTGGCAGGATTAAAGCACTAAAACGAGAACACGAATGGCTGGCACGTTTCAGAGGCATTGAGGAGAACGGCCTACTTGGAACGAAGGTGATTCTTGGAGAAAAGGAAAATCATTCAGAAATTAGAATATTAAGAAAAAATTGTCAAAAAGGAAAAAAGTGCAGGGATGAAAATAATCAGCCTAAAAAACGTTATGAGGGAGGCTTCCCTGGTGGCGCAGTGGTTGAGAATCTGCCTGCTAATGCAGGGGACACGGGTTCGAGCCCTGGTCTGTGAGATCCCACATGCCGCGGAGCAACTAGGTCCGTGAGCCACGACTACTGAGCCTGCGCGTCTGGAGCCTGTGCTCCGCAACGGGAGAGGCCACAACAGTGAGAGGCCCGCGCACCGCGATGAAGAGTGGCCCCCGCTTGCCACAGCTAGAGAAAGCCCTCGCACAGAAACGAAGACGCAACACTGCAAAAATAAATAAAATTAATTAATAAAAACTCCTACCCCCAACATCTTAAAAAAAAAAAAAAAAGTTATGAGGTGATTTAAAAATTTGTTCCCAAGAATCCATGGATAGGGTCCAAGTTAGTATTACTTTAAGTTACTTTAGGCAGAACTAAGCTTGGAGGAAATTAAGAATTTCTTGATAATTAAAATATGAAATAGTGTGGCAAGAGAGGATGGGGAATCTCCAAGTCTATCTTAATTAGGTGTTAAAAATAGATGTTTCTAAAAGTGCTGTTTCCTTTCTAGGCCGTCCAACATTCTGGAGAAGTGCTTTTAATCTCAGCAATGTGCTAATTGTTTCTAATGGCCTATGAACAAACTCCCTAAACTATTAACCTTCTCTCTTTAGCCAGAGATTCGGGAAATTAGTCTTTGAAAGAAAAATCCCCAGCAGGTTGCTCAAGAGTGTCTCCCAAAGTAGAGAAATTGTCACTTTATTTGGAGGAGACTCAAGGTCAAACCAGACATAAGCTTGTGGTGTGGAATAGATAAGCTAAAACCTTTTTAAAACATAAAGGCTAACTCCTCCTCTCTCTTGTGTGCCTATCTGTAGGGAGAAATATAAATGATAGCACGTCTCAAATAGCTTTCAGACACACAAACCCATAATTTCACGATTTTTTAAAAACAGTAAAACAGTATCCCACATTTGACAAAAATATTTGAAGCCTGATCCTTGTACATTAATATTGATGCCATATTGAAAACGGAGTTTAGTTTAGTCTTAGAAAGGTAATGGCCACTGAACCATCGGGATGTGACCGGGGGAATTTGAGTTGCCCCCTCTGTTTCTACTCATTTTCTTTAGTGCGTGAAAAAATTCATTTGTTCCTAAGAGAAGAACAATCATAGACTAGCCAAAAAAAGTTAAGAAAAAGATGGCCAATGACTTTTCTAACCATATTTCAAATTTTACTTAAAGTTACAGTAATTAAACTATGTGCTTGGCACAGAATGAGTAATGAACAGAAGTAGAAGCCCAGATAGAGGTCTAAAAGAGATACAAATATATCTGTGTGATTTCAAATTAGTGAGATATTAGATGACTTGCTAAGGGGCATTAGAATAGTTAATATAGGGATGATAATGACAATAAAGTTTGCATTCCTCAACACAGATACTTAGGTAGGTCAAAAAATCAAATGTTTAAAAAAAATAGAATTGTAAAACAGTTGAGAATACAACACAGGTAAATTGAATCAATAACCCAGCATTGGCAAAGAAATTTCTAAGGGGTCAGAAAAATCAAAATCACCGATAACTGAATACATAAAAATGTAACACTTGGTATGGAAAAACACTAAAAACAGAGTAAAAGAGAAACGATAAATGGGGAAACATTTACATTTATTATATGTATAGAAAAGTGCTAGAATTCTTGACATGTAAAGAAATCTTCCAAATTTATTTTTAAAAAAGAAAAAAAGACAAACATTGAAGAAAGCTTGGCGGGGAAAGGCCAAAACAAGACATTCACAGAAGAACCAATAAAAATAGCCAGTTTACCCAGAAAACATGCTCACTGTCAGGGCAACAGCTATGCATCAAGTGTCCACGCACCAGGACCTCAGTCATATCTCTGCACACCTGTTGACCCCGAGCCCTATCGGTTCTGACATGGAAAGTGCCAAAATACAACGGGTAGGAAAAAGCAACATACGAGGCATGTGAGAGCAGGCATGGTAGAACTGTATTGCTATGAAATGCCACACACGTATAGTATTTATATCGCATGCATCAGTGTATTCTGAGAACAACATCGGGTAGACAAAAAGCACCAAGGCGGGGGACAATGTGGCATGATGCACCCGAATCTTAGATCCCTGAATAAGGTCCTTCCTGGGTGCATTTAGCAGTAACCAGGCAGCGTGGAGTGTACTCAGGAATACGTATTTTAGCATAAGGCCTGGATTGAGACTCTGTTGTCACTTGTCAGCTATGCGATTTAGGATTTACTTCCAAAACTCCTCCCACTAAGCCTCAGGTGATTTATGTGAGGACCAGGGACAGTAACAGTACCTGCCTCACGGGGCTGTTCTGAGCATTAAAGGAGATGATACCTGCAAACACACTTAGCAGGAACGACCACTGAGAGGTCTGCTCAGGAGGAGATTTTTCACAGCCCGGCGCGGCTCCGGCAGAATACGGGACTTAGTTGATGGGAATCTCATATCGCCATGTGCAGCTCAAATGTGGCTTCCACGACCCATGGAAGCTAAGCACTTGGAAACATATGGCTTCTGCAGAAGTGGGCTGCAGCCCTGAGCAGGGTCTCACTTATCAGTCCTACTAAAGACTAGAATAATCTTTAGTTATAATAATGTTATAATAATAATAATAATGTTATAATCCTGACAGGGATCAGGTTTCAACCAGAAACTCTGCCTTCTACATCACTATTGTCATGGGTGACCCCCAGTAAGGCTGAATTTGAAGGATGGCAAATGCCCTTTCATACAGGTCTCTTTTGCCTGACCTCTTTTCCTCCATTCTCTTTGCTTTCTAGTTACCAAATAGCATGAAAAAAAATTCTGCAATAATTCTGAAATCACACTGATGTATAATGGAGGGTTTTTCTTCCAGAATGAAATTAAATGACTTTTGTAATTGGTTTATTAGAGAACCACAAACTTGTTTCCATTCTTCAGGAATTTACGGATTCACTTCCACCATAGGGGAAAAAATAGCTAACACAAACTCTAAGGGTGACACCTTTTAAATCTGATTGAGGTTTTCAAATTTATTTAAAATACAGAACTTAAAAATTACAGTTGGTTGGCTCAGGAAAATGACTTTCAGAATTGTTTATCTCTGTGCACCAGATTCAACCTCTCTTCACAGTACACACTTCCTAATCACTACACTGCCTGAGACCCACCAAGCGTGTTTTCCAACACTCGCTAAGCCGGGTTTTCTTCCTTACTTTATCAAAACCCAATGGAAAAGAGCCAGCTCCATGGCTGAATATAAAGGGCAAGGCATTCACATGCACAATCTGCAATTTGGAACTAAGTTTGTTAAATGACTTAGAGAAATAGTAGAGTTTGGAATGCAAGGTTTAAGAGTTCAGATGGAGATAGCAGTCTAACAGGAAGTGAGCTTCCTGCCTTTTGAAATCAGAGGTGGGCGGGCTCCACTGCCTCCACCTACAGCAGGCTTTTCCAGCCTCAGCACTCCTTGATTTGGGTGCTGAGCGTTGTAGGATATTCAGCAGCATCCCTGGCCTCCATACACCACATGGCATTAGCACCACATCTCCACCTCTGCGCTGTGACAATCCAAAATGTCTCCAGACGTCGTAAAACCACCCCTGGGTAAGAAGCACTAACCTACAGCTATGTAAGAACATTATATCTATGTGTTCTTGCCTCACACCATATCATTAAAGAGAAAAGTCGGTTTGCATGGAGTGTCAATTAAATTTTATGTAGTCATAGCTATACCCATAAAAGTATAGAACTGGCCTTAAAAATATTACTTTCCTCAGAGGAAAAGAAATATTCCCATTCAGCGAGCTAATGAAAGGCTTGTTCATGAGAAGTTTTGTCAGATGATTCCTGGGAAGTTGAGGCAGACATACCAGTCATAGAAAAGATTAAATACTCTTTACTTATGCTTCGTATAGCCAAGGTTGATGTACGTTTGGAGAGCAAAATATAGAGGAGACAAGATCAGTAAAAACGTACCTACAATATGCTCTTTTAGTTAGCAATTCAGAGCCAAAATCTTAGCTAGTGTTTACTGTGTTTGCTATGTTGCATGCATTCTTCAAATTGTATCTCATTTAATTTTTCAGACCCTTTTGAAGAGGTTCAGAGAAGCTGGGGAACTTGCCCAAAGAACAAGGCAATTGTTCTAATTAGAGGTGGAACCAGGTTTCGAACCCAGCATTCTTTCTCCAGAGCCTAAGCTCTCCATCACAGTCTCTGTTCATCAGAGGCTGACTCGGTTGGCATCACTGAGTGGCTCTAGGGCAAATCAATCCATGCTCAGAAACAAATGTCAGTGGAAACTGGGAAATAGGAAAATCAGACATAGTGAGAGACTGGGGGAGGAGAGAAAATTCTGTGCCTTCTGCTAGTCTCATTACAGAACAAGCTTGGTGTAAAACAGACATTGCAAATGGACAAGAAGCAAGCTGTAGTGCTAAGGAAGGCATTCCAATATATTTATGGGAAAATAAACTTAACTAAGCCGAGTTTTCAAGATAAACAAAAGGCTAATTCCACCTATTTAGTAAGTATACAAAAAAAAAAAGGTTCAAAGAATGAAGTTTATTTTTTTAAATTTGCTGAATCAAAATCTCTTTCCATATGGACTTGGTGTTGCAGGAGCCAAAAATATCATTCCAGAAAACCAGATTAGAGCTGAACACTGACAGTTCTGTGAAAGCTAATGTGTATGATGGGATCATCACACGCCATGCATTTTATCATTTTCCTAGAATACCGTTCTGTATAAATTCTGTAATAAGAGTTACTTGTGATAGAGCCACTCTAGCTAATATCTTACTGATTTTAAAGGACACTTAAGGAAACTTCTGTGGACAATCTTAACTTAAAAGTTTAGTATGGGCATCTGGTCCAGAAGAGCGTCTTGGCTCGCTCTTCCATGCACAGCTCCCCAAGACGCCTACACACTGGACTCCATGACAATGCGGAGGTTTGATTCCTTAGACCCCTTCTGGGAGGATGCGTCCATCAACCAGCCAGCATCACACTAGTTTCCTAGCACAGAAATGTAATGAGACAGCACCATACAGCTCCCCGTCTCAGTTCAAACATGCAAACCTCTGGAGTAGCAGAAGCTCTAAGAGGGACTGGCAAATCTGGGGGAGATTGTCCATTGCTAATAACACTGAATACCATTTTACAGTTTACCAAGCACCTTTACACAGATTTTATTATTGGACCATCACCCCAACCCTGACAGTGCTTTTAAGTGGGCATTATCAGCCTCACTGGATAAAACGGTAGCTGAGGGGTGAATGACTAGCTTGTAATTAAGTCCCGGTCTGACCTCAATTGTGTTTGCTTTCTGCCCCATCATGCCACCAGGAGACAAAGGAATCAACTCAGTGGGAAAGTCTTCTCAACTCCTTTTCAGTCCAGGCTTTAATTCAGCTATGTGGATCCATTAACCTACCCATTCCTCTTTTGTAGAGGATTACTTTAACTTAGTCAAGACAGGTTTATTATGGACATAATTTGAGGTTAACCTTTGAAATGATCACTGAGAAAATATATTTGTAAATATAATAGCCTTTAAAAATGGGCATAAAAACAATTCGAATTAAGAAAGTCTAGTTGACAACAAAATGTAATTCCACATGCCAGAAGCTCATGGAATTCCATAAAGCTTAAGATGTTAATATTGATATCAAGTCCTTGAACAGTGAAAAGGCACAATTAAGGATATACAGAATGTTTGCATTTAAGAATCAGTGAATTAATTATTAATTTACTAGGGTAATTTATGAGTGACATTGTTGATTATTTGTACTGTGGTAAAGTTTTAGGGTGACAATAGTATTTCTTGTAATGCATGTGGATCCTTCATCTCTTCTCATGCTCTTAAACCATATGGGTTTTGAATATGAAACTAAATTTTGAAGTTTGTTTCCTAAACTTAAGATACATTTTCATTATGTAAATATATTTTATGTTCTTTAAAAGTGATCATTTATATCACATATAACAGTAAAAATTTACAGTAGTTTCTACATGAAATCAATGTCATGATATTTGCAAAAAAATGTGAATGACTAAAACTTGGATTTTCTTTTGCAGCTATTAGCATTGTGACAGGACTTGCATTTTATGTAAGGTTCGGGTGTGTAAGGAATATGGTAGTTCAGTCTATTTCTGCTCTCAAAACTGTATATTATTCCACTGAATGGAGTAAGTTCTTGGTAATCACATTACAGCAATTACCAGAAGAGGTTAAATGTGATTATATTTGTTAATTCTTGTCCAGAAATACATATTGTACACTCTACTTTCTAATACTGTCCTAAATAACTCTTCTCAGGATTCTCAGGTTCTTTTCATGCCTCTTGTCTATGGCTTGTAGGGAATACAGAGTGGTACCACATAGATCCCGTTTCAAAGGACTTGCTGCCCAGCTGCGGGGCGTGCGGTCAGCAGGTGCTCCCAGCCCTCAGCTCCTTCAGGAACTGCGTCAGTGACCATCCAGCAGCAATGCCGTGAGGCTGAGCAAGGCAGGAGCTAAGGGCTTGGTTCAACTCAGCCCTGGGCGCTCTGTGGGCCACACTCACTCCAGAGCGCCCCATGCAGCTGGCCAAACTCGTTCCTTCCCTTTCCCCTTCACAGGCTTTGGTCTCTAATGAATAAGTAAAAAAATCTTACACATCAACTTCTGTTTCAATTTCTGCTTCTGAAGAACTCAACCTGCTACATGTCCCCTGTCACAGCTTTTACAGTAGCCACATTTAAGAAGTTAAATCTCTACTAAAATTTCTAAAGCTATCCTATTAAAGATGTCTTATCCTTCCCAAATATATTTTGGTCACCAAGGCCCAATTTCTTTTACAATCACTTTTTATACAATCATATGCCCACAAAATTCCTCCCGTTAATAGCAAAATTCTTTTGCCTGCAGCAGCATGGTCCCTCGAAACTCAAAATATTTCCTCTGAGTGGAGACTTAGGGCCAGATATTCCCGATTGGATTAATGTTTCATTTCTAAAAAAACTATTTATGTACATATATTTCCCCAAGGGGAAAAGGATTATTAATAATAATCATTACAACTGATGTGCTGCATTTGAGTAGAGATCTAAAATTTTCAAAGTGTATTCACAGAAATTAACTTACTTGATTTTAACACCACCTCAGGAATTAACCAAGTTTAGGAAATGAAGGTCAAATTAACTGATGTGCCCCAAGTCAGATAATCAATTGCTGGTGGATTCAGGAGGCAAAGCCTGTCCTGATGACCCCCTTCCTGGAGCTGTCTGCACCCGATGGTGCCACCTACACACTTGCACACCTTTTGTGAAGTGTAATGCATTTATTTCTACTTTCTCTGAGGAAATGGGGTAGGGAGCGTAAAATCTAGGCTTCAGAAATTAGAACTTTGGAACTCACCATCTGAGGCTGAAATTGCAAGGCTTGACGCACTTAATCCTCACAGTAACTCTGTGAAAATGAGGAGGCGCTCTTCTCATCTGGAAAGATGGGGTGAGGAGGAAAGAGCCGCATTTTGGATCCACACAGTCTGTCTTCAAAGAAAGCGCCTGGAACCACTATACCACCCGCCCATCTCAGGAGTCTGGAAGGCCATTGGAGTCAAACTAAAGACCCCATAATCTTAAATATGAAAAAAAAGAGGGAAAATGGGAGGGGAAGAAGGAAGAAGCAGACTAACTCTCCTTTAGTTCTCGGGGATAAATTCTGCAGTAAGGATATAAGAATTTAGGGAATGCTTTAAGGCCACTTATGCAATAATACGTGTCTGTAAATAACTCTTGGATTAATGGTCTAGACATATTTCTGTACTCGTGAGCGTGATACAAATAGGAAAAGCCTTCCCCAGAAGAGGTATTCTGAAAGAGATGAGCTTTAAGTTAAATGTGAAAGTGAGGTGGAATGGGGATTAGTTACTGTTAGCACAGGGGGCGTGCTGGAACAATCAAGGATTGCTGCTCACTGGGGACAGAAAGTCAATCTGTCTTGCTTGGAATAAAGTGTCTTTGTCAGAACAAGGAATCAGTCAGTCTGTGGACGTAAGAAAACCAAATGCCAGCCCCTTACCTAGCCGGTAGGCAGGCTGCTTTTCTAATGTTGTTTAGGAACAAAAAGAATAATTCCCTTATCATTGGGGATTCTCACTAATGAGCATGCAGGACGATGCAGGGACACCCTGTCATAGGCCCTTGTTTGTGTATAACACTAATTATTATTATCTGTACTGGGCCCTCCCCAAACCCCAGTGGTTCTAGCATCACAACTTGGGGTTAATCTAGTGAAGAGAGAGACAGATTTGTTATGCGAAATTTTGGGAAACGTTATGATTTCTTCTTGCGTGCTAGCATTGGAGAATGAGGCTAGCAGCATCTCAGACTGAAGGGTGGAGCTTAATGAAAGTTGAGCCCTCTCTGGATTGCAGCAACTGTCACCATCCTCTCCCATTTCATTCTTTCTCATATTCAAGTTCATATTTATCTCCCAATAAACAGTGACACATGACCTTGGAAAGGAGGAGGGATAGGGTTGCAAGTGTGACTTTTGGGTCTCAGCTCACAGGTGTTTACCTGTAAGAAGTGATGTGCTAGTGTTATATCTCCTTCTTATGGTCTCTGGGCACTCGGGTTACCAAATGTGGAGCCAGGGAACCCCTGGTCTCAGAGGCATACATAGGAGGACGATATGACAAGGTATACCCAAGACAATCCCAATATTTGCTTTTGTCTGTGCATCCTGTCTGATTTAGTGTTTATCCTAGATTTGTCATTATTCAAAGTAGTAGTAGTATTATCAGCTACATTCAGATAAGCTGGACTGGTTTGGGTACACATACACACATACTTCTATGTTCTCTGCCACTGTCTCATCTAGAGCATGTGAAGTACATGTGTCCATCTGTGCTGGGACTGGTCTGAAGTCTGAGAGATGCACGAAGCCACCAGGCCAACAGTTGGTGGGGTCAATGGAAATTGTAGGAATTTATAGGTTCACTCTGCATGAAGTATGTACAGATAGAAGACACAGTATAGAGACCACGGAAAAGTAGTCAGAAGGCTTCTGCTGCAGGGCTTTTTGTCACTTATTAATTACAAATCTAGAACAATTGTTTACTGTGATTGTTGGTATCAGTTACTTATTTTGGAATCAACCCTTCCAACAGTAATATGTTAAAAGAAGTAGTTTAATAGGTTAATATGTTAAAAGAAGTACATGTTAAGTACATACGATTCTAATACTAATGCCAATGTGTGGAGGCTTCCCACCACCAGCAATGATCCGACACCAGCTGAGGGACCTGCAGTTCGTTTCTGACACTATCTACCAGGGGATAGCATCAGATTCTGCAAATTAAGTGTTTAGCCTTACAAAACTACCCCCTCCCACCTTCAGATGCCAACCGCAACTCCAGGTTGTCACCTGGGATTCTGACCCACTGTTATAGATCGGAAGTTCCATGACCCGTCCTTTGGTTTCAGTAATTTGCTAGAGTGGCTCACGGAACTCAGAGAAATATTTTACATACTAGATTACCAGTGTATTATGAAAGGATAGAACTCAGAACAGCCAGGTGGAAGAGAGGCAAAGGCAAGGTATGTGGGAAAGTTGGAACTGAAAGTTCCAACCCTCTAATCACAAAGGTTGGTTCCCCCCCCCCCCCCCCCCGGCAACCAGCCCCCATTCGCAGGTGCAACCCAAAGTAACCTCCTTAACATAATGAAAGGCACCATTGTTGCTCTCAGCACTTGGGAAATTCCAAAGGTTTTAGGGGCTCTGATGGGGGACAGAGAACAAACATTTCTTATTATAAATCATAATATTGCAGTACAGAATTTCTATTTCTCAAGAAAGTTAATGATGACTATTTAAGTTGCCGAGGTATTAGTCAACATTTTTTATCTACCAGAGGGGCTTTTAAAATATCACTGACCAGACAAAGACCAGAGACACAAACCTACTGAAGAAGCATCAGCGTCTACTACAGAGTCTTTAGTTATTTTAAGAATACTATGCACAAAGAATTCAATTTCACACATGCAGCTCAGAAGGTACACTTACATATTCTTCAGTGAAGTGTGACTTTTCATTTAGATCAAATGACAGTTAATTTACTCAGTTTTGATTCCAAGTTTTCTTGTGCATATACAAAAAGTTAAGTGATAGCTGTCAGTGTAGCTTGCTTAGCAGAAGAACTTCATAAGGAGTTAAACTGAATAGTTTTCTGTCAGTGTCACTGTATAATAAAAATGGAAAACCTGTTAAATCCAATAATTGTTCCATTTTTCTTTTCACGTAATTCATTGACTCAAAGTAAAGCATTTGGAAATTTATTCTCTTGATGGTGAAATATCTGAATTTATTGTGAATTCTAGTGCAAATTCAGTTTAAAAGTTCCACACTGAATATGTTCTTTGTTTTTAAAGTGATGATGTGAATCTATATTCCAGTGGAATACAGCCTTACGGTTAAGAACAATGTCCTTATTAAATAGAGGAATGTGTGGAACATGCTTGGAAGTAATCATGGGATGCATCTAACTCATAGTTGTGTTCAAACAAGCTGTGATATTCTACTGATCAAAGCAGAAGCTGCAGTTGTCAAAATTTACAAATATTTTTATAAAGACAGTAACTGAACCACAAAATTGTGACAAAACAGACTTTGGATACAAAAGCATCTCTGTTGTCTCTCTGCAGCTCATTATCAGTCCAACTTTCAGGAAAGTTTCAGCCTTGAAAAAATTATTTTGTAAATCAAGTCTAGTGTCAACTGAAGGGTGGCAAAATATGCCAGCCCAAAATGTGTCACTTTGGCGTAAGAATTATTTTGAGCTGAAGCCGACTGAGAGGGAGCAGACATAAGAAAAGCTCTCTGCTCTCCCTTATTTGCCTAAAAGCAGGACAAACATTTGTCAATGTATCCCCCTCCCCTCTCTATCAAGGACAGAAGTTAATCACTGGAGACAACTTTAGATCCTTATCAGCCCAGAGGGCACCAGAGGAGTCTATACGACAAACTTTACTAACTAGTCCTTACCTTTCATTAGTTCCACCATATATTTACCTTCCCCCAATCTGTTGCCATAGAAGTTCAATGTCCTTTTCCTTTGTCTTGTTGCTTCTCCACAAATTTATTGTTCTTTGCCTAAGGGGCTACAGAAGCCCACGTTCTAACCATCTGTTTGAGTTACTCATCTCTGGGTACTCCCATGTGTATGTGTGTTGCATGTACTAATAAATTTCTTTCTTTTCTTTTTATTCTGTCTATTGTCAGAACCCCAGCTGGAGAACCTAGAAGGGTAGAAGTATTTTTTTTTCCTCCCCTACACTACAATAGTACTAACTACTTTATAAGAGTCTTCTAAATTTGTTTGCATTTTGTTCAAAATCAATTAGCAATCGTTAATCAAAGTATTCAACAAATGAGTGCCCCAAATCTTCAGCTTTTGAAGGCTCAAGTAACTATAAATCACTGGAAAAGGTCTGCAAGAAGACATTGAAACTAATCTCTGTAAAAGTAGGGGGGAAACTGATAAGATTAAATGATGAGAACTCAAATGATACACTGGATTTCCATTCTGAAATCTATAACTGAACTTTTGGAATATTTCAATTGGTGGGAAGAATTTTTCAGTGAAACTCCTATTTTTAATTTGTAGTTTCCATATTGATATCACAAAGAAGTGGAATTGAGAAAACTGATTTTGCTGTATCTAAATGTGGTAGAACTTTCAAAATATGCATAAATAAAAATAACTTATTTGGCAAGTTTTGTTTTGTAAAAGCGCTTGTCAAAGAAAGGCTCTCTGAGTGGAACAAAAAACAGTACTTGGGATAATATTCTGTCAGAAATATTTGCTCATTTTAATTAAAAACATGTTAGAATTGAGATTACTTTATCAAAATGTTCTCTGAGCTTGCTGCCAGTAGAGGTAGGTTTCCTCAGTTAAAATAAAAATATTATGATCTGTAGAGAAATATCTATTGGAGGCATTAACAATTTTAAATGTTTTAGTCACACTACAACTGAAGAAGACTTTAGGCACCTGTTTTTTTGTTTTTGTTTTTGTTTTCTTTAGTTAAAAAAATACAAACATACATTTTAAACAAAATCGCTCAGGAGGAGGAACTGGATGGAGATGGATAATGACAGCACCAGGTGTAAGAGTTTAGTTTTGGGGTCAAGGGTCAAGGTTCTTTCCAGGGTGACATGAAAGGAGGAAGGGCTTCAGCATAGCAGGTAATGTCAGTATCTAGCTGGCTGGATGTAAGATAGCAAATTATCCTATGTATTTTTAAAATGTTGTCTTGGTCAAGTGAAAAAAATCACTGGGAAATCTTGGCCTAAGGAGCTAAGTTTGGGTCCCTGTTTCATAGCAATGACACCGTGAATGCGCTGAAGTTGCAATGTCAAGTTCTGCCTTGCCTGGGTGAGCCCATCTCCACCACACTACTCATCTACAAGCCTGTGCAGCTGGCATTGGCTCTCCCTGCATCTGACTTAAAAACATGTTTATCTCAGCTTGAAGCCCCTGAAACAGTTCCTTGAGTCACAGATGAGCTCAATAAATATCTGTTGCATGAACAGATTGATTGACTTTTAAGTTCTCTCTATAAGAGAAGGAGGCATTAAAGACAATAGACTTCTGAATAAAATTGCTTTGCCCATGATATTGATATTATAGGATGCTGGCTTCTGTGTTCACACTTCTGCACATCAATGTGTGGGTGTGATGGTGTAAGGACTGTCACAACAGCACATGAAGCAGCCCTTAGTGCTGTGAAAATCTACGTCTAGACCTAGAAACCCTTGAAATTCCATTCCCCGTGTACTTCAGATGCCGAAATCGAGGCCATGTTTTCTTTGACATAGAATTTGTCAAATTAACAAGAAACAGAATCAACACATCATGACCCTTACTTCAATAAATAACTTGTCTGCCTCCAGGTTATTGAGACTATTGTTTATTTGGTTGCAAATAGCTCTACAAGCTGTGAAGCCACAAAGGACAAATCTGCAAATGCCTAATTCTAAATGTCATGGGAAACAAGAACTACATAGATGATGTAATAGAGAGTGAGGTAGATGATATCATTGCTTACCAATAAGAAATATCCCAGCAGTTTAAATTTTCTGAGGATATGAATCAGTGCAAATATTATTTGCAATACACATAATTTCTTTCCCTCAACAAGTTTATAATGAATTGCTAATTATAAGGATAAAGTTGCAATTAAAAGCAAATGCACAAGTCACAATATTTTTCTAAGCAAAATTAGCTCTTTAAAGACTCTGTGGGCATTTATTTCCAATGAAAATGGACCTTAAAAATAATGGTCGGCTGTCACCAAAGTCCTAGTGAGGGCCACTTGGATGCTTTAGGAATACAGCCGCTTCTTAACATCCACCATCAGAAAATTAACTGCTTAAAATCCAGACGGTTACAACATGGAAGGCTGACCTTAATAGATATGAAATTGGTCCAGAAGGATTTGCAATAATGTCCTACTAGTGCCAGCGGGGGCTGCTGTGCACCTGCAGTGACAGTTAAATGAAAAGGTGAGGCTTATGAATTTCATGCACAAGCACCTGTAACATCTCCAGGAAACCCCGCTGATGCAGCCACTTGGATCTGAAATCTACAGGGTTCACTGCAGGAGAAATGAAGGTCACTGACTGACATTAAAACTGACATGGCTCACATTGCAAAGTCTCAATGTTGATAAAATACTTCTTCTGTTTTTATAAGTAACTGACCCCAAACAATATAGCTGAGTAATCTGTCTCCTATGAGTACGACTCTGAAATTTGGCTTTCTCCCTTATTTCTAATAGTGCCTTAAAACTCTCTATTGATTTCTGATTAATTTATTTTGTTTAACTCAGTTTGGAAAATTCCATTAGATTCAGAAGGGAGTTTTAAAAGTAGAGAGTTCAATATAAAAAGAATTTGTTTTCTGTTTGTCACACTGAATAAAACAGCTTTACTTTAATCCAAACCAGCAAATATTTATTTAAATCTCTTGGATGCAAAGACTTGTGCAGGACATTGTATCAATAGCATCAGTCAGGTTTGCACATCAGTCAAGCTTGGACCTCATCCTTCTAGCAGCTTACAACTTAGAGTGGACAGGCATGTATACATCTGTTTTCTTCAACTCTTACTGGTGTTTAAATTGTCTTTGTATTTCACTTTACTGCTAGTATTTTCCTTTTCACATGCAAACCCACCTTCCAACCTCACCAGATAGCTTGCCTTTTACTGTCCAGAGAAAACTGGGACCATGCAGGGGGTAAGGTGTGATGAGAGAAAAACACACAGGCCTTGACGTGTAGGTTGGTTCAGCCAGTTCCTCATGGTAAGACCAGGTGTAATTTTTAAAATGTCTTAGCCTCAACTTCTTCATATGTAAGACAGACGTTCAAAGAATTTGAAATTAAAGAATTACAGGTCATTAAGCACCACCTTCGAATTTCAAAGGAGGCAATGCAATTGCCTTAATGTAAGGCTTTACCCACATGAAGGATTCTCCTTTCTGGAAGGGTTTATAACAGCTCTCCCTCAAGACTGGATCAGACTGAGGTGTGCCACACTTTTTCAGGAAAGACTCTCACAGCTTAAGTAGAGAGATCTTACTCCAATGGGGTCTGGGCACAGTGTGACGTAACTCGTTTCAAGCTAGAAGACATATCTTTGAAGTTTCCTCTTTCATCTTAAAAAGTTATGATATTCCATTCTGCTATAAAAGGTACTCCTGTTTATTCTACTATCAATTTGGTATTCTGATTTACCTTTCTCTAGAATGCTATGTAAGATGGACACTCCAAGATACTCCCATACTTAAAGGGAAGTATTTTTTTGTTCCTGGCATGTTACATTACCTAGGAGTACACATACTATTTGGGTCAGATAGGAGAAATATATAGATCTGTATGCTCAAAGAATATCACTGCTGCTATGACACATCCACACACACACAATTTCAAGGATTTTTCCATTGCAGAAATAAAGCCACTTACTGAAAAAGACTCTGATGACCTAGATGGGTGGGGGGGGGGAGAGTGGGAGGGAGGTCGAAGAGGGAGGGGATATATGTACACATACAGCTCATTCACTTCACTGTACAGCAGAAACTGACACAACATTGTAAAGCATTTATACTCCAATAAAAAAAAAAGATTGCAGTTAAATCCTATGTGAGTATACCTGCAGTCTCTCACAATGCTCTTCAGAGCCTGATGATGAATAAAATCATACGTTTCCATCTGACACCAAAATGTCAAGAAACGGTAAAGTTGATAGAAGATAGCCATTAAGCAACATAAAAGGAACTTCTATATAGAATTGACAAGAGAAGTGTAGACATAACAAATGCATTCAAAGGGAACATAACTAAGATACCCATTTCCCATCGCTCTTTGTTAAATCAACAAATGAATTCATACCAAAATACTATCAAATCATAGTCAAATCACTCTCCCCCAGGAACACCAAGAACAAGTCCAAACAGGCTTTCAGATAAACCTTTACTAATCTCCAAGCCCAAGTAAATCTTTTAAGTGTGCAATCCAAGGCATTGCTTCAGTAGGCTGAATGAACCTTAACACAAATTTGAAAGCAAGAAAATTATCTAAAAACATTTATATCAAACAACAATGAAATCAAAAACATAAGACTTTTTTGGAAGAGTTAAAGAAGATTACAAGGTAGTAGTGCTTCTTAGATTTAATGTCCTACTGGGAAGTGGACTATAGGACATGTTTCTGGAAGGTGAAATTTTGACTGTAAACATGGTTGTTTTTTAGTTTGTCTTCAGCTTTGGAAACCGAGGAATAATGAATAAAGGTGAAAAGTACAGGGACGCACTAGGCAGCTTTAGAAGAAGCAAAGCTATGGAAGGAGGGTGGTGATTTTTTTCTTTTTGCCAAATGATATCATGGTAATAATTTTTCTATTTTGTTATATTTTTAAATTTTAAGAAGGCTCATTTTGTAAAGTAAGATTCACGGTGCAGAAATACTGTTTTCCCCTGAAGCTACCTGATATCAGGTTGAGCCCCAAGATATACATACTGGTTGGGGAAGGAATACAAGTCTTACTTTGGCATTACCCATGTCATTTTTTTGTGGCTGAATATTGTTATTTCTGAGTGCAATTGAGGTATCCAGGAATGTGTTGAACCTTTCTGATATAATTTCTATTGTAAATACTTAACAGCACAGCTATTATACCTTCAAGTGCTGTAATTTCTGGTTTTGGCTCAAGTTTTTGCTTTTGGCTCAATTCACTATTTACTCATAAACCTAAGACTATCAACTGATAACCTCAATTGGATGAAGATCAAGCCACTACTGTAAATAAGGAGTGGGGACTGCAAGGCTGGATGGCAGATGGGAACCTGATGGCTCACACAAAACCTCAGGATGTTTTAGCCCTCAAATAGTTCACTTTTTTTCTTTAAGAGACAGGAAAATACTTTATATACAATATAAACTCAAAAGACACAAGTCACGTACCTGAATTAAAATTTAAGCCTAACATCTGGAAATGAATAGCACATTTATCTTATACATTTTTCTACATATTACAACCACATATGTGTCATGTGGAGGGCAGTATCATTGAAAACCTCATTTTTTATTTCTGCATCTGTCAGAAGACAGGACCACAAACAAGTGTTTTCTCAAATGATACTATTGATTTATAGGCTGTGAACAAGGACTGTTTCTACCTTTTGCAGTTCTTCAGAACCAGTCAGAGCCTTACAGATTACCTACTTCAATTCTTGGATTTTATAAGGAAACTGAAGGCTTAAGAGATTGTTACATTGCTAGGTCAAAAAGTTAGCTTAATGGCACTGGAGTTCCTTGAATATGTTATTATACACTTGTAAAGAATCATAAAAGGAGAGAATTATTATTAAGAAGGTAGATGAAAAATGCCAATCTCTTTTTATACAAAACTACATGTTTGTAAGCATAAAAATAAATAAAATTTGTACCTTGCTACCAATTCTCTACAAACTATTTCAGAGAATAGAAGCAGGATAAATGCTTCCTAATAAATTCTAGGAGGCCAGCATTACCTTAATATCAAAACCAGACAAAGGCAATACAAGAAAACTACAGACCAATATCTCTCATGAACATAGAAGAAAAATCCTCAACAAAATATAGCAAATCAAATCTAAAAATGTATAAAAAGTATTATACACAATGGCCAAGTGGGATTTATCCTAGAGTTTACAAGGCAGATTCAACACTGAAAAATGAATTAACGTAATCCATTACATCAATAGACTAAAAAGAAAAATCACATGATAATATCAATAGATGTAGAAAAAAAATCTGACAAAGTTTAACATGCATTCATGATAAACACTTTCAGTAAAGTAGGAATAAGAGGGGGACTCCCTGAACTTGATAAACTCTATCAACAAAATATCTACAACTAATGTCATACTTAATGTAAGAAACTTGAACTTTCCCACTAAGATCAGGTACAAAACAAGGATGTGCTTTCTCACTATTCCGTTCAAAATCATACTGTAAGTCCTAGCTAATGAAATAAGGCAAGAAAAGGAAATAAAGGTATACAGATTGGGAAGGAAGACAAAAAACTGTCTTTGTTCACAGATGACATGATCATCTATGCAGAAAATACAAAAGAATCGCCAAAAAAGTCCTGGAAGTAATAAGCACTTATAGCAAGGTTGCAAGGTACAAGGTTAATATGCGAAAGTCAATTGCCTTCCTATATACCAAGAATGAATATGTGCAATTTGAAATAGAAACACAATACCATTTACATTGGCACCTGAAATTTGAAGTACTTAGGTATAAATCTAACAAAATATGAAATAAGACTTGTATGAAGAAAACTACAAAACTCTGATTGATGAAATCAAAGAAGAACTAAATAAATGGAGGTATTCCATGTTTGTGGGTAGAAAGACTCAATATTATCAGGTTGTGGGTTCCTCCCAAATCAATGCACACATGCAATGAAATTCCAATCAAAATCCCAGCATTATTTTATGGATATCAACAAACTGATTTTAAAGTTTAATTGGAGAGGAAAAGACCCAAAATAGTCAACACAATATTGAATGAAAAAACAAAGTTGGACTGACATTACCTGACTTCAAGACTTACTATGAAGCTACAGTAATCAAGACAGTATAGAGTTGGTGAAAGAAGAGACATAGAGATCAGTGGAACAGAATAGAGGGTCCAGAAATAGACCCTGATCTCTGACAAAAGAGCAAAGGCAATACAATGGAGCAAAGATATTCTTTCCAACAAACAATGCTGGAAAAATGGGACATCTACATGCAAAAATGGACCTAGACACAGACCTTATTGTCAGTGAATATTGTCAGTGCTAAAAAGAAATGAGCTGTGAAGCTATGAAGATATGGAGGAACATTAAATGCATGTCACTGAGTGAAAGAAGCCAACCTGAGATGACTACATACTGTATGAGTCCAACAATATGACAGTCTGGAAAAGGCAAAACTATGAAGGCAATAAGAAGTTCGGTGGTTGACAGAGATGGAAGGTAGGGAACAGAAAAATTTTAGGGCAATGAAAATACTCTATATGATAATAGAATCACTGACATGTCATTATATATTTGTCCAAATTCATAGAATATAAAGCACTGGGAGTGAACTACAAGGTAAACCATGGACTTTGGGTGATTATGATATGTCAGTACAGGTTCAACCTTGGTAAAAAATGTACCATTCTGGTGAGGATGTTGATAATGGGGGAAGCTATGCATGCGTGGGGACAGGAAGTAAATATGAAATCTCTGTACCTTCTTTTCAGTTCTGTTATAAACCTAAAACTGCTCGAAAAATAATGTCTTTAAAATTCTTACCTTGCACTAGTATGATAAGGAGTATACAGAAAAAATATTTACAGGTAAATTAACACTATCCTCTGGTTTTGATCTATTATGTGGTTAATTATGTCTAATTTGACTAATGATGTATGATTGGTACACATGTGAAAATAAATAAAATAAACATGGACATTTACAATCTAAAATGGTGCAACCTTTCTCTGGAAATAAATTTGGCAACATGCATTAAGAACTTTAAACATGTCCATTCCACTGCCCTCCTGTTCCAATTCCTTTGCCTGTGTTCTTAGATTCAAAGCATGCAATAATTTCTGGAAAAGGGTATGGAGTTCAGTGTTACTTAGTAATAGGGAAATGACTAAATAAAGTAAAATATTCCCATATGATGGAATCTTAGGTACCTATAAAAATGTGTTTTCATGTAATATTTCATGACAGGGAAATCTTATCATGCTACCATGTTAAATGGAAAAAGCCACATACAAAACTCTATATACAATTACATATAGCACACACACACACATATGTACATACACACACACACAGGCACCATACAGACATGCAAATGCTCATGCATACTCAAGATACTGGAAAGAATTAAACCAAAATCTTATTAACCATGAGGATAGAATTTCTAACAGTTTAAGTTAATTATTTCTAAAATAAAAAATAAAGCATTAACAGGAAAAAAACACAACAATCAGCAAAATACAAATGCAGAATATTGGGGTGTCCTCATGCAGGCTTTAATGACATCCCTATGCATGAATCTGTCAACGTAAGGAGAAATAGTCATTTTCTCTAACCTACAGAGAGGGCATTCCTCTGCTGCCTGATATGAGAAGGGGCCTTATTCAATCAAGTGGTTAGTTATACATACACACTTAAATCTAACTGTGTATGTATAGTAGCTGTGTATGAATACAGTAGCTTTTATTTATAAAATCCCCAAAAAATAATGACAGGAAAATTTTTCTTGCAGGAGACAATATTATTTTTCCAGCAATTGTCTCCTTGTGTATCTGGGAGGTGGTTCATTTCCTTAGAAAGATGTTGCGAGTTATTAATATAAAGGTCACAGCTTAACAGCAGGAAACACAGAGGCAATGCTCCTAGTAAGATAATATGATCAACATTACATATTTTAATGCCATCTTTATCAACTTCAATGGAAGGTTCTAAAATACTGGCTGGTGGGCTGCACTCTGACTTATAGAAAAATGTTTCCGATTTCTCCTTTGAAAAATTAAAAAGTGACTTTAATTACCTATTGTTTTCAGAGAAGTTGAGAAAGCCAGATGTTGAGAGCAACAGTGTTTTCAGATCCTTACCTGATGTCCATACATGTTATGCAGGTGATGTCTCGACTATTTGTTGTGATCAGGTTCAAAGCTACAGATGTTTCCTTGTCAGAGGTCGGGTGTGCTCCACATTTAAAGAAAAATTCCTGAAAGAATGAGAAATACGATCACTGACATGGAATCCGGCTGGCCATCTCCCCCTCTACACATTTTCACAGTAAAGAACCTCTTCAGGAGGAGAAGAGATCTATCATTAGGTGTGAGTCTGAAATAAATCAACATCAACTCTTTTGAGGGAAACTAATGCCCTTGTGTCAAACTATTCAACAAGTCCTCTTTTTAGAAGGGTCCAATTGTCTGCTAGTCTTTTCTTCTTTTTCTCTTTCAGCCAGGTTGCTGGGGGAACACTCTGTGTGTGCCCCTAGCTCACCTCTCGGTGAGAAGTGAGTCTGGTAAAATAACACAGTGTGGATGCAGGAGGAAGCCTGAAATAGCATCTCAAAAATGAGGAAGAGGAGACCCTGAGCCACGAAATGATTTGCCCAAAGTCAGACAGTCAGAGGTGAATCCAGGAAGTAACCCAGGCTTCTTAAAGAGAAACTCAGTGCTTTTTCTACAGGATCACTGCACAGTTGGTCAGTTAGCAGCAAGAATACAGTGCAGGGTAAGAAATCTAGCAATCTCAACTACTGATAAGCAGGCAAATATTGCAGACTTATGGAGGAGCAGAGTGTGCCTCTCCCCTCGTTCGGCACCCTTTGGCATCCCAGAATTCCCTGGGAGTCTCACCTGCCCACCCCCTGCCAGGCAGCTAGGAATGTTCTAAACCCGCACCTCTTTCCTTCTTAGTTCATTTCCCAGCCCTGTCCTGCCACACACTCCTTTATCTTAGCTTGTGGGATCGTAGTTCCCCAAGCAGGGACTGAACCCTGCCCTAGGCAGTGAGAGTGTGAAGTCCTAACCTCTGACCGCCAGGGGACTCCCAAGATACATCTTTTGATTGATTATATTCTCCCTTCTCAAACAAAATATTTTTTTGTTTTTCTTATTCTTATCTTCCGTTATTTCTGTATTTTTCACACACCCCTTTTCCCTCTCACACACCAAAGTGTTTGACAGGTAACTACTCTGCTTCTTGTCAAACAGTCTGTACAGCTTCCATGGTAATAACATCCATGAAGCTAAACTGTGTGCCGCTGCAGAGCTTCTGTACCAATGTAACACTGGAGGACAGAAGAACCCTTGCATCTACACTTAATCCTCAGCTCCATTTGTGTATAACTACTGGGATATAGAAAGTATTTTCCCTTTAAACACTAGACCTGGTGTCAGCAAACTTTTATTAAAGCACCATATATTAAATGTCTTCAGCTCGGCGGGCCATATGGTCTTTGTTGCACTGCTCGACTCTGCATTATTGTCTAAAAGCAGCCATGGACCATATGCAAATGAATGGATGTGGCTGTGTCCTAATAAAACTTTATTTACAAAAACATGTGGCAAATTGGATTTTGCCTGCAGGCATAGATTGTCCAACCAAAAGACCCTGAGATATTTGTGCAATGTCTTATTCACATTTGTATCCTAACAGTATACAGGATAAGCATTAGATATATTTTCTTAAATTAAAAAAAAAACAATAGATTTACTTAATAAATGCTACCAGTGTTTCTTTATACATCTGACACCACCGCTCTTAATCTATCCTTTCCCTGCTTGTAACCAAACTAACCTCCTCGTTCTCTGACCTGAGACACAGTGAGCCACACCCGTGGGCATCGGAATCACCCAGGAGGCTTGTTAAACCAGACGTCACTGGGAGCTGCCCCGGATGTCCTGACACGGGGCCAAGGAGTTGCATTTCCAACAAGCTGCCAGGTGATGCTGATACTACTGCTCTGCGGACCACACTTTTGAGGACCACTGAGTTACAGCAACGCTAGCGGTGAGGGGAGTGAACTCTACCTATTCTTTCGGGAGACAGTGGCTGTAGCAGACCTCGCTCATCACATGTGAAAATAACGTCATGTCTCAGGGAAAATATGTTACTCTTAAAAATCTGGAGTGTGCAGAGAAATGTCCTCAAGCCAGGAGTTAGGAACCCAGGCTGTTCTTAAGAACAAGTGTCTCATCAATTCCAGATGGTAGAGCTGCTAGTGAGCCAGAACCCATCCTACCTGGGGCAAGTGACAGAGCAGCCAACCTGCCAGCCTGCAGCCCTCAGCCCCGAAGATGAGGGTGTGCCAACAGTCCTGCTACGATGGGTGGGGTGTGCAGTGCAGCTGACGGGAGCCTGTCAGGAGTGTCTGTAAAGTCCAACGTGGCTTCCCTTGAAGCAGCATGGAAATCATACTGATTGTTTTTGTTTTCTCTTTTAACATGGAATGCCACCCTTTTCACTCAATTTTTTGAAATGATATACATCCTTCAAAGGTCAGTTCAAGGGTATTATGAAAAAGAGTTAAGGCAAACCTTGACTATCAAAACAAGACGTCTGGAGGACATGACTGATCCTTGTGAAATACACAGAGCTAGCTGTGACTGCTTTTTTCAGATATGAAAAAAATGCTCACTCATAAGGAAAAGTAATTCCTCCAAAATAGCTGAGTTGGCTGGACTATTGAGAAGGTATTTCATATACAGATAAATAGATAGTATTTATATTTTTTCTTAGCTTGCAGAAAGCTACTGGTAGACATTCAGCTAACAAATCACATACTGCTCCAACACCAGCTAAAAGTCAGATAAAAGCCAAAATCCTTTTTAACGGAGGTAGGGATTTTACAAACAATGGTATAATAAGTTACAAATGTTTGGAAAATTCCAGTAATTCGCATGGCGTGATAGAATTAAAATACAAATTACCAACTCTGTATATTAAATATGTATCAATCATCAGTGAATTTCCGGGCCTTCTCCACCAGTTTTTATGAACGGAGGTTCTTTTCTAGTGCTAGAGTAGCAAAACTGGTGGAGGGTCCGAGATTTTGCCCAGCTTGCAAGCTAACAGGTTAGCCTGCCACCATCTCAGGGATGCTGGCAGAAGACATGAGACAAAAAAACTGCATGGCTCAGAGCCCAGGCAGAATGAAGTATGGACATCATGATTATGTCAGTTTCTCTGCATCCCAACTCCCAGGAGATGAAGTGGCCAGGCCAAGCCAGCTGGGGGGTTTCTGCATCACAGCTGAGGACCCTGAGCTTAGGGAACCCAGATCTTTTAAAAGGATCTATAAGCCAACTTCCCCTTTGCCCTGAAGGGAGACACTGTCTTTATTATACTGAACAATAAGCAGGTCCACCTTTTACTCTAGAGAGAGATACTATCATTATTTTCCAGGTCGTTTGCTATACAATTTCCTTGAAGAGATTATCCAGAAAAAAAGGGTAGTTAGTGCTCCCTCACAAGTTGTGCAGAAGCTTGAGAGAACCCTGGAGAAGTGTCTCCCAGTAGTTATAACACCTTTTCCCACAGACTAATCAGCAGAACGATCTGATCATCTCCTGTCCTACACAATCAATGGGTTAGCATTTTCAAAATCTTTCTGATATTTGCAGGCTGCATCCAAAACACACAAACAATAAAGCAAAACACAACAGAAATAAGAAGAACCTTGTTGAAAAATTCTACTTTGGGTATTTCAACTTGCTTATGTAGAGTTGTCATCTCACACACAGCTGCATGATTCTTTTGGAGTAATCGTCTATGAATTCTGCTTTTCTCTGATGTTTTTCTCTTGATTGTTCAGATCAAAAAATCAAGGATGCCAAAGCCAGAAAAATCTTCTAGCCAGAGTCTAAGCAGTGTGGTCAGAAAGCTGACACCACAGTGAGGTCTGGCCATCAGGAGCATGACACCCGCTGATCCCCACAAGGACCTAGGAAACAGCTCACTCTGGGCCAGATGACAGCGGTTGTGCCCCAGGGCCTGGCTGCTTGAGGTGGCATTACTTTAGTTCCAGTGGGTGCCGGGTTTGACAAGCAAAGTTACTTCTATACCACCAGGGATATAGTCCCCTATGGGTGCAGCAGAGAAAACTTCTTGTTCATTGTGGAGAGGGACATCTGTCAATTCTGGTGAAGGAAATATAGGATCCTTATTTGGATAAATAAAGAATCTCAAAGGGACCCACCCATCTTTCACAAATGCCATCTCACAGGTAAAATCAGCTACAAGAAAACAAGAAAGAAAACCAAACAAATCAAGTCCCAGTAAATGAAATGAATTCCTCCACCTAACCAGGAGCTGTAGTTCCCACTGGCTGGCTCACTTCATTTGGATCCATATACTCAGTTCTGGGAGGCCCTAATTAGCTATGGAGCTAAAATCTATGACAGTAATTGGCCAGGATTTTTTTCCCCCAAAACGATAGTGTGAACTATTTTAAAAAATGAAAAAAAAAAAAAAATCCCAGAGTAAGACCTTAAAAAATGTGCTTGGGTTTATAATGTGACTCTGTTAAATGCTATTCAGTACCATAACATGCTTTTCACCTTATTAATACTAAAGAGAAAATCCAAAATACAACAGAGTTATATTCTTTAAGTTCTTAGAAACATACTCATATTTTTGCCATTTCTGTGGACAAGGTTACGATTCTTTCCTTCCATTCTCGCTGAGGCCTCGTATTTTATCATAACCCATCCATCCTTTCCTTTCAGATCTTGGAGGCCTAGCCCGCTGGCTGAATGACGCCCATAAAAAGCAATGTTATACCAAGGGAAAGACCTGTGAACAGTTCAACTGTTGGAAGCTACGTCTTTCTCCTCATTCCATTCTGCTACCTGACTCAAGACACTGCCAGTGTTTCTAACAAACAAAGGGGAAAATGAAAAGTATGGAAACGAATAAATAAACCAGCAAAATCTGAATTGGATTAATACCAAGAACCCAATTTACAAAAACTTATATAATCAGAAGCTAATCGTCAACTCTAAACACAAATTAATGTGTTCCAAATTTCTATAAAAATAACTTACAACTACCATCTGGCAAGCCCTGCTTGTCTCAAACACAATCTAGTTTCACAAGCCTGAAAAAACAGCAGTGAGACCTGACTTCTTCCCTCATGAAACTTCAAACAACTTTTATCGAATTTCTTAAAGTTAACAATTTTAATAGATATTGCTTAACAATTACATGTTTTCCACATAAAAATGGTCTCTCTTTACAAAGAGTTAAATCCCATGTTAGTCTCCAACTCCTTCTTAGTTAATATCCCCCAAAGGCAACATATCTTTCTTTTGATAAAATAAAAGGGACACACAATTTTCACTATAAGGTTGCAGTGGATCTACGGTTTGTACTAAAGAAGTAACTGGCCATTTGTATGGGTCAGGGTCAAGTTAGGGAAGCAGGGCCCATACCAGTTAGTTCAGTTGAGAGAATTTAATGCTGACTGAGATCTAGTTGCAAAGGTGGTGGAAACCCAGAAGAACTAAACCAGGGCAGAAAGCTCCTTGCCATGAGCAGCATTAGTGCAGGGTGATCTAATCACCAGGGACTGGGGGACGGGGGGTAGGTGGGAGGATGGATAAGATGCAGCCCCTGCCAAAGACCCCTCCCAAAGAGAAAGGGAGAAACATCCCAGCTTTGCCCTCTCTCCGCCCTCCTATCTCCCACCAGGCTGTGCTTGGGGAAAGCCCGCCTGAAGCAAGGAGAGGGGGTCTGTCTGTCCAGCCCACGTGCCAGCAGAGAGAGGAAGGGCAGGTTGAACGCCACCAGCACATGCTAGTGCACTGTCAGGAGGCAAAGCCAAGTCAAAAGTCTTCAACATCCACTGCTTGTTAGTGGGGACATATTCTAATCAGCCTCCAGAAAAGGAAAAATGATACATTCAGATACGGTTCTGTAAAATGTATTAAATAAAGATACATAAATATTTACACTAAATACTAAACCTGTCAAAAGACTACCCACCCAAATTTTCAACTAAGAGGGCGTAAGGACACAGGGGCATTGTTATTTATGAGAAAACTAGTAATAAGCATCTTACATCCCTATCAAAGAGGTCCTCACGGTTACCAAGTTACAACAGACAAACTGTCACTTAGAATCAATCTAAATGTCTCTCATGAGCCTAGAAATTCTGTCCATAGTGTCCTCAGTCCGTCTCTCCTCAGCCTGCCCGCTCCAACAGCTGCGCACTTGGTTATCTGCAGATTCTTTTGTAAGAAGCAACTGCTAGTTTTAAGCCTCATTATCCATTCAGAAATCTCATTATTAATGTGAATATGATAGTTTTAATTTCCTCTAAGCTAAAACATGACATATGAGCATAATTACCATACTCTCTGCCGGGCACATTAAAAAAACCTGTAAATGAGCCATGCCATGACCTGCGCATCTGTGCCTTATTATTAGTGAATCTCAATTTTCATGCTGATGTGTTAGGCTCCCTTTATATTATGTAAATCCAGGAAATAATTATATAAGCTTGGATATAAAATAACTATGCAACTTGTTAGGTTGTATAAGACATGTAGACTTTGCTAATTTAACAATGCCAGTTGTAAAGTTAGGTTACACCTAAGTAAACAAATAAAACCTGGAAAGTTAACGAGTCTGCTATCATGTTCAATGATAAGTTCGTTTTCTCTTAAGTAGGTGTTAATAAAGCCTCTAGATGATGTGCAAAGTTTACCAGGAGAAAGAAAATCAACATACTCCCACAAAAAGCAAAATCACATCAGACCTTTGCTGAGAAGGTCAGTTGCTGCCTGTAAGCATCACAACCACTGCCAAAACCTTACAGAAGGCTTTCCGCCTCCTCCAAGGCCGCCAGTCCTTCGGTTAACAACAAATAAATAGATGATATGCATGTAAAGAAGCATGCACTTGTGCACAGGCATGTAAATGCACCAGACACTCAACGTGCCAAGCCAAGCCATTCTAAGCAGGAAAAAGTCTTAGCTGTGAAGTCAGCAAGCACACAGCTTTCTCATCTCACCACTGCGTCAGATCCAAAGGCACAGCCATTTTCATATCAATACAGCTATTGTTATATTCCAAAAGAATTTTAAAAATTTTATCCTATTACCAAAGTTAAAAGTATAAGCCAGGTCTGCTACCTAGTCCAATGTATAAAATAAAAATAAAAATGAAATTCTAAAATCCAAAAGGCGAGGAGGAGCTTCAAAATGGCGGAAGAGTAAGACACGGAGATCACCTTCCTCCCCAGATACATCAGAAATACATCTACACGTAGAACTGCTCCTACAGAACACCTACTGAACGCTGGCAGAAGACCTCAGACCTCCCAAAAGGCAAGAAACTCCCCACGTACCTGGGTAGGGCAAAAGAATAAACAGAGACAAAAGGATAGGGACGGGACCTGCACCAGTGGGAGGGAGCCATGAAGGAGGAAAGGTTTCCACACACTAGAAGCCCCTTTGCGGGCGGAGACTGCGGGTGGCAGAAGGGGGAGCTTCGGAGCCGCGGAGGAGAGCACAGCAACAGCGGAGCGGAGGGCAAAGCGGAGAGATTCCCGCACAGAGGATCGGTGCCGACCGGCACTCACCAGCCCGAGAGGCTTGTCTGCTCACCCACGGGGCGGGCGGGGCTGGGAGCTGAGGCTCAGGCTTCTGTCGGAGCGCAGGGAGAGGACTGGGGCTGGCGGCGTGAACACAGCCTGAAGGGGTTAGTGCACCACGGCTGGCCGGGAGGGAGTCCGGGGAAAAGTCTGGAGCTGCCGAAGAGGCAAGAGACTTTTCCTTCCCTCTTTGTTTCCTGGTGCGTGAGGAGAGGGGATTCAGAGAGCTGCTTAAAGGGGCTCCACAGACGGGCGCAAGCCGCGGGTATCAGCGCGGACCTCAGAGACGGGCATGAGATGCTAAGCCTGCTGTTGCCGCCACCAAGGAGCCTGTGTGCAAGCACAGGTCACTCTCCATGACTCCCCTCCCGGGAGCCTGTGAAGCCCGCCACTGCCAGGGTCCCGTGATCCAGGGACAGCTTCCCCGGGAGAGCGCACGGCGCGCCTCAGGCTGGTGCAACGTCACGCCGGCCTCTGCCGCCGCACGCTCTCCCCGCCTCCGTGCCCCTCCCTCCCCCGCCCGCCCCCTGCCCGGCCTGAGTGAGCCAGAGCCCCCGAATCAGCGGCTCCTTTAAGCCCGTCCTGTCTGAGCGAAGAACAGACGCCCTCCGGCGACCTACACGCAGAGGCGGGACCAAATCCAGGCCAAATCCAAAGCTGAACCCCGGGAGCTTTACGAAGAAAGAAGAGAAAGGGAAATTTCTCCCAGCAGCCTCAGAAGCAGCGGATTAAATCTCCACCATCAACGTGATGTACCTGCATCTGTGGAATACCTAAATAGACAACTAATCAGCCCAAATTGAGGAGGTGGATTTTGGGAGCAACGATATATATTTTTTCCCTTCTTCTCTTTTTGTGAGTGTGTATGTGTATGCTTCTGTGGGTGATTTTGTCTGTATAGCTTGGCTTTTACCATTTGTCCTAGGATTCTGTCTGTCCGTATTTTTTTTTTTTTACTAAAATTTTTTTCTTAATAATTATTTTTTATTTTAATAACTTTATTTTATTTACTTTATTTTATTTTATCTTCTTCTTTCTTTCTATTTTTTCTCCCTTTTATTCTGAGCCAGGTGGACGACAGGCTCTTGGTGCTCCAGCCAGGCGTCAGGGCTGTGCCACTGAGGTGGGAGAACCAAGATCAGGACATTGGTCAACAAGAGACCTCCCATTTCCATGTAATATCAAACGGCGAAAATCTCCCAGAGATCTCCATCTCAATGCCAAGACCCAGATCCACGCAACAACGAGCAAGCTACAGTGCTGGACACCCCATGCCAAACAACTAGCAAGACAGGAACACAACCCCATCCATTAGCACAGAGACTGCCGAAAATCATAATAAGGCCACAGACACTCCAAAATACACCACCAGACGTGGACCTGCCCACCAGAAAGACAAGATCCAGCCTCATCCACCAGAACACAGGCACCAGTCCCCTCCACCAGGAAGCCTACACAACCCACTGAACCAACCTTAGCCACTGGGGACAGACACCAAAAACAATGGACACTATTAACCTGCAGCCTGCAAAAGGAGTCCCCAAATACAGTAAGTTAAGCAAAATGAGAAGACAGAGAAACACAGCAGCACGTGAAGGAGCAAGGCAAAAACCCACCAGACCAAAGAAATGAAAAGGAAATAGGCAGTCTACCTGAAAAAGAATTCAGAGTAATGATAGTAAAGATGATCCAAAATCTTGGAAATAGAATGGAGAAAATACAAGAAACGTTTAACAAGGACCTAGAAGAACTAAAGAGCAAACAAACAGTGAAGAACCACACAATAAATGAAATTAAAAATTCTCTAGAAGGGATCAATAGCAGAATAACTGAGGCAGAAGAACGGAGAAGTGACCTGGAAGATAAAATAGTGGAAATAACTACTGCAGAGCAGAATAAAGAAAAAAGAATGAAAAGAATTGAGGACAGTCTCAGAGACCTCTGGGACAATATTAAACATACCAACATTCAAATTATAAGGGTCCCAGAAGAAGAAGAGAAAAAGAAACGGACTGAGAAAATATTTGAAGAGATTATAGTTGAAAACTTCCATAATATGGGAAAGGAAATAGTCAATCAAGTCCAGGAAGCACAGAGAGTCCCATACAGGATAAATCCAAGGAGAAACATGCCAAGACACATATTAATCAAACTATCAAAAATTAAATACAAAAAACAATATTAAAAGCAGCAAGGGAAAAACAACAAATAACACATAAGGGAATCCCCATAAGGTTAACAGCTGATCTTTCAGCAGAAACTCTGCAAGCCAGAAGGGAGTGGCAGGACATATTTAAAGTGAAGAAGGAGAAAACCCTACAACCAAGATTACTCTACCCAGCAAGGATCTCATTCAGATTTTATGGAGAAATTAAAAGCTTTACAGATAAGCAAAAGCTAAGAGAATTCAGCACCACCAAACCAGCTTTACAACAAATGCTAAAGGAACTTCTCTAGGCAGGAAACACAAGAGAAGGAAAAGACCTACAATAATAAACCCAAAACAATTAAGAAAATGGTAATAGGAACATACATATCGATAACTACCTTAAATGTAAATGGATTAAATACTGCAACCTAAAGACGCAGAGTGGCTGAATGGATACAAAAACAAGACCCATATATATGCTGTCTACAAGAGACCCACTTCAGACCTAGGGACACATACAGACAGAAAGTGAGGGGATGAAAAACATATTCCATGCAAATGGAAATCAAAAGAAACCTGGAGTAGCAATTCTCATATCAGACAAAATAGACCTTAAAACAAAGACTATTACAAGAGACAAAGAAGGACACTACATAATGATCAAGGGATCAATCCAAGAAGAAGATATAACAATTGTATATATTTATGCACCCAACATAGGGGCACCTCAATACATAAGGCAAATATTAACAGCCATAGAAGGGGAAATCAACAGTAGCAGAATCATAGTAGGGGACTTTAACACCCCACCTTCACCAATGGACAGATCATCCAAAATGAAAATAAATAAGGAAACACAAGCTTTAAATGATACATTAAACAACATGGACTTAATTGATATTTATAGGACATTCCATCCAGAAACAACAGAATACACATTCTTCTCAATTGCTCATGGAACATTCTCCAGGATAGATCATATCTTAGGTCAAAAATCAAGCCTGGTAAGTTTAAGAAAATTGAAATCGTATCAAGTATCTTTTCCAACAATAACGCTATGAGACTAGATATCAATTACAGGAAAAAATCTGTAAAAAATACAAACACATGGAGGCTAAACAATACACTACTAAATAACCAAGAGATCACTGAAGAAATCAAAGAGGAAATCAAAAAACACCTAGAAACAAATGACAACAAAAACACAATGACCCAAAACCTATGGAATGCAACAAAAGCAGTTCTAAGAGGGAAGTATATAGCAATACAATACTGCCTCAAGAAACAAGAAACATCTCAAATAAAGAACCTTACCTTACACCAAAAGCAATTAGAGAAAGAAGAACAAAAAACCCCCAAAGTTAGCAGAAGGAAAGAAATCTTAAAGATCAGATCAGAAATAAATGAAAAAGAAATGAAGGAAACGATAGCAAAGATCAATAGAACTAAAAGCTGGTTCTTTGAGAAGATAAACAAAATTAACAAACCATTAGCCAGACTCATCAAGAAAAAAAGGGAGAAGATTCAAATCAATAGAATTAGACACGAAAAAGGAGAAGTAACAACTGACACTGCAGAAATACAAAGCATCATGATAGGTTACTAGAAGCAAATATATGCCAATAAAATGGACAACCTGGAAGAAATGGACAAATTCTTAGAAATGCACAGCATTCCGAGAATGAACCAGGAAGAAATAGAAAATATGAACAGACCAATCACAGGCACTGAAATTGAGACTGTGACTAAAAATCTTCCAACAAACAAAAGCCCAGGACCAGATGGCTTCACAGGAGAATTCTATCAAACATTTAGAGAAGAGCTAACACGTATCCTTCTCAAACTTTTCCAAAATATAGCAGAGGGAGGAACACTCCCAAACTCATTCTACGAGGCCACCATCATCTGATACCAAAACCAGACAAAGATGTCACAAGGAAAGAAAACTACAGACCAATATCACTGATGAACATAGATGCAAAAATCCTCAACAAAATACTAGCAAACAGAATCCAACAGCACATTAAAAGGATCATACACTATGATCAAGTGGGGTTTATCCAGGAATGCAAGGATTCTTCAATATATGCAAATCAATGTGATACACCATATTAACAAATTGAAGGAGAAAAACCTTATGATATCTCAATGGATGCAGAGAAAGCTTTCAACAGAATTCAACACCCATTTATGATAAAAACCCTCCAGAAAGTAGGCAGGGAGGGAGCTTTCCTCAACATAATAAAAGCCATATATGACAAACCCATAGCCAACATCTTCCTCAATGGTGAAAAACTGAAACCATTTCCACTATGATCAGGAAGAAGACAAAGTTGCCCACTCTCACCAATATTATTCAACATAGTTTTGGAAATTATAGCCACAGCAATCAGAGATGCAAAGGAAATAAAAGGAATCCAAATTGGAAAAGAAGAAGTAAAGCTGTCACTGTTTGCAGATGACAGGATACTATACATAGAGAATCCTAAAGGTGCTACCAGAAAACTACTAGAGCTAATCAATGAATTTAGTAAAGTAGCAGGATACAAAATTAATGCACAGAAATCTCTTGCATTGCTATGCATTAATGATGAAAAATCTGAAAGTGAAATTAAGAAAACACTCCCATTTACCACTGCAAGAAAAGAATAAAATATCTAGGAATAAACCTACCTAGGGAGACAAAAGACCTATATGCAGAAAATTTTAAGACACTGATGAGAGAAATTAAAGACGATACAAATAGATGGAGAGATATACCATGTTCTTCAATTGGAAGAATCAACATTGTGAAAATGACTCTACTACCCAAAGCAATCTACAGATTCAATGCAATCCCTATCAAACTACCACTGGCATTTTTCACAGAAGTAGAACAAAAAATTTCATAATTTGTATGGAAACACAAAAGACCCCGAGTAGCCAAAGCAATCTTGAGAAAGAAAAAGAGAGCTGGAGGAATCAGGGTCCCTGACTTCAGACTATACTACGAAGGTACAGTAATCAAGACAGTATGGTACTGGCACAAAACCAGAAATATAGGTCAATGGAACAGGATAGAAAGCCCAGAGATAAACCCATGCACATATGGTCACCTTATCTTTGATAAAGGAGGCAAGAATATACATTGGAGAAAAGACAGCTTCTTCAATAAGCGGTGCTGGGAAAAGTGGACAGCTACATGTTAAAGAATGAAATTAGAACACTCCCTAACACCATACAACAAAATAAAATCAAAGTGGATTAAAGACCTAAATGTAAGTCCAGACACCATCAAACTCTTAGAGGAAAACATAGGAAGAACACTCTATGACATAAATCACAGCAAGATCCCTTTTGACCCACCTCCTAGAGAAATGGAAATAAAAACAAAAATAAACAAATGCGACCTAATGAAACTTAAAAGCTTTTGCACAGCAAAGGAAACCATAAACAAGATGAAAAGACAACCCTTAGAAGGGGAGAAAATATTTGCAAATGAAGCAACTGACAAAGGATTAATCTCCAAAACATACAAGCAACTCAAGCAGCTTAATATCAAAAAACAAATAATCCAATCAAAAAATGGGCAGTAGACCTAAATAGACATTTCTCCAAAGAAGATATACAGATTGCCAACACACACATATAAGAATGCTCAACATCACTAATCATTAGAGAAATGCAAATCAAAACTACATTGAGATATCACCTCACACTGGTCAGAATGGCTATCATCAAAAAATATACAAACAATAAATGCTGGAGAGCGTGTGGATTAAAGAGAACCCTCTTGCACTGTTGGTGGGAATGCAAATTGATATAGCCACTATGGAGAACAGTACAGAGGTTCCTTAAAAAACTAAAAATAGAATTACCATATGACCCAGCAATCCCACTACTGGGCATATACCCTTAGAAAACCATAATTCAAAAAGAGTCATGTACCAAAATATTCATTGCAGCTCTGTTTACTATAGCCAGGACATGGAAGCAACCTAATTGTCCATTAACAGATGAATGGATAAAGAAGATGTGGCATATACATACAATGGAATATTACTCAGCCATAAAAAGGAACGAAACTGAGTTATTTGTAGTGAGGTGGATGGACCTAGAGTCTGTCATTCAGAGTGAAGTAAGTCAGAAAGAAAAACAAATACCGTATGCTAACACATATATATGGAATCTAAAAAAAAAAAAAAAAAAAAAGAAAAATAGTCATGAAGAACCTAGGGGCAAGATGGGAATAAAGACACAGACCTACTAGAGAATGGACTTGAGGATATGGGGAGGGGGAAGGGTAAGCTGGGACAAAGTGAGAGAGAGGCATGGACATATATACACTACCAAACATCAAATAGATAGCTAGTGGGTAGCAGCTGCATAGCACAGGGAGATCAGCTCGGTGCTTTATGACCACCTACAGATGTGGGATAGGGAGGGTGGGACGGAGGGAGACCCAAGAGGGAAGAGATATGGGAACATATGTATATGTATACTTGATTCACTTTGTCATAAAACAGAAACTAACACACCCATGTGAAGCAACTATACTCCAAGAAAGATGTTAAAAAAAAAAATCCAAAAGGCTCTGAAAACAAACACAAAATTTTTTTTTCTAAACTTGGCATGAAAATTTATTTATGGCAAAACCTGACATGAACTGGCATGACATTGTTTCTGGTCTATATTTATCCAGCCTAGTGTCCCTATTCATGCTTTTCACTGCAAAATTACTATTTAAAAAAAAATGACAGGGTGTAGACATTCCTGGAGATATTTCAGTTAAAATGTATGAAGTGTAGAATATTTCTAATATCTAAAAATTTCTAAATTTAAAACACTTCTGGCCCCCAGGTAGTAGATAAGTGACTATGATTCTGCAACATAAAATTGTCTTAAATTCTTACTAATCCAGCAGGATGATCCTTGAAGTTCTAGACACAATCTTTTATGTGAATCACTACAATGGTACCTTTAGTTCAGTCCAAATGAATAATTTTAGTCTACTTGAAATATGTACATAAATAAATCCATGTGCACTTGCTACATTTCCCTTTACGCCAGACATAAACAATTTGAAAACCTTTAATGCCACATACCTTCAAGAAGTCTAACTTCAAAACAAAAGCCACAAATACAATGATTATCTTCCCCTCTACACCTGGATTGTAAGTTCTTCAGTTTGCCTTGATGAGGGCTTATTCAAAAGTAATACTACTCAGTCATAATTGACTACTTATAATTTACAAAAAAAAGGGGGAATTGTTGGGCTTCCCTGGTGGCGCAGTGGCTGAGAGTCCGCCTGCCGATGCAGGGGACATGGGTTCGTGCCCCAGTCTGGGAAGACCCTACATGCCGCGGAGCGGCTGGGCCCGTGGGCCATGGCCGCTGAGCCTGCGCGTCCGGAGCCTGTGCTCCACAACGGGAGAGGCCACAGCAGTGAGAGGCCCGCGTACCGGAAAAAAAAAAAAAAGTGGGGGGGGAATTGTTGAAGGAGACATATCAAATGATTCCTGAAGAGTAAACTAGAAGGTTTGGGGTCATTACTGACGCTTATAAAGTGCATGACTTTACTAAATGTCTTTGTTCAGGTGGGAAAAAACAATCCTCATTCTCAGCTCAGGCAGCTGCTCAGACACCCTCAGACCCTGTTCCTCCCCTTCTCCTTCTCAGCCCAGGGTGAACTGGCATCTCTGGCTTCTCAATCAGAACACGACATCCCTCCTCTTGCAGCCACAGCACGAGAACCTGTCCAAGAATGAAGCCAGTGCTCAGAAGGGAACAGGGACAAGAGACACAGAGGCAGAGCCCATGACCACATTCGTGTCCTGGATTTAGCTGTGCCTGTGGCCCAGTTAATTAGTTTATTTACATCCACCTCAAGAAATAACCATGCTTCTGGGGATTTTTCCCCCCAATGTTTACTCATTCAGAAACAAGTGTGATATTTTCTCCTTGCTCAGCCGTCAACTAAAAGCTGAGGATACAAAGGTAAACAAAATCCCTGCAAGAGTCCATAAGCCTGAAGTATAACGAGACACATCAACAAATATTTAAACAAAATTAAAACATGGTAAATACCTTCCAGACACCTGAACACTCATCTGGGCAGGGGCGAGAGAACACTGAGCAGCTTATGGGAGAACGGGAAGCCTCCGCTTTGAAGGGATAGTTCAAGTGGGTTTTAAACGGTCAGAGTTTGCCAGGTGGAGATGGTAGAGAAGAGAGCTCGGGAGCAAAGGTGCGTGAGAACTTGTGCTGGGGGAGGGGAGGAGACTCGCCGGAGCCTGGGACGCCTGGGCAGGGGAATGATGGGAAATCTGCAATTTTCTGTGCACATAAACACTGGCCACACCCCATCAAACTCATGCTAGTGCTTTGAGAACCTGAAATATGTTGCTTATGTGACTCTTCACTGTCATTCTTCAACGACAGAAAGGTGTGACAGCCAAGAATAGGAACCCACGACTATTTCCTTGTCAGCAATTTTGAACGATCACGTTTTCGAAACAGGTGTTTGATTTTAACTTAGCAGTGCATGTAAACTTCCAAGACTAATGTCCACATTATCTTTCAGACTGGAAAACAGGGATTTTCTTTTTCCTTTATTATCTTGGAGAAAGTTTCACCCCAGTGGTTGTGCCCTAGATATTACATCACTGCAGAATTTTGAGAGCAAATGCTTTGACTATGGTTGTTACTGTGTCTCAGCTTGTGCATAATCATCTTGCCCTTAACATTCCTTAAAGGCCCTGGACTCCAATCTTTCTGGAACTTAAGGACAGCTTTCAAAGTTGTATTTATTCCATAGCGTATTGTGAGCTGAGAGGCACCTAATGGCCAGAGAACACAGCTTTTCCTGACATCTAACTTATTCTCAGTAATTACTAGCCATTTCAGGAGAATCTGGTTAATTATTTACACACACTACAGCTGTTAGTCTTCTTTACCGAGGTCTGACGTTCAGCTGACTAGTTAGTTGCTCCAGCATGGTCCTAACTTGCCCTGGATTTCCATCACTGTTCCAATAATGTCTAATAATGTTAGCTTCCCTCTAACCACAGTACAACAGCAGCTACTTATGTGATGTCATCTGCTCAGTGTAAAAGTTGAGCATATCTTTTCTTTCAATTTTGTAGCCCAGCCAGACAGCAAAAGACAATATTCATTATTCTAATTGTGCTTTATTTCCTTTAGAAGCTAAAGGTTTCATAAGCCATCATAATGTGTCAGCTTGAAGGAACATAATGGCATCACAGCATCTGCTAGTTTCATGTTTAAGCAAAGCTTTCCTGCTTCTGTTCTCTGATAAATAAAATGAGATGTTAAAATATTTTGTTCTTAACAGAATGTTTCCTTTGTAATTTTGATTACTTGATTCAACCTTCCAGAGAGGATACATAAACAAGTATCTGTTAGCTGATAATAATCTGCAAGAAACTGAGGAGACGGGTCATAATTTTGAAAATTTACAATGACTCACCATCCCTAGATGAACTGTGTTCCTACCATTTTCTAGGCAATCTCTAGAAGTTGGCAGTTATTTCATGTTTGCTTCTAAATGTGCAAAAAACTTACTCCAATCAACAATGGTAAATAATGTAAAGGAACTAGTTAATCATATTTTCCTGGTTCTTTATCCTCCATATTAAACACAGGGGCCTGAGCAAGGCTTCTGAAGCCTTTCTAGCACTCACCTGTCTCACCAGCTTTCCCTCCACATTGCTTTCCCAGTCCTGCCAGAAGGACCTTTTCTTGTCACCCAGAAGGCTGCACTCTCTCTCGTTCTGGTTCCTTGCACAAGATTTCCTCCTACCTGGACTGTCCTCCTTCTCCCACTCATTTAAAACCCCCAAGTGTCCTTCACGCCTCAGCTTACTTGTCACCAGCTCCTGAAGCCTTCCTGATTTCCCAGGGCTGGGTGAGAGCTATTTCCACGTTATCTTCTGTTTCTATCCTGCCCTGTGTTTAATGCCTTCGGAGCCCTTACCTGTGGGACTGAGAGCACCTGCTTGTCTAGTGGACGCATCACAAGGCAAATGAGCTGAGGGCATTTCATGCTGGTGCCTGGCACAGGGCCTGGTACACTGTAGGTGTCAAAGTGGTTGAAAGAATGAGCTCTCCCAGCGTATTTGAAGAGCAAGAAAGAAGGGTGCAGAAGAACTCTCTTGGGCCTGGAGACATGCTCTGGGGAAAGTGATGGACAAGAACTTCTGAATCACAGCCTTCTGTATTCCTGGGAATTGTGTTTGTTCCTCTATCTTTGCTGGCCTGTGCCTTCCTCTGAGCTTTTATTGCTGCTGTGGTTCCTGCTGTTGAATCCACTGTGCTGCTTGTTAGGAAAATTGTCCCCAATCCCTGGATCCAGTGGCAGAATGATGCTGTCACTTTCCTCTCGTAGCCAGAGGCTGAGAAATGCAGCCACTGTAACTTCAAAGTGTCCAGTCTAGACATGGAAAGTGCAAGAGAAACATACTTTTGTGTAGCAATAATTCACAGAATGATAACGTAACTTGCTTTTGGCTACAAGCAAAGAGAGATATGGAACAACAACAACAAAAAAAGCCTAGCTTTAAAACATTTTAAATGACTTTAGACTTGGAACCTAAACTTTTTTTTTCCCCTCGAAAGCCCTTGTTTCCTTGGCAAGTAGGATTTAAAGCTTCTTTTTATTCCTGTTTTCTTTATTGCAGGCAGCACAAGCAACCATAAACACTCCACTCAAGACAAAACTGGGCAAAGGCAAGTCCTTTATATACTTTAATAGTTTCCTGCATTCTCTGCATTTATTTCCTCATTATAAAAGGAAAAAAATAAAGTACAATTTGTAAATTTACCTATGAACTATATACATACAGGAAAACTAAGATGAATAACATTCGGAAATAAATGTTACAGAGTGATTTTTTTAAAAATTAAAACAAGTTTTTAGAAGAGTTTTAGGTTAACAGCAAAACTGAAGGGAAGGTACAGGGATTTCTCCTATACTCCCAACCCCCTACATGCACCGCGTCCCTATTATCAACATCTCCCAAGAGAGTAGTACATTTTTCACAGTGATGAACCTATATTGACACGACATAACCACACAAAGTCCACAGTTCATATTACTGTTCACTCTTTGTGTTGCACATTCTACAGGTTTGGACAAAAGTGTAATGACATGTATCCATCATTACAGTATTTTACAGATTTTCACTACCCTAAAAATCCTCTGTGCTCCAACAGTTCATCCCTCTTCCATCTCCCAAGCCCTGACAGCTACTGATTTTTTTTTATTATCCATAGTTTTGCCTTTTCCAGAATGTCATATCGTTGGAATCATACAGTATGTAGGCCTCTCAGATTGGCTTCTTTCACTTAGTTCTATGCACATAAGGTTCTTCCAGGTCTTTTCATGGCTTGATAGCTCATTTCCTTTTAGCACTGAGTAAATATTCCATCATCTGGATGGACCAGTTTATCCATTCACCTACTGAAGGACATCTCGGTTCCTTCCATGTTTTGGTAGTTTTGAATAAAGCTGCTATAAACATCCATGTGCAGATTTTTGTGTGGACATAGATTTTCCAACTCCCTTAGGTAAATACCAAAGAATGTGATTGCTGGATCATGTGGTAAGAGTTTTGTGAGAAACCTCCAAACTATCTTTCAAAGTGGCTGTACCATTTTCTTTTTCCACCAGCAATGAATGACAGTTCCTGTTGCTCCACACCCTCTCCAGCACTTGGTGTTGTCAATATTTGAGATTTTGATCATTCTAATAGGTGTGTAGTGGTATCTCATTGTTGCTTTCATTTGTGTTTCCCTGATGACATATGATGTGGAGCATATTTTTATATGGTTATTTGCCATCTGAATGTCTCCTTTGGTGACGTGTCTGTTAAAGTCTTTGGTGCATTTTTAAATTAGGTTGTTTTCTTTTTGTTGAGTTTTAAGGAATTTTGGTGTATTTTGGATAAATACTTTATTGGATGTGTGTTTTGCAATTATTTTCTCTCAGTCTGTGGCTTATCTTCTCATAAACTTGACATTGTAGAGCAAAAGTTTTGTAGAGCAAAAGTTTTGAATTTTAATGAGGTCCAGCTTATCAATGATTTCTTTCATGGATTGTGCCTTTGATGTTGTATCTAAAACATTCTGCTAGGCCCAAGGTCATCTAGGTTTTCTCCTATGTTATCTTCTAAGAGGTCTATGGTTTTGTGCTTTACCTGTAGGTCTATGATGCATTTTGAGTTAATTTTTGTGAAGGGTGTAAGGTCTGTGCCTAGTTCCATTTTTTGCATGTAGATATCCAGTTTTTCCAGCATTATTTGTTGAAAAGACTATCTTTGCTCCATTGTATTGTCCTTTGCTCTTTTGTCAAAGATCAATTGATTATATTTATGGGGTTTATTGGGGGGTTCTCTATTCTGTTCCACTGGTCTGTTTGTCTGTTCTTTCACAATACTACACTGTCTTGATTGCTGTGGCTTAATCATAAGTCTTGAAGTCAGGTGGTGTCTGTCCTCCAACTTTGTTCTTCTCTTTCAATATTGTATTGGTTATTCCAGGTCTTCATCTTCTTCATCTAAACTTTAGAATCAGTTTGTTGATATCTGTAAAATAACCTGCTGGGATTTTGATTGGAATTGCATTGCAAGTATAGATCAAGTTGGGAAGAACTTACATCCTGACAATATTGAGTCTTCCTATCCACAAACATGGAATATCTTCCCATTTACTCTTACTTCTTTGATTTCAATCATCAGGGTTTTACAGTTTTCCTCATATAGGTTTTATACACATTTTGATAGATTTATATGTGAATATTTGTTTTGAGATACAAACGTAAGTGGTATTGTGCTTTTAATATCAAATTCCACTTGTTCATTGCTGTTATATAGGAAAGTGATGGACTTTTATTAACCTTTTATCCCACAACCTGCTATAATCACTTATTAGTTCCAGGAGTATTTGGTGTTTTTTTTTCTGATTCTTTTGAATTTTCTGCATAGATGATCATGTCATCTTTGTACAAAGAGAGTTTTATTCCTTCCTTCCCAACCTGTAAACCTTTATTTACTTTTCTTGCCTTGTTGTGTTAGCAAGCTCTTCCAGTATGATGCTGAAAAGCAGTAGTGAGAGGGAATTCCTTATCTTATATCTTATCTTAGCAGGAAAGCTTCTAGTTTCTCTATATCAGGTATGACACAGTATTTTCTCTATGTCAGCATAACAAGTTACAAATGCAAGAAGTAAAAACCCAATTAGCCATTCTCCTTATGGAATATGTATAGATGTGTGTAGGCATGTATGTTTTATAAATATGTATATTTCTCATTGACTGGTCAATTTAAAAGTCAAATAAATTTATACTATCTATCTTTCACAGTAAGTAAAACAATAAGGAAAAAATCAAACCCTTTAAGTCATGAGAGTACCATTAAAATACATATGTTAATGTTCATACATTTATCCCAATTGTTTTGAGAAATGCATGTTATGTTGAAGCAACAAAGATGAAGAACAGTCTCATCCTTGAGATTGCATAGTCCAGTAGGAAGGAAACACGTAAAAATAAACATGCAAACAAACAAAATAAGGGATTGTGGGGAAATATCAGTGTAACCCTCTTTATCTCTTAAGTATGCTTATCATTAAGCCTACTTAATTCTCAGAGAAGGGATCTGTGCAAGGTTTGTGTGTGAGGGGAAAGTCTCCAGGGCAGTTCTAGTCCACTGCCAGCAGGGACCAGGCGGCAGACCCCCTCTCTGCATCCATGCAGGAGAGACTCCTCCTGATGATGGCTGGTAGCCCTGGGGTAAGTTATACCCTTGGGAAGAATTTTTTTTTTTAATCTAAAGAAAATTCTTAAGGAAATATAACTGGGACACAATAAAGTGTTTTAATCAGGTTTAGGTGTAATTTGAGAGCATAATTTAAGAATTTAAAATTTCAATTAACTACAAACAAATGAAAGAAATGTATACTGCTCCAAGAGTGAAGGCAGAGAAAAACTATTAATAAAATGGAAATCATGAGTGAAAAGATCAGAGCCATGAATGTGAAAATGGGTACATCAATATGCAAATCATAAACAGAGAGAAGAATTAAAGAAATAACACAAAAGATCTTCTGTGAGCTAAAGCATTGACATTTGTAAGCTACCCAAACACATCTAAACCATAGAATAAGATAAAAAAAATTCACATGAAGAAACTAGTATACATTAATTTGAAAGGCCAATAAAGCTACCAGAAAAGTAATACAATATATTGATTTACTCATGAATGATGCAAAAATTCAAAATATATTTCCGACAAATTAATACTAGCATTGTAGTAAAATATGAATACGCCTTGAACATTTGTTTATTTATTTAGCAAATATTTACTGAGCATCATCTCTGTGCCAGATATTATTCTAGGAGCCAAAGATACAATGATAAACAAAACAGTCATAGTATAAACATTCTAGGATGAGGAAAAGACCATAAACAAACAAATGAATATGTGATATATTTCCAGACAGTGAGGACTGCAAGAAGAAACTAAGGTAGGAACGATGTATTTTGAAGTACAAGGATGCAACAACCTTAACAAATTTGTCAATTTAATTCATACTATCCAAACTTAAAGGAGATATTTGTGATTAGGTCAATGGTAAACCCAAATCACTTGATCAAAATCAGAAGCCATTCCTAAAAATCCTGTATAAAATAAGAAGAAAATTCAGCTACACTAACATGAAAAATAATATTCAGCTACCATAAATTTAATAAAGTCATCTGTCAACAGGAAATCATTTCAACTAAATGAAAATGCTCACTAGTACTAGTATTATCCATGGTTGAAGAAGAAAACAGAACACACATCATCAATGTTGAAAAAAATGACAAATTTATCTTTATTCTAGATGACATGATGACATACCTAAAAAACTCGAGACTCTATTAAAAGTTACGAAAGTTAATGAGAAAATTTTGTTACATGGATAAATACAAAGTATATAGTAAAAATTAATTGATTGATAAATACAAAGTATATAGTAAAAATTAATTGATTTTCCCTGTATTAGCAAAATTCAGTTAGAAAAGAAAATAGAAAAAAATCCCTTTCCTAATAGCGACAAAAGCCATAAAATAATGGTACATTTATTCAACAAGAAAGGCAAAGGATTTATTACAAGTATTTAAAATAAAGACTTGAGTAAATGAAGAGGCAGAGTCCTGAATGTAAAGGTTATTATCAATGAAAAAATAGTGCTAGAATTTATATATACTTTTGGTTCAAGTCACATTGGAATCCTAGGTGGAATTATTTTGGTGGAAGAGAAGAAGATTGGCACAAAGATTTTTATTTTTTTGGTCATTTTTTTTAAACATCTTTATTGGAGTATAATCGCTTTACAATGGTGTGTTAGTTTCACAAAGATTTTTTTTAAAATCATATGAAAAATAAAGGTGTGAGAATTTACATTTTTATATAATGAGAGTGAGGGTAACACCTAAAAGGTGTTACAACTTATTAAGCTATATAATATAATATAATAGCCAAAGAAGCATAGTATTTGTGTAGAAATACATAAATAGGCCAATGGAACAGAATAGAGAACCTAGAAATATCTGTAAATATATATGCAACTTATATGACAAAGTTGGCATTTCCATTCAGTGGGACAAAGATGGGTTATTTGACAAATGGTGTGGGTATATCTGAATAGCTAATAGTTGGAGTGAATAAATGGTCAGCCATTATTAAAGAAAAGAATTCCAAATGGATTAAATATCTAAATATGAAAACAAACAACAAAAAGTTTAATAAATATTAAATGGAAAAAATTGTTGGAAAATCATATAAATTGCAATGAGTGGTGGGGAGAGCTTCTTTGGAAAAATATAAATGAAGTCTCCTTGTATAAAGAAAATGCTCTGAATTTCAAAACTTTCTGCAATGCAAAAAGACTAAAATGTTTATACAACACATACTAGACAAAGGGTTAATATACCTACTCTTAAAAAATATTTCTGCCAATTACATTAGAAAATAGCAAACAGTCCAATTCAATACCAAATAGAATATGAGATGGCAACTCCAGGAAGAGAAAATTCAAAAAGAGTAATAACATGAAAAGATGCTTACCTTTACTGGTGGTCAGAAAAATGCTAATTAAGAACAACAAGCACGTGCCATTTTCACACTTGACTTCAACACACACTAGCACTAGCATTCAATGCTAGTGAGTGTGTGTTAAATGAGAACACTGTGTGAGAGGGTGGGAAATGCCTCAAGTTCTCTGGAAAATCATCATAGCAGTTTGGATGAAAATTTTAAATGTACATATTGTTTTATCCAGTTATTCTGATTCACAAAAATAACAGTACCGATGTATAAAAATTTACTCATTGGGATTTTACTTCAGTATAGTGTGTTGGACAGAAAAAAAGAACCCATCAAGAGCAGATTTGTTCAATATTTATGTTATGGAATATTATGAAGCTACTAAAATGAATGTTTGATCTATATACATGTATTGATCTTAAAAGTTTTATAGGAACTGCTATTATGTGAAGAAAGTTATGGTGAAATAAATATAGTATCATTACCATTTCAAGAAAGAGAATTAAAACACCCATACAAATATGCCTGCTTTTTAAAATGAGCACAGAAAAATGTATAGAAGAATAAACAGAAAAAAAAGTTCACATTAATCATCTTGGGGGAATGAAACTGGGAGAACAGAGAAAACAATTTATTTTCTTTACATGTTTCTTGTTGTTTAAATTGTTACAAAGGGTATGCACTCTTTGAAAATAAAGTACTCAAAATAAAGACAAGTGACATTGATAACAGCAACAAAGCAAAGACAAACTGATGGGCACTAGTCCAGAGGATGAATTTTGGAGATTGTTGAAGGGTAGAAAATCAGGGGGAACACGGCACAAGACCAAGCTGGCTGGGGAGCCAGAGGTTAGATCAGAAAGGATGTTGCGCCCTCAGGGGGATAGATGGCTTCATCCTGAAGGGAATGGGCAGCCTGTGAATGATTTTAAGCAGGCAGGTGATATGATCAGGTTAGAAATAATGCATACACTGCCTAGTTAGAGAATACACACAAAAGAACACTTCCTAACCCTCCCTTCGGAGCTAGAGGTCTCCTGCTCAGCTGGGATATTCAGTAAAAGACTTCCTTGAGTGTATGGGAAACACCAACCCCAATCTGGTTACCTGATCTTTAGTGTATGACTCAGACTAAAGGTTCCCATGCACTTTATCAAGCCACTGGTGTGTACTTTACTTTAGACCACATTTATTATCTTTTCGGCTGATAAGCCAAAATGTGGTTGATTGATCAAAAATAATATTATAATTTCTAACAGTGCTCCAAACTTACTGAATTTTATTTGTCCTTAACTACTTTTCTCTGATTTATAGCACCTCTTAATAATCAAATTTATATGTACTTGGTGTTAAGTAATATTTGGTTAATTATATGAAGGATAGCAGATTCTCAGAGAGTAAATCTTTCAATTTGTTATGAATTTAAGAAAGTTATATTAATATATATTACTATTTATGTACTTTTATGTTTACACAGTTAATGATACTATTCAGCATTAGATAGTATGTGTGAAGGGCAAATTATATAAGTATATAAAACAACCGCCATCCAGAATGTCTTTTGCTTGGGATTTCATATATCAAGCATTAGCCTAAAGGAGATGTTTATGGTTAGGTTATAAACTTTTCTGGGAAAAAAGTTGTTTATAATGAACACGGAGAAAGCACCTAAATCATCATACTTCAAAAGGAAGTCACACTGAAAACAACCCAACCACAAAATGTGCCCCTGATATTGTACTCAGATCAGCAGGTAGCTCACAACTGAAATGACCCATAAATCTTTACAACCTACTCTACTTCTGTATATATAAAAGAGTAGGCTTCAGTTTAAGTTCATGAACGACACCAAGTGCATACAATGAAATACCTACTACACTGAGATCTAGGTGACCAACATGTATAACACAGTATTCTATTTCATAGACATATCCCATTCTCTCTGTTGGTGCATTAAATTAGATGAAGTTCTTCTCCCTATATACAGAGATCTATGTACTCATTAATTATAGTGACTTCTGCAAGAAAAAAAATTTCTATACTGCAGTAGAAGCCTAGGAAAACATTAATTTTATGTTACTCAGGGGGTATATACTACAATCTTCTACTTAGAACAGGAGGTATAAAAACCAGGCATCTGGGTTCTGTTGCTAACTTTTCTGAACTGCTAGAGGCTTTATCTAAGCCATTTGACCTAATCATCTATAATTTACCACAATAATATACCATTCAGTATCAGCCAGCTAGTTGGCATACCTCAAGGCATTGTAGTAGAAGACTGATGGGTGTTATTTCCATTATACTTTTCAAATCAGTTGGGTCAATCAGTCTATGCAGAACACATTGAGTTATGTCAGGCACCTACTGTTTTGTTGCTGCTGTGGGCTCTTCTTCCTTACCCCACTCGTGTAAATCTAGATTCTTTTCAGAAATCTGGCAATTACTTAGGCTTATACTGCTGGCCGAGACACCATTCCCAAACCAAAATATATATGTAAGTAACCTCAAGATGGACAGTTCTGTCAATATGTTTTGGCTGCAAACATTTTTTTTTTCATCACAAACATCTGGTGCTCAGTGAATACATCATTACCTGGCTGGTTATAAATAAGCCCATCTGTGCAAAAATGGCCAAGTGCCGGCTCAGAGTTGGCCAGATCTGTGTCTTCAAACATGAGTGCCAGGCAATAATAAGCTTTGATGACCTTCATAACCCTATGAAAGCAAGAGAGCTGCTTTCATAAAAAATAAAAAAATGTTTTATATGAGACAATAATGTGGAGATACAGAAAACACATATTATGAAATAAAATATAAAAAATCTACATTTATATGGTAACTATAAAGCACTTTTAATATATTATTTCATCTTGTCTTTTCTTTATGAGGCTTTTGGAAAATATGAGCTTTACTAGTTTATATTTAGTGGGGAAGTAATACCAAGAACACTTTTGGATAATCTATGAATATAAAAATTATAAGTTGACTATTTTTAGCCTATTATCAGCTTCAACTCCTTGTGCCCACATATTAGATACACTGTCAGAAGTCTTCATTTGTGCTAGAATGGCTGCTAGGAGATTCTTCATTTATGTGTAAATCATAATTGACATGAACTCATGTTTGCTAAATACATAATAACCACTTTTTATAAAACTGAGAATGAAATATTAGCTGTATGTATGAAATTCCATATATGTTTGAATATAAATAAACATTTGTGTGTTTTGCCAAATTTATATGTTTGTTTGTCTGACAAAGATAAATCAAACTATATCAGTATAATCTCAAGCAAGCAGTGAATGTGTTGCCAGGGCTTGGTACCAGTTATGTTGGTTACAGCTTTCTACTCTGGTACCAGGTTTCATTAGCTATAGTTTGCCCACTATGCTGAGATTGCAGTACTTAAAAAACAACAGCAACCTTTACTCATGCATTAAATGAGAGAAAGTTTAGATGAATTTTCTGGGCTCCAGTAAAGTTTCAAGAGAATAAAAGACAGTGAATGAGAAATCCAATCATTTTATAAATATTTGCAGTGTAAATGTGTCAAAGGGTCCATTTGTAGTATATTTCCTCCCCCTAAAATGCCTCAATATAAGTGGGATCTTCAGGGAAATCATATTGTGGAAATAAGTGATTTATTGTGTTAGTTTATGTTTCCAAGAAAGAGTAGAGTGAATTGAGTATGTGTGATAATTTTTCTACAGTACCATAATCATTCTTTGTTCCTTTGATAATAAAAACCATTCTATTTTATTTTGTGCTCTTAGCATACAAAAGCGTTTGCTGGAAATATATGTAGATGCTCAATAGACTAAGGGAGGGTGAATGAAGAGAGATTTCCAGCACCTCCAACACAAGGTTATACATAGCTGACACCTATCACAAAAGGTTTGCTATACGGCCCTCCTCATCCCTTTAAGGATCATTGCCATAGTGAGCTATCATGACTCAGAAGTAACAATAAAAGAAAAATTATCAGCAACTGCCTACAGAAGAAATATGTCTGCATGGATGTAAAATTGACAAGTAACCCAAAGGGGATGCCTCTGCAATGGATTTCAGGGTGCTGAATGCCACTTGTGCCCATCTGTACACTGAAATGTACTGGCCAGTGATATCAAGAAAAGTGATAGTGATGTCAAGAAGAATGACTGTCCCGGCCATGTTCCAGCTCCACAACTCCTGAAAAATATAAGGTGACTTGTAGTGAACATTAACCCAAAGCAAGAGCACACAGCAGCAAATCCTCATCTCTGCATGGGTGAGCATTTCATCACAAGTCTGCTCATGCACTGACATTCACTTTGCATCTTCCTTGTGTCAGGCAATGTGCTGGATCCTGTGGGTCACATTTCATGTGAATATTGTTATGGTTTGACTTAAGTCTAGCATCTTAACTTTTTACTTTCTATTTTCCCCATCTATTCTTTGTTCTTTTTTCCTGTTGTTATGCCTTTTTTTGTGTTAGTTATTTTTGTCTCTATTTTATGTTCTTTATTGGCTTAGGTATAACTCTTTGTTATTAATAGTTTAGTCATTGCTTAAGGATTATAGTACACTATATTCTTATGTACTATTATTATACTATTATTTGTATATATTATTTATAAATTATATATAACTATTTATATGCAAATATATATATATTTTTATAGTATTCATTTTTAACTCATCAAAGTCTATTTTAGAGTGATGTTATGCCACTTTTCACAGAGTGTAAGAACTTTCCAGAGTATTCTTCATTTTTTTTTCTACACCCAGCTTTGTGCTATTGTCATACATTTTTATACATGTATTACAAGCCCTGTAGTACATTCTTGTATTTTAGTTAAAGAGTTGATTATTTAAAATTGTTTAAGAAATACAAAATATTATATATTTAATCATGTAGTTACCATCCCGGTGCACTTTATTCCCATGTTTCCACCCAACATAATTTTCCTTCTGCCTCAAGGGCTTCCTTTAATATTTATTATATTTATCTGCTAGTGATAAACACAGCTTTTATGTCTGAAAAAGTCTCTTTCACTGTCATTGTAAAAATTCACTTTTGCTGGGTATAGAAATCTAGGTTGATAGATTTTGTTCTTTCAGTACTTAAAGCTACTGCTCAATAGTCTTCTTTCTTGGTATTTTCCTATAAGAAGTATGTTTTCATTCTTATTTTTGTTCTTCTGTATATAAAGTATCTGTTTTCTTTGTCTACTTTTAAAGCTTTTTTCCTTATCATTGGTTTTAAGCCCTTTGATTATCATGTGTATGATGTAGTTTCTTCATGTTTATTGAAAAATTTTCCATCTTTAGTTATTAAAATAGTTGTGTTTCTCCTCTTCTCCTTTTATTCAGGAACTCACTACACATATATTAGGCTGATTGAAATTGTCCCACATTTCACTGATACTCTTTTCCTTTAAAAAATTATTTACTGAGTTTCAGTTTGGATAGTTTCCATTGTTATGTGTTTAAATTCACTGATCTTTTATTCTGTAAAGTCTAACCTGCCACTAATCCCATCCAGTGTATTTTTCACTTCAGACATTGTGGTTTTCCTTATTAAGAGTTCAATTTAGGTCTGTTTTAATAAATCCCATGTCTCCATTTAACTCTTTGAAAATATGGAATATAGTTATAGTGATTATTTTAATGTTTCCATGCCCCACTTCTAACATCTGAGTCAGTTCTGGTTCAATTTTGAATTGTTAGTGTTTTTCATTATTATTGTAATGTATTACTGCTTCTTTGCATGACTTGTAATCTTTGATTTAACGCTAGGCATTGTTGATTTGCCATGTTGGACTTTTATATTCTAAGAAATATTCTTGGAGTATGTGTTGGAATACAGTTAGTTACCTGGTAATAGTTTGATCAATTAGGGCCTTGTTTTTAAGATTTGGTAGTTGAAATGGGAATAGGAACATACATATCAATAATTACCTTAAATGTAAATGGACTAAATGCTCCTGCCAAAAGACACAGATTGGCAGAATGGATACAAAAACAAGACCCATATACATGCTGTCTACAAGAGACCCACTTCAGACCTAGAGACACATACAGACTGAAAGTAAGGGGATGGAAAAAGATATTCCATGCAAATGGAAATCAAAAGAAAGCTGGAGTCGCAATTCTTATATCAGACAAAATAGACTTTAAAATAAAGACTATTAGAAGAGACAAAGAAGGACACTACATAATGATAAAGGGATCGATCCAAGAAGAAGATATAACAATTGTAAATATTTATGCACCCAACATAGGGGCACCTCAATACATAAGGCAAATACTAAGAGCCATAAAAGGGGAAATCGACAATAACACACTCATAGTAGGGGACTTTAACACCCCAATTTCACCAATGGACAGATCATCCAAAATGAAAATAAATAAGGAAACACAAGCTTTAAATGATACATTACACAACATGGACTTAATTGAATTTATAGGACATTCCATCCAAAAACAACAGAATACACATTTTTCTCAAGTGCTCATGGAACATTCTCCAGGATAGATCATATCTTGAGTCACAAATCAAGCCTTGGTAAATTTAAGAAAATTGAAATTGTATCAAGTATCTTTTCTGACCACAATGCTATGGGACTAGACATCAATTACAGGAAAAGATCTGTAAAAAATACAAACACATGGAGGCTAAACAATACACTACTCAATAACGAAGTGATCACTGAAGAAATCAAAGGGGAAATTTAAAAATACCTAGAAACAAATGACAATGGAGACACGACGACCCAAAACCTATGGGACACAGCAAAAGAAGTTCTAAGGGGGAAGTTTCTAGCAATACAATCCCACCTTAAGAAACAGGAAACATCTCGAGTAAACAACCTGACTCTGCACCTAAAGCAATTAGAGAAAGAAGAACAAAAAAACCCCCAAAGTTAGCAGAAGGAAAGAAATCATAAAGATCAGATCAGAAATAAATGAAAAAGAAATGAAGGAAACGATAGCAAAGATCAATAAAACTAAAAGCTGGTTCTTTGAGAAGATAAACAAAATTGATAAACCATTAGCCAGACTCATAAAGAAAAAAAGGGAGAAGACTCAAATCAATACAATTAGAAATGAAAAAGGAGAAGTAACAACTGACACTGCAGAAGTACAAAAGATCATGAGAGATTACTACAAGAAACTCTATGCCAATAAAATGGACAACCTGGAAGAAATGGACAAATTCTTAGAAATGCACAACCTGCCAAGAGTGAATCAGGAAGAAATAGAAAATATGAATAGACCAATCACAAGCACTGAAATTGAAACTGTGATGAAAAATCTTCCAATTAAAAATCTTCCAACAAACAAAAGCCCAGGACCAGATGGCTTCACAGGCGAATTCTATGAAACATTTAGAGAAGAGCTAACACCTATCCTTCTCAAACTCTTCCAAAATATAGCAGAGGGAGGAGCACTCCCAAACTCATTCTACAAGGCCACCATCACCTTGATACCAAAACCAGACAAGGATGTCACAAAGAAAGAATACTACAGGCCAATATCACTGATGAACATAGATGCAAAATCCTCAACAAAATACTAGCAAACAGAATCCAACAGCACATTAAAAGGATCATACACCATGATCAAGTGGGGTTTATTCCAGGAATGCAAGGATTCTTCAATATACGCAAATCAATCAACGTGATACACCATATTAACAAACTGAAGAAGAAAAACCATATGATCATCTCAATAGATGCAGAGAAAGCTTTCGACAAAATTCAACACCCATTTATGATAAAAACCCTGCAGAAAGTAGGCATAGAGGGAACTTTCCTCAACATAATAAAGGCCATATATGACAAACCCACAGCCAGCATCATCCTCAATGGTGAAAAACTGAAACCATTTCCACTAAGATCAGGAACAAGACAAGGCTGTCCACTCTCACTACTCTTATTCAACTTAGTTTTGGAAGTTTTAGCCACAACGATCAGAGAAGAAAAGGAAATAAAAGGAATCCAAATTGGAAAAGAAGAAGTAAAGCTGTCTCTGTTTGCAGATGACATGATACTATACATAGAGTATCCTAAAGATGCTACCAGAAAACTACTAGAGCTTATCAATGAATTTGGTAAAGTAGCAGGATACAAAATTAATGCACAGAAATCTCTGGCATTCCTGTACACTAATGATGAAAAATCTGAAAGTGAAATCAAGAAAACACTCCCATTTACCATTGCAACAAAAAGAATAAAGTATCTAGGAATAAACCTACCTAAGGAGACAAAAGACCTGTATGCAGAAAATTATAAGACACTGATGAAAGAAATTAAAGATGATACAAATAGATGGAGAGATATACCATGCTCCTGGATTGGAAGAATCAGTATTGTGAAAATGACTCTACTACCCAAAGCAATCTACAGATTCAATGCAATCCCTATCAAACTAGCACTGGCATTTTTCACAGAACTAGAACAAAAAATTTCAAAATTTGTTTGGAAAAACAAAAGACCCCGAAGAGCCAAAGCAATCTTGAGAACGAAAAACGGAGCTGGAGCAATCAGGCTCCCTGACTTTAGACTATACTACAAAGCTACAGTAATCAAGACAGTGTGGTACTGGCACAAAAACAGAATGATAGATCAATGGAACAGGATAGAAAGCCCAGAGATAAACCCACGCACATATGGTCAACTTATCTTTGATAAAGGAGGCAGGAATGTACAGTGGAGAAAGGACAGCCTCTTCAATAAGTGGTGCTGGGAAAACTGGACAGGGACACGTAAAAGTATGAGATTAGATCATTCCCTAACACCATACAGAAAAATAAGCTCAAAATGGATTAAAGACCTAAATGTAAGGCCAGAAACTATCAAACTCTTAGAGGAAAACATAGGCAGAACACTCTATGACATAAATCACAGCAAGATCCTTTTGGACCCACCTCCTAGATTAATGGAAATAAAGACAAAAATAAACACATGGGACCTAATGAAACTTCAAAGCTTTTGCACAGCAATGGAAATCATAAACAAGACCAAAAGACAACCCTCAGAATGGGAGAAAATATTTGCAAATGAAGCAACTGACAAAGGATTAATCTCCAAAATTTATAAGCAGCTCATGCAGCTCAATAGCAAAAAAACAAACAACCCAATCCAAAAATGGGCAGAAGACTTAAATAGGCATTTCTCCAAAGAAGATATACAGACTGCCAACAAACACATGAAAGAATGCTTAACATCATTAATCAGTAGAGAAATGCAAATCAAAACTACAATGAGATATCACCTCACACCAGTCAGAATGGCCATCATCAAGAAATCTAGAAACAATAAATGCTGGAGAGGGTGTGAAGAAAAGGGAACACTCTTGCACTGCTGGTGGGAATGTGAATTGGTACAGCCAATATGGAGAACAGTATGGAGGTTCCTTAAAAAACTAAAAATAGAACTACCATATGACCCAGCAATCCCACTACTAGGCATATACCCTGAGAAAACCATAATTCAAAAAGAGACATGTACGAAAATGTTTATTGCAGCTCTATTCACAATAGCCTGGAGATGGAAACAACCTAAGTGTCCATCGACAGATGAATGGATAAAGAAGATGTGGCACATATATACAATGGAATATTACTCAGCCATAAAAAGAAACGAAACTGAGCTATTTGTAATGAGGTGGATAGACCTAGAGTCTGTCATACAGAGTGAAATAAGTCAGAAAGAGAAAGACAGATACCGTATGCCAACACATATATATGGAATTTAAGAAAAAAATGTCATGAAGAACCTAGGGGTAAAACAGGAATAAAGACACAGACCTACTTGAGAATGGACTTGAGGATATGGGGAGGGGGAAGTGTAAGCTGTGACAAAGTGAAAGAGAGGCATGGACATATATACAGTACCAAACGTAAGGTAGATAGATAGTGGGAAGCAGCCGCATAGCACAGGGAGATTGGCTCGGTGCTTTGTGACCGCCTGGAGGGGTGGGATAGGGAGGGCGGGAGGGAGGGAGACGCAAGAGGGAAGGGATGTGGGAACAGATGTATATGTATGTCTGATTCACTTTGTTATAAAGCAGAAACTAATTAAAAAAATTTGGTAGTTGGATTCAAGGAAGTATTTAGTTTATAAAAAAATATTTCACACTACTGAGGCAAAGTCCTTCTGAGTATTCTATACAGTGGCTCATAAAATTTTCCAGTCTGGCTGCTAGAGAGAAGCAGTGTTCCCAGCCCTGTGTGAGAGTTGGATTACTGTTTCTTTAATCATTTCAGATAGTTCTTAGTATAATCTATGGATTCTTCCTCTATACAGCTTTTTTTTTTTTTTTTTTTTTAAATCTCTGGACTTTGTCCTACAAACTCCAGCTTCCAGGTCCTCAGATCAGTGTTTTCAACTGAAGGAATCTGTTGGGCTTTGTCTGGGCTATTCCTCCCTGTGCCATAGCCTGAACACCCTCTCAAGGCAGTGAGTTGGGGCAATCATAGAAATCACATTTTTCTCTTTCTCTCAGAAATCACTGTCCTTTGTTGCTGATGTCTTGAACACCATTATTTCATGTATTTTGCCTAATTTTTGTTGGTTTTAATCAGGAAGTGGTAAATCTAGTCCCTGATTCACCATCTTGATGGAAGTGAAAGACAGACACTTTATTATTATAACAATTGTTAAAAACCTAGCTTGACCTGAATGTGCTAATCAACAGAAGCAACACTCTTTACATAGTTTCATTCAGTTCAGACTATTCTAGGTTAATAGATAGGTAACAAGGTTCACCTTTCCCCAGCTTCATCCTTTTCATATGTTTTCCCCACACAAATTTTGGAAGTAGACTCATGTCAGCCTGGAAAGAGATGAATAAACAAGACTGCAAGGTATTCTCACCCTGAAGCAATTCATGTCCAAACCTGAAAAGCTTGGGGTCTAGCACACTCAACAGAAAGAAATTAAGAATTTATCTGAGAGAATGCCATAAACGTTCCCTGGCTAGCAGATGATAGTTGAGAACTACTGTGTAATCATTTGCTTGAGGATAATGAGTGTTTAGAGTTACAACAGGATAAACAAATTTCTTAAACTCACTGGAGGTAATGACAGCACAAAAAGTTTTCTAGAAACATCTGTTGCAAAATAGTAGCTCAGGAAAGGAACTATTGAACTGGAGCACTTGGAATCCACATAGTAAGTCATCCATCACACTGCAGAAACTCTTCCCCTGTGATGAGCAATGATTGTTGAAAACTGGGTATCAACCAGCTTCACTTCATAAGTGCCTTCTCAGACCCAGGTTTGATTGTGAATGGAAAATAAGTTTCATGAAAATACTTTTTTATGCTGAGGTCAGTAGGGTAAGCAAATTTCAGGAAAAGTCTGAAGATAATGTTTTATTTAAATTGCTATTGATTATTTTGCAAAAAACTTAAAAATATACAGTTTGCTCTTAGTAGAAACATATTATTTGTGTTTAGGGATAAAAAAGAAAACTTTCTTGGGCAATAACTTATTTTAAATGAAATAAATATTACAGTAATTGCTTTTGAAATCAAGATATTAATCTGGAAAATAACAAGGTAATACAAAACATAGAGCTAAACTTTTAAGTATATTAGTACAATTAAATTAGAAAGAGAAAAATGGCAATATTTCAAACAGGTGCTTCTTCCAAGATAAGGTCTCTAACTTTGAGGGCTTTTAGTTTGGTCTACATTCAACTTTTTTTTTTTTTTTTTTTTTGCATTACGCGGGCCTCTCACTGTTGTGGCCTCTCCCGTTGCGGAGCACAGGCTCCGGACGCGGAGGCTCAGCGGCCATGGCTCACAGGCCCGGCCGCTCCGCAGCATGTGGGATCCTCCCGGACTGGGGCACGAACCCATGTCCCCTGCATCAGTAGGCGGACTCTCAACCACTGCGCCACCAGGGAAGCCCATACATTCAACTTTTAATTGATAAGAAAGGGAGTAAGGACAACATAGAATGCCAGGAAAGTTGAACAAATTAGGAATTTTGTAAGAAATAGCTCTGTAAAAAGAAGGTAAAAACTGTTGACTCACGAAGCATGTTATAACATATGGTAAGACATTTTACCATATCACTAAAAATTAAGTTGACCTGTTACTTTGCTTAAACAGGAGAAAGGCTCTGGGAGATTAGGTTCAATGAAATACAAATCACCTCTCTTGCTCTTTCTCTCTCTTTCTTGCTCTCAGCAGCAGTATTAAATTGCTAGGAAAGAAAAAAAGAGAGAGAGAGAGAGAGAGAGAGAGAGAGAGAGAGAGAGAGACTCTTTAGCTCCCACTTGCTTTCTTGCTTGAGTGTTGACAACTGAACTTATTGTCCTGCCAAGAATGCCTCTGGCTACAAAGAAGAAAGACTGCATTCATGATAAAAGCTCCTTGGGCTCAGTTTATTTTTCCAAGTTAGCTTTAAAGCACTTGAGATACAGACTGCAGGGTCTCTGCTAATATATCAAACCTGACCTTTTTGGGGAAAAAAAGTTAACTTTAAAAACTGGTGCTAGACATAAGGGTTAGAAGATGATAAAGAGAAAAAATGTATATTATTTCTATTATCTAAATCTGTCTAATCCTATAATATGACTTCACAACTGTAGAATTTTAAAGCCATTTATGAATTCAAAATAATATAAAATGGTATCATATATCTATTGACATTTGATGTTGTGATATTGCTAAATTTAATTAAAAATAAGGCATATGAAAACATAACTATCCTATTTGAACAAAAATAGGTAAATGTGTTTCTCTCTGAGTCACTATAAAATGCATCAAAAGTTTATTTTTAAACAATTAAAATAAAATTGTATACTTATTTGTGTGGTTTTGTTTTGTTCCATTTTGTTTCCCACTTAGCACTGTTCCATAATATCCAGCAGTTGATTGATAAATATTTGTTGATTAAACTGAATGAACCATTGGCAGTTATTGGGATTTTAAAATGTAATTGAAAGGGAAATAATCTTACACAAGAAACTGATGCTTTGCCACATTCTTCCCACAGCAAGATGAGTCTTTCAACAGCATGAGCCAGATGATATTCTTTCCCTATTTAGTCTCTAATTTTACATCCCACTTGGCAGACAACCCTGCATGATCTGGGCCAGCTTGGTCTCCACCCATCATCCTGGCCATACTCCTCATCCTCATCACACTGGTCCTCCTCTTTCAGCTCCTCAGACACGCCCTTCTCTTTCCCTGCTTAAGACGCTTTGCATTAGCTGTCTCTTTGCCTAGAGCTCTCCACCTTCTGATCTTCACATGCCTGTTTCTTTCTTACCATTTAGATGTCAACTGAAGGTATTTGAGACTCAATCTAACGTAGCTTCTCACCTCTACCCTGTTCTCTCTTGATGATGTGATCCCATACTGATCTTTATCATAGCACTTGTCGCTACCTGACATTATCTTAATTAATAAACATTTTAAAACTCCTTTTGATTTGCCTTCCTTCACCCCCCACCCCACTCTGCGAATATACAAGGCCAGTCACCTTCTCTTTTTTATCACTGTATTTTTAGAAATCAGAGCACTACCAGGCACATATATACAGCTAAATGAATGAACCAGTGAATAGTTGAATGAATGAATGAATGAATGGATGGATGAATGACAAGTACACTATTTATCAGCCAAGATCCAAAAGGTGGTAGAAAAAGAGCATTTTTTAAAAACAAATTTTAACTGTGTCTGAAAAGCAATGTTGCTGTTATTCATTTCTCTATATTTAATGAAGGGCTGTGCCTTTAAAGAAATGCCACTGGTCTGAGAATATAGTATAGTGGTCATGTTGAAAGGAAGGAAAAAGCATCTCATGGAAATACAACTATGTCAGGTTAAAGAAAGGCCATGGGGTTCATTCTTTCATGCTAAGAATTTAAAGAAGATATTCTTCAATAATAATAATAATAGATAATAGTAATAATAATACCATTCACAAACATAGTAGCACACACATTTTAGGCAAGAAATCAAAGCTATTTAAAAAAAAAAGCCCCCATCCCAGAGAATAATTTTATAGATTGACACATGTTTCTTCAGCTAGGGAAAGAAGGTGTTTTGAGTATATATTTCTAAAAATGAAAACATAATGAAAAAACAAACTTAACAGGTAAGAGTTTTTCAGTCTCCAAGTCTAAACTTAATAGCTACCATTTAAACTGTTGATGGCAGAATCATCAATTAAGTTTATAGCAGAGCTGAGTAAGAAATCAATCAACAAAATATTAGTAATCCATCTGCTCATCACAACAAATTCTGGCAGACAACATTATTACCTTAATGATACAATATTTGGAGGATAAAAGTAAAGAGAATGGCTTAGCATCTCCAAAGGCAAGCAATATGGTTCCAAATCAATTTGAATTTATAGCTATCCTGAGTCATCTATAATAACTTCATTCCATAAACACTAAATTTTGAATACCTTTAAAAAAAAACAGAATCAATATACATTCAAAACAACCAGGTGCTCTATTTATATGTCATTCTGATATAGGTGAATGAAAGGTTTTCCTATACAACCTGAGTTTGAAAATTATAGCTGTGGATACATTTTCAGATGTCCGTAGGGGAGTATTTATAAGATACCCCACACTTAGGCAAGATACTAAAATAAAAAATGAAGCTCAACTGAAAAAAGTTACCAAGGGAAAGGAGGTATAACTAATTTGTCTAAGACCAACAAATTGAGCTTCTTTTGGCAATTTTAAGAGAAGTAGGAAGGCAGAACTACAAAGCTTATCATGAAACTCCTTGTAAATTCTCAAGAGATGGGAGAAGTTCAGAAACGAGATAGAAGGTGTGTCAGAAAATTTTTCACAATATAGTGACAAACATAAACATGTGCTTGGAAACTATTTGGGCTGGATATCTGCTATTTGTCACTTCAGATCCCCTTTCCACCCTCTCGATTCTGCTCTCTGTCCCAGGAAGCTGCCCTAGATGGGCTAGTTGAGCTTTTTGTTTGTTTTGGTCACAGAAGAAACTGGAGAGGTGTTTATTTCTCAGGTCTCACTGTGTACAACAGCCATGACTGAGGAGTGAAAAATGTAGCAATGTGCATACTATTTAGTGTTGATTTTATACGATTATTTACCATAAAATAGAAGTTGAACCAGGAACTTGACCAAAGTCTTGGGATCAATAACCCCCAGATAGAAGCTGGAACAACTAAGACTATAGTGGGCAAACTCAGTTACATTAATCAGTCTTCTTTGGATTTAAAATACAATTCTGTATGGAATACTTACAATTTAAAATAAAAGAAAATAGACTTAGGAATAGAAACATAAACCTGAAGAATGTGTCACACAAGAAAAAGATACCACAGCCTTCCATGGGGATAAAAATATTGGCTTTATAATAGGAATGTTATTTACATAGCCTGACAGTACTTGAAGGGAATTGTATCAGCAAAGATAAAGGAACATGACTACTGTAGAGAAAGGCTTAACTATTTCTGAGAACCAAAAAATGTGGATATGCTTAAAATAGTTCTGTGGGTTTAGGAACAAAATAAATGCTACAAGAAGGATCATAAAGAAGACAGCACCTAGACTCAGATCTGGAAGGCAAATGGAAATTTGGAAATAAAACTTGGAAAAATGGAACTCAAAGCAACTCACTCCCAGAAGGAAACCATCAAGGACTCATCACATTTCGCAAGTTAGGGAAACATACTTCTTTCCAGAAATTTCAGCAAAATGAAAATAAAACCACTACCATCAGCACTGCTATTCTTCAATTACTTAAGGCAAAAAGGGAGGGAAAAGAATATCAGTTTCCACAAGGAAGAAAAGCTGAACCTGGAATACAAAGTCACAGGTAATTTTTCTTTTTAAACATCTTTATTGGAGTATAATTGCTTTACAATGATGTGCTAGTTTCTGCTGTATAACAAAGTGAATCTTCTATATGTATACATATACCCTCATATCCCTTCCCTTTTGCGTCTCCCTCCCACCCTCACTATCTCACCCCTCTAGGTGGTCACAAAGCACTGAGCTGATCTCCCCGTGCAATGGAGCTGCTTCCCACTAGCTATCTATTTTACATTTGGTAGTGTACATTCTGACCGGTGTGAGGTGATACCTTATTGTAGTTTTGATTTGCATTTCTCTAATGATTAGTGATGTTGAGCATCCTTTCATGTGTTTGCTTGCAATCTGTATATCTTTGGAGAAATGTCTATTTAGATCTTCTGTCCACTTTTGGATTGGGTTGTTTGTTTTTCTGATATTAAGCTGCATGAGCTGCTTGTATATTCTGGAGATTAATCCTTTGTCAGTCGCTTCATTGGCAAATATTTTCTCCCATTCTGAGGGTTGTCTTTTCGTCTTGTTTATGGTTTCCTGTGATGTGCAAAAGCTTTTAAGTTTCATTAGGTCCCACTTGTTTATTTTTGTTTTTATTTCCATTTCTCTAGGAGGTGGGTCAAAAAGGATCTTGCTGTGATTTACAGCAGAGTGCTCCCCTATGTTTTCTCCTAAGAGATTTATAGTGTTAGGTCTTACATTTAGGTCTTTAATCCATTTTGAGTTTATTTTTGTGTATGGTGTTAGGAAGTATTCTAATTTCATTCTTTTACATGTAGCTCTCCAGTTTTCCCAGGACCACTCATTGAAGAGGCTGTCTTTTCTCCATTGTATATTCTTGCCTCCTTTATCAAAAATAAGGTGACCATATGTGTGTGGGTTTATCTCTGAGCTCTCTATCCTGTTTCATTGACCTATATTTCTGTTTTTGTGCCAGTACCATACTGTCTTGATTACTGTAACTTTGTAGTATAGTCTGAAGTTAGGGAGCCTGATTCTTCCAGCTACGTTTTTCTTTCTCAAGATTGCTTTGTCTCTTGTAATAGTCTTTGTTTTAAGGTCTATTTTGTCTGATATGAGAATTGCTTTCCCCTTGCCCAGCCCCCATCTCCACCAGTGAAGGGTCTTCCTAGTGTGTGGAAACTTTTCTTCCTTCACAGCTGCCTCCCAGAGGTTCAGGTCCCATTCCCTATTCTTTTGCCTCTGTTTTTTCTTTTGCCCTACTCAGGTATGTGGGGAGTTTCTTGCCTTTTGGGAAGTCTGAGGTCTTCTGCCGGAATTCAGTAGGTGTTCTGTAGGAGTTGTTCCACATGTAGGTGTATTTCTGATGTATTTGTGGGGAGTAAGTTGATCTCCACGCCTTATTCCTCCACCATCTTGAAGGTCTCTCCAAAGGTTTTTTTTTTCAACCTTTGTGATACATACTGAAGATAAAATTGCTCTTCACGGGCACAGGAGGGTGTGTGAATTGAAATAAAAGTTTTCTGGTTTATGACAAGGCATATTTATAAAATGTTATTTGTAAATTTAATTCTTACATGCTAATTTCCCATAGGGTTGGAGTTACTATTTACTGAAACAAACAAACAAATGAAAATCTTTTGGACAAAGTAAAGGAACGTTTCTGAGACACAAATTAGTTTCTCCCCCATGAGACTGCCACAGTTATTACTTTCCTGGCCTGCTGTCAGCATGGGGAGACCCTCCCAGAATCAGATCCTTGGCTATTAGAATAAAACTCTGATTTATAAAGATACTGAAACTTTTGAGACTAAAACTAAGTTTAAATATTGGCTTGGCATTTTAATGATCCATTTTACTTTGTTTACTGTGCTGTGAATAATTGACAGGTGGCTAGAATAACCATCCCTACTCTTACAGCTAAAATCTTGATAGCTTCGTTTGCTCAGTGGTACTATTTTAAAACTATATTTAAAAGGGTTGCTTTGGGTTAATAACCTCTCTTTAGATTAAATCTATATCTTAAAGAATGATATTTTGCCATTTCCAGCAACAGGGATGGATTTGGAAGGCATTATGCTAAGTTAAATAAGTCAAACAGAGAAAGACAAATACTGTATGATATTACTTATATGTGGAATCTAAAAAATAAAACAAACAAATGTATATAGCAAAATAGAAATAGACTTACAGATATAGGAAACAAACTAGTAGTTACCAGTGGGGAGAGAGAAGGCGGCAGGGGCAAGATAGGGTAAGGGATTAAGAGATACAAACTATTCTGTATAAAATAGATAAGCAACATGGATCTATTGTATAGCACAGGAAATTATGGCCATTGGCTTGTAATAACTTTTAATGGAGTATAATCAGTAAAAATACTGAATCACTGTGCTGTATACCTGAAATGAATATAATACTGTAAATCAACTATACTTCAATAAGAAACAAATCTGTATTTTAAAAATTTTAAACATTTTGTGTACTCTGACCATAAGAAGTAACTAAAGGTGTACAAAGCTTTTTAAAATAGCAACTATCTGATTATATTTTACTTCTACTTATCCAATTTTTTTTTTTTGACTAGCAAAACTGTACTTTAATGGAGAAATGCTTTAAAAACTTACTTTTGGAGGAAATACTGGGTTCCGTAACATCTTATGGAAAAACCCAAATGAACTTTTTGGCCAACCTGATAGGTAGGTAGGTAGATAGATAGATTGATAGATAGATAGACAGACAAATATGGATAGACTGACTTAAATTACAATACACTACACTGTTATATTATGATATTCCAAAGGCTCTAAATGTGTTGTTATATGTAGATGTTTCAACAAATCTGTCATGTGGGTACCTTCACTTCACCATTTAATCTTACAGTGACAATATAATGATAACTCCAGCCTTAGTCTGATGCCAAAGCCTATATTTGTTTTTTTTCTTATGGAATTGTAAAATTTTTTAAAAGTATATTTATTTATTTATTTAGGCTGCACCGGGTCTTAGTTACAGCATGCGGACTCTTAGTTGCAGCATGTGGGTTCAAGTTTCCAGATACAGGATTGAACCTGGGCCCCCTGCATTGGGAGTGTGGAGTCTTATCCTCTGGACCACCAGGGAAGTCCCTGGAATTTAAAAATTTTGAAATAATTTCAGATTTATAGAAAAGTTGCAAGAACTGTACACAGAAGTGATACATTCTTCATCCAGACTCCCCAAATGTTTGTACATTACCACATTTAGTTTTTTTCTCTCTCTAGATACACATGTCATATAAAATTACATACACTTTATGTACATACAATTTTTTTCTAACTCATTTGAAAGTAAATTGCAGACATTATGTTCTTCTGCCCCGAAATACTTTAGTTTGTATTTCCTGAGAATAATACAATTCTCTTATGTAAACATGATGCAGTTATCAAAATCAGGAAATATTGATATGATACTGTTATCTAATTTAACAAACTTTATTCTTATTTGTAAACTGTACAAATTATGTCAATAATGTTATTATCTACAAAGTACTATTCTTAGAGTTTTATTGTTCTGTCCATTTAATCTCCTCTGCTCTGGTACAGTTCTTCAACCTGTCTTTTTCTTTCATGACATTTTCATTTTCTGTTGACTACAGGCCAGCTGTTGTGTAGAATGTCCCTCAGTTTGTGTTTGTCTTATATTTCTTCATATCAGGAGACACATTCCATTGACTTGTCCCAATATGTCAACTCTGATCATTTGGTTGAGGTGGTATCTGCCAAATTTGTCTACTGTTAAGTCACTAATTTTCCTTTTATTATGAGTAAGTATTTTCTGAGGAGATAATTAAGGTTATGCAAATGGCCTGTTGTTAATCAAACATCTACTCACTGAAGAAACTTGTCTGAATCAGTTATGATTACGATGGTTGCCAAACTGTGATTTTCTAGATGTATCGTTTGTTCTACATTTGGCATTTTACTGAGAGGAAGAAGCCCTCTAACCATTCATTTACTTATACATTTATTTGGTTGAATTTATATAGACACACGGATTCCAATTTTTTTTTTTTTTTTTTGCGGTATGCGGGCCTCTCACTGCTGTGGCCTCTCCTGTTACGGAGCACAGGCTCCGGACGCACAGGCTCAGCGGCCATGGCTCACGGGCCCAGCCGCTCTGCGGCATGTGGGATCTTCCCAGACCGGGGCACGAACCCACATCCCCTGCATCAGCAGGCGGACTCTCAACCACTGCGCCACCAGGGAAGCCCACGGATTCCAATTTTTTACTGGGTTATAAACTGTTGATTGTGAATCATTATTTATTTTGATGCTCAAATTCTCTTAGATTTAGCTGATGGATGCCCCTCAAGCTGGACCCTATGCCTTTTTTGGCATATCTCTGTGGTTATGTGCATCCTTCCTTACTTTCTGGTGCAATAAGATGTTCCAAGCTCATATTATACCTTCCCTGAAATCAACCCTCTCCCAGAATCAACCATTTCTCCAAGGAGCTGCAATGTTTTTTTAGTGGAGAAAATGTTTAGAAACCAAGACCTGAATGGTAGGTGTGCTCATTGCTACTGGGACACCATTGCTTCTAGATCTTCTCAGAAGACAAAACTAGGACATATGTGTGTGTTAATATCTATATCTATGACAATGCTGAGTTCATAGTGATAACTATACAGATGATCCCCAATTAGAATGGTTTGATTTAGGATTATTTCACTTTACAGTGATGCTAAAGCAATAGGCATAATCTGTAATTCATATTTTGAAATTTGATCTTTTCCTGGGTTAGCGATATGCAGTAAGATGTTCTCTTGTTATGCTGGGCAGTGGCAGAAAGTCACAGCTCCCAGTCAGCCCCTCCATCACAAGGGTAGACAACCACTATACTCAGAACTGTTCTGTACCCAGACAACCATTATGTTTTTCACTTTTAGTACAGTATTCAGTAAATTACATGAGATATTCAATACTGTATTAAAATAGGCTTTGTGTTAGATAATTATGCCCAACCATAGGCCAATGTTAGTGTTCTGAGCAAAGTCAGAGTAGGTTTTGTAGGTTAGGTATATTAAATGCATTTTTGACTTTCAATATTTTTAATTTATGTTAGGTTTATAGGGATTCAACCTCATTACAAGTGGAGGAAGATCTGTAATTCTAATCAAGCATCGAAGAGTTTAATCTAGACTCTTTCCTTTCAATATTTGTTTTGTTTTCTCCTCTATTCTTTTTGATTTCTCTTTAAAAAAAGAATCATAAAACATTGATGTGGCTCCAAAGGTCAAAACTGTAGGGGACTTCCCTGGTGGCACAGTGGGTACGACTCCACGCTCCCAGTGCAGGGGGCCAGGGTTCGATCCCTGGTCAGGGAGCTAGATCCCACATGCACGCCACAACTAAGAGTTCACATGTCACAACTAAGGAGCCCATGTGCTGCAACTAAGGAGCCGGTGAACCACAACTAAGAAGCCAGCAAACTGCAACTAAGGAGCCCACCTGCCACAACTAAGACCTGGCACAACCAAATACTTAATAAAAAGACACTGTGCAAAAATATACATTCAGAGAAGAGTCACTCTCCTTACCGCCACCCATTCTACATCATTGCTACCCCCTTGCCTTCAGTCAATTCCAACTCACCCCCTATAGAGAATCAATTTCACTTGTTTCTGCTTTATTCATCCTGTGTCTGTAATATAAAAAAGCAGACACATGTATATTTTCTTATTTCTGAGGAGTCTGGCTCCTGGTTAAAACCCTATGTGTGATTTTTCAGGCCTGACTGTAAGCAGTTTCAGAGGCCTTACCAGAGGGCCTCAGGGGGGAAGCTGCCCTCCGCACACCAGGCTTCAGTGCAGCCAACGCACAACAGCACTGAAGGGAGTTGCAGCCAAGGTTTCAGGCCCGCCTGGCTGGTCACGCTCTTTCTCAAGTCTGCATACCTACAGCTCCTTCATTCCTGGGTCTCTTTATCTGAGGCCTTCAGCTAAGTTTCTCTCCAGGCTCCTCTGCTGAGGTGTCCTTATGGGGAAGGGAGATTAGAAGACAACTGTTCAAATTTATCAAGTGTTTCCTTTAGTGAACTAGTGGGTTAAGTTCCTCTGACTACGAGTTTTGAAATTTTATGCTAACAAACCAGCACATTGCCTCAGTGAAGAAAAGGAACTCACAAACCAAGTGCATCTCTGGGCTTCACTCTTTTGGTGGGGGACCTTCTTGAGATTACAGGATTGTTTTCTCTTCAGTTGCAGTAACATGTGTTTGAGCTAAAGATGATGGTCAAGTACTTGAGGAAAAAACAAACAAACAAACAGAGATGTATATCAAGTAAGTGCAAAAGGAAAAGCAGGACAGCAATACCAGCTTTCAGTCAGAAGTGCAAAACCACCTGTATTCAGGGCTGTAATATTCTCCCCTTTGAGGTCCAGTTTCAGCTTTAGCTTAATTTCCAACAGAAAATGACATTTGTAAACTGGAGACTGTCTGCTATGTTCTTATTTCAAGAAAAATGTATTACTATTCCTTTCCTTGCTCCACTGTCACCTTTAACAGCTCACCCTTCTATTTTGTGAAATAGAAGCAAATTGCAATGTATTCTATAAGATTCAAGCTAGAAGAACTGAGGATTTATTCAGATATAAACAACATAATATAGCAAAGTCCTTGGGTGAGAAAATAGTAAGCTGAGGACTTTCCGACGTTGGGACTAAAAATATGAATGGTTATATGTTACCGTCAATATATAAGGCTGAGGTCAGAAATCGAATGTAAATGACATATTCATAGAAAGTGTCTACTTGTAGCATAGGATATTTCATTCTTAGAGATGGAAATCAATTTGTTTTAAATTGACTTAAGTTCGTTTACACAAAACAGAACCTTTGTGCAACAGACCATAAACTGACAAGATAAGTTTTCATTCTGAGCCTCTAAAATGGAAAAGAACAGTTCACAACCACCAAGATGAAGGTCTCCATCTGGCATTTTGGATTTACTGGTATTTTATGAAAGTCAGTTTTATGTTATAGGGCAATTCTCTGCCAGAGGAATAAAAAGCAGGACTAATTCTTGCTTTAAGAAAACAGTGAATCCATAGCAAAGGTAACATATCTGTTGCCTTTCCAATTGCCTTTCTGTAAGCTGTGCAAGTCATTTATAGGTCCCGTATATGAACCAGATTCAAATGAATAACAGACTCATCAAAACACAGTTAGGTCAGATAATCAATGAGTTTTATTTCCACCACCCATTTTCCATACACAAGGCATGACTTTACTCAGAGTCTTCCAGACTTCCCCTTGGGGAAAGCACACTCTTTGAAGTGGGTAAAATGCTCTACATATCTTCCTTTTGGTCCTGATGGGTATAAAGGGCACAGGACTATTGAGCGCCCTTGCCTGGCCTATGCCAACTTCCTTCAACTCCCATCACCAAGAACAGAGAGTGCTAAGCTGATGACAAAATTTAGCTCACTAATTGGGCCGTGTTTCTTGTAATTTGAAGTGGGGGATTAGAAAGTCACGCAAATGACCCAGGGGCACTCTCCTCGTGGTCCAAGCCTGCTGGTCACTGACTGATAAAAACCCTGAGATCACAACTTATATTTGGTTGGAACCAGAAGGTCCTCTTTGGCCTTAAGCCTAATTAGGCCATGTGGTCCAACCTAGTCTTCACTAGGGAGACATGCGTGGAGCTTCAGGAACAGGCCTGGCTATCAGTAAGGTGGTCCTTTGTTTATTTCGTGGAGCTGCTTCTACGTATGGTTCCCCAAGGAACGTGCAGTAATGAAAGGGGATGGGCAGGACGGCTGTATAACAAATACATCAAAACCAACCCAACGAAACTCTCAGAGTCTCTACTATCAAATTTGCATACTTCCACTCAATACAGACTGCACAGATCTGACTTTAAATGTATACCTCCATCACAAGCTTGATCAAATGTCTGACTGTCTCATAACCAATTTGTCTTGAATACTTAAATCATACCATACTGATCAATCTTTTGTTTTTTATATGTTTTAAACTCATTTTGTTACTTGTTAAGCTTTATGAAAAAGCAAAATATCTTTTGTAAATCATTGTTTACAGAACTTTAATAGAGAGATCAATTTTATGGAGTTTGCTCTACATTGTAGTTGAGTCTGTTCTTTGCATTCACCAAAACTGTTTTGAAATCCAGCTCTAGGAATTACCATTATTAGACAGTTGCTAATCTAGGCCTAGTTTCCTTGTCTGTAAAATGAGGAAACAGAATCACGTGGGGTTTCTTTACGATTAAATGTGTAGAGAGCACATGACATGGTGCCTGACAAGATTAAGCGCCCAATTAATTGTATCCATCATTGTCATGTCATGAACATTGTGAAAAAATGTCTAATTCAGACCAAATGATAGAAAATCACCACCTTCAACACAAAACTAAAAGTTAAAAAATTAAAACTATTTCAAGAATGTTTGAAAACCAAGGTTTGTTTTAACAATCGATGTGAGAATTCTTCACTAAGAACATAGTTTTTCTCAGCAGAGGCTCAACAGCACTGGCTTTTGTGTCTAATTAATTCAGATGTTTTCTCCATCACATTAAAAGATTCCTTTGAGAAAATCAAATCCATCATTTTCTGAAACTTTGCCTGTCACAGCGAGAGACTACAGGCTTTTACATTTCATAGTTAACCCTTTTCAGTCACTTAACTTTTCTTTTTCTTTTTCACTTCCAATAAGACAAGCTGTGTTCATCTTAAAATAAACCAGTACAAGTATGGACAAAGAAACCCCAGGGGACAGCCACTGTTGCCTGCACACACCCTGCTGAGGGAGCTGGTTGCCTTGCAATAAGCACATAGACCCAGTGGGGAAAATCTGTACCAGTGTTGAAGAACAGAGGCTCCAGAAACTTCCACAGGGAGGCAAAGCACTGAGTCTTGAGGCTCAATAGCAAGTTAAAAACAAATGTACCAGTGCTAATATTTTATTCCTTGGAAATGTGGTTAAAAGAAGATTAATTTACACTAATGGTGAGAAAACCCATTTCTGGATTCGTTGAAGAGTCTCAATTACAAAATATTTTAAAAGAAAAGCATTTTTATTACTTTTAATTCTTTATGATAATACAAATTAAGCTCCTATAATATTGACAGATGTCTCTTAGGGCCTGCTTTAAAAAAGCAACATGATTTACAATTGCTGTGGAGAATTATAACATGTAAACTGATTATTTCAAGTGACTTATGAATTTCCTCAAATTTTCATAATTGTCTCTAATATTTCTTACGTACTTAGAACACTTTTAACCCCCAAGAGCCTAAAAATATCTTGAGTATAGCCCTATATCGTTAAATAAATCCTAAATAAATGGGTTCTACAATAATGAGATAACTATGTAAAGACTTTATGAATATTATCTGAAAGTCTAAGTTAAACATAAAATCTAAAGCACTACATTTAGAAAGGCACCTGTCTTTATGTGATTATTTCCCCATAACTTAACCCTGATGCACTACCTGAATATCATTTCAGTCTCTGACATTTAAATGGCTACACAAATTCTTCTGCAAAGCATTCCATTCTTCCTTCTCATCCAGTTTGGTGATCAACCACACCCGGATTGTTCACTGGCTCACACATTTCAGGATGACCTACCAAGATATTTTCTTTCTGCTGTCAGAATCATAATCACTAGTGTTAAAATTCTATTACTAAATTGATATTTTGTGGAGAAAAAAATGAGCTACATGGAGACCAAGGTTATTTGTCACTTAAGCTTTAAGTGTTAAGACTTAGCCTCGCTCTCCTCCTTGTTCACTCTTCCTTTGGACCCTGGATGACTATGCTTTCAATAAGTAAATAAAAAGTGCTCTAGCTGTTGGCGTGTCATTAGAATCCCCAGAACCATGCGAGGCCCAGGCTAAGGTGTCTGAAGAGTACTTTGACGGGTACCAAAGTGTTTCCAGCTCTCGCATGCCTCAGTGCATCCTCAAAGCACTAAGAGATGGATTGAAAGGTGCAGTTCAAAACAAGCCTCCCAGTACTCCGAAATCCACAGATCACTGAAATGATAAACTACAATAACTGCCCCCGGCACGTTATGGCGTATTGCACTGATGTGTAATTAATCTGCTGAGCGGTGACAGGCCATAGCTGCAGAGCGCTTCCCAAGCTTCTAAGCTCTGGCATGCCAAGGGATGCTTAGGGAGTCCTCTGTTCTCACTTTATTAGCACAACAGACTTCAACAAGCCTTTACTCAGTGATCCCACACGTGCCGGATTACATTACTTATTAAAAACTGCAAAGAGGGCTTCCCTGGTGGTGCAGTGGTTGAGAGTCCGCCTGCCGATGCAGGGGACACGGGTTCGTGCCCCGGTCCGGGAAGATCCCACATGCCGCAGAGCGGCTGGGCCCATGAGCCATGGCCGCTGAGCCTGCGCGTCTGGAGCCTGTGCTCCGCAACGGGGGAGGCCATAACGGTGAGAGGCCCGCATACAGCAAAAAACCAAAAAAACTGCAAAGAGGTTTTGCTCAGTTTTGATCCAATAGCAGCTGCCCCTGTAAGTTCATTCACCTTTGCAACCTGTCCTCCCGACGATGGGGGTGGCACGTTCGCCCTGTAAGGAGGTACATTTCTGCGGTGCGTTTCCAGTTGGTCTGTGAGCCCAACACAGTTTGTGACTGCGGTGCACTGGGTGCACTTGTGATTTGCAGTTAACGAGAGCGAAATGCAGGTACAGCAAGGATAGAGCTTGAATTCACGGTGACAGAATGTGAACTGACTTTTGAATTCAAAAGAAAAGGAACAGAGGAAAACAAAGGAAAATACAAATGAAGTCTTAAAATGAGCCAAATCCCACTTTAAAATATCAATGTTTTTTTAGATACTTGTGTAGATGATATCAAAGACATTTCATTTGGATATCACAAAGTGGTTGGTGAAGCTGGAGGTGACTGATAGTCTAAACAGACATTTCTCTGGCTATGTTATAGCTTGAAAGAATTTGATGGGGGAAAGATATGCTTAAGTATATTAAGAAAATTTAGCTGACCCAAACCTAATTACTTGAGAAAATCTTTTTAAAAATCTTAAATATTGAAATTGGGGAGTGAAACAATATAGTATGTGCTACAATTAGGAAAACGGAATGGCTTTTCTCAAATGTAGAATGAATACTCTATCCGTACTGCTATATTTCAAAATTTGGAGATGCCATGACCAATAGGAGTGGTTCTCTTTGAATTCTCTGTTAAAATGTATTCTGTACATGTTTTAATTGGTAAGAAGGCTGGGGCTCAACCACACGGACTCCATCTTGTCAGCTCCACGATGGGCCCCCAGGCCTACCTCCTTTCTTTCTGCAGGACTGAGCTTTAGCCTAACTCACTAGGAATGTGGCAAAGCCAGGTAAGTTCTCTATCAATCTTTACCTTTGCCTCCATCTGGTATGAAAACTGGAGGAATGCCTTTTGCGGGTGCAGATGGTTAATGGTAATGAGCCCCCCAGGGGAGGAAAAACCCCTGGTTCCCAACGGTGCAACCTGCTTCTCCCTAGCAGTCAGATTCTGTTTTTAGCTTTGGACCCTCTAAATATCCCTGTACCCCTTTTGGCGGCAAGGAGTGCAGCTGTGATCCAGCCTCTGGACTGTCTGCCTGATCCTTTCTGCCTGTATGAAGGTTACCCACAATAAACTTCCTAATTGCACTTTATGGAGTTGCCTTTTTCGTTCTTAAAGTTCCTTCTCAGTTTAGAGGATATTATTCAATATCTCTGTGCTGCCCAACAAAAACAAATAATTAAAATATCATATTAAAGCTGCATTTAAATAAGTGATTAAGAATCAAATGCATTTAACAAAGGCATTAGAATAATTGCTTCAGAACAAATTTGAGGTAATCATCCAGTGCCCACTTAGAGTAGATGCCTTCTGAGGGCCAGAATCTTTTCCTTTCACACCCTGTGATGATGCCCTAGCATTCCCACAAACATTGTTTAGTCTCAGAAATTTCAGAACCATACAGATTTATCAGTTCTGAACCCTAGTGACTCTGGTGCAGTCCCTGACAAAGACCTAATTTTATACCTAAAAATGAATTTTGAATTCTTCAAAGTCCTGAAGCATTTGCAACCAAAAAGAAAAATCAATCATTATAAATAAGTGACTAGGGCTTCCCTGGTGGCGCAGTGGTTGAGAGTCCACCTGCCGATGCAGGGGGCACGGGTTCGTGCCCTGGTCCGGGAGGATCCCACATGCCGCGGGGCAGCTGGGCCCGCAAGCCATGGCCACTGAGCCTGCACGTCCGGAGCCTGTGCTCCACAACGGGAGAGGCCACAACAGTGAGAGGCCCGCGTACTGCAATAAACAAACAAACAAACAAACAGATAAATAAGTGACTAAACTGTGAGCATCTCAAAGATGAGTCCAGCATCCCATTCTTTTTTTTTTTTTTGCGGTATGCGGGCCTCTCATTGTTGTGGCCTCTCCCGTTGCGGAGCACAGGCTCCGGACGTGCAGGCTCAGCGGCCATGGCTCGCGGGCCCAGCCGCTCCGCGGCATGTGGGATCCTCCCAGACCGGGGCACGAACCCGTGCCCCCTGCATCAGCAGGCGGACTCTCAACCACTGCACCACCAGGGAAGCCCATCCCATTCATTTTTTATTCCCAGCATGTGCACTCATTGAAAGCCTTTTTTTAAAATTGTGAATTATATTCATTACGTATTTAATTTTTATGATATATGTATATCTGTTTGTATATTATGCAAATTTATCAATATACACTTATTACATATTATTTATAAATCATTTCAAAAGACAAAAATACTCTCATTTCACCATCAAATCTGCAAAATTATTTTATTCTCTCCCTTCCTGTGCAGTATAGGAAGTGATGCTCATCTTAGCAGTGTCACATCTCTCCCTATGAACTCCGTCCAACCCATTCCGTCGTTTTAGTGACCTCCTTCTATTGCTTATCATTTTCATCACTGTCAGATGCTTAAGGAGATCGCCTTGGTGAATCTTGTGATCTGCCTATAGCCAGTGTGCCTGGAGTATGTTCAATGTGCCTTATGAATACAGGAGCAAATGGTCAGGCTTGGTGGCAGGCAGCTGAGGAAACCAGGACACTGCTGATCACTCTCCTGTGTTCACATGACTGCAAACACTCAGTCTTGCTGGGGCAGATGTGGGCTCATATGTCCTGCCAAACAAAATTACTTATCAACATAGCCAGATGCAGAATTGTTCACCAGATTGGGATGCCAGAGGCCTGAGCTCCTGCAGCTCTCATTTCCCCAGTGAAATACAATGAGGTCACTGGAACTTCATAGGCGCTCATTCCCGCAGCTCTGCATAAAAAGAGCCCTGGGCCCCATGAGCTCCCGAATCTGTATGCACATGTGACAACTGAGAAGCAATTTGGCTTTCCTTAAGATGTAGAGGCACAAATGTGCTGTCTTCCAGGGACACTGCAATTATGCACTCATCACTTCTTTGTTAAGTCCAGGCAAATGAAGCCATTTCCGGTCTGCATAAACTTTCCTGAGAAGAACCAGAATTCGGGTACTTAAGTTTCCCTTGGCTATGTGAAAGCATATGTCCTGCAGTCCGTGCACAGGCCATCTGGAAGACTCTTCATACTTTAAGACATGTTAACCTTAAATTTCCTAAGAGGGACATTTTTGCTGTAAATATTCTAAACTGTTTTAACCATGATGCTCTGAAGCAATATTGCTTAGAAAAATACTTTTATTAAGGAAAGTGAAGCATCACAATGGTCGTATCAATGTGTACTTATCTGCTTATTTCTTTTTCTTTTTTTTTTTGGTAAATGAATATTTCTCAAGATTAGTTAGATAGTAATGACTTAAAGAAACTGCCCTGGGCTTCCCTGGTGGCGCAGTGGTTGCGGGTCCGCCTGCCGATGCAGGGGACGCGGGTTCGTGCCCCGGTCTGGGGGGATCCCACATGCCGCGGAGCGGCTGGGCCCGTGAGCCATGGCCGCTGGGCCTGCGCGTCCGGAGCCTGTGCTCCGCAACGGGAGAGGCCACAGCAGTGAGAAGCCCGCGTACCGCAAAAAAAAAAAAAAAAAGAAACTGCCCTGCTGATGTTCTCCAACTATGTACGTTCTAGGAATATTGGAAATTATCAGGTCATGTGAAAAGCAAGTGATTTACGTGTTGCTGGCAATCAGGATTAAGTTGCCAGAGATGCACTGCTAATAGCTTCCGTTCCATGTAATAATGATGACAATAACAGTTAACACTTAGCAGGTGTTTTCTATGGGTAGGAGACTGTACTTCAAGTATTTTCTTGTATAATCATTATAACAAACCTATAAACCACCATTTTGAATTCCTATTTTATATACGAGGAAAGTAAAACAGAGCTAACTATTTTGCCCCTGGTCAGAGCTCAGTTACAGAGTTGGGATTCAAACCTGCACTTATAACTTCAGAGCCCTCATCCTTAACCACCAAAAATCCACTCTCCCTACCCTATTTCAATCAGTTGTGTTTCAAGACTCTTAATGTTATTCTTTTTATGTCAGCAAACTGCATTTTCAGCCTCTTCACTTAATGTGACTTCATTTTAAGATTGTTTTTGGATAATGCAGTCTGTGTATAATTTAACTACTGTATTAATTTTGGTATGTTTCAATGCTTATAATCACAAAACATCCTAAATTGATGCTTTGCAATATCCTCAGAAAATAACCATTTTTAAGGTACCCCTAGTTATTTATCCTGCCAGAAAATTTTTCTTATTTCTATTTATTTTCAGTTACTTCCTACTGGCATGACAAACCTCTATACGTTCTTGTGAATAAAATGGCACTCAGGCATAAGTAGAAGAAATAAGGAATACCTTCTGTTGTGTTGGTAACTAAAGAAAAAGAAATATGGGCAATGCCATGGAGAGCCCCTCACTCTTGACCCCAGAGCATCAGCCTTGGCATATCAGGAGTGGGTATCCTTGATCTGGGCACTGCTGTCTTCACAAAATGGGCTCCAGCAAAGTCAAGAGGGTGGATCCTTTACTGGCTTCAGGGCGACAGTGGACAGGGGACAGTAACCAGGGAAGCCAGCTGGGAAAAGAACATGGCAGGGGCGATGGGGAAACTGAAGAAAAGATGGTGAGTTGACAGCACATTTGATGAGCTCTTCAGAGAGTCCCAGAAATAATTACTATGGTGATGTTTACAATGATGTTTAGAATGATAGGATAAAATATGCCAGAAATTCAGCTGGAACAGACTTCCACCATTGTAATTTTGTCACCAGTCATCAGAATGACTGTATTTGTACCCGAAGATAATCAGAACCTGGGACACACCAGTTACGTGCCCGTCTGCTGATCATTAAAGCATCCTGGGCTTAGGACTCACCCGGGGGGCCCTCCCTATACCACTCCCCTATCCCTGCTCCCTCCCAGAACTGCATGTGGAAATTGAGTCACTGGGTCTGGCATTTTCTTTTTAACTTCCCAGGTAATTCTGTCTTATAGACACCTTTGTGGAAAACTAGGTAAAAATTTGCAGAAACAGATGGGGACAAATAGCATCAAACATCCAACGAAGGCCTTTTCCTCAGGTTATATTTTGTCTCTAGCTCATTGGTGAGGTGAGCCCCCAAAGGTAAGGTTTTGGCCTCCTTGCATCTCCCACAGGAGGTTACCTGACACTTACGGGTGAGAACCCAAGGAATACACGCTGTGTTAAAACTCTCCGTGGTTGCACACACTGCATCTCGCTGTCAGTGTTACCATCTGCGCTGGTGCACCAGGTGCTATTAATCCAGAACAGCCGACTGCACTCTCAGGACAAGTCTATGAGGACTAGCTCCTTTCCAGCTGTGCTTCTGCATCATCCTTTACTCTCAATCTTGACTTTGGCCGATATGCTTTTTGTTCCCACTAAATGCCATATTATATTTGTACTTTAATTGTCCAGGGTTATCTTAGATGTCATTTATTATTTTGTCTTGGATGATGTTAATAACTCCTTGCTAGTACATACCACAATCTAAAAATGAATCAATTATATCACCTCAATAATTTATAAAAATTGCAAATGCTAGTCCCACTGCTCATTACTGAGGGACCAGATCAGTGTGTGGGCTGGGCTTGAAGCTGAGATCACTGTCACTTTCTGGCTGTGAATGTTGAGGAAGGAAAATAAGGCACATTCAATAGCAATTCAATCTGTAAAGACCAAAGCAGCGTGACCATCTGCCATGTTCCTGCAAAGCTAGCCTTCCTCACCCATAGGGCCCCAAGGTCAGCACCTCACCAACACCTGCATTTCCTTCCATGTCTGCCTGTCCCCACCTCCATGATGTCCCCGTTCTACTCTTAGCTTGATCCTCAAGTCAGACCACCAAGTATCCCTGGCAAAGGTTGCAGAACCAAGTCCAGGGCCAGTCCATGCTCACTGACCTGGAACCTAGGCACAGCTGATAAAACAGCCCACACTCTTTTTGTTGCATATTTTTCCCTGAATTCCTGGAACTTTCCCAGAACAGCTGTCTAAAATCTTTTCTATTCCCCTAACACTAATACTTTTTTCTTCCCACCCCTTGACAACTGATCTCGCCTCTACATTATGAAATGCTCCTGGTATCTGTACATCTCCATTTAAGAAATCACTGCTGGGAACTGGGTGTGCTCTGAGCATAAAATAGTCCCAATTACTGGGAACAACTCAGAAGCTGCTATTATTCATGTTTGCCTCCTGCTCTCAGAGACCAGTCTTACTGTTGCTGTCATAGGACACTTTCATTCTCCTCTTTGTACCTCTGCTGAAGACCCATCCTTACTGGAATCAAGCTTTCCTTTTGCTCTTAAACATGTACAAACATTCTTCCAACCTTTATGGTCCAAGGCATGTCCTACCTCTGCCATTACCCTCCCCTGTTACACCAATATCCTTCTATGGCACGTTATGGTCAGGACTGCGACTGAGCCTTTCACTGTGTGCCACCCTCCAGTTGCAGGTAATGGAGGCAGACTTTCTTAGCTCTCTGCCAAGGGTGAAGGGTGTTGCATGGTTCTGTGTCACCCACGTATCAAGCAGCTCTAATACATATTACCTGGCTCTCCCTGAACATTCCAGAGTGAGAGTTTTCATCACTCTTCCTTTGAAACAAGCTCAATGCTCATACATGGACATGCAGGAAGACCTCTCGTGCTGTGTCTGTTATACTCCTGATTTTGACTGTAAAATATAAAAGAAGCTTGACCCAATTTCTCTGAAATTGGCTTTTCCCTAATCTGACCACTTGTTTATTCTTGGTTTAGAGGAATCCTTGATCAATCTCTCTGCCTCTTTCTTTGCAGACATTGTTTCCTGGATCATCTATCCCATTTGTATGATTATCTCCCTTCCATCACTTTTCTCAATGTCTTGAGAAGACAAAACCTGACACGAGTGCTGACCATAGATTGTATCTGAGCACATCGGAGTCTAGGACAAGTTAACATTTCAGAAATCTGACCTGCTTTTATCCTTCTGAAGAATCTCTCTTCATGTAAGACATTTATTAATATCTTCAGTTAATAACTTGTTGGAATAGGAGAACAGGAAGAGAATATTTTTACTTCATATAAATAATTGTTAATTGTATTGAATCTTTTAAAATATGCTAGATGTGCTGCTAAGGAATATACAACATTGGTAGAGCATTATATTATAATCTATGATCTGTAATTCACATGTATACTTTATTTTATATTTGTGTACCGTAGTTATAACTTATATGTTTCTTTCTTCTTTAGAAAAAATATAGGTCACTGATATTTAAAGTTTACAGGAATTTTGAAGATCATCTAGCCCCAACACTTCATCTTCTAGGGGAGTATTTAGGGGAAGGGAAATGGAAAGATTTTTGAGTCCTGATCATTCTCACAGGTTCTCTTGTAGTTAAAAGATGATTTTTTAATTGACTGACTTTGTCTTAGAAATGCTTCCCTCTTAATAATTTATCAGAATACTAGTTTGTAGATTTTTGGAAATCTATATCAGTTACTATCAATTGAAATTCTGTTCTTCATTCATTTGACTGTATATAATATTGTATGCTTTTGTCCTATCTTTTCTACTTTGTTTACCTCTTGATTTCTATAATCTAGAATTATGCCTAACTACTCGATGAATATTTGTTGAATGCATGAGTCAATATGGTCAATATAAATAAGATCTTTCTTTTAACTCTGTTCTAGCCCTACAAAATATTATACCACATGGAAACAGCCCTTTGGTGTAACCAGTACTAAGTTAATTGATACAATATAGCACAAACAATGTTTGAGAATATAGCATCATACTGTTTGAGAATTATGAAAAATAGAGGAGAGCAACAAGCATACTATATGTTTTCATACTTTACACAATAGTAGCCTCTCTTGGATTGTCATTAGATTGCCTAATAATAAAAATAGCCAAAATTTAGGGAGTGCGTGTTATGTGTTGGGTACTGTGTTAGTTGCTTTATATGTGTGTGTGTATATATATATATATATATATGTATATATATATATATCACCTGATATGATGCTCAAAACAACCCTCATGGCAGATACTATTATTTCCTATGTTAAACAAAGAAGAACTGTATTGATCTGTATGTGCTATTTATATGTTTTTGTTACTAACCTCTTACTGGTCATATCATTTACAAATATTTTCTCCCATCCAGTAGGTTGTCTTTTTGATGGTTTTCTTTGCTGTACAAATGATTTGAGGTTTAATTAGGTTCCATCTGTTTATTTTTGTTTTTGTTTCCTTTGCCTTAGGAGACAGATTTAAAAAATGTTGCTATGATTTATGTCAAAAAGTGTTCTGCCTATGTTTTCTTGTAGGAGTTTCATGGTTTCCAGCCTTACATTTAGGTATTTAATCCATTTTGAGTTTATTTTTGTATATGGGATGAGAAAATGTTCTAATTTCGTTGTTTGACATGTAGCCTTCCAGCTTTCCTCAGCACTGGTTATTGAAGAGACTTTATCCCCATTGTATATTTTTGCCTCCTCTGTTGTAGATTAATTGACTGTAAGAGCATGGGTTTATTTCTGGGCTCTCTGTTCTGTTTCATTGATCTATGTGGCAGTTTTTGTGTCAGTACCATACTGCTTTGATAACTATAACTTTGTAATATAGTTTGAAGTCAGGGAGTATGATACCTCCAGCTCTGTTCTTTCTCAAGATTGCTTTGGCTATTTGGGATCTTTTGTGCTTCCATACAAATTTTAGAATTATTTGTTCTAGTTTTGTGGAAAATGCTATTGTTATTTCAATAGGGATAGCATTAAAGCTATAGACTGCCTTGGGTAGTATGGTCACTTTAACAACTCAATTAAAAAAAGGGCAGAAAACCTGAATATCTGTGCATCTAATGTCTACTGGAAATATATACGGATGGCCTATGGGCACATGAAAAGATGCTCAACATCACTAATCAGCAGAGAAATGCAAATCAAAAGCACAATGAGATATCACTTCACACCTGTTAGAATGACTATCATCAAAAAGACCACAAATAACAAATGCTGGAGAGAATGCAGATAAAGAGAACCCTTGTACACTGTTGGTGGGAATGTAAATTGATTCAGCTAGCATGGAGAATAGTATGGACGTTCCTCAAAAAAACTAAAAACAGAAGTATCTTATGATCCAGCAATTCCGCTGCTGGGTATGTATCCCAAGGAAATGGAAACACTAAGTCGAAAAATACATGCATTCCAGTGTTCATAGCAGCACTATGTACAATAGCCAAGATATGGAAGCAACCTAAGTATGTCCATCAAGAGATGAATGGATAAAAAAGATGTGAGATATATGAGTGTGTATACATTTATACACACACACAAACACACACAATGGAATAGTATTCAATCATAAAAAAGAATGAAATTTTGCCATTTGCAACAACATGGATGGACCAGGAGGGTATTATTCTTAGTGAAAGAAGTCAGACAGAGAAAGACAAATGCTGTATATGTTATCACTTATATGTGAAATCTAGGAAATAAAACAAACAAATGAATATAACAAAATGGAAACAGACTTATAGATATAGAGTACAAATTAGTGTTTACCAGTGGGGAGAGGGAAGGAGCAAGGGGGAGGAACAAGATAGGGGTAGGGAATTAAGAGGTACAAACTACTATGAGTAAAATCTACAAGGATATATTGTACAGCACAAGGAATATAGCCATTATTTTATAATAACTTAAATGGAATACAACCTATAAAAATTTTGAATCACTATATTATACACCTGAAAATAATATATTATAAATCACCTATACCTCAATAATTTTAAAAAGGCTTTAAAAAAAAGAACTAAGACTGTGTTCAAGGTCACACAACTAGCAGTATCTTGAATCTAGGTCTTTCTTGTTCCAATGCATTTTTTTTATTATTAATTTTTATTGGAGTATGGTTGCTTTACAATGTTGTGTTAGTCTTCACTGTGCAACAAAATGAATCAGCCATACACATACAGATATCCCCTCCCTTTTGGACTTTCCTCCCATTTAGGTTACCACAGTGCATTAGGTACAGTTCCCTGTGCTATACACTATGTTCCCATCAGTTGTCTATATTATACATAGTATCAATAATGGACATGTGTCAATCCCAGTCTCCCAATTCCTCCCACCCTACCCCTTTCCCCCTTGGTATCCATACATTTGTTCTCTACGTCTGTGTCTCTATTTCTGCTTTGCAAATAAGATCATCTATACAATTTTTCTAGATTCCACATATATGTTTTATTATACAATATTTGCTTTTCTCTTTCTGACTTACTTTACTCTGTATGACACTCTCTAGGTCCATCCATGTCACCATGTTCCAATCCTTTTAAGGCTGTACTCCACTGCCTTACTAAATTGATCCAAAATAGGTAGAGAAAATAAAAACAAGCATAGTTCTTATAAATTATTCATTTCCTTCCTGCTTATCTGCATTTTTGGAAATTCCATTTACTTAAGAAAATTACATGATAATACTTGAAAGATGGACAGAAGGAGCCCTTAGATTTAGAAAGATGAAATGCTAAAGAGCACTGAAGTACTAATTTTATTAATACTTAACTTCCCTATAAGTAATATTACAAATCAAGTAGAAACAATAATTTTTTAAAAACCTACTATAAAACAACTGATTTAACAAACTTCATTCAACTTGAAACATACTGAATATCTGTAATCTAGTGAACAGTAGTCTTCCAGTTAACTTTATCGAGTACTGTACTTTGTCAAGTAAAAAAAAAGAAATATAACCCATGGGATGTTAAATTTTTATGGGATTACATTTTAATGGCTTGGAACTACTGGTCAGTCAGGAATACTAGCCAAGAGCTTGTACTATGTATATAATAAACTGCTAAGGAATTAATTTGGGGGAGTGTTAGTTTTTCTAGAAACAGCTCAGAACTCAAAAACAAGATACACCTCGCCATTATGTAATCTATGTTTAAATTACATTCTCCCTTGACTTCTCTAGGATGACATGCTTAACTCATATAATGAAAACAAATTCATGAAATTTATTTTCAAACTTTATTAAAAAATCTAAATCATATGAAAAAATTAATTTGTGTGAATAGCAAGAAAAATGTGACAGCAATTTGGAGAACTGACATTACCAGATATTAAATATGTTATAATGTGTTATATGTGAGAGTAATCCAGACAATGTAGAGTGAAGGCAGAATAAACAGGTTAATGGAGCAGGATAGGCTCTAGAGATAAAACCCCAAAGTTAATATAATATAAAGATGGGATTTATTTCAAATCAGTGAGGAAATGTGTTTTATTCAATAAATGATGCCAAAAAAGTAAACTGTAGGTTTTGGGAGGAGAAATAAGTAAAATTAGATTCATATAAAACCCCTCACACTAAAATTAAATCTACATTCATCAAATATTTAAAAAAGAGAAACTTGGAAATAAAATAACTAGGAAAGATTTTCAGTAAATATCTATAATGATCTTGTGTGTCAAGAAGATTCTGCTAAGGATGACTGCAAAGACATAATACTACAGAGAAGACAATACATTTAACTCCATCAAAATTTACAGCTTAAATAGTTCTAAAGCACTTTCAAATTAAATTACTTACTGGAGAAAAATATTTGCAACATATATGATAAGTAAAGGGTTACTATACGAAATGTTTACAAAGGTTAATTATAAGAAAGGAAATAGCCACAATAATAAGCAATAAACAATGGAAACCTACCGGAGCTTCCTAGTAATTAGAAAAAGGCAATTTAACATGAGATACAGTGTTCCACCAAAAACACTGACAAAAAGTTAAGAATGAAAGCACCTAGTGGTAAAGGATGTGAAGAAACTGTTCTAATAGTTTTAGGGAGAGTGAAAACAGGTGCAAAGTTTCCCAGAGGAACTATTGGAATTCGCATGATAACACTTTAAATGAAAAATACTTTTGCCGCAGCAACTCTTCTTCTAAAATTAGATTCTGAAAATGTGACCATACACGTTTGTAGGGATGTACATAAGAGAGATCATGAAAGTGTGGCTCTTGGAGTGAAATGTAGAGCAGCTTAAATACTGATGGTGGACCCCTTCAGCAGAATAGAATGGTATCAATCATGAAATGATCATGTAGACTTTTATCTATTGATAGAAAAATGAGTACACTATATGAAGTAAAAGATACAAGTTACAAAATAATATGTAAGATATGAGTTCATTAAAAAATGTATGTGTGTTCATGTGCACATACACATGTACACCTTGAAAACCATCTAGAATGTACATCCAATGTTAACAGTGATTTTCTTCTAGTGGTTTGATTAAACATGACTTTTAGCCTTTTCTTTATATGAAAGTATGCTGGCTATTTTTTTTCAGCCCACATCATGTTCTTATAATCAGAAAAAGCAACATTTATTATGAAAATAATGGAGGTATCATAACTTTAAACTGCACTTTGAGTATAACATATACAATAATATATTATAACAATAATCCTGCTGGTGCATGGCTCTGAAAAAAAAATCAACAGCAATGCTTTTCTAAGTCATTATGACTAAGTTATTTTTTTTCCTCCAGATCAGCTGGTAGAGAAATTTATCTATATCACAATCTTGCATGTATTATATAAAATGCAAATTGAGTACATTTTTATTTAAGGAAACTACAGATGTTGCAGTCTGCTACAAAGTTATTGTCAGAGCAATTTTATCGATTTGAATACCTTGTGTTATTTGTATAAACGACAATCAACTGCAGGGGAATTACAGTCAATTGAACACAGTACTGGTGGAAAAGGCCAGAGATCAAGTCTAGTAAAAGTCAACACATTAGAATACGAACAACTATGGTAATAATAGCTACAATGTATTGATCCCTTAGAATGAGAGGCTCTGAGGTAAGCACTTTATATGTCCTTTGTCACATTTAATCCTTCCACCCACCTTGTATAAAAGGCACTGATTAATTCTGTTTCACAAATGAGGAAACTGACAGGGGCACAAGGATTTTGTCCAAGACCATAAGACTATAAGTATCAGAACAAAAGTTCAGATCAAGCTTCTCTAACTCCACTGGCCATGCTCCTGTCTGCTATGCTACACACTAACCACGTTGAAAATAAACCATCAGACAAAATCATTTGGAAATATATTGTTAATGGTGACTTGGGAAATACATACAGATATCTCAGAGCCCAGGATGTAGCCTCAGGTAGAGATGATGGAATTAAATTAGATAGATATATAGCTGCATTTTAATTCCTCTGGCATGACCACATGGTGCATTTGGTATCTAGTAAGTGGGGGAGTTGACTGGAAAGTGCTTGTTATTGTTTATAAGACACTATCCAACGTAAAGACATGCTTCAGATATACAAATGGTCAAGCCCAGCATGAATAAACTGTTTCTCAAGTCCATATAATTCTACTGTGATACTCTCATCATCAAATCATTGTCTCATTTCTAATTTGAACCCGCTTTTATAAAACTATGACCTACACACACACATATCTATATATGAGAGTGTGTGTGGCCTTTGGTATAATCACATGATCACAGAGAACACTATGGGAGGTATTCCAGTTATCTGTTGCTGTGCGACAAACCACCTCAAATGTTACTGGTTTGAAATTTTTTAAAATTTATTTTGCTCACAAATCTGCACTTTAAGTGGAGTTTGGTGCAGACTGCTAATCTCTGCTCCTGTGGCATCAGCTGGGGAGGCTCATGAGCCAGGTCTGAAGGCTGACTGTTGACACAAACGGCAGTTGGTAGGAAGGCTAACCTGCTGGTCAAGGGAACCCCTGGGTTCCTTAGTCACCTCTGGCTACTTCCACGTGGCCTCTCCATACAGTCTCTCAGGCATTATCCATGTTGGTTAAAGGCTCCTCGTGTATGTGTCCCAAGGAGAAAGCCAGACAGACACTACTGTGACTTTTGTCACCCAGCCTCAGAAGTAACACAGGATCACTTCTATTGTTTTCTATTCTTCAGAAACAGGTCACTAAGGCTGATCCAGGTCCAAGGGGTGGGGAATTAGAACCCAACATTTGATGAGAGGTGCGTCAAAGACTGTGCAGACACATTTTAAAACAAAAGGAGAGAAAGAAGAAGAAAAGGGAGGGGAGCAGAAGGGAGGAGGAAAACAAACATATCTGGGAAGGTAGATATGAATATTCTGCAATTCAAGATGTTGTTCCCAGAGTATACATTAATGAACTAATATCATGGTTCATAAATAGTGTCTTTTGTGTGTTGGTTAGCCCATGAGTTAGTCTCTTCAAGATCTGAGTTGCTAAAAGTTAGTTCCTGAACCTGTAAACCTTTTTGGTCAGATCCATGGTAGTCCTTACCAGCTGGAGACCTTTCTCTTTGACATGTCTCCAGCCACAAAGAAACATTTGGTGAAGAGAGTAATGAATTTTCATTTATTCAGCTTATTTAATTACCTCCTCTGCCCCTCCCCTTCTCTCTTTCCTGCTATCTCTTTTTAAATAGAGATTGGCTTTCACCATTATGAAGGGTTTGGTTATAATTGTTGCTTAGTTTTGTTTAGGCTTTTTTTTTTGGAGGGACAGCTGTGATAACCATGGCAGAATCCTAGGAAGTACTTTAGTTGTGACAGTTGAAAAGAAAATGTGGAAAACTCAGACTAAATCACAGTTCTCAATACGATGTCGTTCCATGATTTCTAAAGAACCATGCTTTAAACAGTGCATCATAACCAGAATTAGTGGATTATAAATCCTAGTTTGTAGTAATCATGACTTTGTAGTATCCTAACTAATCCTCTGGTCTGGGTAATCTTTCTTTTATTTGCTCCCTTGGGATCTGATAGTCATAGAATTCATCTAGTCCCATAACTATGGCTGATGAACCCTATTCTACAGTGGCCACTTCTTTATAACAATTCAGTTGACTCTGCTATTCCATAAGAGTAAACGTAAGCCATCACTAAGGAGTTTCTTTAGCTCAACTCCAAAAAAATGTACTTTTTGTATTTCTATTGTGGTTTTGTTCTTATAGAGTCATATGCTGTAACCACTGCCCTGCAATGAACCCCACTATGCATTTTTCTCCATTTATATCTGCTTATATCCATATGAGGTAAACATCTTATCTCATAAGATGCATGAGAATTGCAGTCCTTAAGTAATGAGCTCATTTAAAGCATTTCATTATTCAATCAAGAAAATGTCCAAATTTAAATGCATGCATTATAATAATTATTAGCACTCACTATTAAATACTAAATTAGAATTGATTCTCTAAATGGTCTTCATATATTGGACATTGTACTGAGTGATATGACTTTTAACTGCTTAACATAAAGTCATTTAATGACATTTATAACTGTGAACATCAGTGTAAGTTTTAATGAAATGGTAATAAAAGCACATGGAGAAATGGTTCTTTGACAGAAATGGTATGTTTTTATAAGGCGGGTATAAAATTAAGAAATTAGATAACTGTCAGGAAAAATGACAATGCTAGGACCCAGGAAAATACAGGCATTTCTGAATAAGGTATGAAAATCGACAGATATCAACAGCTGTGTGATCCCAACAGAACGTCGTTCATTTTTTAAACAGAGGAAGCTTTATTGAGTCCCAAATCTCCACAAACACTCAGTGAAATTTCAAGAGTGATGGATATCTTTGCTGTCCAACTGGAGAACTGGAAATGAACAGAAGTTAATCGACATGCACATAGAAACAGAAGGAGTTACAGACTTCCCAACTCTCAGTCAAGCACTCCTCAAACTGCTCAGCACACAATTACAGCCAAGTGCATTATCCTTAAGAAGGGATGGATTCTCAGATAGTCTCAAATTTTACTTCACACAGTAACCCATTTTCTTTTCCCTCTAATATTTTCAAAAGTTAATGGCAAAAGAAAAAGGTCTCAGTTTTCCAGTAAGGTTGACAAAAAGTGAGTGGAGAGGAAACTCTTTATACTGGATCATCTACTTCTGGCGATTACAGATAACAGAGAGTTACCAATAAAAATAGAATTCCAATCATCCACTAAATAGACTCTCACTGAGGAACATACTGGAGAAGCGTGAATAGATAAGACAGAAGACAACCATATGGCTGCTCTTAATGACCCAATAAATACAAGAAAAGTGTGGTGCTTCTAATCGGTTCTAAACTAAAATTTCATTTGTATGTTGTTTCTAGCTTTAAGGAAGGCAAAATGCTAATTCTCATTTACCTTTATTCACACATTACCAGGGATTTAAGATAGTAAAGTATATAAAAATAATCTCTTTATTTTTATACCTCAAGACTTTCTTTTTCCTTCTTTGTTCTTTATCCTACCCCTCACGCCAACCAGCTCAAGTTCTATCTCAGCCTTCAAAATATCCAAACTTCCATGTAGTGAGATTCCTTCTATTACTAGTCATAATCCTCCACATAAAAACTCACAAACAAAACAATTAACAAACACACAAAAGGGAGAAAACGCACTGCCTCCTGTTCCTTTGTCACCTCCAAATTCCAGATGCTTTCCCCAAGGAGCCTCCCACAGCAGGGCTCTTGCAAGAGGGTCTTTCCTGCCGGAAGTTACCCTCCCACTCCCCCACCAGTAACTCTGACTCAGCCTGCAGATCCCAGGGCTGGCCTCCAGTCCTCCAGTCAAGGGTGCCCTACTCACAGATTCTAGGCAGACGCCCTGTTTCACACCCTTTTAACACCCTGGGCTTCTTTTCCATCTTTCCTCGTGATAAGTCCAAGGTCATCAGGGCTGAGAGGACCTCCGTGGAAGCAGAGGATGTTGACTTTGCACACACAGGAGTGCTGAGCCTACTATCTACCAGACAGCAGGCAGCTAACAGTACTTCATGGGATGAATGACCCTTA